>NC_040238.1:0-732500 GCF_001444195.1 Xiphophorus couchianus
GTTTTGAATGTTAGAGACCAAAAAAGCGTTTTCTCAGCGAGAGAAGTGAAAAAGTGACAATATGTGAATTTTCAGCACTGCGTTCAATTTTCATCCTTATTAGCTTTGGAACAGCATAGAAATGCTGAGATGCAGTTGTTCGGGTGGTTTGAAGCTGGAACAAAGTCTAAATTTTGAGTTTCATGAGTTTTTATTCTTAGAGACCAAAAAAGCGTTTTCTCTGTGAGAAAAGTGAAAAAGTGACAATATGTGAATTTTCAGCACTGCGTTCAATTTTCATCCTTATTAGCTTTGGAAAGCATAGAGATGCTGAGATGCAGTAGTTCTTGGTGGTTTGAAGTTGGAACCAAGTCTAAATTTTGAGTTTTATAGATTTTGAATGTTAGAGACCAAAAACGCGTTTTCTCAGCGAGAGAAGTGAAAAAGTGACAATATGTGAATTTTCAGCACTGCGTTCAATTTTCAGCATTATTGGCATTGGAACAGCATAGAAATGCTGAGATGCAGTTGTTCGGGTGGTTTGAAAGCTGGAACAAAGTCTAAATTTTGAGTTTCATGAGTTTTGAATGTTAGAGACCAAAAAGCGTTTTCTCAGCGAGAGAGAAGTGAAAAAGTGACAATATGTGAATTTTCAGCACTGCGTTCAATTTTCAGCGTTATTAGCTTTGGAACAGCATAGAAATGCTGAGATGCAGTAGTTCGTCGGGTGGTTTTGAAGTTGGAACCAAGTCTAAATTTTGAGTTTTATAGATTTTGAATGTTAGAGACCAAAAACGCGTTTTCTCAGCGGAAGAAGCGAAAAAGTGACAATATGTGAATTTTCAGCACTACACTCAATATTCAGCCTTATTAGCTTTGGAACAGCATAGAAATGCTGAGATGCAGTTGTTCGGGTGGTTTGAAGGGGGAGCCAAGTCTAAATTTTGAGTTTCTTGAGTGTTGAATCTTAGAGACTAAAAACGCTTTATCTCAGCGAGAGAAGGGAAAAAGTGACAATATGTGAATTTTCAGCACTGCGTTCAATTTTCATCCTTATTAGCTTTGGAACAGCATAGAAATGCTGAGATGCAGTAGTTCTGGTGGTTTGAAGCTGGAACCAAGTCTAAATTTTGAGTTTTATATGTTTTGAATGTTAGAGACTAAAAACGCTTTATCTCAGCGAGAGAAGTGAAAAAGTGACAATATGTGAATTTTCAGCACTGCGTTCAATTTTCAGCCTTATTAGCTTTGGAACAGCATAGAAATGCTGAGATGCAGTAGTTCTGGTGGTTTGAAGCTGGAACCAAGTCTATATTTTGAGTTTCATGAGTTTTGATTTTTAGAGACCAAAAAAGCGTTTTCTCTGTGAGAGAAGTGAAAAAGTGACAATATGTGAATTTTCAGCACTGCGTTCAATTTTCAGCGTTATTAGCTTTGGAACAGCATAGAAATGCTGAGATGCAGTAGTTCTGGTGGTTTGAAGCTGGAACCACGTCTATATTTTGAGTTTCATGAGTTTTGAATCTTAGAGACCAAAAAAGCGTTTTCTCTGTGAGAGAAGGGAAAAATGACAATATGTGAATTTTCAGCACTACACTCAATATTCAGCCTTATTAGGTTTGGAACAGCATAGGAATGCTGAGATGCAGTAGTTCTGGTGGATTGAAGCTGGAACAAAGTCTACATTTTGAGTTTCATGAGTTTTGAATGTTAGAGACCAAAAAAGCGTTTTCTCGGCGAGAAAAGTGAAAAAGTGACAATATGTGAATTTTCAGCACTACACTCAATATGCAGCCTTATGAGGTTTGGAACAGCATAGAAATGCTGGGATGCAGTAGTTCTGGTGGTGTGAAGCTGGAACCAAGTCTAAATTTTGAGTTTCATGAGTTTTGAATGTTAGAGACCCTAAAAAAGCGTTTTCTCAGCGAGAGAAGTGAAAAAGTGACAATATGTGAATTTTCAGCACTGCGTTCAATTTTCATCCTTATTAGCTTTGGAACAGCATAGAAATGCTGAGATGCAGTTGTTCGGGTGGTTTGAAGCTGGAACAAAGTCTAAATTTTGAGTTTCATGAGTTTTTATTCTTAGAGACCAAAAAAGCGTTTTCTCTGTGAGAAAAGTGAAAAAGTGACAATATGTGAATTTTCAGCACTGCGTTCAATTTTCATCCTTATTAGCTTTGGAAAAGCATAGAGATGCTGAGATGCAGTAGTTCTTGGTGGTTTGAAGTTGGAACCAAGTCTAAATTTTGAGTTTTATAGATTTTGAATGTTAGAGACCAAAAACGCGTATTCTCAGCGAGAGAAGTGAAAAAGTGACAATATGTGAATTTTCAGCACTGCGTTCAATTTTCAGCATTATTGGCATTGGAACAGCATAGAAATGCTGAGATGCAGTTGTTCGGGTGGTTTGAAGCTGGAACAAAGTCTAAATTTTGAGTTTCATGAGTTTTGAATGTTAGAGACCAAAAAAGCGTTTTCTCAGCGAGAGAAGTGAAAAAGTGACAATATGTGAATTTTCAGCACTGCGTTCAATTTTCAGCGTTATTAGCTTTGGAACAGCATAGAAATGCTGAGATGCAGTTGTTCGGGTGGTTTGAAGTTGGAACCAAGTCTAAATTTTGAGTTTTATAGATTTTGAATGTTAGAGACCAAAAACGCGTTTTCTCAGCGGAAGAAGCGAAAAAGTGACAATATGTGAATTTTCAGCACTACACTCAATATTCAGCCTTATTAGCTTTGGAACAGCATAGAAATGCTGAGATGCAGTTGTTCGGGTGGTTTGAAGGGGGAGCCAAGTCTAAATTTTGAGTTTCTTGAGTGTTGAATCTTAGAGACTAAAAACGCTTTATCTCAGCGAGAGAAGGGAAAAAGTGACAATATGTGAATTTTCAGCACTGCGTTCAATTTTCATCCTTATTAGCTTTGGAACAGCATAGAAATGCTGAGATGCAGTAGTTCTGGTGGTTTGAAGCTGGAACCAAGTCTAAATTTTGAGTTTTATATGTTTTGAATGTTAGAGACTAAAACGCTTTATCTCAGCGAGAGAAGTGAAAAAGTGACAATATGTGAATTTCAGCACTGCGTTCAATTTTCAGCCTTATTAGCTTTGGAACAGCATAGAAATGCTGAGATGCAGTAGTTCTGGTGGTTTGAAGCTGGAACCAAGTCTATATTTTGAGTTTCATGAGTTTTGATTTTTAGAGACCAAAAAAGCGTTTTCTCTGTGAGAGAAGTGAAAAAGTGACAATATGTGAATTTTCAGCATTGCGTTCAATTTTCAGCGTTATTAGCTTTGGAACAGCATAGAAATGCTGAGATGCAGTAGTTCTGGTGGTTTGAAGCTGGAACCACGTCTATATTTTGAGTTTCATGAGTTTTGAATCTTAGAGACCAAAAAAGCATTTTCTCTGTGAGAGAAGGGAAAAATGACAATATGTGAATTTTCAGCACTACACTCAATATTCAGCCTTATTAGGTTTGGAACAGCATAGGAATGCTGAGATGCAGTAGTTCTGGTGGATTGAAGCTGGAACAAAGTCTACATTTTGAGTTTCATGAGTTTTGAATGTTAGAGACCAAAAAAGCGTTTTCTCGGCGAGAAAAGTGAAAAAGTGACAATATGTGAATTTTCAGCACTACACTCAATATGCAGCCTTATGAGGTTTGGAACAGCATAGAAATGCTGGGATGCAGTAGTTCTGGTGGTGTGAAGCTGGAACCAAGTCTAAATTTTGAGTTTCATGAGTTTTGAATGTTAGAGACCCTAAAAAGCGTTTTCTCAGCGAGAGAAGTGAAAAAGTGACAATATGTGAATTTTCAGCACTGCGTTCAATTTTCAGCCTTATTAGCTTTGGAACAGCATAGAAATGCTGAGATGCAGTAGTTCTGGTTGTTTGAATACCAATTCATGAGTTTTGAATATTAGCTCATGAATAACCAGAACTACTACTTCTCGGCATTTCTATGCTGTTCCAAAGATAATGAGGCTGAAAATTGAAAGCAGTGCTGAAAATTCACATATTGTCACTTTTTCACTTCTCTTGCTGAGGTAAAGCGTTTTTGGTCTCTAACATTCAAAACTCATGAAACTCAAAATTTAGACTTGGTTCCAGCAGTTTTTGCGTAGAAAATTTCATAATTTGACAGCGCCATCTAATGGTGGACATCGACAAAAACTAGTTAGACATGATCGATGTCGTGTTTGTATTTGTTGGTACGAAGGAAATTGTGAATTTTTTTATGGTTCCAAAATTATCGGCAATTAAAATTTGCAGCGATGTTTAATCAGCTATTATATCATAAATGGGCAAAAAAAAAAAAATAATCCACTGCAATAACTTTTTGTTTCTTCTTTAGCTTATATTGTGGGAAGTTTTATTAGACTCAGAGTTGATCTTCGGGGGTGAGATTGGTTTTGGCTAAGGTATTACTTAAGGTTCTCAGCTGAAAAAAAAAAAAATCCACCAAAATCTTTTTGTACAGTGGCTCATCTGTTGGATAATATTTCTAGGAAACTTTGCCCATACATTTTTGAGTTATAAGCTTAGAACCGTATTTTCTGCCATAGCGATACTTACAGGTATACATGTGTGGGTCCTGAACCCGGATACCAAATAAAAGTTGTAAGAAATAGGCTGCAGTACGAGTTTCAGCAGAGAAGAAGACATAAGGACGATGAAAAACAGAGTAAAATCAATAGGGTTTCCTACTCAGGAAACGAACTACTCAGCAGACAAACGGCCATGCCCTGCATTGGCCGTCCGCTTGCTTTTGTGGGCTCGGAACCCAAATAATTTAGAATAACTAAGAAAGGACTGACCTAAAGACTGATCTGACCAAAATACGAAACTAACACAAAATAATAATGAAACTAGATTCAAGTCAAACTACAAAACAACCTAAAATCCTCACATGAACAGTTTTGTATTTAAACTTATTGTTCCTTGGTTTATAGTCCGGGATAATTTTTAAGAGCCTTACCCAGTTAGTTCATTATTAGCAAGCAATTAATGGACCATGCCACCATCAGCTGATATTTTATGCATTGCAAATATCTGCTGAGGGTGACTTTCCACTTTGTGTTAAACATTAACTGGAGAAAGATTGAGAATTCAGAAACTGCTGAGTTGCTGATAGTCTAGCTTGTCAACTTGCCTGTGACCGCAGCATGTGAGTCAGACTGTGTTTGACCACAGGACCATAAGGTTTTTGAAGGACCTAAGTTTATATTTACACATTTTTGATTAATTAGTTAATTAACTGGAGGCTTATCGATTAGTTTTTGTTAGCATAATTTTAAGGGCATAAAGGCCAGCTGGGGAGAAAGGCTCTACTGCAGCATGTCAGCTGCCAGTCTCCCCTCACCTTAAGATCCGCTAATGATGTTCACTTACAGCAATCCCTCCTCCTGGATGAGCAAGTAGTGACAGTTGATTGAACTGTTAATTTTACAGAAACCCCTGATACTGAGTAGGTAGCTGCAGTGGAAAAGAACACTATCAGAACCTAGTTTATTTGAAAATTTATCTTTAGTAAGTTTAACACTAAAACAATTAAATAGATATTATGAAAAGCATTTACAAGAACCACAATTGGTTAAACCAGCTGTTAATGATGACTTTTTTACACAGAGGAATCAGAAAACTAATTTTAAAGCCTTCACATAAAATATTAGGAATAAATACAGCATATAATAACAAATGTAATCAAACCTGATTGCCCTTGAGGCTAAATGCATAAGTGAATATAAAACCAGACCCCTTTCTGAGACAACATAAAGAACAGATATAGGTTACATTTATAGATGAAAATCTCTAAAGTGTATGTCAGGGTATGGCCTCCCAGCATCTCTGTCTCCTGTATAGGTCAAAGGTAGAGTACGCCGGGCATGCCATTGGGGAAGGTTTACACTTGGCTGGCTCCTCTTCTTGTTGGAGAGGTTTCTTTCTGAACAGCTCAGAGGTGATGAAGAAGTTGAGGGAGGGGCTCTCTGCTGACTTATAATAGTGGGAAGGCAGTGGAGCCAAAATGAGCTTGGCCTGCAGCACCTGGCTTAGCAACTCATCCTCCTGCACACTGACGCTCACCAGAGAGTTGAAGAGGTGTTGAGAGGGAGAGACATTCACCACTGCAGACAGCAAGAGAACCAAACATCTGAATTCTCAATCCTTTAGTTGAAACTAAAGGATTGAGAATTCAGGCAGCAAGAATGAGTACAATAGGGTCTCTGAGAAACCCTGTGTGTGGAGGTTACCTTCAATTGCTCTGGCATCGATCAAAGTCTTGGTCCTTCTTGATTTCAGCAGAGTCTGCTGAAGGGCTTTCTTGGAATTAAACTCCATCTCCTGCAGGACAAGGAACAGGCTCACATGGTTATCTGCTCAGTCTTGAACTTCTAGCATATTTGAGGATCAGGATGGATGAAAACATATGGCAAGAAACTACCAGGGCCCCATTTCAGAAAGCAGGATAAGTGAAAACCCTGAATAGAGGGATTGTCAGTTAACGTCACATTGTTAGCAGCCATTACTGCACATTTTGCCTTCAGAACCCAGGCAAGAATACATTATTCGGTGACACTTTACTTATCTTATGCATAAGACTGACATGACACTGTCATAAATATGACATAACACCTGTCGTAAATGTAACCCACAAGAAAGGTTAATTCAAATACACCTGACAATAGTAGATGGTAGGTACATTAATTTACTTCAATAACTACTACCAACACTACACAAGTATAAAGAAAATTGGGCCTGATCAGAAGATTTTAAATTTGCGGGAGCCTAGGTATGAGCAACAACAGAGGAGAGCACACAATATTTATAAGAAAGAGTAGAATTTAATATAATGAACAATTGTGGGTCCACATTTACAAATAAACAAAAATTGCGTGCTTTAGGAAAAAAAGAAAAGAAATAATCCAGTCTTGTCGATGTGCATGTGAAATGTTCTTTCGATGTTTGTTTAGTCTTTTCAATGTGTCTGTCAAATATTCAGTTTATGTCTCACGGCTAGTGACCAGTCTACCAGCTCACTAGGTCCTCTGGGCGCCATCAAAGTTCTGAAGAAGATGATCTTGGGTTTCTGGGCACTGCAGGCCAAAAGTGCACCATAACAAAGAACCCTGACATGGAATAAGGCATGAGTAAAGCATCTTAAAATACAGGATGCTATTAGCAATGAAGTTCAAAGAGATCTTCCATCATTTCTCAAGTTTTCTCCATGTTGTACAACAATGTTCAAGTTATCAGATTTCAATATTACCAACACATCAGTAAAACTAAAGACATTAGCTCATACGTGGTTATACATATATACATTCATATACATACTGTACATTTCAATCTAAAAGTGCGAATGAAGTACATCTTTAACACTATATTAATCATCAGAATGTGGATTAAAAGCTCACATTAGCTCTGACCTACTCAGAACAGAAAGTTCGTAATGCCAATAGAAAAGCACATTACAGCACCATGAACCATGAATTAGCACCCTTGCAATATTAGAACTTGTGCTAATAGGAAAATAAGTGCAACTACATAAAAATAATAATAAATCTTATAATACAATTAGATTTTTATTAAATTTGATCAGTTACTAGGTATTTTCAACGAATTTACTGAGCCAACTGCCGAGCGCGTGCGATCACTCATCGACGCTCCGACTCTACCAACGGATTTTTCCGGGTTTCAGCCGCTCACAAGGGAAGCCTTCTGAGATTTAATAAAAACGGATTTTTCTATTTTGAATTATATATTTTGCGAAACTATTTTAATATTGCTTTTTTTCTCACCGATTTCCAAGATTCTTCATCAAATTCAATAAGATCTTCCAAGCTAGGTAACGGAAACAACCGTCAGCTCTGAGCTCTCAAGCGTGTCTAACGCAATCTGAGCAAAATCTCAGCACCGCAGTTAAAGGGGCGGGACAATCAACCTTATTGGCTGATGTGAAATCAGACTGTGCCAGCTATTGGTTGTTCAATCCGTCACCAAAAACAATCACTAAAGGCATATTTCACAGTTTTTTATCTATATTTATGAACATATTTATTAACTTATTTTTAACTTTATTACTTTTTAACTCTTATTGTAGAATAGTACATCAATCAACATCTATTATTTTTTACTTGTGTTTTTAAACACTGGGTTGAGGAAGTCTTTGTAAATATTTATGACTGTCATTAACTTTCAGTCAGTAAATAATGAGTTTTAATGCAAAGTTGACACTATTTAAAATGTCTTTGTTATGACACCTTGACATTAAACTAGACTAAATGTCTTTGTTATGATAACTTATTAACCATGAAAAAAATATCGTTGTTATGAAACGCTGACATAACAGAGATATGTTATGTCATATTTTTGTTATGACATTATATAGTTATGACAACTTGACTTATGTCAAATTGTCATAACGAGACAAAGTCCTTGTTATGACAACTTGGCATTAAACAAGCACCATGAACCATGAATTAGCACCCTTCATAATGGCAGATTATGATTATAATCTGCCATAAATGTCATTAGTTATCAAAATTTTAAATGTTATGTATCTTTGTGTAGGGATACACAAAGATACATAACATAATTTGTTATGAGTCTTAACTGACAATCACGAGACCATTGTAATTATGTCATTAATGTTTTATCTTACACATTGGTCTAGTTACAGACCTCATTAAGCGTTATAACACTGCCAAAAGCTTTAATAACATATTCATTAATATTCTCCTTTTACCTGAAATAAAGTGGAACAAGTAGTACCAATAATAAAGATTTCACTACACTTAGTGTTACTTATTATACTGTCAAATACTATAAGACCAGTCCTTAATATTAATTCCTACCTCAAGTAAAGTGAAACAAATAGCACCAGTTATAACCATGTCATTAAGAGTTATTACACAATGAAATGCCATTTCATTGTGTAATAACAATGAAATGGCATTACCTCAAGTTAATTTACTTGAGGTAAATTAACTTTTACCCCAAGTAAAAGTAATTAACTTTTACTTTTAAAAGTAATTAACTTTTACCTCAAGTAAAGTGAAACCAGTAGGACCAGTTATAACAATGTCATTAAGTGCTATGCAAAGTTGACATTGTTTTAAATGTCTTTATGTAAACTTGACACTAAGACAAAAATGTCTTAGTAGTGCATAATGCCGTCTCCACCAGTGAGACGAAGCAGTGCATCAACAGGCGTGCAGTCTGTTGGTGAAGAAAAAGTTTTCCATTGTGTTGGCCTATCTAGCACAAGTTATAATGGCCAGACCTCCTGTTTAAAATGAAGCCAAAGTATGTCACCTACTCCATGTGAGATATGTATCTTTTTAACTTCAGATTTTCTTTGAGAAAAAAAACATTGACTATATCTCTATTTCTTTGTAAAGTTAGCTATGAGAAATTCAAGCCAATGCTACCTTGCTGTAAGTTAATGTAGCTAAAGTTTTTTCCCTACAATTTTAATTAGCAAATTAAAAGCTACTATTTTAGTCTGTTATCCTTTATGTGTTTTATTTAACAACTGGGCTAAGGTGACATGGTGTTTGTGTTCTTTGCTTTGCCAACTTTAACCACATGAAGACTCATTTTAGCCTATGGACAAATGGTGGGGCGGGGACAAAGGATGCTACTGAAGACATGCTATGCATGTGAAGGATGCTAATGAGTACCAGCCACAAAAGATAGTTCATGTTTGACCAAAGAGAGAGAGGCAGATGAAATATTCCCCAAGAAATTTAGGTAAGTAATTTTTGTGTTACTATTTTCTCCTGGTGAAGTGGGGTGGGAAAGGACAGGTAAGTGGGGAAGGGAGAGAAGAAATCAACATTCACCAGCTGAGTTAATAAGTTATGTTTTGACAATTAATTGTTGTCAAATATCAAACTGGTGTTTAATCTATTTATTTATTAATACACTTCTTGCAAACATCCACAAGCCAGAGTATCTGGTTGGAAATAATTTTGAATGCTCACTAAGGGAAAAGATTCACTCATGTGCCTAAAACTATACATTAAATGATTAATTCTGAATAACATCAGTGGTAGGTTCTATGAACTTCTGCCAAATAAATATTTGATCAGAATAATTTTGTTCAGATCTAGTCGTTATGCTACTTGTACTAAGAAATAGTTATATTGCTCTTTACAACAACCAGTTACAGTGTTACTAGACAGTTGTTTGCCATTCTGAGAGTGTGCAGCAAGGGACATTCTTGAATTGGTAATTAAATAAATGCTGAATTAAGATCACATTGTTTTTTGTTTATTTTTCTTTCTTTTTTAAGTGACCACAGTGGATTATGTCATCACCCACTATGAGAATGTCTTGAAGAGATTCACCACATTTGAATTCATGACAAGGCTTTCACCATGATTAACGTTGACCACAACGCCATTGCAAGAACACCTATAATTTCTGAGCATTTCCAGACACCTTCAAAGAGCTGCTTCCTGGAAATGAAGACAACAAGAAAATCTCCCTGTTTTCAGAACATTACAGGATTGCTACAACGAAGCACATGGCGGACACGATCAGAGCAAAAAAAGTTAAGACTGTTGAAACGACCTTTTTTCTTAAGTTAAAGAAAAAGTATTTCTGTTTTAGTTATTTTATCAATATGTCAGAGTCACAGCATGCTGAACCGGAAGTTAAACCCTCTGTTTGAGGAAGAACAAGTAATCCTTTGTTTTATTCCAAAGTACAAAAGGGTTTGTTCTAAAATTATGCGGGTAGTTATAGTCTTATTATAGCAGTTGACAGTGTAATAACACTTAGTAACATCTTTATAACTTGTCCCACTTCTTTCACTTGACTTTAGGTAAACGTTTATATTAATGACCCTGTTAGCAAAGCATGTGATGTGACACTGCAATAACACTTAATGACGTCTTTATAACTGGTGCTACTTGTTTCACTTTACTTGACATAAGAGTTACTATTAATGACTCTGTTAATAACATGATTAACAGAGCCATGCATTGACTTATAGGTCCAGTTATGACTTGAATACAGAGCAGCATTTCCACAATATTCACACATGTAAAACAGAGTGAAACAAAAATTGCTCAGTGAACATTGGTTCTTAATTGGTTTTATTTTTGTGTAACCAGGTTGTTGTGTATTGCAGACTTCTGCCTAGGTCCTTCTTGAAAATGAGATCTAGGTCTTAACAGGGTTTACCTGGTTAAATAAAGGAAAGAATTTTTTTAAAATTTTTGTTCAAATGTTAAGTTTTCACTGTCAAATTCACTGCTAGTATGGTTAATGCGACATCCTACAAATCCATCGCTAGTCCCTCCCCCCTCTCAATCTGAAAATTTTCTGCCAGTCATGCTGCACAGAGAAAACAAACAGTATGGTGACAACGAGAGTTTGAGGTAAGCTGTGAATGAGACAGTAAATGAAGAGGAATCAGAAGAGAAACAGCGCTGGATCAATAATTTGGCAGTAGTTCAGATTTTATATGGAGGATGTCGAACAAAATGAGGTAATTTTTGAAACATGTTATAAAACTATTGCCACAAAAGGCTGTACAACAAATTTATTTCACCAACTAATAAGACTATTCTTTTACATGGCATTCTAGAGTGCACTGTTGTGGTAGAACTATTCAGTTAAAATGAAACCTGGAGATGTAGGCATGTAGGTAAGTGCTATGTAATGGGAACAATACGTCAAAACCACTCATTCGATCTCGGTGTCAGCTTTACGCTACATGTAGACTCGTTACCATAGCAACTGACAACAACGCCACTTTATGAATCAGGATTCAGCACCAAAGACACTCAGCACAGTGATGGGAGACTGTCCCATCACTCCCAGATGGGACCGTCTCATTGCAGTTAAAGCTCAAGTCTCCCATTGATTTGTAGTTATTGTGAGTTAAAACTGACCTGCTTCCCTATTTTTATTTTTTTTTCATTAAAACCTTTTTCTGGCCTTGTTATCTCGTCATAGTGTATATAATTAATAGAAAAGCACTGCATCCCTTTTCCTTTCAAATATAGAACTTACATTTAAATCAAACAGGGAAATGGGGGTGGGAACTTGCGTGGGTGACATCATGCTGCAAGGGGTCTATAGTTTAAAATAACGTTTCAGCTCATTTAAAAATACCACAATATATATTGTGTATTGTGATATAGCAAAAATATATTGGCATATTAGATTTTTCTCATATCGCCCAGCCCTACGTGAGGAGAAAACATTTGCTTAAAAATTTGGATATCTCTAAACAAAATACGTACCAAATACCCTTCTTTTCCACTCCCACATAAAATTTAACTAATTTCACAATTATGTATGCAGTTTTCGCTGTGATGACTTTCTGCAAAAGAAATTCAATATAAACCTGTTTTGTGACTCAGACTTTGAGAATTTATTAAAGTTTTTAGAAAGATTTTCAAATTTTATATCAAAATGTTTTCTGCTTTTAAGTTTTGATGTAGCAAAATTTGCATGAAGCATGACGAGTCAAATTGTGGTAATAATTAAATTTTTCTTTTCAAAAGTGCCATTTTAAGTGAAATTACCTTATTTAATGAAGTACCTAAACATTGCAGCAACATAAAAGCTCAATCTTTATCCCAAATTGTAGCTGAATTTAAGTTTCTTCACACCGTTTGTGTCACTATTGTTATTTTATGGTAATATTTTTTTCTGCTCAGTTTATCATATCAAACATTTTAGTAACTGATGTGTGTCTTATTATAATTTTTTTTCAATAAGGACAACAAAAAATAAGACATTGCCACATTCCCGCTTTTTAATTCAAAACATCACATTCAGCGATGAATTGAAAACCTTGAAGGACACAAGGGTGGAAGTGCAAGCATTTGGACTGGGCCATTGATCAACACGTGTCTATACAGTAGTCACTAATCAAACACCTGACTCTATGCCAGGCCAGGTATAACATCTACGGTAAGAAAAAAGTTCTACATTGCTTTATACAAATGAGAAAACAGTGTATGATTTTTTCTTCCATTTTATAATTCTGTACTAGTTTGTGTTAGAATGTCACATAAAATTCTGATTCAAGTTGTGAAAAAATGTTGTGAAAAAATGTGGAGAACTTTTACA
Source organism: Xiphophorus couchianus (assembly GCF_001444195.1). Classification (NCBI taxonomy): domain Eukaryota; kingdom Metazoa; phylum Chordata; class Actinopteri; order Cyprinodontiformes; family Poeciliidae; genus Xiphophorus; species Xiphophorus couchianus. The sequence continues at coordinate 13,079 of NC_040238.1, forward strand.
ATGCACTGAAGCTTTTACTTTACATGAGAAGATCAGACGCACAACCAGATAAAACAGATCATCTTTGTCAAAACATGGATGAATATGGAGAACAGCATGAACCTGAAGTGACAGAAGCTCCACCTTCAGGGCCAAAGTGGAATTCAGCTCTGCGTTGTCAAGACAGCCTGGGTTCCAGACAAGTCCTGCAGCAGGAGGCTCCATAGAACATCTTCCAACTCACCACAGAAAAAGATAGATTAGTGATCGTGTGCCTGGGAGAGGAGTCTGACATTTCAAATTCACAGGGATAATTTCTAATCTAATTTATTATCTAATATTCATATTAATAAAGCTCCATACCCAAAAATATTATGCTGTTTTAATGTGAATTTATTGATTAAGCATTTGTTGATAAAAAAATTTTTACTTTTGGAATGCAACTTTATATATTTATTGATTAATTCATAATGATTACTTTAAACAGTGAATAACATTTAAAACTCAAACACTATTTGAAGCAGAACAGTAAAACCTGCTTTTTTCGCAAGTTATGTGGCATAAATATAATAAAGCTGTTTAAACTTAAAAATTATACAAAATTATGTATAACTTATTTCTAGTTACCATGGCAATATTTTGAGCTTCCTCTCTGTCCTCTAAGATGGTGCTGATGAGGAACAATGCGTCGATCGGGTGTTACTCTAACAGCCTCTGGCTCTTCAAAACACACCTGTACAGAAATTTACACGCATACACAGAAAACATACACACAAATTAGGATTATAGTGCTGCCATGCAGCATTATGTCATGCACACACGCTCACAAGCATACACACAAACACTCATAAGCTTTGTCATTCAACTTCACATTTAAAAAGGTACATATTGAGCAAAATGTAGTTGGAAGGCTCCAATAATAAAATAATTAATAGCAAAAAGTATCAATATAAATATATACAATAAAAAGATTAATGGAACTTAGTAGGCTCATGAAATGAGGGATGAAGCTGTTGTGGAATCTTTTTGTTCTGAATTTGAAGTTGTTGAACCTTGTCCCAGAGGGCAGCATGGAGAACAAACCATGTTGAGGCTGGAAGGTATCTTTTGTAATTGGCCGAGCCTTGGACAGTAAGGTTTTTTTTGTTTGAATTATTCTGAATATCTTTTACACAGAGTTTGATTTTTTATAAAGATTATTTTATGATACTGTTTGTATTGTTTACAGATGCTGCAGTCCAGATCATTCTCTTAGCTGTCCTCACAACTCCAGGTTTCCCCCAGTGTATTATGGCCTGGTGGCCCGCCATGCATTATTAGAACCCCGCCACGCTAAGTTTATGTTCTTAGGAAAATAATTATTATTATTATTATTATTTTTAAATTGCTTAATTCTTTTTTGTTTTTCTAAGCCAGACTGCAAGCGTCTCTTATGCTCTGAGCATTTCACTAGCGGAGCAGATTTATTCCTAAAGGATAGGTTTGTAATTGATAGGTTTATAGTTTATGCATTTGAAGCCGGCAGTGCGCAAACCAATCACACTGCTGGTGCCTCTGCGCGTTGCCTCGCTGCTCTACCTCACTTTACCTCAGCGGGATCGTGCATGCCTCCTGTCACTCAAACTGGACATAGGCTGACCTGTATGGATATTGTTGGAAATATTAGTTTAATTATGCTAGTTTTAATGCTAGCTTTAATGTTAGCGCATGTTTAAATATTAGACGGATCATGATTGTTTTGAGTAGGCCTCAGTTTAGGTTAGATTTAGACTCATTATTTAATCAATACATAACTTAATCAGTAGAACATTTTTCTTAGATATGAGCACAATTTGTTTAAAATTAGTATAATCAGTAGTTTTTTATATAAGATTACATTCTTAAGAGTGTATAAATCATATATTTATTTGAAAATGTTTTAGTTCATTATAACCAGAGTTGAAAACTAATCATAAAATATTGAGTGTAACAGATGTTTTGGTATTAAAACTGCTCATGTCTGTTTTATCAGTTTGAGGATATATGAAACGTGTGCTAATTTTTATAGTCAAAATCAGCTGTTTGATGCCCTGTGTCAGAGGAGAAGTCAGGAGAACTTTGTACGGTTCAGGAACCAGTTTAAGGCAGTTTGAAGGGATAAAAAAATGGATAGCTGATACACTTTGGTCCCGCTTCCTTGTGTAAAATGTTTCTGTATGAAATGAACACATCTATCGTTCGTGTCCTGGGAAAGGGAGGATAGCTTAGAGAGCACTGAATTCATCCCTTGGCCTTGGTAACACCTGCATGGTTTCTGGCATGCAAACAGCAACACGTCATTAATGGCTGTTTGAGACCACCTCTAAACTGTACGTTAGAATGCATCAGACAGTAAAAACAGTAGAAACTTGACATAAAAGTAATTGAGTTAAAACAGCTAGTCAGATCACTGGGGTGGAACTGTCTTAACTGCCACATGCATTGGTCTCCGAAGGTGCGTCTTTGTATGTTTCTAAGGTAATTAATTTCTTCTTTGTGGCTTTGGTTTCTGATTATTATGTTTAGCTGTTGATGTGATTTTATGTACTTGATTGTTTGAATAAATTCTGGTTGATTATGAAGTTGAACAGTAACTGTTGTCTTTGTGGTTTCACTTTTACACACGACAATAACGGACCTGGGGGAGACGAGACAACAACGAGCAACAGGTAGTGGATATCTCGTTTCACAACAATATTTTCATCAACTTCCTGTGAGAAATTATGTTTCTTTGGAGAACTCAAGATAGGAGTTTAAAACCCACCCCGTTAGCTCTGGTTGTGCACAGGAATAACTTGTAGTCGCAAATTCAGAAGTGCCAGTTGAGGAGTGGTGAGAATGATTTATCTTTGTGAACGAACAATTATGTACGCCGTTTACATCTCAACACGCTGCCCAGAGTGTGGCTCTTTCTTCCTTGTAAAATTTATGTGTGTTTGACCCAGTTGGCAGCTGCGTTAGTGGTTAACGAACAAGCGCTAATCAATCATCATGCAGGATCAGCCTGGTGAGGAGTTTTCACGCTCGCCTCATAGTCAGACATCACACTGGTTTTATATTATTTTATTATTATTTTTGGTATTATTTTTCCGGTTACACGATGCACCAAATCATACCAAATGCTTTGTCCACTTAGTCAGAAAGAATTAATGCGCGCGGCCGCGCAGAGATTTGATAATCTCATCCCATAAACTCTAGCAAAACAAAAAAACAAAAACAGTTTCTGTGACTTTTATTAAAAAGTCAACAGACATGAAATAGAAGAGCTACTAAAGCCACATTGGCAGCATTAAATTAAATCTCCTGTTTATTGCGCAACTCTACGCACAGTGCAGCGGATTTAACTCATGGTGGTGGATGGCCACCACATCCCAACACGGCTGTGACATCAGCAAGGAGGTGGTGGAGTCATTTTTTGGGTCGAAATCATGGGGAGAGAATCATTGGTCGGCCCCTTCAGAGTCCCCGAAGGTGTGAAAATATAGCAAGCAAAGTATATGGCCTTTCTGACTGATCACTTTCTCTCATGGTTCAGAAAGAAGAGCCGTACCTTCTGTAGCAAAATCATCCTCATGCATGACAATGCACCATCTCATGCTGCAAGGAATACCACTGTGTCATTGGCTGCTATGGGCATAAAAGGGGAGAAACTCATGGTGTGGTTTCCTCTGACCTCAACCCTATTGAGAACCTTTGGAGTTTCCTCAAGCAGAAGATCTGAGGGTGGAATGCAGTTCATATCAAAACAGCAGCTCTGAGAAGGTTTTCTGACATCTTGCAAAGAAATTCAAGCAGAAACTTTCCACAAACTCACAAGTTCAATGGATGCAAGAATTGTGCAGGTGATATCAAAGAAGGGGTCCTATGTTAGCATGTAACTCGGTCTGTTAAAATAACTTTTGATTTTAGTACATGTGACCACTTAATCCTGCACATTCAAAGAATGACTGTTTGCAGTTCTTTATAATTCATAAAATGTTTAGAAAAGCTGTGCATAATAATTTGGAACAGTGCAGTTTGAGTTTTTTATTATTGAAAAAAATACTGTTGTCATGGGGAGCTTTGTTCAGTAAAATTGGATTTATACTGAAATAGTTCATGACTTGAAAATTATACTGACCATCATTTGCATTGACCGTTTAAAAAAATCTGAGAAAATATCACTTGCATAATAATTTGGAACACGGTGTACTCTATGGTTCATGCAGATGTCCTTCTCTCAACACTAGCTGTTGGCTGACGTATGTGGGCATGGCTGAATGGCGAATTCTAATCCTTTGCCATTTGCCATCATACATGCATCATATGATTTGCACCAAACGTGATAGGCTTGACTTTTGTTAAGCTCTCAAGAGCCCAATATAATTAAATTGGAATTTGACTACACTGCACCCCCTTGGTTATTCAAACAGTTGTATCTCCTTACTACATATCCCAATCTGCACCAGATTTTATGTGCATCATCAGGGAGCACTGCTCAACACATTGCCTGGTGAACAGGTGTGGGAACTGTGCAAGAGCGTAGACGGTGGTGAGCTGGTGGTGTTGCTGGAGCTCCCGTGGTCGCCATAAGGCCGGAGCAGAGCGAAGCTGCGAGGGCCTCCAATGCTGCTTGCAGCTTTAATGAAGTTTGTGTTTGAAATGTAACAAAAATGGAAAAGTTTCATGTGTATGGTTCTTCTTACAAATTTGACCAAAGCACGCTATCCGGGGGTTTGGGAATTTTGAAAGTCCAAACTGTCTGCAATAGGCGGTATTATAATTATTTCTTAGAGAGCCATATCAAAATGAAGGTGTATCTGTTATTCAGTACTACCTTTGTGTTCCTTTTCCTTTCAGTCTGTCTTCGTGGGTGGGGCCTTTGTTGGGGTTCGTCACTGTGTTGACTCTGCTTTAGCCGACAGGTCTTCTGTTGCATGTGGTCAGGGTTTGGGGCTGGGCTAAGACTGACCGACAGGTCGAGTTCAGGGCAGTGCGTCACACAGGAGTGAGAAGGGAAGGGCGCAGGGATGGTGTTGGGAGATGGAGAAGAAGAGTCAAGTATGGAGAAACTCATCCTAAAAGAAAACACAAGGAGATATGATTTAGTAGATGATGAGAGGCCCTCTCGCAAACGGCAACTAAGTTTGGTTGCTCTCTCTAGATGGAATGAAAGTGGAGGACACATTACAACAGAGGATAAATGTCAAAGCTCCAGAAAAGGCAATTTGTTGTAGTTTTGCTTTTTTTTATTAGCATAACTACCTTTGAGGGTTGATAGCTCAATAACTTTAAACTTGATTCATCCATTATTACACCCGTAAACAGTGTGCATCTGTGTGATGATTATATTGTTTTGCACATGTGGGTTGCTTTGGGGTATTAAAATGTTTATACAGAGGTCTGATTGCATTTGCATCAATAGGGCAAAGAATAGGGCAAAAAATAATAACTGACCATCAAGACTTCCCAAGAGGGAAGATCAGGAATGAAAAGAATTCTACAGAAAGAAGATGGAAGATAAACATTAGCAGGGTTTGGAAGAGCCTGAAGACAATTTTGGGGTTACACACCAAACCTCTAAACTGTAGGAGATTTAGGGTGAATGACTTAAACCACTTCTTTAACAGGTTTGATCAGCAACTAACCCCTCATCCAGTACAGTTTCCCCTGCTGCTCAAACATCACCCACCCTCTCTGTTTCAGAGCACTAGGTCCCACACCACCACCTCTCTGCCAACCATCCTGCCATTACAGTACTACACAACATAAAAATAAAAGCAAATAAAATTACAGGCAAAATATTCTTATTGACCACCAATCATTCTTGGCTGGATCAGTATTACCGGTAGTGATTGGTGTTGCTGATCATAAAAACCTGTATCTCACACGTTGCAGCTTGCAGAGGCTGCAAAGCGTGCAGCCTCTGCAGATACGTGTGCAGCGTGTCTCCCTCTTTCCTTCATGATGTTCAACCACACAGCACATAATCCTAAGCAACGTCATGTGGACCTTTTGCACTCTGAGTGATGTGATGCTTGTGTCGGAAAAATCCTTGTGGGTGAAGCATGTCAAAATGCATCAACGCAAAAAATTTAATGTGATATTTAAAAAATAAGCACTTGATGAAGTGGTGAGTTTTCAGGCTCACTGCAGATAAAAAAGAGACACCCAGAGCAGTCAGACAACAGGATCCCAAACTTGCCATTCGTCCCGATGAGTATTATAATCAGAACAGAAGGCTAAGCAAATAACCAGAAAAAATAATTTAATTCATCAGGATAGATGACCAGACTTTCTCAGAGTGGAAACACTGGGTTCCACCAACTGCTGTCACTGTTGGAGCGCAGCTGTGTGCTAGTGGGGCCTGATATTTCAAAGACGTAGAACTGTTTGAGCTCCACCAGACAGTGGACTATCACAGAACATATTCTTACAACTGCAGTATGTAACTTTTAGAAAAAGTTTTTGTATATGTTGTTTAATTGAAATCTAAACATTTATTTGAGATACATGTTTAATATTATACTTAGCAAACCATTTCACTGTCCACTTTGCTTTTATACCCCAACAGAGGCTGCGACAAATTTGTACCGCTGCAACCAACCAAAGATGGCCGGCAGTGAGACAATTTTAGACCAAATAATGAAGAACAAAATGAGTTACACCAAAATATTAAAATTTGCACAGAACCTGGCTTAAATAACTTATTTAGACAGTTTATAAAATAGTTGATTTGGGGTTTAGTTACACTTTCAATAATTATTTGATAAGTTATTTATTTATTGTAATTTTGCACTCTTCATTCTCCTTAGCTTTTAGAATAGGAACAAATCTGACAAATATATTTATTTAGACTCCTTGACTGTGGTAACCCCAAATAAATTTAAGTTCTCCAATTGCCTTCAGAAGTCATGTAATTAATAAACATGGTTCATTTATTTGTGTACAATTTAATCTCAGTCCATGTGGAATTGTTCCATTTCTAGCCTCAGAGTCTTGTTAGAGAATAGACAAAATCATTATAAGACCAAGAGCACAGAACACAGGTCAGTGAGAAAGTTGTGGAGAGGTTTAAAGAATAAAATAGCAATTTAAAAACCATATTCGATTTTCCATCCACACTACTATTATTTTCTACTTTGTGTACTATTTTGTGTACTTACACAAATTAAGATATAATTGCTTACATCAGGCCTTAGTCTTCAGAAGTATGGGCTGATGATGACAAAAGCATTGCCCTCCATACAGCCCTGTCCCATGTAGAACAACAAGATGCTCTTTGTGATTTTAACACAATAATTACACAGATTCTTGTTAACAAAATGCATTCTTTGAATATGCTATCCACCTGTGAATGAATCAGAAACTTTCTCACTGATTGTCCTCAGACCACCAGACTTGGGCGTCACTACTCAGTCCACCCTCAAATTCCGCACTGCTTCACCACAGGGATGTGTGCTCAGCCCGTTCCACTACACCTGACTGTATACATGACTGCAGACATACTCACTCCTCCAACACCATCATAAAATTTGCTGATGACACTACTGTCATTGGACTTATTACAAGTGGAGATGAATCCTTCTACAGGGATGGAATTCAGATCCTGGCTAGGGTTGCCACCCATCCCGTAAAATATGGAATCGTCCCATATTTGGCTGTCAAATGTTGCGTCCCGTATTGAACCGATACGGGACGCGATTTGTTCTGTATTTCTATAAATATCCGATAGACATGTCTATCACACGCATATCAACACTAACTGTAACAATAATGACCAAAATAAAACACAGGAAATATTAAGGTCAGCTAAATTGACACGGCGGGAGCTATACAGGTCCCCCGTAACGCTACAGACCGACGCTGTTGTGGTTGCCTAGAGACGGACACTATGCAGTCGTGGTGAGCTGCTGTCAACCCGCGTCTTTTTAAAACGTCCTCGACCCCATTTTTCATCGTCCTTGGAAGTAAATCCTCTCATAAAGATACAGACATGAGAGGGAAGACGCAAATCCCAGGCTGAATAATGTTAGTGAGGATGAACACAGGCAATTAAATCTAATCTAATGAATACTATCGCGAAGACGACTATTCGGAATCAATCTGATCTAGGTAACCATAAGAATTCATTCACCGTTAGCTTTTGTCTATGACAGTTAGTAAAACCCTGGCGAAAATCTCGGAGTCTCAACTGAATATTACAGCTACCACTGTCTCTGCTTTGTATGTCAATAAAAGTTCGTGTTCACCGATACATCTAACCCAGCATGCGCTACCTTCTTCTTCTTCTTCTTCTTCTTCTTCTTCTTCGGCCTCCTGCTCTTCCTTTTCCTCTTCTTCTCCTCCTCCTCCTCCTGCTCCTCCTCGTTTTTCTTCTTCTTTAGATTTTAACGGGAGCTTGCATCCATTATTGTTGCACTACTGCCATCTATTGGATCCTAATATCTATACCTCAAATTCTCATAATGATCCCAGTATATTTTTAAAAACAAAAAATCTACTTTTTCCCCTCAATACCATTTAACTGATCAACCACTTTCTCAAATTTCAATTCCCTATTAAAACCTAATTCCGTTTTCAATAATCTTCTTTGATTTACATATTTTCTACAACTAATAAAACATGTTCCATCGTTTCTACAGCATCACACCATAAACCAGTAAGATGTTTCCCCATCTTAAAAAGAGTTCCATTAACAAAACTGTGACCGGTTCTTATTCTATTTATAATTATCTCCTCCCTTCTGTTTATTCCTCTAATCCTTACAACATCAACTGTATTTTGTATCCTATATAAATGCCTTCCATTTATTTCACTATCTTACCTAATTTTCCATATCTTTTCTCTCCAAACTATACTTTTGCCTTCAGATTTAGATAACTTTATTGGCATATCAATGTCTTCTTTTTTAATAGCCTCCTTAGCCAACCTATCTGCTCTTTCATTACCCAAAATACCCACATAAGCAGGAGTCCAAAATAATATTACATTTTTATTTTGTTCGCAAATTCTGAGGAACAGCCATAATCTCATGTAATATATTTTGATGATTATTTGTACTTCCCTTTTCAATACTCAGCAATGCAGACAATGACTCACTACAAACTATTATTTTATTTATATTAGTATCCTCCACCCATTCTAAAGCTAATTTCTCCTGATTCTACTTGTAAAGCACATACTGGAGTTGATTTAACTGTCCCTAAACAAATTCTCAATGCTCTAGCTTGAATAACATCTAATTTTTTTAATCTAGTTTTAGCCGCTGAACCTTACACCACACTCCCATAATCTATTCTTGACCGAATTAATGACACATAAACATTTTTAAGTGATTCAAAATTTGCACCTCATAATATTAAGAACCTCTTAATTTTTCTCCATAATATGTTCTATATGATTTTCCCAAGTTAATTTCTTATTAAAAACTACTCCCAAAAAACAAAAACAGTCAACCCTTTCTAACTCTTTCCCATATAAATACAACTTTTTATCAACCCCAATTTTTTTATTTGTAAAAAAAATTACTTTTGTCTTCTTGATTGAACATTTAAAACCCCACTGTATCCCCCACTTACCCACTTTATCTATACCTTCCTGAAGTTTTAAAATAAGATGTTCTACATTTCTTCCAATTTTCCATAATGCTCCATCAACGCTCCAACGCTCGGGTGGCATTAGCGGCTGCAGATGGAGGTTGTTGCGGCATGCAGCTTCCATCTGCTGATCCGCTCCCTAGTCGGCTGTGTTTCCACTCCTGGGATTGTCTTGGAGTTGGAGCGCTTTGGACGCTCTGCTGTCTTGTTTTGCCGGTGTTGGTTTGGGCCGCTCTAAAGGAAACCTGTTGCTGCTTTTACAGGCTGAGTGAGCAGGGCATGACTCCTCTGGCCCCATTGAAAGGCATTGAAAGTGGACAACGGCAATTTGTTCCACCGTTTGAAGTGCTTGTGTTTTTTTCTTTTACAGTTTGTTTGCTTATTATTGAAATTATTAATGCGTTTGCTTTCTTTTGTTTTGATTTACTAATTTGTCTTCTTTTGCATTGCATGTTTTGTTTGTTCATTTATTTTTTTGGGAAAAATTTAAATAGTCCTTCATTTCATATGATCCCTTTTCTTTCCAGGGACTGAGTAGTAGGCCTGAAGCCATGTTTTTAAAAAGAGAAATGTTTTAATGAAATTGTTTAATAAAATATTGTGTGTCACATTGACTATTCTGTGTTCTGGTGCATCTTGTTTAAAAAGACCCCCCCCCCCCTGCTGGTCACACCCAATTTGCTTTCCCAAATATCCACTTTCCTCCTATCATTTCAGGACTCTGTGCCTGACCAATCCTTATATTACTGGTTATAATGTAATGATCACTACCAAAAGACTTATTTTTAACTTGCCAATCACATAATGGAGCCAAACAACTAGAAACCAATGTCAATCCAATACAGATTCCTTACCTGAATTAATATCAATTCTTGTCTTCTTACCATTATTCAAACATAAAAGATTATTACTATCTAAAAAAATCTTCTAAAACTTTACAATTATAATCAACTTTTTCACTTCCCCATAATGAATGATGCACATTAAAATCTCCACACCAAATAATATTTCCTTTCATATCCATCTCCTCAAGTTTACTTATTTCAAGCTCCTTACGGGGATTGTAAAAATTTATAATCAATATTACCTTCTCTTTTACCCATATTTCAATTGCTACATACTCCAAATCCCCTTTCCTTTCAATTATTTTATATGGAATACCTTCCTTAATCAGAGAAAGACACCCACACCCATTTCCTTCTTTTCTATCATATATGCCTGTAATATATCCATATACTCTGAAGTCCAAAAAAGGCTTCAGCCAAGTTTCCTGTATACATATTATTTCATGTTTTACTTCCTGCTCATAAATAAACTGTTTAAAATCTTGACTATTTGACAAAAGACTCCTTGCATTCCATTGTAAGATTAAAATTTTCCTTCTTGACTAGCTTGACTACATATTTCTGCCCTTATATCTTCCCATCGAATATTCTTCAAGTCTAAGCTATGGCATGCTGCCTTGGCAATAATCTGAATCCTTTCCGTCTTTGATTTCACATCTGAGGTTGCATTTATTACTCCTGCAATAAAAGTCACCATTTTCTTTTTTCCTCTTCTATTTTTCTTTTGACCATTTCCATAACTTTTTGGATTACTTGTTTTTCTCCTGTCAAAGATTTTCCATTTTGTTTCTCTTTTTCAACCATTTTACATGCTTTCTGCATAACTTTTGTTTTCTGTATAATTGTTTGCTGTTTCATCACTTCACATCCCCAAAAAGCAACACTATGATCTCTTCCACAACTATAGCACTTTGGTTTAACTCCCAACTCCACATTTTCCATATTCATGGTCTCCAGAACATCGGGCACAACTCCTTTTTCCTTTACACACTTTTGCAACATGGTCAAATTCCTGACAATTGAAACATCTTACTGGTTTAGGCACAAATTCCCTGAAACGAAATCTTATCAAACCAAAGAAGACCTCCTTTGGCACTTCTTTTGTTTCAAACTCCACCAACACAGTTTCTGTCTCAACTTTCTCTGGACCCTTTATCAGCCTTCGTGCTCCTTTTACTTCCCTATTTCTTTCTTTGAAATTCCCAACTAAATCTTTCATATTTACACTTAAAGGCACTACTGTGATAATTCATTTACTTTCATTATTTCTTTTTTCACCCACTCTAACAACTGTTCTATCTTTGACTTTACACACCCATCCAAGTTTCTTCGTCTTTTCCACCTGAGCGTCCGAAATACATCCAATCAGAAGACTCCGTCTCTCAGTATCTTGGCATGTTTAATCTCTCCTTGGGCTGCCACCTTATCGTGGTGGAGGGGTTTGAGTGCCATCAATGATCCTAGGAGCTATGCTGTCTGGGGCATCATGCCACTGGTAGGGTCACCCAAGGCAGACAGGTCCTAGATGAGGGACCAGACAAAGCGCAGCCCGAAGACCCCAATGATGAACGGCACCATTGGACTTCGTGTTCCCTCACCCGGACACGGATCACCGGGGCCCCACTCTGGAGCCAGGCCTGGAGGGGGGGCACAATGGCGAGCGCCTGGTGGCCGGGCATTTACCCATGGAGCCCGGCTGGGCTTAGCCCGAAGAGGAAACATGGGCCCCCCCTCCCATGGGCCCACCACCCGTGAGAGGGGTCAAAGGGGTCGGGTGCATTGTGTGATGGGTGGCGGCCGAGGGAGGGGACCCTGGCAGTCTGATCCTCGGTTGCAGAAGCTGGCTCTTGGGACGTGGAATGTCACCTCTCTGGTGGGGAAGGAGCCGGAGCTAGTGTGTGAGGTCGAGAGGTTCCGGCTAGAAATAGTCGGTCTCACCTCGACGCATGGCTCTGGTTCTGGAACCAGTCTCCTTGAGAGGGGCTGGACATACTTCCACTCTGGAGTTGCCCAAGATGAGAGGCGTCGGGCAGGAGTGGGCATACTTGTTGCTCCCCATGTCGGCGCCTGTACGTTGGGGTTTACCACGGTGAACGAGAGGGTAGCCTCCCTCCGCCTACGGGTGGGGGGACAGGTCCTGACTGTCGTTTGTGCTTACGGGCCGAACGACAGTTCATATTACCCACCCTTTTTGGAGTCTTTAGAGGGGGTACTGGAGAGTGCTCACCCTGGGGACTCCCTTGTTCTGCTGGGGGACTTCAACGCTCATGTGGGCAATGACAGTGAGACCTGGAGGGGCGTGGTTGGGAGGAACGGCACCCCCAATCTGAACTTGAGTGGTGTTCTGTTGTTGGACTTCTGTGCTGGTCATGGATTGTCCATAACGAACACCATGTTCAAGCATAAGGGTGTCCATATGTGCACTTGGCACCAGGACACCCGAGACCGCAGTTCGATGATCGACTTTGTCATCGTTTCATTGGATCTGCGGCCATATGTCTTGGACACTCGGGTGAAGAGAGGTGCGGAGCTGTCCACTGACCACTACCTGGTGGTGAGTTGGCTCCGGTGGTGGGGGAGGAAGCCGGTCAGACCTGGCAGGCCCAAACGTGTTGTGAGGGTCTGCTGGGAACGTCTAGCGGAATCCCCTGTGAAAAGGAGCTTGAACTCCCATCTCGGGCAAAACTTTGAACACGTCCCAGGGGAGGTGGGGGACATGGAGTCTTAGTGGACCATGTTCTGTGCCTCCATTGTCGAGGCGGCCGACCAGAGCTGTGGCTGCAAGGTTGTCGGTGCCTGTCGTGGTGGCAATCCTCGAACCCGTTGGTGGACACCTTCGGTGAGGGATGCCGTCAGGCTGAAGAAGGAGTCCTATCGGGCCTTTTTGGCCTGTGGGACTCCGGAAGCAGCTGATGGGTACCGGCGGGCAAAGCGGCATGCAGCTCGGGTGGTTGCTGAGGCAAAAACTCGGGCATGGGAGGAGTTTGGAGAGGCCATGGAGAAAGACTTCCGTATGGCTTCGAGGTGATTCGAGGTGCGTCTCGGGGGGAGGGAAGCAGTACGACACCAACACTGTTTATAGTGGGGATGCTGCTGACCTCTACTCGGGACATTGTGGGCTGGTGGGCAGAGTACTTTGAAGACCTCCTCAATCCCACTAACATGCCTTCCATTGAGGAAGATGAGCCTGGGGACTCTGGGTTGGGCTCTCCAATCTCTGGGGACGAGGTCACCAAGGTGGTTAAAAAGCTCCTCGGTGACAGGGCCCCGGGGGTGAATGAGATCCGCCCGGAGTTCTTTAAGGCTCTGGATGTTGTAGGGTTGTGTTGGCTGACGCGACTCTGCAATATCGCATGGACATTGGGGGCAGTTCCCCTGGATTGGCAGACTGGGGTGGTGGTCCCCCTGTTCAAAAAGGTGGACCGGAGGGTGTGCTCCAATTATAAGGAGTCACACTCTTAAGCCTTCCTGGCAAGGTCTATTCAGGGGTCCTGGAGAGGGTCCGTCAGATAGTCGAACCTCGGATTCAGGAAAAGCAGTGTGTTTTCGTCCTGGTTGTGGAACACTGGACCAGCTCTACACCCTCAGCAGGGTCCTGGAGGGTGCATGGGAGTTCGGATGAATTAGGATGTTTACCATATAGGAATAATGATGGCTTCTTTCTACTTATCAGGTATTTTCCCTTCCTCCCACAACTTATTATACAATTCTAATAAAATTTCTTTATTCACGTCACTAAGGTTATTTAACATACTATAACTGATTAGATTAGAAGGAGTTGATTTACTGGAATTCTTCAATGCTTTATTTAATGCTATCAAAGAAAACCTCATATTAATGAAATCCTCATAAGGTTCATCATTATGAAATAATTCAATAGTCCTCTGTAATGTTATTTCATGTTCTCTTTTGTCTTTATTATTTAGATTCTCTGTACTATATATCTTTGCAAATACTTCAGCTAATAGCTGAGCTTTAGTTTTATTATCCATTATAATATTTCCATTGTCTTTTATTATTGGGGAAAAAAATAATCTTTTGAATTCCCATACAAAGATTCACAATATTTTCTCCAATAATCCCTTTTATAATTTTTCTTTCAGTAGCTCGCTGCTACTTACCACCCAGTTTGACCACCCAGCTTTTCCTCTTCACTACAATTCATACTATTCCAGTCACTTCTTTCTAAATCCATCGTTGTCATATTCTGATTTTAGTCACATTTATCATCAAAATTTCAGATCCAAACTTCTCTGTCTTAACAGGTCAGCCATTGCACGTAAGCTTGGCGTGAATGAATCCATGGTTCGATGTTGGAGACGGCAGCGGGAAGAACTCATTGAATGTCAAAAGGCAAGAGGACATAAAAGCAGATGGCCTAAACTTGAAAATGTTCTACGGCATGGAGAGCAACACTGACATAGAGACAGAAAAGGCATGTGACAAAGCTGTTCTAAGGCTGTTCAACTCCGACACTGAAGCTGACTTCAGTGGTTTCAGTGCGGAAGAAGAAGATGAATAAACCAATCAATAACTTTTTTGTTTTGTTTGATCAGCACTTTTACTATGTTACAGACACCATTCGGACACTAATCAGTTCAGTTAAAGCTGAACTTGGCAACTTTTTTTCTTTTTCAACCTTAATAAATCTGTTTACAAATCAATGTGATTGTGAATTGACCTGTTGTGACTTAATTTTGGGTGGTTTGCCACCCTCTGTTGCATCCTTGTGGAAAACCGAGAGCGGTGGAGAAATCTGCGGCTTATCTATGTACGTTTCCTGTTTTCTCTTAAAAAAAAACTTTGTGGGTACAGCTTATAGTGAGGTGAGCTCTATGATTCGGAAAATATGGTACTTAGTCTATGATAACAATGCTATTGCTATCGCAAGCCACAGGTAATCCATTTTCCGTTTCAAACTCTTCTTATTAAAGTAAGAGTTAGAGAGCTAAATATAATAGAAATATTGGCTACCTTCGACAGAAAAAATAACTAAGTTTATGAAAGCAATGCAGCCAGTTTTGCTCATTTTGATTTCCAAGGCATAACATGGCAGTTTATCATGATTCAGCCACAGTAATGAAATAATGAACTGCAGTCTGATTTTTATTGTTAATGTGTTTCACCCTTTGAGCAGTGAAAGTCAATAAAATGTGTAACATGTCTTTTGCTTTAAGTATTTACTTACTGGGGGGTTTTGTTATTTGTGCTGCAGAGCCGCAGCTAGCTCCTCACTTCAGCGGCTCTGACGGAGCCTGTGCCCTGGCAGCGCTATTATTGCTCCTCCTACACTTTGGACTGAACCATTGTTCTAACAATGGTAGAAGTGGACCTAAAATTTCATTTTTATTTTGGACAGGCACCTGTGCTGTCACCAGGCAGCACAGGTAAGCAATGTGACTAGGAACTCAGACACTGATAGCATTCGAACGGCACAACACAGGAACAAAGCAGACACAGGAACAACCAACATACGACAAGGATCCGACAGGGAGTAAGAGACCCAGGTGAGATTAAATACACGGGCTAATCGGGGAGCACGAGACACAGCCGGGAGTAGTCAGGGGCTGCCTTTAAAAGCCTTCCAATGGACAACCAGCCTAAAAATTAATGAAAAGCAAGCATGGAATACTGCTCTTTGACATCTATTATGACCTGAACTTATTTGATGAGAATTAGTGTCCCTATGTCTTTTTCTGTTTATTTGTCCATCCATCCATCTTCTTCCACTTATCCAAAGTTGAGTTGAGGGTGTAGTTGCCTAAATAAGGAGGCCCAGACTTCCCTCTCCCCAGTCACTTGGGCCGACTCCTCTGGGGTTCCTAGGCCAGTCGAGAAACACACTGGCCTGGGAACTCAGGGTGTCCTGGGTCAACCAACATCACCCTACAACAGTCAGAGCCTTAAGGAACTCCAGGCAAATCTCATCCACACCTGGGGCCCTGCCACCAAGGAGCTCTTTAACCATCATTGTGACCTCATCCCCAGAGATTAGATAGCCCAACCCAGAGTCCCCAGGCTCTGCTTCCTCAATGGAAGGAATGTTGGTGGGATTGAGGAGGTCTTAGAAATAATCTGAACTGCATAAACAGTCAGAATGGAGGCAGAGGGAGGCTACCCTCTCATTCACTGTGGTGAACCCCAACATAAAAGGATCAAGATGGGGGACAACAAGTATGTCCTGCCAGCACCTATCATAGGCAACTCCAGAGTGAAAGAGTGTCCAACCCCTCTCAAGTAGACTGGTTCTAAAGTAATGTGTTGAAGTGAGAACAACTATTTTTAGTCGGAACCTCTCAACCTCACACAACAGTTCAGGTTCCTTCCCCACCAGAGAGGTGACATTTCACATCCCGAGAGTCAGCTTCTGTCGCTCAGGATCAGATCGCCAAGATCCTCGCCCTCAGCTACCACCCATCCCATACTGCACCTGAACCCTTTGGGCCCTCCCAAGTAGTGAGGCCATGAGAAGGGAGACCCACATTTCCTCTTCGGGCTGTGCCCGGCTGGACTCAGTGGGTTAAAGCCCAGCCACCAAGCGCTTGCACATTGTTAAGCCACCAAGCCAGGGTTACCTAACCCTAATCAATCCAGTACCAATCCACATTCTCAGGGGATAAAGAGTCACCTGGTATAAATTACATTTTTAGCTACTGGAGTAATGCTTAAGAGAAATTTATTTAATCAAAGAATGTCGGCTGCACCGATTGCAGTTTTCTGGCTGATCCCCGGATCTTTAAAGAGCCTGACCTGCTGATTTTGATTTTGGTTGATATGATTTTTTTTGTCTGAAATGTTCCTAAATCTAGCAAGAAAGTCACTGGGTTGGCAACAGAGAGGTGAATATTGTTTACTGTAAACGTGCAGACCCTACCTGGTGGGCTGGTCTGTCAGTCACACCTCTCACTGTAGAACAGAAGAGGATAGAGACTGATTTTTAAACCTTTGCTGACGACGATAAGATTAGGAGATAAGATGGTATTCACATGTAAGTATTGGTTGATCACGATCCCCCAAAATTAAGAAAATCGGCACCCAGAAATCAACTGGTCGATAAATCAGTTGGCCAATAAATGTATCCTATTATCTATGTATATAATGTAATTGTATACATATAAAGTAACATTATATACATTATATGTATATAATGTAAACAGCACTGCCAGAGATGCAAGTTTATAGCAGGTGTGGGAATGATCTAATGATCAGACTGTTGATTGCAGCAAGTCCACAATATTAGCAGAACTAGAAGGCCCCAAAACCACATTTCGCCTAGGGCCCCATGGAGGCCCTGATTGAGGTCGATTGGTGTGGTTTACATTTATTGTGAAGAGCTAAAAGATAGGCGTTTAGCATTGTTATTGGGCTAGGTTTCAGGTAGTTGGATGCAGCTGTTGTCCATGTTTATCATTTCCAATTGAGGTGCTTTGTTTCTCTTGCATGTTTTATTGTGTGCCGCTATCATTAGCAGGGTTGATTAATATTTATGTGTAATTATTATTTACATTCTAATAGTCAGATATTAACCAGCTGCTAGTTTATAATAATCTTTAAGCATGTTTATTCCCTTTGTGGACAATTTGGTGTTATTTGTGAAAGTATACAGGCAAGTACTTATAATTTGTATTTGTTTATCATATAGAAAACTACACACCCATACCCCCACACACGCCCTTATTTGTGTGTATGGAGGAATATCAAAAATTAAATAAAGACAAGTAAAGCTCAATTTGGGACTCGAACGTTATCTTATTTCACTAACTCACCTAAACATACAGTACAGACCAAAAGTTTGGACACACCTTTCTAATTCAATGGGTTTTCTTTATTTTCATGACTATTTATAAGGCAAGAAATCCCACTTATTAACCTGACAGGGCACACCTATGAAGTGAAAACCATTTCAGGTGACTACCTGTTGAAGCTCATCAAGAAAATGCAGAGTGTGTGGAAAGTAGTAATCACAGCAAAAGGCTGCTACTTTGAAGAAACTAGAATATAAGGGGTATTTTCAGTTGTTTTACACTTTTTTGTTTAGTGCATATTTCCACAAGTGTTATTCATAGTTTTTATGCCTTCAGTGTGAATCTACAGTGTCAATAGTCATGAAAATAAAGGAAACTCATTGAATTAAAAGGTGTGTCCAAACTTTTGGTCTGTACTGTATATACAGCTTGAGAGCCGTATATATACCAGCTGTCCTAACCCGACACCCTGGAGTGATTGTTAATCTGTAAACAAACCAGCTTCAGTCTTCATTATAGTTCCAGAAGCCTAAGAAAATTGTATCTAGGAAATATATGATATATATAAATGTACAAAAAAAATTAAACATCAAGATAAAAGGGGAAACTATTTATTGTTTCTAAAATGTCATGTTTAAAATGTCAAATTCAATCAATGTCAAAATTAACAAAACAGAAAATCTTGTGGGAAGTGCAAGTCATTTATTTACCGGTTACATCTTAGAATCCAAACCAAATCTCCAAATTGCTTATGGAGAGGTTATTAGTGCAGGGCGTGTTACTTTAGTGATTTTGTCTTGCTTTTAATGTTAAACTTGTGATATATATATAGATCTACATTTAAATATATATATACACAGTACAGACCAAAGGTTTGGACACACCTTCTCATTGAATTCAATGAGAAGGTGTGTCCAAACTTTTGGTCTGTACTGTATATGTATATATACTGTATATATATAGATCTATATATATTTCAAGATCAAAGGACCCAGCTTAGCTGCTAGTCTTGCTTTTTCATACAACCCAATGTCAATGCAATTACCCATAGCAATTTATACAAGTTATGTGACATTTTTACAACATCCAGCAATAAACTATTTGACACTTTAGAGATTCCTGTCTTCACTTTCACATTTAGGTATATCCGGAGGCCAATTGGGATCTTTAACCCATCAGGAAGCTGCAACAGAGACAAAAATGATATTTACCATATTTAGAAATGCTTCACTAATTCAATTGCATTGTTGCAGGGATGTCTACCTGTATGGGTATCCATGGTACTTTGCTCTGAAAATGGACAGCAGCCAGCTGAAGCACAGCATCACAAGACACATACCTGCCACGCACATGACTGAAATACACATAATTTCATACTCTTTGTACATTTGTTACACACACTCTTAAATAACTAATAACTTAAAAAATCATGAACTAATCTATAGTTCTCTTAATGTACTGCTGTCAAGTGAGTCAACACTTTCTAAATATATGGACAAGTTTGCAGACGTTAGCCCCGCATTAAAGATTAGCTTCACATGTTCATGGTGTATTACGATAATAAACCAGTAGGGGTGCCCATGAAGGTGAAAAGAAATTGGAAGCATAAGCACAACCATCAAACGCATATATTTGTGACACACTTATTCTATATACATTCTAGAATTGGCTGCTCAAGGTGGCAGCACGTTGGAGTGCAAAGAAGGCTTTTTCATAAAATAAAGAAAATTATAGACAACCCTGACCATACTCTTCATTAGACTGTCTGAAAGAAACAAAATCTTCAGCCAGAGGCCTTCTCAGATTTGCTGTAATACAGGAGATCTATCCTTAGGATTAATGAGTTACAACATTTAATTTCCCTTTGGGATCAATAAAGTATTTTTGATTTTGAATTTGCTCTTTATTTACAATAAAGATAGATCTATTTAGAAATAGATTCAAAGTACCTTATAATGCTTATCTTCAATGTGTGTATGTCATTTTCAGGAATTTATTTCCCTATTTGTGAGAAGTAACAACTCTCTTTGAATTATGTTAAAAGAACAACTCTACTATAACCAGAATAAATATTTAATAATTGTAAAGTAGATTATTGGAAAAATACCAAGTCAAAGTATTTCATAATGGTTCTCCAAGATATCCTTTTGTCTCATTTTCAGGATTTTTTTTTTTTTTTTACCAAATCTTAAGATCACAACAAACTTTAATAACATGATATTGAAGGTTTATATATACAATAACCAGAATAAATATTTCATATTACTGTATAGTTTTGGAGATAGATCCAGGCAGAGTACAATAATCATCCAGATTATGCTCATTTTGTTTGCTAATCTTACTTCCTGCTTTAACATGAGCAAGTAGTAGCATATGGATACTGAATAAGAGGAGTCTTATGATTGAACCTTAGGGTCTATAATTGTTGTCATGAAGTGTGATTTGGTAAATAATGACAATTTCATGCAAAGTTGCTTTAAAAGTTGCATTGAAAATCTATTAAAAGTGCAAGCTTTGCATGATTTTGTAAATAATGACAATTTAATGCAAAATTGGCACTTTTAATTAACTTTCAATGCAACTTTTAGAGAAACATTTACCGAATGACACTTCATCACAACAGTCATAGGCATTCATAAAGACTCTTTCATGTTCATGACAGATGCTATGACACTATGTCAGTGACATGCAGTGTCATGTCACTGACAGGGTATTTGAACACCCTGTCAAATAAAGTGTTACCGGCTTATGTGTTCTTCATTTCTTTTCTTTTTTTCCTTACTCATGGGATGGGAGCAGCGGACTATTCAGCCAATCCTGGCCGTTGATCTGAGGCAATGCATACACGTCACTCATAGCTCACATTTAGAAAAGCTGGACTTTCCAGCCAATAGTGCATCTGTTTTTGGAAACAGATGCCTTCATGGTTCACAAAAGAACCTCTGACAAACAGTTGTGACAGGTTGATTACAATCAATTACAACCACACATTCACAGAATGGTCAAATTATCGTATATTTGGCCTTTTTGGGGATTATTGTTTGTACATCGTACAGAGGGCAAAATTATCGTAAAAATACAATAGTTATCGTACACCTGGCAACAATGAACCAGACTGAAAGACATCAAAGCGGTTGGTTCTTATTAGGAAGCTATTGTTGGGTTGCAGACTCATGACCCGGATGACGAGTGCACTCTCAGAAGGTGAGTAGTGAGTTGTGCTATTCTAAGTAATTAGTCTATGATAACATTGCTATCGCTAATGAAAACGACAAGCTAACCTATTTTATTTCTATGTGCTTGGATCTACTTGTAAATAATTTATTTAGCTTCTGTAAACCCAAATTCATGCTGGAGTTGTATGTTAATGTGTCATACTGTATTTCTACAATGTAGGTAGAAATCACTAGCAATCACTAGCAGCGATCTACAGCAACCCCATTAAAAACATAATTTGAGGCGAAATAGTGGAGAAATAGTCACAGCCCAAGTTAACAGTACAGGCCCAGTCTTGGGAATCTTTATTACCTGCTGCATTTGGACTACCTAAGAAATAGTAACCATCTTTTGGTAAGATGTGAAATGTCAATGTTAGCTCTAAGCTGGTTTGAGTGCTAACAACATTAGCATAAAAATAATATATCTTACCTTACATATGATCTTTCTAAGTAAGTGTCCAATAAAATATTTGAAAATACAATTTAAACGATGCGATCATTATGTGTTAGAAAGTGGTAGCTGCAAACTTTGGCATTATTAGTTTCCGCACCTCCTGTTTATAGTCTTAAATTGTTGATCCAATTTTCTCCTTTTTTGGCAAGTTTTTTCAAATGTACTCCCTTGTGACTGTTGGGAACCGGGGTTTTGGCTATTTGTGGGGATTTTTCTGTTGCCTGCTGCTTCCCTTTTCATCCACTAGATGGTGCATAGAGGCTGCAACACCTGGCCAGCACACCTGTGATTCATCACTTAATCATCCAGGAGAATATGAGGAGCAGGCTGCCAGCACTTCAACGCCTAAATGTTTGCCAGTAATGGTACTCTGCGCTTCTCCAAGCTTGTTCTCTGTGTTTTCTCTGTAGTTGCTTCTAGTAAAATATTGTTGTTGCCTCTTTCTCAGGTGTTTCCTTGTGACGCCTTGGAAATACCCCTGCGAAGCCTGAGTCCCTGGCTTTCTCCCCTCGTTGCCATGGATTGTTACCTACTGGTTGCCCGAGTCTCTTCTTCGCCTCTGCAGATTAACCATAAACAGTTCCTGGATTCTCAGCTGGCAGTCGGTTCACTCCTCGTTCCTCCGCACCTGAACTTACCTGTCCGCCCTCCACCGCAGCCTCTACACCTTCCACCAAAGAACTCACTCAGTCAAGACCTCACACTGGAACCCGGATCACTTCAAGGACACCTACAAAGAGACCATACCCCAGAACCCACTGCACTACACCCATGGCGGAAGTTAATCTTCATTTCAAGTAAGATCAGTCTAATTCTTCCTGAAGTTCCACTTTCCGACAACCTCAAACTCACCATCTCTTTTTCACTACTCTTCAGAGTGGATGGTTGCTATCCACAAGGACAAGAACCAAACAATCTCACTTTTCTTCATTGTTAAAATAAACTATTTATCTGATCATCTGTTCTCCTGGTGGTGGTCTGTATGTGGGTAAAGAAACTAGGACCCATCATGACGGTGATCAACTACCTTCATAACACAAAAATGACGCTTATCTTTATCTTCTTAATTTTGGTAGATCTGCGATCGGCTGATGCTTACATGTGAAGCCAATGTTATCCCCCGACCTTATCTGCCTCTGCAAAGGTCAAAAAATCAACCATTTGCCTTTTTTGGTCTGCATTGAGAGAAGTTTGGTCAGAAAACTGCAATTGGCGCAAACCTACTTTGGACAAAGAAAATCCTAAAAATTCAGAAAAATGCAAATCCAAATATACAGAATATCCTGGATAAGTATTATGAGGACCCCTAAAATCTACAGTAAAATTATTTTCTATGGCCTCTGCATATGGGTTGCATGCCCTGCCTCTGCACTACCGCAGTGCCCAAGTATACTTTTTTTAATAGTTGTTATGAATACCAATTGCAGAAGTTTAAAAGGACTTGTCTGTCTGCAAGTCTTCTGCTTATTTGACCTCAACCTGTGCCAGAGAAACTAAGTATTCTAGGAGAAGGGTGGAAGTGAGATACAACCACACTCTAAAAAGTGCTTTTGGCTGTAGTTAATTTTATGGACTTATTTATATTAATCTCACTTAATTCATTTAGTTTAGTGATGACAACTTTTTTGTGTTCAATTAACTTAAAAGTTACAAATCTAACTTAAATTAGCTTATTTAACTTAAAGGAACTTTTAACTTTGACTTTACTTGAAATAATTGAGTTCAATGCCAGTTTTAGTATCCTATGTTTGACCAACTCAATTTATTATGTTCATCCAACTCATTTTACTAAGTTTATAACTTAATTCATTAAGTGTGTTTAACATGACAAATATGTTACTCTTACTCAAATAATTTATTTTTGTCTAATAATTCAATTCTCTTTGACTAAATTAAGTTCAGAATGTGGAACCCCTGGCATTCAACATTTCAGTAAATCAGTGACTTGTATTGTTTTTATCTATCTAAAAGCCATTTTCTTGTGCTTCTTGTGGATTTTTATGTTATAAATGCACACAGACCACTGAAGTGGACACTAATTCATCATAAAATACACTATCAACTACTGGCCATCAGCTGCAAATACAAGAAATTATTTTTTGTTAAATCCAATATGGCAGACAAAAAGCATGCCAACTACCCTGTCCCTCCTTCTACTGTAGACAACTCTTGCAGGTAAAAAAAAAAATATTGTCACATCAGATAACCCCTAAAGAACAATACTACTGATGTATTTTTCAAATAACTTTGTATTTGGAGAAAACTGCAATTGAACACCTAAAAAAAAGAAAATAAAGAATTTTTTTTTTTAACAATTTTTCCCCCTACTTTTTTTATGCCTTAAGAAAGTAAAAAAAGGAAAAATTCTTGACACAAAGGATCATAATTTATGCATGAAAGGGTTAATTGTATTTTTCAAATTATTAGTTTTCTCATAGACCTATTTGTGTCTTTAATAAAGCTAATGCTGATAAATTTTACAGAACAACAGCTCAAACGTTTAAGTTGTTCCAAACTAAAAAACTAAAATATCCAAAATTACATTATCACTCACATTATACTTAAAATACAACTTAAATTTAAATCATTTTAAATGCATGTTTTAACATGTTATTGTAATTTCACTGAAAACAAAGAATATAGTAGAACCAACTTAACTGAATTGCTCCAGTTGGTAACAAGTAATTCAATTAAATTGAACCAACTTAACTTATTAAGCCCAAGCTTGGACAAGCATGTCCAAGCTGGCCACCCACTGGAATGACAACACCACGGCACTGCGGTTGGCACAGGATGTGTCCCTGGTGAAGCTCGTGTCATGATGCTTTTCTCTTTTCTCACTTTTCTCTAAAAAGTGTATTTTTAGTGCACACTTCTTGAGAGTACACTCTCAGAAGTGTATTTGAAACAGTTAAGTTCAATGCCGCATTCGTATCCTACAGCTAACATCATGACACAAGTTTCACCAGAGACAGATCCTGTACCAACTGTGGTGCACTGGTGGCGTAGGGGTATAGCACAAACCACATAAGGAGACCTTAAGTTCTCAACGTGGCCGTTATAAGTTTGATTTCAGCCTGATAACCTTAGCTGCATGTCTTCCCTCTCTATCATTACCCACTTTCCTGTCTAACTACTCTCAAATAAAAGCTCCCTGAGCCATAAAACCCTGGTAGAAAATAAATCATTTATTAATTTACTTATTGATTTGAAGTAGGCTAAATGATTTGAGTAAGACATTTTACTCATTTTACCCATCCATCCATCCATTTTCTGTATACCTTGTCCCTAGTGGGGTCAGGAGGGGTGCTGGTGCCTATCTCTAGCTTCATTTTAAACAAACTTAATGAATTCAGTTAAAATAAAAATTAGTAAATTGAGTTGGATAAACTTAATTGAATTACTCACACATTTATACACCAATATGCAGATCAGTAGGCAATGCCCAAAGGCACATCAAGATGTGGCAGAAAGCAGTTAGAATTGAACCTACAAACTTCCAATCACAAGACAACTACTCTACCCAGAGAGCCACAGTTGCATAACACAGACCTGAGTCCTGGGGAAAAGTACATCCTCTTCAAGATGGGTGGCAAACAACTTAGAGACTTTACCACCACCTACTGGTGAAGGACATAGTGTCCAATTCCCCATTTCACTTCTCATAACTTGAATGAAAATCATTCATATAAAGTTTAAAAACCAGAATTTTAATTATTTAAACTTTATTAGTATACATTAACTAATTATATCCAATACATTCTACAATTGATTATATTATGTAGATAATTAATTTAAAGTAATATGTATACAATATGAGTTTTTAAAAACAAACAGATGTGAATGCATAACACTCAACTAGGCCTGTCACGATAGCAAATTTTGCTGAGCGATTAATTGTCTCAAAAAATTATTGCGATAAACGATAATATTGTTTGAATACCTTATTACACTGATTTAATGGAAATGATGTAATAATGCATGTGATTTTCTGCCAAAGATAGATACACATTATTTTCAAAAGAATATTTAACACTGGAGCTGATAAACAAAATAAACAAAACAACCAAAAGCAAAATGGATTCTCAGTCTCCATTAATAAAAAATGTACTTGATAAAAACTAAACAACATAAAGCCAAAGTGGAAATAAATACTGCATTCAACCAAAAGAGGGCAGATTATGAAGTCTGTATATTATGTTGCCCTTCAGTAATAATTAGATTTAAATAGAGAAAATGGGCACATCAACTACATGATGCAATAATTCACACTACAAGATTTTTTGCTCCTATTTTTCCCCTTACAACAATCTTAAAACGTTGGTCTTTCTAAGATTGTGTGGTGTGTTACGGTAGAGCATCGTTGCCGCTCCGATCTAAATCAGGGGTTTTCCCCGACTGGGATCGTTAACTCAGCCTGTTGAATGTGACAGGTAGCCAATCAGAAAGCGCGGATTCTCCTCAGTGTTTTCTGAGGGGAAATTACGTCGGGGAATCCCAAACAGCTGATACGGCGCAACCCGAAGTCCAGCGGACATTGGAGATGATATGTGGAAACAACATTATTGTTTATTCAACATGCAAAGAATATAGAAATGACAAGGGGAGGAGTTGGAGCGAAATTGCTACCGCAGTTGATAAACCCGGTAACTTTTCAGCTGTTCTTCGTTAACGTGACGTAAATAGGTTCTAATGATTTTCTGTCAGTCAGGACTTTACGCTGACACTAGCCACATGCATTGCAGGTAGATTGTAGTAAAGCATTGATTAATGTCTGGTTTTAAAATTAGTTCACTGAACTAGTAGCCATTATTTTGTGCCCATTGTTGGACACCACACGGCAGGAACGAACCCGATCGAACCGTTATATCTAGGATTTCTGTCGGCTAATGTGTGATATGTCAGGTTTTAAAAATGGGCCGACAATCGGCCGACAGCTGTAAGATCGTGTCCTGTGCGCTGGGCTTTACAGTAAGGAAATGAGGCAGGGAGGGTCAGTGGAGAGCACCGGAGTTGAGCCTTTTTCATTCGGTGTCATCAACAGAAAGAGAAAAAGGCCGGAAGAGACGATAATGCCGATAATTGAAATGACGTCGATAGTTTTAATTTATCGTACGATTAATCGATTTATCATTTATCGCGACAGGCCTACACTCAACTCTGCCATTAATCATTTCTGTGAGTGTTCAATTCTCATAACTTCAATGAAAACCAAACACATAAAATTTAGATACCAGAATCTTGTTTGTTTTACAACTTTAATTATTTAAACTTGGCTAGAATAAATTAACTAATTACTTTCAATACATTCTAGAATTGATTAGATTATGTCAATAATAATTTCAAAGCATATATGTATACAATATGAGCTTTTAAATAAAATCAAACAAATGTAAATGCATAAAACCTAACTTTGCAATTAACCATTTCTGTGAGTGTAAGGTTGCCTGGGATAAATGTAAGGGCACCACTACTGCACAAGTATCATGATGCACCATGAAGCTAACCTTCACACATACATGTGTGAGAGAGAGGTATCAGCAGCTAACTTGACCTTGTGTCTCCAAGTGTTGGCTCATTTGACTGCAGTCTTAATGTCAAGCTACTGTAAATCTAAAGATAAACATTAAAAAATAGGGACACACTAGAAATGATCAAGGTAGGCAAATAAAGGCAAAAAACAAACAGATAAGACTGAATTGAAAAACAAAAACAAATCACCTACATGATATGGGATGAGGAACTTTTAGGAATTAACAACTGGGTACAGGTTCTCAATCCCAAGTTTATGCTTTTTTGACATTACTGGTAACTGAGCGACCGGCACTGGCAGATGATACAGGAAACTATTTATTTGCGCTAGCACTGGAGAGGAAAGTAACTAGCATGTCCAAGCTGGCCACCCACTGGAATGCCTATTCTCTCTATTGTCTATTAGCAGGCATTACCAGTGGAGAGAACTAGCATGGCCTGTTAATGGATTGCATTCAACAGCTATTGAGCTGTTAAAATATTAAATTTCAAATATTTCAGAAAAGACCATTCTCCACTTTCCGTATAATATTCATAGATAATTGATCCATTTAACAATTCTGTATCTTACATAGAGTGTAGTATGTAGCAGTTAGCCTTCCCAATGTTAATGCCAACCTATTTGTTCAAATGGACAGCAGTGTGTAGGCAGTTCAGTGGTATCCTGCCCAGGCATGCCAGTCACTAGCCTCTCCAAAGGTAACCTAAGTGAGTAGCCACCTGCTCATTTGTTAGCACTGACCACTAAGTTACAGGTTCCAGGCAATTGCAAAGGATATAGCTTCCAGTAACAAGGACGTAACAAACTCTGGGTGCACAATAGTCTTTAATTTTGGCCCCAATACAGCACCATATTTTTCCATTGAATTTGAGTACTATCCATAAGACAGAACTGCTCTGAGTTGAAACCAGCTCAGAGCATATTAAAAATATTGCTAGACATGAAGACTATGACACCTTTACATATTGAACTATACTGTGTGTTGCAAATATGATTAAATTAATGGCATGTACATACTCTTCCTCTTTCCCGTGTCAATGTCCGAAGTGGCAGCATCACAGAGCAGAATTATCCCAGCAGTAACAGCTCCATCTTACAGTGAGGTCAAGGCTGAAACAAGCTTGATTTAGGTTTGCACAGAACTCATCATCTTACAAAGCTGGAGAAAGGCTTGAAAGTATTTTTTAAATTTGTTGAATATGCAGTAATATACAGGATGTCATGTCCTACATGCTTTTAGGCCTTTATTTTGTGATCCCAACTGCCTCCCTTTGGAGGAAAACATCTATACTTATGTTTTTAGATTACGAACTGTAAGCTCATTCTGGTCTTACCCTAGCTTCCCTTCTTCAACGCCTCTCAGCCCGTCTTTATTATCCTTGTTTTATTACTTATACATATAATTTTAATACATATAGAATTACATTACAATGCACCAATCATATTGATTATTTTTGCTATAAGTGAAAATAAAAATCATACTTCAGTCATAAACCCATTTTCCCCTCCCATGGCCAGAGACTATAATGATTTTCTATAAATCAACATTGAATCATACACAATTATATGATTTGAAAAGATCTGTGGGATGATTCTATGCTTGGCAGCCATCAAACCTAACTGAACTAGATTTGTTAAGTAAGGAGAAATAGTCCAAAATACCTTCATCCAGGATCCAGACACTCATTAAAAGCTGTATACTCTAACAAGTGTTTCTGGTTGTAGTTCATTTTATGGACTTACAGTATTTACATTTATTTCTCTTGATTCATTTGGTTTAGCCCCTTAACCCGCACCAGAACGCCCATGTGTCGTTTTTCCATTGTATTTTCCAGGGCTGAAATTTAAGGATTTAAACTCTGCCGGTGTCCATTATGACGCTTTTATTGGGCAGCCTAGAGCCCCCCCTTTTGATTGACACCGCATTCGACCAATAATGTTATGAAGTTATTTCTGAGCCAATAATATCCATAGGGCGACTTGAGCTAATTTTGACATGCCTGCATTCTTTCTGGAATATTTCTGACTGGTCAACTCAAGAGACTAAATCTAAAGCCACTGATGTGTAGTCAACACGTGTCTTGTCATAAGGATATAAGGCATTTTGGGATTTGTTTTGACATGAATTCACCAGCTGCATGCGTAACTACGCATAATGTGAGCACTTTTGCTGCACCAAAGTCCAGCTCTGTGCGCCCTCATGCGTGATGGTGTTTACAGTGTCATGAAGTGCGGTGAGTGATGGTGGAGGCAGACGCTGAGACCCAGGTAGGATGAATGTTGATAAATTTAAATTTAATGTTGATAAAATTAATGCAAAATAATTCAGAGAACCCAAAAAACACAAAGTCCAGAGGAGCGAAGGCAAAAGTTCTCAACTAGTGGCAACAGGTGGACTGGACGAACACGACGAGGACCCGACAGAGACACAGGTGACATTAAACACACAGGAGGTAATCAGGGAACGACACACACCTGGGGGGGAGACCGGACAACACGGAGACTCAAAGACAAAGACACTCAAAATAAAACTCACAAAAGACTCAAACCATGACATACAGGACTTTTTCTCACCAACAGAGAGACATGTTGTCAGAATGTGTCAAAACTGGATGTATTTCTTCAGCAGAACTTCACAACTCACAGGAGTGGATAATTATGGCAGTAAGAGTGCTGACAAGTTTTGGATTTCAGAATACTGGAAACTTTTTGTCGTCCGCTGCAACAGTCAGAGCAGGGGGGGGGGGTAAAATGTACCGAAGAGCGAGAATGGGGGGCCGAGGGAATGGTGGCGCAGGAGAAACGGGGGTGGCGGAGGGTTTCGAAGAAGAAGTGATTTCCACTATTGTGTCCACCAGAGGATTCCTCTGGTCATTATCTTTCATTAGAGCATTAAAGCATTCATTAGAGCCCTCATTGATGGCTGTATGTTGAAGCACTGAGGAGTTAACAGTCATTTGAAGTTTGTGTATCAGATGTTGTCCAAGTGTGCCATTTGGAGAATGGCATACTTGGACAACACCTGTACATCCTGGCCTAAATGATATTTCTTTCTTGTGCTATTTTGATCAGTCTTGAATACGCAAGCAGAATACTTTATTCTACATATTGTATTTTCCAGTCCAATCATTCGACACTCAATGTGCATTTACAAGAAATAAAAATAAAAAATCTAGGTGAAGCAAAATTTTTCAATTTCTTTTGTTACAAACGTAATAGCTACAAACTACTTACAGTAAAAGTATTTTTGACTGCAAAAATAAAAAATCTAGCTTGTCATCTTCATAAAGGGACCACGCTTTTGCATGTACAGTACTCCAAATTGTTCAAGAACAGCAGCTGATTTAATTTGGGTATACCTTTCAGTTGTTTTTGGTGATTTAAGGGGTGAGGGTTAATGATGACAACTTACTTTTTTGTGTTCAATTAACTTAAAAGTTACAAATCTAACCAACTTAAAGGAACTTTTTACTTTGACTTTATTTGAAATAATTGAGTTCAATGCCAGTTTCTTATCCTACGTCTGACCAACTCAATTTATTATGTTCATCCAACTAAATACATAATTATCATCCAACTCAATTTGCTAAGTTTTTGTAACTTAATTCATTAAGCGTGTTTAACATGACAAATTTAAGTCAGTCTTACTCAAATCATTTATTTTTTTCTAATAAATAATTCAAATTGCTTTGACTAAATTCTACAGAAAATCAACTCAAACTTTTAAGTTGTTCCAAACTAAAAAACAAAAATATCAAAAATTACATCACTGACATTTTACTTAAAATACTTGAATTTAAATAATTTTAAATAATTTGAATTTAAATCATTTTAAATGTACATTGTAATATGTTATTTTAGTTTTTCTAAGATCCTATACAAAGAATAAAGAAAATAGTTGAACCAACTTAATTGAATTGCTTCAATTGGCAAAGAGCACTTAAATTAAGTTTATCCAACTTAACTTATTAAGTTGGTTTAACTTAATAAATAAGAGGGGGAAGACATGCAGCTAAAGTCATAAGGCTACAATTGAACCTGCGATGGCCACGTTAAGGACTAAGGTCTCCTTATGTGGATTGCCACTGCAGCACCCTGGTTGGTACAGGATCTGACCCTGATGAAGCTTGCATCATGACATCATATTTACCACACTAACAATTAATTGAAATTGATAATTGAACCTTTTTAAAGTATTCTCTAAAATGTGTATTGTTAGATAAGGGAGGCATTTTTCGTTAAGCTTAACCAATTTTTATTATTTTTTCTTCCAGATCGCTGAATTTCCGAAACGAAGCTGGTATGTACAGTAGCAAGCTGACCCTCACCTTGGATTGCGCAACCTCTCGCTAACTGCACTGGCTGCCATTACATGGGAGCATGCTCGTCCTGTCTGTACGTCGCCAATAAAATGGTTAAAAAGCATTTAATATATGAACTGATTTTTCATAATGTAGCTTATTTGTATAATGTACACTGTTTTTTTGTCACCGACTGTGTTTGTAACATGTTTCGTGTGCTGAGGAACGATCATAAACAGCAGAGAACAGATTTGAGGTCAGGCAGGCAGTTTTCTTGCCTCACGGCAGGGGGCGCTCATGATCCCAGACTTGTGCCTCCATAACTGCAGAGCGAGCTAGCCATACAGTAGATAGGTAAAGTACAGCGATATATTTATTGTTTTCTCCTCTCTTCCGATGTCAACATGGAGGACTACATTTCTACACTTAAACAGTTTTCTAAAGTGGATTTTCAATTGAAGCAGGAAATAATAACTAAAGGAAGACCAACACTGGAGCTGAAAGGTTTGCTTCGAGACAGTTTGATGATTCTCAAACATAGTGGTATACAAGAAAAGACATGTCGAAGATAGACTTGGCTTTAGATGAACGGATATTTTTGTGCAGAATGATTGGAGCATGGACTTAATTTATGAGAAAAGGTAAGACGTCAATAACATTTTGTTGTTCAGTTTTTTATGAAATGTGTGTGTTGTGAACTACAGTTTGTAAAAAAGTCAGTAAAGAAATAACCCACAAACTACTGATAGTTAAAAGCAGCGGTTGTTATTCTACCACAGTAATCCCTTATTAACAAAACATTAAGCCTAAAAACATACTACTGAAATTGACTGAATGTTCTGTTCTTTGTGGAAAATATTGGTTTTTGTGTTGAATCCTAAAACATATAGTGGCATTTTTGTCAGTTGCTATGGCAACGAGTCTGGGTATAGCTTTTCCAATTCAAACAGCGAGAAAGAAGCGGTTTTGAGTTGTACTTTTTTTTGCAGTGGAGAATAGGACAAAATTAATGATACCTACATTTCCAAGTTTTATTGAGTTAACGCGGCTGTGGATGACATGTAAAAGAATAGTCTTTTTGCCCTCCAGCATTGTACGCATGCGCAAAATTTCAGTATGTAAACAATAACATGCAAGGTGTCTATATTTATAAATCTGATTAAGTCAGTACCTGCAGAGGGTGGATAAGGCTGCTCCGAGGACTGTGGGGAGTAGCCTTCCCTCCACCATAATGATGGGTAGAGACTCATCATTACTCAGGGATAAGGGGCTCCACATCGTGAAGGACTCCATCCTGCACACAGTCTGTTCCAGCCCCTTCCCTCAAGTAGGAGGGTGAGGAAGAAGGGCAAGAAAACCAGGCTGAGAAACAGTTTCTTCCCTAATCGCTACAGTGAATGGTTCTAGAAAATTAAGTTTTAATAGGTTGCTTTGGCCTAAACTATATTAAAAACAACCCCCTTGAGACTTGCATGAGTCACTAAAACTGACCTGGTTCAGAAACAAGTGCATGTTGAAACAAAGAGGGACAGCGGCTGTTAACAGGCATACTCTGTGAAACTGGCTTCGAGGTTGCACAGCTTGGCTAAATCACAGGGGATGAAGGCTGATAGGAACCAGGCGAATCTTCCTTGATAGTCCAGCTAAAGCAGAGTTTACTTCAGTTCTGGACAGGATAATACCCAACAGACTCCCGGAACTCAAATTACCTGTTGGACAAAGAGCTGGCAGCACATCACACCCTCTCAGAAGAAGTAGAGAAAGGGTGGGTGAGGGTGTTTGGAGCGGGGTGCGTGCGTGGCGGCATGCTACAGACTCCCCGTCTCTACATAACAGTCTTAGATAAATTCCTGACTAGAGCATAGATTATCATATCTTGCAATTTTGTGGGATATAACAAAGCTGGCTGCTATATGAAAGAGTGGAAGATTGTAAAACAAATGTTTGTCTTGTTTGTCTAAGAACTAATTGCTTTGTATTCTAAAAATATTTCATTGTTGAGTGAAGAACAAACAGTTTTAGAAAGGAAAAACAGCAAATAAAATATTATTGGTGTTGCAATCAGTGTAAGCCAAAAATGTTAATATGGGAAAAAACAAAGGATACTGAAGAGGAGGACAATGTGCGTCTCTGCCACAAACTGGGCTTGGCTGCTCCCATGGATGTAACTCTGAAAACATAGTTAAAAGTTTTAGTTCATGTATAAATTCACCTCAACATCAGAAAACATCTTTTGTTTTTTTGGTTTTTTTGCTTGAGACATAGCTGCAAGAGCAAAAACTGACTTTTCACACTATACACACAATCTGTGTTATATACAACACATTTACAAAAAATTCCTATTCAATTCAATGTATCGCAAAATTTTGGATGACAACCTCCTTGTCTCCTTATCTCCAAAACTTTGGAGGTTATCTGTAGAGAGAAGTGGGAAAAAATTACTCCTGAAGTATGTGCACACCTTATAAAAAATTACAAGAAACGTCTGACTGCTGTGCTTGCCAACAAGGGTTTTGTCACCAAGTGTTAAACGATGTTTCACTGAAGGGGTCAAATACTTATTTGACCCCTTCCACTGTACATACACTGTACATGCATACAAATATATATAGTTATATATACACACGTGTACACACACACACACACACATATATACATCAGTGATGTGCGGTCAGCCTCCCCTGTCATCATGTAAAAATAATATATAATGCTAAATTATTTATATTGAAATATTCAACCTGTGGTTTGTACTATAACATTTATTTTACTATTGGATTAATCAATTTTGCTTATTTTTCTTCAAAATCGCTGAATGTTTTGCAATTTCCCATTCGAGCTAGCCATACAGTAAGTAAGTCGAGTGCAGCAATATATTTGATGTTTTCTCCTCTCTTCCGACGTCAACATGGATGACTACATTTGTACACGTAAACAATTTTCTAAAGTGTATTTTTAATTGAAGCAGGAAATAACTAAAGGAAGACCAACACCAGAGCTGAAAGGTTTGCTTCGAGAAAGAAGGGTAAAGCAAAGATTGGCTTTGTGAATGTCCTGTCTTTTCTGCTTTGCTTGCATTCTTTTCTCAACTTGTGGCACTGTATGGACTCAGATGGGATTTTGTGACTTAAATAATTTGCAAAGAAGTCTCACCAAACATGAGCGGTCAACCACTCGTATTCAAAACCAGGTCGCACTAGAAACATTTGGGATGTCGAGGATAGAGACTTGGCTTTGGATGAACAGATATTTTTGTGCAGAATGGACTTCATTTATAAGTAAAGGTAAGACGACAATAACTGTTTAGTTTTTTTCATGAAATGTGTGCGTTGTGGGCTATAGTTTATATGTGTGAAGAATTCAATAATGAAACGACCCACAAACTGTTAGATTTGCCAGTAGCAGTGGTAGCTAATCTACCACAGCAATCATTAATAAAACATTAAGTCTAAAAACATAATACTGCAACAAACTGAATGTTCTGTTGTTTGTGCAAAATATTTGAGTGTTTTTCTGTCACCGTGTGTTGTGAGGTGGTGGTGAGGCGGACGGTTGAAGACCCAGGTAAGATGATAAATGAAGGTTTTTAATGAGGAATCATCCAGGAAAACAGAACACAACAATGATCACACAAGTCCAAATCCCTGGCAGCACTGCTGAGCGGAAGCTGAGGCTCAACACAGGTAGCAACAGAGACCACGAATGGACTGACCAGACACACAGCAGAACAGACGCCAAATGAGACAAGGATCCAACGAAGAACAAGGAACACAGATGGGGTTAAATACACAGGGAGTAATCAAGGAAACGAGACACACCAGGGAGCAATCAAAGGGTAAGCCAGGACAACAGGGAGACACAGAAACTCGAAATAAATACACAGAAAAACACAGAACATAACATTTTTGTTGTTGAATCCTGACACATAGAGTGGCATTGTTGTCTGCTTGTAGCTTGGCTGATACAGAGAGCAAGAAAGAAGTGGCTTTGAGTTGTATTTCCACAGTTTTTCCTTTTGCTGTGGTGCATGGCACTCAATTAATAATACTTACATTTCCAAGTTTCATTGAGTTGGCGGCAGTGTGGCTATGGATGGTATGTAAAAGAACAGTTTTTTTAAAGAATAGTTTTTTTGCCCTCTAGTGTTGTGCACATTCACAAAATTTTTGTACATAAACTAACTAGCAATATTTGTAAATCTGATTAAGTCAGTGCCTCACCAGCTATGAACCTCTGACCTATGACCACACGTTGCTGATATATGTATACATACAGGACACAATGAAATTTGTTAAAAAGACATAATGCCTCAAAGACACCTCAGAATATTCAAAAGTGACTGTTATGTTATATAATTATTAATTAATTGAACACAATGGGGTTGCTCAAATCTCAATAATTATCGTGTATTATAGGCAAGATGGATCTGAACAATATGCCAAAATTGAAGACATTCGACTACAAGTTGGCACTGGTTAGTTACAAACTTTATAAGTAGTAACATAATGCTTTCCTATAGAACTGCAAACTTTATAAGTAGAAAAATAATGCTTTCCTATAAAACTGAGAAATGGGTCAATACTTTTAGACTTTATGCAAGGAATATATCTTGCATGTCTTAACCCTCTAAATTCAACAAGCATTTTTTTTGGTAAATTTTTCATGAGGTTAAAGGTTAGATCTACATTTCTGCACATAAGCCACATCGACTTTGAACAAAAAATACCATATTGATAACATAATCACAGGGTTCTATCCTGGAGATACCCACCAAGTTACATGACAACCCACTCAGCCATTTTTAGCAGTATAAACATTACTTATGTATAGCGCCCCCTAGTGGTGGGTCATGATGAAAATGGACACAATTACTGTCGTGAAAACTGGCGTAGGGTTGTGAGATCTTTCCAGGTACACGCAGAAAACAGAGCATAAGGGCCTGAGAGAAATAAAGTAATCTTGCAGTTTGATTTAATTATAATTAAGGATAAATATATATGTGCACAATTAAACACTGGATGATTTTCTGAAATGTATTTTTGTATCTTGATCTGTAATGGTTACAACTGTATGATGATTATGTTTGATGGATTACAGAAATGTGATGATTTAAAAACATACTCAAAGTTATAGTGGATGTAAATGACAAGATGATTGTGTTAATGATTTATAATGAATTACAGAAATGTGATGATTTAAAAAGATGAAGTTAAAGTGATGGGTGAGGTCCTGTTCTCAGGCTGTGTCGCAATAGGCAAGCTGAGCAGAGCGGGGGAGCAGGGGAGTTTCAAGGGAGTAAGATTACAAAAGATAACCAGATGGCTATCAGAAAAAAGGAAGTTCACATGATGTGTAACGCTGTAAGTTGCGCAAGGGCTGACGGTTGGGGAAGGTTGGGACTTTCCATAGATTCATCGAACGTTCGAGAAGTCATGTACGCCATCTCCCCATACACAACCATGGGTCGAGATGGTATAAAGGACGGCAGAAAGAAGAACAAACTGTTCTTTGTCCGCAGCGGAGAAGACGAGTCAACAAGAGGACGCAGATAGAAGATCAGCAGAGGACTGCACCCTGGAGCCACGGGGAAGTTGAGACTTCGCGCCTTCAAGAAGGGACAGGATCCTTCAGCCCCCAGCCCTGGCTCCTGATTCTACCGTCGACTCTGCCTCAACCCAACGATCTCAAACCCACTGCAACAGACTTGGAGAAAAGACAAAGGTCTTGGAGGGATAAAAGAATTGGGCGTTCGAAGGATAATGACCAGTTCTGCTTTGCTTCTATTCTAAAGAGGATTTTACCACACAAAGACAAGGATTCTAACCAAGGAATTGAAGATTTCTGTTGCCGAGATCAACTGTCATCTGGGTATGAGTTGAACTGCTCCCCAAAAGCTTCACTCAGTTAATTAGTGACACAGGTCAGAGAGAGAAGTTAGGATAGTGTGGTTGATTTAGGTTGATTTCTATCATTCTACTATAGTATTGTAATCACTGATAATTAACCTGTATGTCACTAGTCCCTGCTAAAGCTTGCTTAATAAATATACTTTTTAAAATTCTGTAGAAGTTGGTGGACATTGAAATTAATCGAGTCATTGATTATTTTAGTTTCTCTAATTAAAGTAAAATTAGTGTACATGATTCTAGTAATGTGGTGGCTTCGGACTTTCCTTTAGTGAGCATAAAAATAACGACCCTGGGACTTAAATCTAAGTCACTAAATCTAATCTAGCCGTTACCAAGCGCACGTTATTTTAGAGAGAGGGCTACCGTTAACAGTAGTGGTTATTGAAGCTACGCAGCTGTGAGGGCTACTCAGCTGATTGTTTCTTAACTGTAGAGGGTCGTAACTTCTCGATAGAAGGTAGTTAGAGCTAGACGAGCCTCTCTCGCCACCAGTTTAAAAAGATTATCTCTCATAGACCACCTTTAGGGTAAGACCCAGGTCTTAAGAGATATTCCGGACCTGTTAGGCCGAGAACTGGACAGTAGTCAGCCCAGAGTTTTGAGGATTAGGCGGGGCTGACTATTGCGTAATAACAAACAACACATAACTACAGTATGTAACTTTTATATATAAAATATTTTTCTAAATATTTGTTGGAACTTTCACCATGTCATGACAGCGTGGTATGAAACTACGGAGCCCTCCAGGGGACATGCGAAAATTTTTTTTCCTTTGCGTTTCCTCGCAATACTTTTGTGTTACATAGCAAAAGGTTTTGCGTTCCCTCTCAATACTGTACTGATCGGTTCATGTGGCATAATTGAATACTGTAAGCCTTTCTTACGGTGACCACCGTACTTTCTGCTTTAATACAAGATTTTGTAAGGTTTTGTTGTTAACATCTCGTTGTGAAATATCTGAAGTTTTATATCTTTTTCTTTAGGCTAGAAAGGAACCACAAACCTATGATATAAACAGAAACTTTCCGTAAGTAGGAAAGAAATAAAAATACGTCCAAACTATTTGGACAGTTTCTGAGTTATTATTGCGGAATAATAAGTCACCTGACAGTTTTGATTGTGTCTCTGTTGTGTTTGTGCTCTGAATAGTTTAAAGGGCTGCTTTCAGTGCCGTTCCATCTTAGCCTTAACAGGCATAAACGTGCAGTAAATAAGTCGATTTTCAATCTGTGTTTTGCACCAAACAGTTAATAATAATAAACAAGTTTTAACTGAGGCTCTGTAAGAGCCATATGAATGAAATAAGTAATTATTAATATGACAGGAGCACACGGCTTTGACACCTGGGTGGTGGGTGTGTCAATGTGGGTGTGGCTGTCATCAAGTATGAATGGGAAGGTCATTGGCTGGCTGTTTTCTTTTCCTTTTTGTTCGTCTGTGGTTCCGTTATTCATCCACCAGATAGCGCCAGAGGCTGCCTCCCGAGCAGGGCGTACCTGTGGTTCAGCGCACCTGTTGGTCATCATCTAATCATCCTGAGGTTTAAGAGGAGCAGACTGACTGCACTTCTTCACCTGAGTGTTTGCCAATGATAGTGCCTTGAGCCCACCCTGAGTTACTCTCTGTGCTTTTTCCTGCGAATCTTCACTGAGTAATCCTTTGTTGCCTTCCTTGTACTCAGGTGTTCCTAGTGACGCCATGTGATTTCCTCGTGAAGAGCCCGTTCTGGCTCTCTGGATAATCCTCCTTCGTGACGCCGTGGTGAATACCCACTGGTTGCCCCAGTCCCACTTCCATCCCCTCAGTTGGATCTCAAGCCGAACCCGGACCTGCCAGTTAGCAGTCGGACCGTTCCTCAGTCTTCCTCCATGCCTGAACCTACCTGTCCGTCCTCCACCGCAGCCTCCTCGTTGCTACATGAAACCTCCTCGATCAAGCCGTACTCTGGAACCCAGATCACCGTCCAGGATCTGCAAATAAGAAGACGATCACCGAGCCCGCAGCCTACCCTTACAGTATTCAATTATGCCACATGAACTGATCAGTACAGTACTGCGAGGGAAAGCAAAACCTTTTGTGAGGGAACGCAAAACCTTTGTGAGAGAACGAAAACTTTTGCGAGGTAACGCAAAAGAAAATGTCCCCTGGAGAGCACCATATGAAACAGATAATCTGTGGGGAAAAAATAAAACAAAATCAACCTCCACTTAACTCAGTACTCTCAGTGCTAACTAGAAACAACCAATCAGAGCCTGGAGGTCTTAGTCTTGTCAGTCACAATCTCATGTGGCACTGATCATTCCTCTTCCCCTCCCCTTTGTTCTCTGGTACCACTACAGCTTTTCCCATCAGCAGATCCTGTTGTGAATGCTAGGTTAGTTAGCACATGAACGGTTTTTCTGTAATGGGAAGTTGTTTCTCTGCCATTAGCACATTTAGCAGTGAGTAAGTGAGGTTCAGTGACAGCGCTAAGACCCTCCTCCTGACTCTGATTGCTTGTTTTTGGTTGAGAGCGGTGCATTTATTCAGATGGCAATAATCACTCAAGGAGGAAGTGGAGGGTGTTGATCTTTTCACAAATGATCTGTCTCATAACATACTGTCACAACATTGACACATAGATGGTTTTAATACAATTTTGTGTTTTTATGATTCTTGTTGGTATTAAATATATAAGGAACATTCAATTTATTCTATATAGAAGAATCAGGCTCAACAGTGAGAGTAAAGTTTACAGAAGTAGAGGCAGCATACTGATAGTCATATAGATTTATTAGCACTGATGAGATAGATTTTATTACAGACTCAGAGTCCAGATTACATACAAAAGAAACCAAAGACAATAAAAGAATAAAAAGTACAATAAAAATAAAAAACGACTCCTAGCCATTCAGAAGGCAATCATACCAATGTCTCCAGAGTACAGATGAGTATTTTACTGCACTATATTTGATATTAGTCAACAGTATTATAATTCTAATATTAGACTCGTTTAAACGACAAATAAATTTATACATAAGCTTTCTTAAAACAGCCATCAAAGTGCTGACGCGAGCAGATACAAACAGTTCACTGGCACAGGTCCATCTGGGTTTATTTAACAAGACTCTCAGTGCATCATTATAAGCCACCTTCAATCTTTGAAGACTGGCTTTTTTAAAATTGCACCACAAATGTGCAGTATACAGTGATGTACAATATGACCTTAAACAAGTTCAGTTCCACTTCATCAGAG
Source organism: Xiphophorus couchianus (assembly GCF_001444195.1). NCBI lineage: Eukaryota > Metazoa > Chordata > Actinopteri > Cyprinodontiformes > Poeciliidae > Xiphophorus > Xiphophorus couchianus. Next base: position 53,891 of record NC_040238.1, read on the forward strand.
CAGAATCCAAACTTACGGACAAGGATATTTGCCTGAGCGTATAACATTCAAACCTGACGGTAAATGTCCTCATCATCAGACAGATGGTCTGTCAACACATGGCCAAGATATTTTACTTCACTTGAGACATTCAATAAAATCCCAGAAAATTTGAAATTTGGGAATACTCTATTTTTGTCCTCCTTAGTGCGACAGATCAAGATGATACTTTTTGATGGATTGAATTTTACATCAAGTAATTCACCATATGCTGAACAGACATTAAGCAGCTGCTGAAGACCAGCTGAACTTGGACTAAAAACCACTAGGTCATCAGCATACATTAAATGATTAATAATAGTATAACCAACCATGCAGCCAGTTCTACACAGGTTTAGCTGCTTAGAGAGGTCATTCATATAAAAATTAAACAACATAGGAGATAAAATGCTTCCTTGTCTGACTCCATTGCCGACACGAAAGGATGCAGACACACAGTTGTCCCATTTCACCTGCATCGTTTGATTAGCATACCAGTAGGACAGACATCTTACTATATACTTAGGAACACCAGCTTGGCACAATTTTAAAAATAGTTTTCTATGATTTACATGATCAAAAGCCTTAGTGGCGTCTAAAAAGCACAGAAAAACTGTAGAATTTTTGCTGTTATAATTTTTCAGTAATTCTTTTAGGCCATATATACACATATCAGTGCCATGTTTGGACTTGAACCCAAATTGATTGTCAGTGAACATAACTATCTTTGCAAATTTTGGCAAAAGAGTTAATTCAAAGACTTTAGACAGTGTACTAGCTAGGGCTATAGGCCTATAGTTATCAGAGCTGCCAATTTTACCAGCTTTGTTTTTAATCACAGGAAGTAGGGGAACATTCATTAAGGATTCAGGAATAAAACCATGCATAATAAAACCAGTTGAAACACAAGGCAAGAAGAGGGATGACCCTTGAGCTGGCAAATTTGAGATGTTCGGCTGAAATAAGATCCATTCCTATAGATTTATTTACAGACAGTTTTTTAATTGCTTGATAGACCTCATGTGTTTTGATAGTTTCTACACTACTAACCTTGTCAACCTGGAAGGGTTCACTCTGTACACAGGTGAATAACTTGCTGTAGCCAAAAATTCACAATCATGTTCACCCCAGAAACACCATCGACAGTGAAAGGGAGAGAGGATTTACTGTTATTGATAGTTTTAACCTCTTTCCAAAAGGTTTTTGTATCCTTACCTAAAAGATTTTTTGCCAAGGAATCAGCCCTCATGGTTTGCTCATTCTGTCTAATGAAGCGTAATGCATATTTATATTTAGAATTAGACAACATTTTATGCTCAAATATAGGGCCCTGCCTAGGTTTACCTGCTAGAGCCCAAGAAGTAGTAGCTTCACGGGCTTCACTGTGGAATTTAGACACATATGTGTTCCAGCCTGGTCTATTTTTAATCTTTACATTACTTTTATTAAAAGGCAGGCTAGCCCCCAGTAGCGCTTCAATTATGTCGGAATATAATCCAGTTATATTGGCTCTATGTTCAATATTAGAGCAGTTACAGTCTGTACAAGTAATTGCCTCTCTTGATAAATTAATGGTAGATAACAATTGATCAGTTTGGGCATAGTAATGGGCTATATGTTCACTAGATAAAGACCAGTCTATATGTGTCTGATTTTGAATACTGTTCTTATTTACAGTTGCAGGTACATGATCAAATCTAATTGATACCTCAAAGGGGATGTGATCAACAGTGGACACATTGTATAAGATATTAATATATATCAAAGCAGCATGAGCATCTGCTGTAGTGATACAGTGGTCCAACCAAGATGTAGTATGCCAGGCTTCACTTATATAAGTGTAACTTGCAGCTGGCAAAAGTTCTTTACTTGACAATATTAAATTAAAATCTGTACAAAAATGAATCAGGTGTTGAGCAAACAGCGAGTTTTTATCCGAGATGTCTGCATTCATGTCACCCATAAGATAGATACATTTTGACTTCTCATTTTGCATAAAGGAGCTAACTGAGCTGCTGCATCCAAGCAAATCGTCTAGTGGCTAAATGCTCTCAGCTTGGAGGAATAGTTGATCTAAACTAATATAAGCAAGTTTACTAAAGTATTCTTCTTCATTATGATGACATTCATATGGAGCATAGACATTTAAAATAATAAACTCTTTGTCAAGCTGTTTCACGTGTACTGCAATACACCAATCCACACCTAATCTCATGACATTTATCACTGAGTCCAGGCTTTTTTTCCATAATATAGCCACCCCTCCTGGTATCCTTCCTCTTTTAATTCCAAGACTGAGGTCAGTAGTAGATTCTCTGGCACCCAGGAAACTGTCATTGATAGAGTTTAGTCCTTTTAAATCCTGTTTGGCTAAAAATGTTTCTTGCAAGCACAAGATGTCACAATGTAGCAACAACTGGTCGACAACCAAACGGCGAGCTTTATCATCTGCACTCTGCCCTAAGCGCAGGCCACGACAGTTGTAAGAGATTACTTTAATGTCCATAATTCTTTATGACTTTGTGCTCACGCCAGCAATAGGCACGCATATGTCCATGGAAGAAAGGGTAGCATTTGCACCGATGATAGTTTTGCGTGGCTCATAAAACCTTCTCACATTGGTTCCCTCAGGCCAGAGCTCTGGGTTGTACATGACAGCCACCTCACTACATTTGGCAGAAACCTTGAATGAGGCGTACCTGGTATTAACAGTATTGATTCTCTGGCATGTTACATGTTGCCCAAGTTTGGTTTTAAGACAAACACATAGTGTTTCCGCATCCAAGTCAGGTGAGAATTTAGAGGCAAAAACACTCACCAGTTTGGTTTTCACCATTTTGATGTTTCCTGCGGCCCCAGTACCAACAATAGTTTGGCCAGCTTTCCTGCGTCCCAGTGAAGGGCCAGAGCGAGTCATCGTCTTCACAACCGAGGGATCTTTGGGCTGTCGGTGGTGCCGTTTCACAACCTGGCTCCACTTAAGAGATCCCGGAGATGGCGTAGATTCTCCGGTACACAACGCAGGAGTATCTCCCTTTACAGTTGATAGCAAAACCCCCTCCAGAACTTGAGGACGGTGTTCCATATCCAGGGCAATATTCAGATCCATGTCCGCCGCACCCTTTTCCTTCACCGGTACAGATCCTTGATCGGTGCGTTGTTCAAGAGCAGACACCCGGCTTCGCAGATCCGCCGTAACATCGTGGAGACCTTCACTTACTTCAGCTTGAGCTTGAAGTGTTTGCTTCATGGCAGACACTGCAACGTGGAGCTGTTCCATTTTGCGTAGCAAGCCGCAGACATCCATGTTGGTAAAAGTCACCGGAGGCAACTCGTCTAAATAATGAGACACAAATCTGGGAATTTTTCCCCGCATTCATTTAGCACTTTGAGGCAGGCCTTCACATTGTTGATATCCTTTTGTGCTCCTTTATACGAGATGTTACACTGAGAAGAAGTGCAGAACTCATACAGCATCTTCTTTGATGTTTCTATCCAGTCTGAGTCAAAAGTGTTGACGGCTAACAACACAATCTCATCCTGGCTTAGCGTCTTTAGTTTGATAAAAAGAAAGTGTAAAAATTCATCCTCTACAATTATTTTATCCTCAATAGTTTTATATATGCGTGGTTTTAAGCGAGCTCTAGAAAACGCCAGAGATCCGGAAGAGCACGCTGCAGCCACATCAACCACGTCAGCCATGTTGACTCACCAACAAGAATTATAAAAACTGACAAAACTGACAGATTTAACAGAGACAGTTATTTCTAAGTCTTTTTAGACAAAGGCTAGTTTGCAGAACCAGTTCATGATCAGGCTTATAGAAATTAACCTGGAACTATTAATACAAGGAAATATCCAAAACCAACAGGATAGGATTTTAGTACAAATCATGAGGGTGCTACGGTCTTTTATGTTATGAAAAATGTCTTAATCTTTTCATTTCTATGCCTAATCACAAGAGGTTGTAAGCCAAAGTTATAATGACAGGACGTTTATCTAAGCTGTATGGATTATATAATTGACAAGTTAAAATTGTAAGCAGGAGGATAATTTTTGATAACTGGAGAACTGAATGTTACAAATATCAATTATAATATTGAACGATGTCAATAAATGGAAAGTAATGTGATGTACAGTGATGGCATAGTTACTTTGAAAAAGTAACTTTAATTGTATTACTGATTACTCCTTGAAAAAGTAACTTAGTTAGATCACTGATTACTTGATTTGGAAAGTAAGTTATATTAAAAGTAACTATTTTAGTCACTTTCATCAACTACTAACAACAACGCTCTGCCACCTGTGAAAGTTACATTGAGCATTGTAAATACTTAATTGCAAGTTATTTTATAATGGTAACATCAACTTTGTATCTCCACTTATAAGGTTGAACTGAAGGGGAAATTGTTTAATGGTACAACAGTACAAAAAAAAAAAAACTTTAGTAATTTTTGTGTGGTTCACTATTGTCTGGAAAACTCTAAATAGGATTTTAGAACACTCTCCTCCTCCCCTGCTCCAGCGTCCAGGTTCTGCGTAACAACCCTGCGTTTGCTGTCAGACCGAAGCTCACAGCGCTCCTTCTACGGCTATTTGTGACACTTACCTTAATATTAATGACTATAATGGCGTTTAGTTGCGCAACGTTACGGACATGTTTATTCGCGCCTGTTTTCACGTTTATTGCGCTGTTCATATTAGTCTCGATGTTTGCCGTTTTCTGGAGCGCTACACGAAGCTCGATGTCATTCACAGCAAATACACTGCTCAAAAAAATAAAGGGAACACTCAAATAACACATCCTAGATCTGAATGAAAGAAATATTCTCATTGAATACTTTGTTCTGTACAAAGTTCCATTTGCACAACAGCAGGTGAAATTGATTGTCAATCAGTGTTGCTTCCTAAGTGGACAGTTTGATTTCACAGAAGTTTGATTTACTTGGAGTTATATTGTGTTGCTTAAGTGTTCCCTTTATTTTTTTGAGCAGTATATATTACCTTGACATTAACAATGACACAACAAGACGGATCATGCGGGAATAGATGGACCTGAAAGGCCTGACTAAAACTAACCAGATGTCAGACAAATTCTGAGATTTATTATGCATCTCTGCTTATTTCCAAGCTCAAATAAGTAACTTCACATTAAAAAACAAGATAAAAAAAGTGCAACCTACGCTTTAGGTTACAAGCGCCTTTAGAAAAAAACAAGCCCAAAGCTGCTTATAACAATTGGACTTGGCGAAACTCAAAATAGTTCCCGTTTTTCCAGCAACAAAATGCACATCTCTCTCCTCCCTCCATTGTTTACATTTCTGTCCCTGCTGATACTGTTGCACAAAAACGGAAGTCGCTCCGTAGACGCACAATAACATTAATAACACAAAAGAAAATAGTAACGCAAAGTAACGAACAGTGATTTGGATAAGTAACTTTTATCTGATTACTGGATTTGAAAAATTAACACGTTCGATAACTTGTTACTGAAAAAAGTGGTCCGACATCACTCTGTGCAAAGTAAGTCTTTATCATTTAAACAATGCTTTGACTGCAAGTGCATAAAATGTATTAATCGGTAAGGTTAATACTGATTCAGTCACCTTCAAGGACTCAGATATGGTGTGAGAAAAGGAGAAGTTGTTTCAACAGGAAAAAAAGAGAGGAATTTTCCAGTAAAAAGGTGTGATTTTAAGGATTTGTGCAAAAAGTCATGTAGCCATCTCCCAAAAAAGTATAAAGCAGAAGCACTCACTACGATTAGGGTAGTGTCTTGTGGACAATCTTCGTGTTCACATTGGGAGAAAAGATTTTGAAGACCTTCGGGGTTTTGAGAGAGGAACTGAGCCTCAACCAGACCAGATGAAGCCAACCCATGAGAAAAAGGTTGAGGTTTCAGAACTTGGATTTACTCTCAAGACTGCTGCTTCATAATGTTTTTTTTTCTTCTTCTTTTTGTTGGATCCAAGAATTTCACAGGTTTTGTCAAGAACAAGTTGAAGAATTTTTTATTTGATTTTTGGGGCTACATCAGCCCATTGGGGAAAATTGGATTTTTACCATGTTTTTCACTCAAAGAACAAATGGAACAACCCGTGTGATATTAACTTTTCTCTCTGTCTCTCTCTTGCAAATTTATTACATTCAAAAAGTTCACTGAGCCACAGTTTTTGGGAAAGTTAATGAAACATGGTTGGATGACTTTTGCAACTTATCAACTTTTTTCTGATTTGTTGGATTTCTTACTGTGCTGTACTTGATAAGCTCTGCCAATTAAAGTAATGAAAATCTTACTGGAAGCTGAAGAAATTTGATTATTGAGATTGTCACCTTTAAGAGTTCTTCACTGGTAAAGACTGTGCTCAACAAAACTGTCAGAGGTTCTTATTGGTTGCTTTGATCAAAAAGGTAAACAAAATTTCTGAAAACTATTCTTTACAGATTTCTAAAACAATTCACCCCAATTCCAAGTGGAAGTCATATAAGAGGAGAAACTGCTATTAACCGATGTGGCTGGGAGGTTTGGTTAGCTGCTGGCTACTCAGTCTGGCCAGGCCATCAGCTGAAGCAGGGTTTGACGTTCGGATGCAAGGTACTTAGAAGCTGACGTATTCTCCTCAACACCAGCTTAAGCAGGCCTGCTTGGGATAGGCTCATTAGACTCAGGAGGTTTGGACCCTTTGAACAGAGAGCTGGTCCAGTCTGCTTTAAAGTAGTGAGATAAGCTAGATGCCGACAAGCAGGGGAACTTTTTAACAAATATGTAAAAACATACTCTTTATAAAAGCTACATACTGCACCTTTAACTTGACCTTAGACATAACTGTTATAAAAACTATTAACATCTTAATCTTAAACAGTGCTGACGATACACTCAAACTTTTTCGTGTGCAAATTATTATTCACATAATTTTAAAAAACAGATTTTTTGGAAATCTGTCCACATTGTTTGCTTAACTATTCCTCCAGTCCTACCACATCATGTTTTGCTTCAATTGGTCTTTAGCCTTGAGAGGAGTTAACAAAAACAGGTTTCACATATTATGCAAATTTTCTATTGATCTGTTTTTCAAAAGTCATATCAAATATGTTCAAGGAAGATAGTGGAAAAGAGAAATTGTTTATATCTAGCAGTTGTTCAAGAAATGAAAGTACACTTCTTGTTACAACGCTGCCACTTAGTTGGTTGAATTTTGCAAAATATCCCCAATTTCTTTTGTGATCCTTGATTTCCCCAACCACATATTTAATTTTCAATATGTTCAGAGGTGAAGTGTGGGATAACAAAAACCACAATCAAGATAAATATTAAAGATACTGTATTGTATGTCTTCAAGGTGGTCTTGAACATCTGTACCAAGTAGGGTGTAAATTCGTCCAGCAAACTCAATATACAGTAAAACATTTCATCTCCTATTAGAATGTAAATTCTTGTTCTGAAGTCATAAAATATGGTGAAGATATACTCAGTTAACTGCTGTGATGGCTACTGCTAAAATGTTTGGTGTTCTGTCACTTAAACAGTTTTCAAAAATGTTCATATTTTGTTTTAGAAGCTTGGTTCATATATACAGTATTATATACCAAGTTTCATATCTAAGTTATAATGTGGGAGAAGTTATCAAAATTAGGTTTTGTCATGATAGAGTAAAAAATCTAGTCAGGCGGAAGTTAGCATAGCCAGCGTAAACATGTTGCAGAATCATCCAAGGAGTGATTTATCATAAAGTTGTTGAATGTTAGACTGATTCTTTAGAAGTAACTAGCTAATGCCCTTCCAAATAGGACCCCATAGATATGGAGGGATATGATTTTCTTTGTCTGAGTAGCACCAGTGTTTTTCTATTAAACTGCCATATTAGGTTTTCCCAGCATTTTCTGGTTCTTTTGCCCAATACATTTAAGAAGAGAATAAAAGGCAGAATAACAAATAATGAAAAATTTGCACAGGTTCCCTGCTCCACTGGAGCAGGCAAACAACTTCCCTTGCGTTGCATATTCAGCTCACTCCGCAGACTTGGAACCCAAATAAAGCAATCTGTGAGTTGTCACAGATTCTATTATTGTAACTTCACCAGCAGCTGAACTTGCTTTCATCAACAATGTTCATAAAATTATATTTTCCTCGTGTATTTATGCCATCTAATGTGAGGGGTGCTAATGCCAAAGGCTAAAGATAGGAGTGGAGAATACGCATTCAAACCAATGGTGAAATGCATAATGAAGATTTCATTGCAACCAAAATTCAACAAGAATGCAATTAACCAGCACAAGAATATACTATTAGGGTGACCATATTTTAATTTGGGGAAACCAGGACAACCTGGAGCGTGTGGGGGGGGGTGTTGGGAAAACCAGTACACCATGGAGCGGGGGGGTGCTCTAAAAGCGGGGAAACTCCATACATTTGCGCTTTGGCATGTTGTTGGCGTACTGACAGCAACGCTATCTATCTTCTGATTAAGAACAGGGCTGCCCGCACTGACGCGGCTCAGGGATTACGTCACACGCAGCGCCGTGCGCAGTGCCCTAGTGCCTGTAAATTTAATGGTCCAATGAAGGAAATTTAAAAAACAGGACATTTCCTCACTTTCTAAAAAAAACCCGGGACGCCCGGGACAGGACTTGAAATACGGACATGTCCCGGGAAATATGGACATTTGGTCACCCTATATACTATGCCACTCTTAATCTCATTTTTTAGAGTTGTTACTAAACAATATGTTTTATTATTTTTTAGGGATATTTTTTTTTATTCTCACCACTTGTCCGGTGTTGGGGTTCTTGTGTGCATATGGTGGTCCTCTGATATGGTTCCACATTTGGCCAGAAGTCATTATCAGGGCAAAGCACTGAAGTAAAAAAGAAAATAATTAATTAATTAATGCCAGTGTCTCATTAAAAAGATATAAATAACACTAAATTATTCATATCTCATCACATTTCAAGCACAAACTGCAGCAAATTTTGGGTGGATTTTATGTAATGAACCTATGTTGCATACTAATTTTACCTCATGAATTTGGTATGCATAGGAAATTTCAGCAAAACATTGCAAGTACTTTACACTGTAAAAGCATGAAACAAAAACAAAAATCATCACATTGCAGTGACATAAAACGTAACGTAATGAAACTCTGGAATACAGAATAAAATTTATGTCACAGTGAATATTAATTTAGGGCAATTCTAAACAGATAGGTTTTAGCCTTGACCGCATTTGATTTTTGGAGTTTTCTGGAAGTTTGTTTCAGATTAGTGAGCATAACAACTGAATGCTGCTTCTCCATGTCTGGTTCTGATTCTGCGGATGCAGCGTAGACTAGAACCAAAACAAGTGAGGGGTCTTGAAACGTTGATTCTAAGCCATTAGCAGCGATTTAGAAACTTCTTTTTCTCTTTGCTTTTTCCTTTAGGAGTCTCTCCTAGTCATCTGTCTCCACCTAAATTTATCTTCCACATCTTCTTCTTTCACACCAGCTACCTTTATGTCCTGTTTGACTCCATCCATGAATCTCCTCTTTGGTCTTCCTTTAGGCCTCCTACCTGACAGTTCCATCCTTGGCATTCCTCTACCGATGTACTCATTATCCCTCTTCTGTACATGTCTAAATCATCTTAGTCTGGCTTACCAAGTTTTTTTTGTTTAAAATGTTGCTCAATATAGCAAGAAAGTTGTTGAACTGGCAACAGGGGGGTCTCTACTGTTAATTGTGAACATGCAGACATAATTTGGTGGGCTGGTCTGTCAGTCAAACCTTTCTCACCGGACAGCTAAAGAGGACAGTGGTTTATTCTTAGACCTTTGCCAAGCTAGATAAGATCGGTGGATAAGATCGGCTTTATATGTAAAAATCGGCCGATCACCGAGCTCCCAAAATTAAGGAAATTGGCACCAATAAATCAGCTGGCTGATAAATTGGTACACCCCTGCACTGATATTGGTGTAAATATTCCCAAGGTCTCTAACTGATGTTGCCCTACAATTTACATTGAATCTCTTAACCAATCAGATACAGTGGGTATGTAAAGTATTCAGACCCATTTAAATTTTTCATTCTTTGAAGCCCCATAACTGCAGGAAATCTTCCATGTCCCCAGTGGCTCTGTGGAAGCAAAACTCCAGTCTCAGCCTGGCCATGACGTTGCACCTCCACAGAGCCACAGTATCGAGCTGGACAGCCTGGAGTCTGTCCTTGCGAGACAAATAAAAAGCCATTTTAGCTTTAGCAATTAGAAGACTTAAATCTGGTACTTTGGTTTGTTAGCTTTGTTATACCTAAATAAAATATCAAAATAAATAAAAATAGAACTGGTAAAAATTACACTAAAAGGCTAAAAAACACTCCTCAATAAACTAAAAAACTTATGCTTCTTACAATCAATACAAATATGAAAAACGTTCCAAGACAGACCACAGAAAGGACATTCATTTAAAACTCCTGGACTAATGGCTGATAAAAACCTGTTCGTAACGATGGCACCATGTAGGTCACAAGTTTGTTTCTTTATTGGAGGCTTGTAGAGGGTCCTCCACTGGGGGTTTGTCCTCCCAGTCTGTCAGCCTACATGCTTCTAACTCTGTTTTCCAGGATTCTACATAGACTGCATTGTCATACATGGACAGATCCAGAAGACCACTGCCTTTGCGAATCCAGTATCCAGGATCAGATCAGGGAAAGGGTCAGTCAGGTCTGGTGAATTCCTTCCCTCAGAGAGCAGCTAAAGAGAAGCTTCTCTTTGCTGATAGCTTTTTCTTTTTTACCATTACCAGGAATCACTGTACAAGTCTAGCAGACTGAACCCTCGGCACAGAATCAACTGCTTGGATGTTCTTTAGTGGTTATCTGATGTCACAAAATTTTTTTACCAGCAAGAGTCGTCAACAGTAGACGGAGGGAAAGAGTCGGTTGGCATGCTTGTTTGTCTGTCAGCCATATTGGATTTAACAAAATTTATTTCAAGGATCAAGGATCATTATATTACAAAGTAAAATAAATTTGCTCTCACCAGCAAGACACCTATCTTACACAGCAACACTTTTGTCTCAACCACATATTGTGATAAAAGCAACAATACTTCCATTACCTGATGATAAAACTCCACACAGTTTTCTAGAAGCTAATGAACATTTACAAATTCCTAAACCAGACCTACAAGACACTCCCTTGGCAACTGGAGAAGTTTGGTTCATTGATGGGTCATGTTCAAAAGACCCTACAGGAAACAATCAGACGGGTTACTCTGTTGTTGATTTACCTGATAATAGAAGTTCAAAGACTGTCCACTACCCACTTGGCACAGGCAGCAAAATTAGTAGCTAGGGCATGTGAACTAGCTCAGGACAGACACCTGTCCATCTACACTGACAGCCAGTACGTGTTCTCAACACTATTCTATTTTGCAAAACAGTGGAAACATCGAGGAATGATAACATTTACAGGAAAACCCATTGAATCCTTACTTTAAAATCTCCTGCAAGCCATACATCTGCCAGCTAAGCTAGCAGTTTGTAAGTGCGCAGCACACACTGCAGGAAAGGATGATATCTCAAATGTCAACAGACTAGCTGATACTGTGGCAAAAGAAGCTGCAACAGGAAAGAATGGCAGAGACAATTTCTCAGCACAGACTGAAGAGCCAAAAATAATAGACAAAGCAGTGCTGAAAGACATGCAGGATAATGCTCCAAAAGCAGAAAAACAAATGTGGGTAACAAAAGGTGCAACTATGAACAATGAAAACATTTATAATGTCAACAACAAACCTGTTCTACCAAAATCTATTTTTAAAGCGGGAGCAATTGTGACACATAGGCCATGCCATGTGTCAACAGGAGGGATGGTAATAATAATACAACAGCATTTTACCACATATAGATTAAATTCTTACTTAAAAAAATTGTACTGCATGTCCAGTCTGTGTTAAACACAATCCTCAAGGAAACATGAGACCAAGAAGAGGAAATTTCCCAAAACCCTCTTATCCATTCCAGATAATGCATATGGATTTTATTGAACTCACACAAAGTGAGGGTTAATATCAAAACTTTGCGTCCCCTTCTCAGATTCTTTGCGTAATTGAATCATTTGCCTGACCACCAATATTCCTGACTCAATGCAAAGCAACAGCGCATGTGGCGCACTGCCACGGCACGCACAGTAAGTCACGTGATGTCCGATCCACTAGATCACTGAGCGGACTTGCCATTTACGTTTTCCACAGGAATTTTAAAAATCGTAGAGGCGCTGTTAATGCAGCGTGCAGCTACTGCTGAGTTACATAGAGGCAGGCACATAAAGAAAAAAAGATGCAGGAGATATTGGTGGGGACTGTCCCCTTCATGCCAGAGTTGGTGGGGACATGTCCACACCAGTCCTTTAGGAAGTTACTAAACTTCCTAACTATAACTATAATGGTTATGCTGTTTATTACTTTCATGGACAGAATTTCTAGGCGCAGCCAAGGCGTTGAGGTGATCTGTTTTGATGGCCTTAGGATCGCATCTCTGCTTTTTGTGGAGCGCCTTCTCCGGGTCGGGGGTGGGGTGTCCTGCCCCAAGTGGAGGAGTTCAAGTATCTCAGGATCTTGTTCACGAATGAGAGAAGAAGGGAGCGGGAGATAGACAGGCGGATTGGTGCAGCGTCTGCCATCAAGCGGGCGCTGTACTGGTCCATCGTGGTGAAGAGAGAGCTGAGCCAAAAAGCGAAGCTCTCGATTTACCGGTCGATCTACGTTCCCACCCTCATCTATAGTCATGAGCTATGGGTCATGACCGAAGCGTCCGAAATGGGTTTTCTCCGTGGGGTGTCTGGGCTCTCCCTTAGAGAAAGGGTGAGAAGCTCGGTCATCTGGGAGGGACTCAGAGTAGAGTCGCTGCCCCTTCACGGCGAGAAGAGCCAGTTGAGATGCCTCAGGCATCTGGTTAGGATGCCTCCTGGAATCCTCCCCGGTGAGGTGTTCCGGGCACGTCCCACCGGGAGGAGGCCCCGGGGAAGACCCAGGACACGCCGGAGGGACTATGTTTCTCGGCTGGCCTGGGAACGCCTTTGCATTCCCCCGGAGGAGCAGGAACAAGTGGCTGGGGAGAGGGAAGTCTGGGCCTCCCTTCTTAAGCTGCTACCCCCGCGACACAACCTCGGATAAGCGGAAGAAAATGGATGGATGGATGGATGGATGGATGGACGGACAGATGATGGATGGATGGATAGATTTAACAAACAAAAATGAATTTCAACAGCCAACAGAGACTGAAAACCAAATGCAAAAGTAAAAAGTAGCCATCAATATTGAAGATCAGACAAACATAAAGAGACAATTTTTACAAAAATCAATTTCTCCGTGGCTTCCCGAAAATAACTCCATGAGCCTGATGTATGAGTTGTTCAAAATGTTTTGCCTACCTTGCCTTCTTTGTATGGCTGGCTTTTGGACGAACAGAGAAAAAAAGAAAAATGCACGCAATTATTTTTTGACCTGGCAACAAAAATGATATGCTCTGAGAAAAATATGGGTGAATTTGGTGTGGACCCATAAACAGACGTGGGCCCGATGTCTTTTTTTATTTTTTTATCCCAACAGTCCGTTGTAAAGGAAACTTTACCACAATTTGTGTTGAAAGGGTGTGGGACTAAAGTAATGTCACCAACTGACCACATGAATGTGATGAGCTCTGGTCTGTTATGATACAAAGAAAGTTTGATGCAGATGGGAGCTTGTGTGTGAAAGCTATGCCATCTCGATGTTTTGAGGCTTGGCCACACCCATATGATTTGATGTAGGAAAATTATTTTAATAATTTTTCACCTTCAATGCCTCAAGTCTGTATGTTCTCCCATTTTGTGTAAAAGAGTCAAAATGGTGACTTTGATCAAAAATGGCCAACTCCTTGTTGAGTTTGGATCATGGATCCAAGAGACTTTTTGGTTCATCCTTACAAGATACACATGTATACCAAATTACATAATTCTCAGTCAAAGTATGGCTTGGGGCTAATTTTTTCAATATTTTAAGGGGTGCTATGGATGAATTAGGCCACGCCCACCAAATATTGGTTTGGGTTTGTGAGTTTGGTGCAGCTAGGCTGGAATTTATAGAATTTCGAGCCAAAGGTATGTCAACTGCATGACTTGTGACTTCACTATGCCACCATGGGAACATCCTCCAGAGAAACCTCTTTGTGATTTAAAGCCAGTGAGTACAACTTGTTATCTGTCTTCTGACACAAAATCATCTTGATTAGGTCAAAAAGTGATTTAATATTCTGAGGGAGCAGGGCTTAGATAATGTGACCACATAGAATCATTGGGCATCCAACTTAGATGACTCGTGCCAAATTTGATGCAATTTGACCTGTGCATGTGAAAGTTATAGCATTTTGTTTGCTTTGGCAAGTATGCTGCATGGCCATGCCCCCTAAATGTGCTCAAAAACGCACTACTTTGATACCTTTTAATACCTCATCCATAGGCCTGTCACGATAAACGATAAATCAATTAATCGTATGATAAATTAAAACTATCGACGTCATTTTAATTATCGGCATTATCGTCTCTTCCGACCTTTTTCTCTTTCTGTTAATGACACTGAATGAAAAAAGGCTCAACTCCGGTGCTCTCCACTGACTCCCCCTTCCTCATTTCCTTAGTGTAATGCCCAGCGCAGAAGACACGATCAGAACATCTACCGTAATACACCACACAATCTTAGAAAGACCAACGTTCTAAGATTGTCGTAAGGGGAAAAATAGGAGCAAAAAATCGTGTAGTGTGAACTATTCCATCAGGTAGTCAGATGTGCCCATCTTCTCTATTTAAATCTTATTATTACTGAAGGGCAACATGATATACAGACTTCATAATCTACACTCTTTTGGTTGAATGTAGTATTTATTTCCACTTTGGCTTTATGTTGTTTAGTTTTTTTTTCAAGTGCGTTTTTTGTTAATGGAGACTGAGAATCCATTTTATTTTTGTTTTTGGTTGTTTTGTTTATCAGTTCCAGTGTTAAGTGTTCTTTTGAAAATAAAGTGTATCTATCTTTGGCAAGAAATCGCATGCATTATTACGTCATTTCCATTGAATCAGTGTAACAAGACTGAAAAAAACAATATTATCATTTATCGCAATAATTTTTGAGACAATTAGTCACTCAGCAAAATTTGTTAACGTGACAGGCCTACTCATCCATTAACTGCATACTAACCGAAAAAGAAGCCAATAACTCAAAATTTCTAGGAGGAGTTTGAATGAGGTGTATATATGTGAAAAATTGCCAAGGTTTGCTCTCTGACCCAAAATGACAGACTACCTGTACATTTTAGAGCATACCTCCAAAAGATTTTTTTTTAGGATTCAGGGTGGGCATAAAGAGATTAAAAAAAATAACAATTATGAAAAAAATCCTGCGATTACAATAGTGATTTGCAGCATTTAGCTGCTCTAGCGTAATAATTAAGAAATACTGCAATCACAACAGGCCTTCAGAGCGCTTTTGCTGATTAGGCCTAATAAGAAATCCTTCAAATACATTGGGTCTTCCCAGCACTTTTGCTGCTTGGGCCTAATAAACACTATGATTACAATAAGCCTTTGCAGCGCTTTCGCTACGCAGGTCTAACATGTATAGGTTTGTGATTGTTACCAGTGCAGAAAAGGCCCAAACATTCTTGTTAAAAAGAAATTCCAAATTATTCCTTCGTAGATATGCCAGTCCACCAATCACAGCCAGGAGAAAGCCCAACAAGAGAGGCCCTGCATAGTTGGGTGGACGAATGACACGGATCTAAGACAGAAAAACATGACAAGTTATTTCTTCAATTACATTATAAATCATATTACCCTGGTGTTCAATATTTGGCTGTACTTTAGATTTCTTCAATTACAAAAGCAGTACAATCAGTAACTTCACTTTGGGTTTGCAATCACTAAACCCAAATGCTTACTTGAACATCTGTCCTATCTGCCACCCATCTAGCCAATTGGTCGGCAGAAAATCCTCTGACCTGCAGCTCGTAGGTGTCTGATCGTCGAGGTTTCCCTTTGGGTGGGAAGTGGAGGAAGGTTGGAGCAGAGTTCATATTAAGCTGCAGAAAAACAGAAACAATTGGCATGTGTATGTGAGGGCTTATACACAACTTAAGTTTAACTTACATTTATCGCTGTATAAAATCAGAATCCAGGGTTCCCCCAGAAAACTTGCTAAGCCCAATAATAGAGGGTCTAAGGCAGTCCCCCTAGACCCACCGTACTTTGTTGTAAATATAGCCCTGTCACGATAACAAATTTTGCTGAGCGATTAATTGTCTCAAAAATTATTGCGATAAGCAATAATATTGTTTGAAGACCATTTTAAACTGATGAAATGGTAATCACATAATAATGCAAGCAATATCCTGCCAAAAATAGATACTTTATTTTCAAAAGAACATTTAACACTGGAACACAACTACAAAGTCTTTAAAACAGCAAACACAAAAATATATTAAAAAAATTATTTGCTCTTCAGTTAATCCTACTAAAGTAATCAGCTACTGGCTTTGTCTTAAACTATGTAATGCTGGTCACACTCAAGAGTGAACTAAACAGCTGCTTAGGGCCCTCAAGACCATCAGCAGCTCCCAAATGCTTGAATTTTAACACAGATCATAGATCTAGAATTTAAATGTTTGTTTACTGAAAAAGACAATGCTATTAAATATGATTTAATGTTTTTTCACAGAGATAAATTAAAAGATTTTAAATTGTTTAACTTTTAAATTTAAGATTTAAAGTAATAGACAAGTTTTCTTTGTAAAAGTGCAAAGAATACTCTTCATAGTTTGATTGCTGTTTTACGATAGCTAGAATCTGATGCTATGAGTTTTGTTGTCGTGTTTGTATATAAATCTATCTAAGCAAATAGCCAGTTATCACTGATTGCTTTAAAGCTTTGCCAAATTAGAACATACTTTAATCTCTCATACAAATCTGTATTGAACCACTTTTAATGGTGGTGATGTTCTTAGCAGGAAAAGGAGCTCCTAAATTATATTCACATAAAATCTTGGTCCAGCCCTAATCCCATTTACAAGTAAAAGTAATTAAAAGAAAAATTACCTTAAATTGACAAGTATTTGTATGTAATATACTTGGGGTACAAAATTCAAATATTTATTGTATTAAGTCTTCTTTGTTTAGTAGTGTCTGCTGCTTGGTAAGGCATTTTCACAATCATATGGGAAAAATATTACAAATACATCAAGTAAACAACTCCAGTTTATGAATTATTATCTCACCATCTGAAAGACATCAGATCCTTCATCAAAATCCACTGATGCAAAGAAGATTCTGTTAGTAAAGGCAGAGGAATAGTGCCAGGAGTTAGCTAGCACATGGAACTCCTCATCAGCTTGTCTGAAAAAAGAAAAAAAAAAGTTACATTCTGTCACAATTCAATATTGTTGGGGAAAAAGGAGAAGACAAATTTTTGGTTGGACAAGTAAAAAGAATCAATATGATATAATAATAATCTGTTTCTAGGCGATTCATAGGCCTTAACCCAGAAAGAAGAACAAAAGCTGCAAACAGAAAAGTGACATCAAAACCAACAGGACAACTTATGTAAAACACTAGGACAACAGTGAACCCGTGTGTCTCCATTCTCCTCCTTCATGGACTATTAGTGTAACTTTTAAAATGGTAAAATTACACATTACGGACCATCAGTTCTCTTACTCCATCTCTCTCCCTGTCTGTCTTTTTTTCTGCCTGTCTCTCTGTATCTGTCCCGTCCATTTCTAATAGACAGACAGGAGGACTATCATGAGCTAGATGTGCACAAAATAGAAATAAGCAAGTTTACGTAGTCCAATTTTGACTACGTAAACTTACTAAAAATATTTTAACCCCACCTTACTCAGCCCAATCACTCCTCTCATTTCAGACTGAATGTTGGTTAAAGGCTATATTTTGATTTAACCCATAAAAGATGGGGGAAAAACTGCAGTTATTTTTATTTAAGGAAATAGAATAGCTTTAAGACTTTGAAAATCTTTCTGTCAACTATTTAATACTTTTCTCCTTCAAAAAAAGCATGTAATTTCTCTCCATTTCTGGTGATATAAACCGGTAAGCAGTATAAGCTTATTTAATTCCCGACTGGGAACAAAGAGATAAAAAACAATTAAACTATGACAGATGGAGATAGCTATTGGAGTAGAAGGTGGTAAAAATTCTACAGAAATAATAACCTTACTTGCAAACGCCACATTGCCTCTGCGGCTGTAGCGCTGTGAACATGATGAACACGGAGTAGTTTCTTGGAGGAGCTTTGACAAAGCGACGGAATTTCTCTCCATTCATTCTGATGACTGAACGCTTCGAGGTCCAGTCCATCATCTGAGTCACCTTCTCTGATAGCAAAGTCTGCACGTGTCACACACACACACACAAACATAAGCTAACTACTTTGTAATAAAAGCATTAACCCTCCTTTCATCGGCTCAGTCAGTGTAAAGAATTATCTTGGAACCGCGGTTCCAGTTCTCACACAGTCCAACCCAGAAGTTAACAACCACAACTGCGGTTTGTTTAAATGAGAAATAACTAAACTCACATGTTGAAACGCGTTAGCTAGGTGTCAAAACAAGAAAAAGACAAACGGCGTTGGTCTTTTAAAAGTTGGCAAGCATAAGAATGACTCAACATTTTGGAACTTTCTTTTCTGTACGTTATTAATGACTTCTTACCTCTTTCTTCCTTTGAGCATCACTGGGCTCATGGCAGAAAAAGAGAATAAAAAATAGCGTACTGTAAAGTTTCCCAAACATTCTACTACACTTTGTACACTCCTATCACCTAGCCGCCTGCCCACACTCCAACGCTTCAGTCCTGTCAGTCTCCCATTGGTTGTTTCTTAGCCAACCAGAGACTACAAGTGGAGACCAGAAGTATGAGGATATCATAACAGTACGTCAACGTTGCCGCCCTATTGTGAGTACTTGTCTAGCTATTTTGGCAGGCAGTTTTAACATAAAATTGCTTTCACCGCAATTACATTCCAGATATCGGAAAATGGTTTATGACTAGACGTATTAGTAAATTAAGATATTTCATTATATTTTGACTGGACAAAATACCTATTTGAGATATCTCTAATTACATTCGGACTACTATAACATCAGATTTACCACTGAGTTGTGTGGAGCCTTCAATTCAAGATATTTACAGTGAAGTACGGACTATCTGAAATACATATTTCAGATATGTATAATTAAATTATGCCTAGTCAATTTCAAGATATCTAGTTTTTAGTTTTGACTAGTCAATAAAAATTAGATACAAAAATGCTTTATTGATGCCAAAGGGAACATAGTTGTAACTCATTAATTAAAATTATTCAGAGTTTTTGTTGATAGTGAGTGTTGGCAGGTAAGATCTTTTGCAGGAGTCTGTATTACAGACTGGAAGTAAATAAAAAGAAAATGAGCACAAAACAAAATTTTAGCTTCTTGGAGCCAAGTTGCCAACTTATGTATAAGTCTATCAGTAAAACCCATTTATCTAGATTGGGGATAAGATCGGTCAATCTCCCAAAATTAAGGAAATTGGCACCAGTAAAATGGTGCAACCCTAACACATTGAACTTACTAATACTAATAACAAAACAAAAAAACAGTTGGTGACTGAATAATTCCTTATTCCATATATTAATGAAACTCTTCAAATTTGTCATGAATTGGAAGTCTCAAAACACTGCAAGTGTTGGCCTCAGGATGGCGCCTGTGGCAATGCTGGTAATGAAGAAATTCGATCTGAGGTCTCTGGGGAAGCCTAGTGGAGGGATTTGGCCCACTCCAGAGACAAAAATCAAACATACATATACATACATGTAGGGCAGTGGCTTGAATATGTCAAATCACAAACCACAAAACAGGAGAAAAACAGTTTACAACAAAATTGGCAGCGAACCATTGCTTCATGAGGCTTCATTTGCCCATCACTACTAGCTCCCACTGTGAATAGAAACACTATTTTAGTTAGACAATTCTTCACAATATTGCTCACAGCAAGATCACTTAAGTTCCAACAAACAAGTCAGCAGACAGACAAGATCACTGCAGATCAAGGACCAGGGAAAAAAAGACCTGACATTGCTGGCATGGAGCTGTTTATGGAGTGGCTGACGAGCTAACACATTTCACCTGTGGCAGCCAGGTAGAACTGAAACACAAAGACAGAGAACTCTCTCATGAAGAGAGCCCCTAGAGGTCAGTAACCATAACAAATTTCACAAAAATTAGTTCAGTGATTCTTGAGAAGAGGAACAAACGGATAAAGCACAAAATTTGAATGGAATATACACAAAATATATATATTTTTTTCAAATAACTGACTAAACTATCCTGGGCCATGTCAGCACACCAGGAAAACAGTTCATGTTTTCCTGGTGTTTGCTGAGTATTTTTTATTCTAAACTTTGTAGTAGGTGGAGGGTGTCTGTAAAATCCCTTGTCCTGGAGTAGAACACAATACATTATAATAGTTTAAAACAATTAAAGGAATACTAAGATAATATATTATGACAATTAAGTATAAGTATTCAAAGAAATAATTATAAAAACATCAATAAATTCAATTAAAAATCAATTAATTTTTTTATATATATTTTCCAACTCAATTGAAATTTGTCCCAAGTTTTTGTCAACACCGTCAGACATAAAAAGAATGTAAAAGAATCAGGCATTATTGGGGGACATCAGAAATTCTGAGGATCCCATGGCATCTTCCCTTTTCTTCCTTTGCAAAGAGGACCAAGCAACTCTGGACGGCTTACGTTATTCTTTAGTTATTTCTTCCGTTTTGCTCCTAAGTTGCTCGTCAAAACCATATTGTGTCAACACCATAACTGACAATGTACAAAATTTTGGATGAGACTTTGTGAAATAAATGCTTAGTTTTGGTATACTGTAAAGATTTCATGGACCTGATGAGCTACAATATGGCCTCCTTCAGAATAACATCGTATAAATTGAGGTAGTTTGGCATTTTGTCAACACCATTAGAGTTTTTAACTGACAGTGTGACTCTTTCAGTGAAAGTGTTGACAAATCTCACCTAAGTGTGCAGTTAATTCATTTTAATGTATTTTACATAAATGGCATTACTTCACATGCATCAAGTATTTCTTTTTACTCACTAGTTTGTCACCACCTTCAGTTTTGCTTCAACTCCGTCAGATGGACTTGTTTTTTGTTTTAAATATTTATTTTGTTTCTTGAGAAGCATTTGTCTGTAAAACTGAGTAAAAAGATCACTAATAGGGTCATTAAAATAATTTTACATTAATTTCTGTCAGATGGTGTTGACAAAGTTCCATTAAAAATGGGTCAAGTCCATTAAAAATGTAATTTTCAAAATAATGTTGCAACTGGAAGTCTGTACCTTAGCATTTTTACATTTCCAAAACATTATTTGTCATATTTGAATACATAAGCTTGAGGAATAATTACTTCTTTTTTTAAAATTTAAACCCATTTTGTCCCTAATCTCAAGACTCATTGAGTTGTTTCAATATCTTTATGTGGACATGGGGCATATTTATTGTTCCTTGATTCTTCTCGTGTACTGCAGAAAGAAGAGAAACACAGCAAAGTTACATGTTATTACTCCAATGACTGATGTACCTTTAAGAAATACATAATGTGCACATTTATCGGTTATCATCAAATATCTAATCTAATGATTTGTATTTTCTTTAAAAAATAATGGTCATTATTACCACTCCTGTCCTGGATATTGCCAAATCCATGGCCTCACTCTTAATTCTGTAACTCTTTGTATGCACAATTTATTTCTTCATACAAACACAATACTTTAGTTTCAATAAAACATTTATTAGTTGGTTTGGATACATTTGTTCTCTTTGTTAGCGTGCACATTTAGTTAACGTATGTATTTGTATCAACTTAAAGTTCATTTGTTTGCTTGCTTGTTTGTTTTCTTGCCTGTACTTACGTGTCATGGAGTTGCCAGACAAAAGATGGGACCAGGGCTCAGCAGGCTTAAATGCTGATTGGACTGCACCATTCGTTTCTGCTGGCAGGGGGAATTTGTATTTTCTTTGTTTAGATAAGTTTTTGTATTTAAGCAAATATTTGTATTTAGAGTTAAATATTTTTGATTTTCATGGGTGTTTAATTTAGTCAAACTAGCTGTACTGCTATTTGTTAGTAGTGATGTGCAAAGCGTTACTGACATCACTGACGTGATGTGATTTAGTCACTGACATAACTGACTAAACGTGACGTCGGACCACATTTTTCAGTAACGACTCGCTATTTCAAATCCAGTAGTCAGACTACAGTTACTCATCGAAATCACTTTGCGTTACTGTGCGTTACTATTTTATATGGAAGCCCGTTTCTTTTTTTTTTTTTTTTACAGAGTGGCGGAAACGGGCTTCCATAATTTTCTTTTGTTATTTTATTTTATTTTCACTACGAGTCTTGGGGAGTGACCACCGTTTTTATGCGGCAGCTATCAGCAGCGATAGAAACATAAACAATGGAGGTGAGCATTTTGTTCCTGGAAAAAACAGGAACTATTTTGAGTTTCGGTCACTAAGTCCGATTATTATAAGCAGCTTTGGGCTTTTTTTTAATTATTATTTAAGTCGCTTGCAGATTTAATGAGTGGCGGGTTGCGGTTTTTGAGTTCGGAAATAAGCAGACATAAATCCCAGAATTTGTCTGTCATCCAGTTAGTTTTAGTCAGATTCATGATCCGTCCCGCTGTGTCTTTGTTAATATCAATATATTTGCTGTGAATTACGTCGAGCTTCGCGTTGCGCTCCAGAAAACTGCAAACATCGAGACCAATATGAACAGCGCAATAAACGTGAAACAGCCACGAATGAACTAGTCCGTAAATTTGTGTAACTAAACGCCATTATAAGTGTCACAAATCTGTGCAGAAGACCTCTACCAAGAAGCAAGACGGAGCGTCCCTGTGGTCTTCCCTCTGAAGTAAGTAGAAGCTAAACCTGCAGACTTTGTTGTCCGATTATAATGAGACATGGAGTAATTATAAATAATTTCACATTACGTTTTATATGTCTGGTATTTTGATACTCCCTCCTCAGGCCTCCTCATATGTTTCTGTTAGCGGGAGCTAATGTTTATGTGAGCTATGCTACTTTAGCTGTTCGCAGCTAAGTCCGTGTATTTTTAGTCTCACACTCAGCACAGCGTGAGTCTGTAATCCATGAAAATTATCTCTGGGTGGTTCTTACAGTATCTGTTTTGCCCAACAGGTTCCAATCAAATTCCTAAGTCATGTTGCTGACTGATATTTGCTTTTATAGTTTGTGAGATATTCTGATTTGCCTTTTACTTTATTCACCAAGTGAATATAATTAAGTAAAATAAATTGCCTTTCGATTCTAATTTATTAAATTTCTATGTGTATAAATAACATTTTGTATTTATCTCTACACAGGACGAAACGGCTGACTGATGGATCGGGTCTCGCGTTATTTTACTTTCTGGAGGATCAGGTCCTTTCAGATCTCAACCCTCTGATCCGATGGAGCTGCTGCAGGAACACACTGATCCTCTAACGGGGATCCTCAGATCCAGGCATCGATGTCTGGTGTCCTGGAACATTTAGATACGTCCTGGTCCAACACACCTGAATTAAATGACTGCTTAGGACAGTCAAGTTCTCCAGAGTTGTGCTAATGACCTCTGACCTCATGATTTGACTCAGGTGCGTTAAAGAAGAGACATCTAAAGGTTGGAGGACATCAACCCTTCTGAACTGGAGTTAAAGCGCTGCTGTACAATTTTCACTCAATTGTAATCACATTTACTTGCATACAGTGGAAACTTTACCTGTGTTGAGGTATATGTGGAGTATTCATAGTGTCTTTACTTTAAAATCTTTTTGGTTTCCATTTGTTGAAAGTAAATTATAAACATTTAGCCATAGTTTTACCACTGCTGTATGACAGAAAAAAAAGTTTGATGTCACAAATATATGATTTTAATAGAGACATCATTCGATTTATAATGTAGAAAGAAGAAGATGAGAAAAGTGTTTCCTGAATTAACTTTAATGTCACCTCACTGCACACAAAGGACAGCTTAAATATTTAAGATTGCAACAAATCTGTTGAATCTTTAGCAAAATAGGTTCAGATTAACATGGGTGGCTTCACAGCTACCTAAAGTTAACAATGAAATGTCTTAAAACTTACCTGGATGTTCAAATATTTACTATAGTCAATTAACAAATGAAAACACCTTAAAGCTGTGTATTCAAAGGCGACCAAGGTCAGTCTCTACAGTCATGGCCAAAAGTATTGAGAATGACACAAATATTATATTTTCACATGATCTTCTGCCCTCTGGTTTTCATGTGTGTATGTCAGATGTTGTCATCACATACAGAAATACAATTGCAATCATATTATGAGTAACAAAAGCTTTTAATGACAGTTAGAATGAGTTAATGCAGCAAGTCAATATTTGCAGTGTTGACCCCTCTTCTTCAGGACCTCTGCAATTCTCCCTGGCATGCTCTCAATCAATTTCTGGACCAAATCCTGACTGATAGCAGTCCATTCTTGCACAATCAATGCTTGCATTTTGTCAGAATTCCTAGGTTTTCGTTTGTCCACCCGTCTCTTGATGATTGACCACAAGTTTTCAATGGGATTAAGATCAGGGGAGTTTCCAGGCCATGGACCCAAAATCTCTATGTTTTGTTCCCTGAGCCAGTTAGATATCACCTTTGCTTTATGGCAAGGTGCTCCATCATGCTGGAAAAGGCATTGTTCATCACCAAACTGCTCTTGGACGGTTGGGAGAAGTTGCTCTCGGAGGACATTCTGGTGCCATTCTTTATTCATGGCTGTGTTTTTAGGTAAGACTATGAGAAAGCCGACTCCCTTGGCTGAGAAGCAACCCCCACACATGAATGGTTTCAGGATGCTTTACAGTTGGCATGAGACAAGACTGGTGGTAGCGCTCACCTTGTCTTCTCCGAACAAGCTGTTTTCCAGATGTCCCAAACAATCGGAAAGGGGATTCATCAGAGAAAATGACTTTACCCCAGTCCTCAGCAGTCCACTCCCTGTACCTTTTGCAGAATATCAATCTGTCCCTGATGTTTTTCCTGGAGAGAAATGGCTTCTTTGCTGCCCTCCTTGAGACCAGGCCTTGCTCCAAGAGTCTCCGCCTCACAGTGTGTGCAGATGCACTCACACCTGCCTGCTGCCATTCCTGAGCAAGCTCTGCACTGCTGGTAGCCCGATTCCACAGCTGAAACACTTTTAAGAGACGGTCCTGGCGCTTGCTGGTCTTTCTTGGGCGCCCTGGAGCCTTTTTGGCAACAATGGAACCTCTCTCTTTGAAGTTCTTGATGATGCGATAGATTGTTGACTGAGGTGCAATCTTTCTAGCTGTGATTCTCTTTCCTGTTAGGCCATTTTTGTGCAGTGCAATGATGACTGCACGTGTTTCTTTCGAGGTAACCATGGTTCACAGAAGAGAAACAATAATGCCAAGCACCAGCCTCTTTTTAAAGTGTCCAGTGGTGTCATTCTTACTTAATCATGACAGATTGATCTCCAGCCCCGTCCTCATCACCACCCACACCTGTGTTAATGGAGCAATCACTGAAACGATGTTAGCTGATCCTTTTAAGGCAGGGCTGCAATGAAGTTGAAATGTGTTTTGGGGGATAAAGTTCATTTTCTAGGCAAATATTGACTTTGCAATTTTTTGCTGTTACGCTGATCACTCTTTATAACATTCTGGAGTATATGCAAATTGCTGATATAAAAACTGAAGCAGTAGACTTTGTAAATATTAACATTTGAATCATTCTCAAAACATTTGGCCATGACTGTACAGATTAAGGATAAACCATAATGTCTACCAACAGAGCACGTTAACTACTGTAGTTGTTTGAAAGGTGTCTTGGTCCAGTTGACGGCTCAGTTTGAAGCTTGAGGTTTTGGTGTTGAACCTCCCAGAATCTCAGCTGCTGCAGATTGTCTGAAGATGCAGAAAAAGTACAAATATATAATTAGTGTTAGAAAAGAAATATGTTGATTTTCCTGAACAGCTGATGCACTGACAAACCTGACTTTCAGAACATTGCTGAACCTGAAAATTACTTGAAACATCACGATTTATGTAGAATTTTTTCTTTTTATGTTGATCAAATGTTTATGCATTAAATGTTTTGCTGTGGAGGCTATTTTTGCAGTGGTGCTTTAAATAAATGCATAAAATGTTTATTTTCTTAAGTATGTGATTATTAGCTGTTAATTGTGTCAAAATATCAATTAAGAAAGAAATTTACTGCTTGTGAAAATCTAAACCATCTGAATACATTTTGCCATCTACGTTAATCAACTTGAAATGAAGACAAACAGGAACAGCAGGTTTTTCCTGGTTTACCACCATTCCGCCACTCTGTGGTCGTTTTTCAGACCACTTAGTCTCCTGTACCGTTCAAATATGCACAATATGTATATAAATAATTTTGGGATATTTTAAGGAAGTGCTGAGATATATCGTTTTCCACCGAACTAACGTATTTGCCACTTCGGCTCAAGCACAGTGAGAAACGTTTTGGAAAATAAAAACACTAGACTCAGAGCAAAACTCAGATGACCCAGCTACACACAAATCTGGGAGCTCCCGAAGCGTGAAATGAGTCTCAAAAATACTCGTGTACTCGTAACCAGTTTTGTGTGTGTGTGTACCAGGTGACTTGTGTGTACTTTTTCAAAATTTGTAGGCGTAGGAGAAGGTTTATTTAATTTTTAAGGTTTACAAATCATGTTTCACAGACACAACTATCCAAAGTTACACACAAAGATGCTCACAAAAGTTACAAATCCAGTATTATTACACACACACAGATACTTTTACACATGCACAGATACATTTACACACGCACAGATATTTTGAGACTATTTTCACTCCATATGAAAGTAACTAAGAAGTTACTTTTAATGTAACTTATTACTTTCCAAGTCAAGTAATCAGTAATCTAACTAAGTTACTTTTTCAAGGAGTAATCAGTAATCCAATTAAAGTTACTTTTTCAAAGTAACTATGCCATCACAGTTAGAGGGTCATCAAGCCATTCATTATACACCATATTGAAATTTCCTCCTAATATGAAATTGTTCGTGGAATATTTCTGAGATAATTATTTCAGACAATAAGGATTTATTCTGAGCAACACTGTAACCATAAACATTACAGAAAATCAGAAAACTAGCTTCCACTTTGAGTACACACATACTCCAGTGGCATAGGTTATTTTATGAGTTTCTGGCTTATTCTGAAAATTTTGAAATAGTAAACAATACCAGCAGATTTATTAATACTATGAGACATATTTCTGCCCCCCATTGATTAGACCAGAAATTCTCATCTGCCTCAGAATGTGTTTCTTGTAAAAATATGCAGTTAGATTTTGCATTTTTGCAAAACAGAAATATTGATTTTCTTTTAACACTACTTCTCAAACCCCTAACATTTAAAGACACACAGTTAAAGTTAGAAACACAGACAGGGGCTGAGAAAGAAAGAGTCGAAATAAAAAAGAAAATAATGATGAAAGATTTTAAAGTTGTATTAAAATGTAAGGCTGGACAGGATATGATTGGAGTAAGTCCTATCAGTCCTATCAGTCTGTCAAATGGATTAAAGAAAGTTATTGGAGATGTAGAACTAGCTAAAGTCTTAAGGGATGAAAGCCTACTTATCATTTGTAAAAATGCTGAGCAAAAGAATAAGGCCCTAAAATTACAAATGGTGTGTAAAAAAGAAGTGCTGGAAAGAAAGGTAGTTGGATGAAGAAAGAGAAGTAAAAGGAGTAATATCAGGGATTCCTGTAGGAGAAAACGTGGAGGAGCTAAAGAAAATAATAAAAGGAGGGAAAAAATGGACAGCACATCTCTCCTACTGGATTTCAAAGATAGAATTCTGCCTGATAAGGTGATGATTGGTTACATGAGCTTTAATGTAAGGCTTATATTCCACCACCTCTCAGATGTTATAAATGTCAAAGGTATGGACATATTGCAAACATTTGTAAAGGGAAACAGAGATGTGGTAGGGGTGGAGGTGAACATCCTTATGGTGAGTGTGGAAATAATCCTGTTAAATGTAACTGTGGAGGAAGTCACACCGCAGCATATGCAGGGTGCATGGTAAGAAAAGAGGCAGCTGAAATTCAAAAAATTAAAACTGATAAGACAATTACTTATGCTGAAGCAGGGAGAGAAGTAAAAAATAATGATAACAATCCAAAAACAAATTATGAAAAGAAAAGAGTGGCAAACAATAATCAGTGTAATATTACACTGGAAAAATTGATTCCTTTTCTTGCATATCCTTTTATGCATATCATAAATTGCTCAGAACAAGAAAGAACTCAAACTGAAAAAATAAAAATCATAGTAAAGGCAGCTACAAAGTTTTTTAATGTCAAATATTTATCTTGGGACAAAATCCATGATGAACTTAGACATGGGGAAGGATCATCTGAAGCTGAGGCTTCTCAAATCGTCACATAATTCTAATAAATATTACAATGGAATGCTTGCAAATGGTCAGGAATTTAAAGGTTTCATTAATAATCTAAGTACAAAACCAGATACAATATGCATTCAAGAAACATGGCTTAAGCCATCATTGCAGTTTAGTGTTCATGTTTACTCGGTCTTGCTTAATCATAGGATAAATGGGAATGGAGGAGGCTGTGCCTCATTTTTTTTTGTTACCCCTCCAGTGGGTCTTTTTGTGGGCTCTAGTGTCCCTTATGAAAGTAGGTTGACAGGAAAGGGGGAAGACATGCGGTAAATGTTGCTGGGTCCGGGAGTCGAACCCACGACGGCCGCGTCGAGGACTCAAGGCCAACAAACGTGAGTCGCACTATCCCCTAGGCCTCCACAGCACACCCTGTGCCATATTTTTAAAAGGAAAACATAAAATTTATTCAGCTCCAAATAATATCAAATTTAGAACTTATTTCTGTAGAAATTTGGGAATATTCAAATAATAAATTATTACAATCCTTGCAAACAATTAGAAAAGTTAAAACTTGAAATAATCCTAGAGCACTGGAGAGGGACAATAGTTTGGTGTGGGAACTTCAATGCACTTTTTGGGGAGATCAAGATGATTATGATGGAGGAATTTTAGAAGAGATAATTGAAGAAAAAGAATTGGTAATATTAAATAATGGGGTAGGCACTCGGGTAGACTTGGTAAGAGGTAAGGAATCGGCTATTGATCTGACCTTGGTTTCTCAATCTTTTGCTGATAGTTGCAGCTGTAGAGTGTTTAAAGAAAACACAATGGGGAGTGATCTTTATTCTATTTTTGCCAGGATAGGAATCAATACAGAAGAAGACCAGGTAGAAATTGAGAGAAGGTGGAAATTTGGGAAAGCAAACTGGGATAGTTTTAAAGTGATGAGTGAGGTTAATATGAAAAATGTAGACACAAGTAAACCGATAAATGAATTAAATTCAGAAATTTGTAAATGTATTAATACAGCCAAAATATTTATTCCTAGAAGTAGTGGTATTAACAATAAATAAAATAGGGGTGTGCAGTGGTGGCAGAGGGGTTAGCGTGACCCACATTCAGAGGTGACGCAGCTGTCGTGGGTTTGACTCCCGGACCCGACGACGTTTACCGCATGTCTTCCTCCCTCTCCTTCCCCGTTTCCTGTCAGCCTACTGACAATTCGAGTTATGGAATCAAGAAATATAATTGCTCCTTATCAGAGTGACTTTTGTAGAGGGAGAGGAGCAATAGATCCTATTTTATGTTAAGATGATGATGTTAGGAAAACTCAGATTAATAAGGAAACTGTTGTTACTGTGTTTTTTGATGTAGAAAAAACATAAGATATGTTATGGAGAGAAGGGTTAATGATTAAATTACATCAGATAGGTATAGAAGGTAATATGTTTAATTGGTTATAAGATTTTTTTATGTGATCCTTTTTTATGATTTCACAATCATTTAAAATAGAAAATGGAACTCCTCAAGGAAGTGTGGTAAGCTCAACAATATTTTCAGTTATGATTAATAATATTTTTAAAGAATTATCTTTTAGTTTTGGCGAATCACATGTTTTTTTAAAGGGGGAGAAATGTAGAACTAAAACTCCTGCCTTAGTTTTATTTTAAAACTCCAGGAAGGTATAGATAAAGTGGGTAAGTAGGGGGTAGAGTGGGGTTTTAAATTTTCAATTGAGAAGACAAAATTAATGTAATGTTCAAAAGTAATGGTTTTTACAAAAAAAAATGGGTGTTGATTAAAAAATTGTATTTATATGGGAAAGAGTTGGAAATGGTTGACTGTGTTTGTTTTTTGGGAGTAGTTTTGATAAGAAACTAACTTGGAAAAATCACATATAATATATGGAGAAAAGTAAAAAGGTTCTTAACATTATGAGGTGTTTAACAGGGTTGACATGGGGTGCTAGTTTTGAATCACTTAAAAATGTTTATTAATTCAGTCAAGAATAGATTAAGGGAGTGCGATATATGGTTCAGAAGCTAAAAATCGGTTAAAAAAATGAGATGTTATTCAAGATAGAGCATTGAGAATTTGTTTAGGGACAGTTAAATCAATTCCAGTATGTGCTTTACAAGTAGAATCAGTAGAAATGTCATTATGTATCAGAAGAAAACAAGTAATAGTTAATTATTGGATAAATTTAAAGGACATAATGAAGATCATTCAATTAAGAAAATATACAAAAATTGTTGGGAAAGTGGAAAGGAATGTTTAATAGTTTTTGGTCGGTTGAGGATGATAGAGAAAAAACATTTAACATATATAACAAAGAATTTAGTCCAATAGTATTGTGGCCTTTGAGACTGTTGTGGAGATTTTTCTTTAACAAAGAGTGAGGCAAAACTGTTTCAAAACCCAAAGAACCAGAAAAAGAATATATTCTTAATTGGCATTTATTTGAAGGCTCTACAGCGTTCAAAGTCTCTGCACGCCGATCACAGTCAGGAAAAAGAGCCTGGAGCAGAACACAGCTTAGTTTTATAGGGAGAGTTTCATTCCATTCGCATAGTTTGATAATCTACTTGGTTACAGAACAGATAGCAAGCTCACGTATCTTCTTTCACTAGGGGTGTCAAGCACGTCGTGAGGGTGCATAAAAGAAACAATTTAATTTCTTTATTGAAATACGAAGGCCCAAGAAGTAGTTTCAGAAGACATTCTTATGAACACGTGCATTACACAAGTATCATTATACTGATATGCATTGTTTTACTCATAATCATGTAGTAATCTTAAAAATTTCCACTACAAGACCTACATGAACATGGAAATATATTAATGATCATTATCAAATATTAAAAAAAAGAAATATTACAGAAATGTTATAATCAATGATGGAACATGTTTTTATTAGCTGTTAGAAATATATGAATCAAAGAAGATTACTGAAAACGGTAATAGGTTTTAATAGGGAATTGAAATTTGAGAATGTGGTTGCTCAGTTAAATAGTAATGAAGGAAAAGAGAAGGTTTGTCGTTTTTTAAAAAAAATAAAAATTACAGGGCTCAATAGGAGAACTTGAGGAATAAGTATTAGGATCCAAAAGGTGGCAGTAGTGAAACAACAATGGCTGCAAGCTCCCGTTAAAATCAAAAGAAGAAGTAGAAGCACTTGCCCCCCCCTCTTGATGACGTTTCACAATTCGGTCTCGGTCTCGTGAGATTACGATTTTCCACGTTCTACGTTTGTAAGACGTCACAGCTGTTTGGTAGCGTATGGTAGAGATCAACATTTAGTGTGTCAATAATTTTTGCCGTATACATCGAAAGGCCTTCGGGAGCTGACGGGATCACTGCTGTTCTCTGTGATTGACTGGATCTCTCGCGGCTGTCTGTTAGGGTGCACTTGTGCCCGACGTCGGAGGCCTTTTTGTTTTGCCTAATGCGTTTGAGGCCATTATTTGCTAACTGAGTTTTAAGTACCGTTTGAATTTCTGGGCTGCCAACACAAGACCATTTTTAACGTCACCTGAGAAAGCAAACAGGGTCAAGAACTCGGACATATTTAAGTTTTCTATAGATCTTCTTGTCTCATTGGAGGATGTGTGTTTGAAGCCTGTTCAAATTCAATCTCTGAATGTTAGATCTCTCCGATTTCCTCCACCTACAAAATGTGGTTAAAACTTTTCTTTTTACTCCTGTATTTCATGGTGTTGTTTTTGCTTGCTAGAATTTTTGAGACTGTAGTCTGGTATGAGACTGGTATGTTCGCCACGCAGCTTGTAGATCCAGTTACTCTTAGTTACAATAAGTTGAAAACCATCTTAGAGTGCAGAGGACTGGGATACACCGGCCTGGCTGAGAAAAAGGATGTCAGCGAACTGGTGGAAAAATCAGGTAAAATCACTCGGAATGTATGGGTGGAAGGTGTCTTCGAAAAATATATACAAATATTTATATTATTATACTTATTAATTTTTGTGTGCAATTTGTTCAGGACTTAGGAACTGAGCGATTATTGTTAGAAATAATTACTTTTCTGTATTATATAATTAAACTATTATTCTTTATTTCCAGAGATTTTAAAGTCATTTTTGTACTTGTTAACTTATGAAAGCCTATTTGAAGTTTGTTTAAATATTCTTTCAAACCCCCATCAGAACCAAGCGCATATCATGGGTTAGAGTCAGAGGAACGAAGATATCAAGTAGGAGAGTAACAGTGAAAGAAATCAATGAGATACGATGAGGCGAGGTTATTGACCTAACCTTCTCCTAGGTGATGAGGAGTATTTTGTATTGCATCTGGGGATGAACGGGAAGCCAGTGAGATTTTTAAAAACAAAGGTGATGTTCCCCTGGAGTGGTGTGGGTAAGTAGATGGGCCACTTAGTTTTGGGTATACTGTAAATGTGTGGAGGGAAGTCCATGAAGGATGCTATTGCTGTAGTTTTGAAGTTATGAAGGAGTAGATAATTATTTGAGCTGTGAAATGAGAGATAAAGAAGGACAGACACGGGCAATGTTGTGTATGTAGAAGAATGATACCCTGGTGATTGCATTGATGTGGTATTGAAAAGAGAGGGAGGAGATGGCAATGGCGTCAAGGTTTTGCACTATGGGGGAGACAGTGGCTGTGTGGCCATAGATGAGGAGGGAAATGGTCTGGGCTGAGGATAGGAGGGAATTGGGACCAGTAATGAGTAGTTTTGTTTTGTTACTGTTGAGTTTTAGAAAGTTGATATCCATCCAGAGTTTGATATCACAATTAATAATAGTAATACTAATAATTTAATAGCCTTTATTTAACCAGGTTTGTCCCATGAGAGCAAAAGATCTTTTATAAAAGAGACCTGGCTAAGACTGGCAGCATTCAGAAAGAGAGAGGGAAAAGGGTCAGAATAGTCACAATAAACATATAGTAAAACATAAAAAAGGAATAATTAAGAAAAGTAATTAAAAATTTCACAAGAATATAATTAATAATACTTCAGTTAATATAAATAGAACAGTAAAAATAAACTCTAAAATGGGGTTTTAGTCTTGATTTAAAATAACTTTGGTTTTCCAGCAAATAGATCCGCAATGATCTGTTAATGTCTGCTGATGAGGGAAAATGCTCAGCGTTGGTCTTATTAGATCTTAGTGCTGATTTTGACACTGTCCACCATGCAATCCTGTTAAACAAGCTAAAGTATTTCTGACTCGGCTTTGGACTGGCTCACCTTTATCTCACAGGGCATTCTGCCGAAGACCCCAATGATGGACAAGAACATTGGACTTCGTGTTCCCTCGCCCGGACGCGGGTCACCGGGGCCCCACTCTGGAGCCAGGCCTGGAGGGGGGGCACGATGGTGAGCGCCTGGTGGCCGGGCTTTTACCCATGGAGCCCAGCCAGGCTCAGCCCGAAGAGGAAACATGGGTCCCCCCTCCCATGGGCATACCACCCGTGAGAGGGGCCAAAGGGGTCGGGTGCATTGTGTGATGGGTGGCGGCAGAGGGAGGGGACCCTGCGGTCCGATCCTCGGTTGCAGAAGCTGGCTCTTGGGACGTGGAATGTCACCTCTCTGGTGGGGAAGGAGCCGGAGCTAGTGTGTGAGGTCGAGAGGTTCCTGCTAGAAATAGTCGGTCTCACCTCGACGCATGGCTCTGGTTCTGGAACCAGTCTCCTTGAGAGGGGCTGGACATACTTCCACTCTAGAGTTGCCCAAGGTGAGAGGCGTCGGGCAGGAGTGGGCATACTTGTTTCTCCCCATCTAGGCGCCTGTACGTTGGGGTTTACTCCGGTGAACGAGAGGGTAGCCTCCCTCCGCCTATGGGTGGGGGACGGGTCCTGACTGTAGTTTGTGCTTACGGGCCGAACGACAGTTCAGATTACCCACCCTTTTTGGAGCCCTTAGAGGGGGTACTGGAGAGTGCTCCTCCTGGGGACTCCCTTGTTCTGCTGGGGGACTTCAACGCTCACGTGGGCAATGACAGTGAGACCTGGAGGGGTGTGGTTGGGAGGAACGGCCCCCCCTATCTGAACTCGAGTGGTGTTCTGTTGTTGGACTTCTGTGCTCATCATGGATTGTCCATAACGAACACCATGTTCAAGCATAAGGGTGTCCATATGTGCACTTGGCACCAGGACACCCTAGGCCGCAGTTCGATGATCGACTTTGTCATCGTTTCATCGGATCTGCGGCCGTATGTCTTGGACACTCGGGTGAAGAGAGGTGCGGAGCTGTCCACTGACCACTACCTGGTGGTGAGTTGGCTCCGGTGGTGGGGGAGGAAGCCGGTCAGGCCTGGTAGGCCCAAACGTGTTGTGAGGGTCTGCTGGGAACGTCTGGCGGAATCCCCTGTGAGACGGAGCTTTAACTCCCATCTCCGGCAAAACTTCAAACATGTCACGGGGGAGGTGGGGGACATGGAGTCTGAGCGGACCGTGTTCCGTGCCTCCATTGTCGAGGCGGCCGATCGGAGCTGTGGCCGCAAGGTTGTCGGTGCCTGTCGCGGTGGCAACCCTCGAACCCGTTGGTGGACACCTTCGGTGAGGGATGCCGTCAGGCTGAAGAAGGAGTCCTATCGGGCCTTTTTGGCCTGTGGGACTCCGGAAGCAGCTGATAGGTACCGGCAGGCGAAGCAGCATGCGGCTCGGGTGGTTGCTGAGGCAAAAACTCGGGCGTGGGAGGAGTTTGGAGAGGCCATGGAGAAAGACTTCCGTATGGCTTCGAGGCGATTCTGGTCCACCATCCGACGTCTCGGGGTGGGGGTGGAGGGGGGAAGCAGTACGGCACCAACACTGTTTATAGTGGGGATGGTGTGCTGCTGACCTCTACTCGGGACGTTGTGGGCCGGTGGGCAGAGCACTTCGAAGACCTCCTCAATCCCACCAACATGCCTTCCATTGATGAAGCTGAGCCTGGGGACTCGGGGTTGGACTCTCCAATCTCTGGGGACGAGGTCGCCAAGGTGGTTAAAAAGCTCCTCGGTGGCAAGGCTCCGGGGGTGGATGAGATCCGCCCGGAGTTCCTTAAGGCTCTGGATGTTGTAGGGTTGTGTTGGCTGACACGTCTCTGCAATATTGCATGGACATCGGGGGCAGTTCCCCTGGATCGGGAGACTGGGGTGGTGGTCCCCCTGTTTAAAAAGGGGGACCGGAGGGTGTGCTCTAATTATAGAGGGGTCACACTCTTAAGCCTCCCTGGCAAGGTCTATTCAGGGGTCCTGGAGAGGAGGGTCTGTCGGATAGTCGAACCTCGGATTCAGGAAGAGCAGTGTGGCTTCCGTCCTGGTCGTGGAACACTGGACCAGCTCTACACCCTCGGCAGGGTCCTGGAGGGTGCATGGGAGTTCGCCCAACCAGTCTACATGTGTTTTGTGGACTTGGAGAAGGCGTTCGACCGTGTCCCTCGGGGAGCCTGTGGGGGGTTCTCCGGGAGTATGGGGTACCGGGCCCTTTGATACGGGCTGTCAGGTCCCTGTATGACCGGTGTCAGAGTCTGGTCCGCATTGCTGGCAGTAAGTCGGGCTCGTTTCCGGTGAGAGTTGGACTCCGCCAGGGCTGCCCTTTGTCACCAATTCTGTTCATCACTTTCATGGACAGAATTTCTAGGCGCAGCCAAGATGTTGAGGGGATCCGATTTTGTTGGCCTTAGGATCTCATCTCTGCTTTTTGCAGACGATGTGGTCCTTTTGGCTTCATCGGGTCGTGATCTGCAGCTTTCGCTGGAGCGGTTCACAGCCGAGTGTGAAGCGGCCGGGATGGGGATCAGTGCCTCCAAATCCGAGGCCATGGTCTTGAGCCGGAAAAGGGCAGAGTGCCTTCTCCGGGTCAGGGGGGGTGTCCTACCCCAAGTGGAGGAGTTCAAGTATCTCGGGATCTTGTTCACGAATGGGGGAAGAAGGGAACGGGAGATTGACAGGCGGATTGGCGCAGCGTCTGCCGTCAAGCGGGCGCTGTACCGGTCCGTCGTGGTGAAGAGAGAGCTGAGCCAAAAAGGGAAGCTCTCGATTTACCGGTCGATCTATGTTCCCACCCTCATCTATGGTCATGAGCTTTGGGTCATGACCGAAAGAACGAGATCGCGGATACAAGCGGCCGAAATGGGTTTTCTCCGTAGGGTGGCTGGGCTCTCCCTTAGAGATAGGGTGAGAAGCTCAGTCATTCGGGATGGACTCAGAGTAGAGCCGCTGCTCCTTCACATCGAGAGGAGCCAGTTGAGGTGTCCTCCTGGACGCCTCCCTGGTGAGGTGTTCTGGGCACATCCCACCGGGAGGAGGCCCCGGGGAAGACCCAGGACACGCTGGAGGGACTATGTCTCTCGGCTGGCCTGGGAACGCCTCGGGATTCCCCCGGAAGAGCTAGAAGAAGTGGCCGGGGAGAGGGAAGTCTGGGCCTTCAGTCTGAAGCTGCTACCCCCGTGACCCAAACCCGGATAAGCAGAAGAAGATGGATGGATGGATGGATGGATGGCATTCTGCATTAAGATGGACAGGTTTTCCTTTGACTATGCCCCATTAACGTGTGGGGTGCCACAATGCTCAGTTTGGGGTTCACTTTTGTTTTCTTTTTATATTATTCCACTTGCTGGCATTATTCAGCAAGTGATAAGATATATCTTAGGGTATCTTATCAAGTGATAAGATATCTCTTATCACATTTACATGGATGACATTCAATTGTATTTTTCGTTTAGACCCATCAACTGGACAGGTTGGCCATCCTCGTCCAATGTTTGTCCTGTATCAGTGACTGACTCTCCAGTAACTCTGGTTTTAAACAACAGTAAGACAGAAACTATGATTATTGCTCCCAGTCACCTGCACCAAATATAAGCCAGACAATTGCATCCTTCTTCCTGTTAGTAAAATCAAAGGTAAAATCTAGGTCACATTTGATTCATCATTAGGCTTTGACTCACACATTAAGATTGTTTCCTGTTCTTGTTTCTTTCATTTGAGAAACATTTCTAAAATTAGGCAAATGGTCTCCAGAGTTCACCTAGAGAAAATCATTCATGCTTTTGTGTTATGTCGTCTGGACTACTGTAATGCCCCTTTTAATCGCCTGGATAAATCCTCAATTTCATGTTTGCAGTCGGTACAGAACGCAGCAGCCAGACTTCTCTCCAAATCTAGTTAATTCTGTCATATCACTCCTTGACCAAATTCATTACACTGGCTCCCAGTTGATTTTAGAATTTGTTTTAAAGTTCTTGTGCTGACATACAGAACATTACATGGCCAGGTTTTTGATTATTTTTGTCAACTTTTAACTAAACATTCTGCTGCTTGTGGTCTTCGTTCTCAACGTCTGAATCTTTTGGTTGTTCCACGAACATGGTTAAAAACTAAAGGGGACTGGGCCTTTCAGTCAGTGGCCCCAAGGCTGTGGAACAGCGGGCCCTTGCAGTTCCATATTGCTGACTGGAGGTTTTTAAAAAGCAACTAAAAACATTTTTATTTTCCCAGGCTTTTATTTCTTGATTTTATTGTGTTTCATATGTTGGTTTTATGTTTTGTACGATTTTAAGGTTGATTTCTATTTTACAGCGCTTTGGAATTTTATGTCTGTGAAAAGCGCTTTATAAATAAACTTAGTTTATAGGACCAGCTGCAGCTCTCTGAATGATTTTTAGGCAATGATTATTCACTGTACTGTGAAGACAGCACAGTAATCAGTTAGACCAAAAATAGACTTTAAAGTAGACTTTTTAAAAAAGCTCCAAATAGTGGCTTTCAAGTCCTCTGAATCTGATTTCAGGTCTGGCATATCTTGAAGCACTGTGCAAGTCACACTTAATCAAGCACTTAGCTCCACTGTTTTTATTCTGCACACAGGAGAATTAACGCAAGGGGAGCTGTATTCAGCCATCAAGAAAGCGAGAGAGCAGACGGAGGCTGGAGATTCCAGCACTACTACAGCATTCAGTGGGGAGATGCACTTCTATGAATTGGTGGAGGACACTAAAGATGGAATTTGGCTGGTTCAGGTAAAACTGGGAATTTATATGTAGTCATGAATAGAACATGCAGAAAATTAGTGTCTTTTTAGCTTAGAAAAGCAGGGAACAATTCTGTTTTTTTTAAATAACAATGGGCATACCCTGCTCTGAGAGTAACAGTATCAAAAATGTCAACTTGAAATACTGCTTTCAGTTCCTTTTACTCTTGCATCTCTTGTGTGATCTTCCATTAGACTATTCTGTACAGATAGTTTATAATACTTCTCCATCTGCAAGCTGGACTAAAAAAAACAATTAGTCATACATAGAGGTGGGTACAGCACGCAAAACCTGTACTACTGTAAGAATTGCACTTTGTGAACATATTTTTAAAATTTAGTCAATTACTCAAAGTGAGAGTAGAAAAAAGCATTTGATTAAAAAGGCTACTTAAATACCAAGTAACAGGACATCTCCTTTAATATTGTGAAATGTCATCAGACTGAGAAAAATATAAAATGTGTAAATTCATATATTTAAGACTGAAATTAAAATGATATAAATAAATGTGTGTTGTGCAAAAATATTTGTAACTGTTACATTTCCATATTTTGTCACATCATAACCACAATTATATTTCATAGGGATTTCAAGTGAAAAACCAACATAAAGTCATAAACAATTGTGAAATAGAAAATTATACATGCTTCAAAACAATTTTTACAAATAAAAAACTGAAAAGTGCAGTGTGCAAACGTATTCAATCCCCTTTTCTCTGAGTGCAACCACTTGCCCGCAGCAGTACTGCTAATGACTAAATAGAGTCCACCTGTGTCTAATCTATTCGGTACAAATAAAGCTGCTCTGCGACGGCCTCAGAAGTTGCTAAGAGAATATTGGGGAGCAAGCAACATCATGAAGTCCAAGGAACACACCAAATGGGTTGTGGAAAAGTTTAAAGCAGGCTTAGGCCATAAAAAATTTCCAAACATCTTATGGAGTGTTGTTCAAGCCATCATCCGGGAATACATAAATTATGGCACTACTAAAACAAGGCCGTCCACCTAAACTTAGAAGCCAAACAAGGAAAGCACTGATCAGATCTGTGTGTGTGCATCTGATCAGTGTGCACACACACTGATCAAATCCATTCCAGTACCATTACAGGTGTTAGAATCCATTCTAACGTTTATTTGTGAACCATTCCATTGTAGATTTTGCTTTATGTTTGGGATCATTGTCTTGTTGGAAGATAAATCTCCGTCTCAGTCTCTGGTTTTTTGCAGACTCCAACAGGTTTTTTCCAGAATGATCCTGTATTTGGCTCCATTCATCTTCCCATCAATTTTAACCATCTTCCCTTTCCCTGCTGAAGAAAAGCAGGCCCAAACCATGATGCTGCCACCACCATGTCTGACAGTGGGGATGGAGTTTACAGGGTGCTGAGCTGTGTTGCTTTTATGCCAAACATATTTTGCATTGTGGCCAAAAGTTTGATTTTGGTTTCATCTGACCAGAGCACCTTCTTCCACATGTTTGGTGTGTTTCCCAGGTGGCTTGTTTAGAGGGACAGCCAGGTCTTAGTGAGTAGCTCCACAGCAGTATCTCGGACCTGCCTGGTGTGTTCCTTAGTCTTCATGATTTTCTCTGCGCTTTAAACACAACCCTGAGATGATCACAGAGCAGGTGCATTTTTACGGGGACTTGATTACACACAGGTGGATTCTATTTATCATCATCAGTCATTTAGGACAACACTGGATCATTCAGAGATTCTCATTGAACATATGGAGTGAGTTTGCTGCACTGAAAGTAAAGGAGCCGAATAATATTGCATGCTCCACTTTACAGTTTTTTATTAGTTAAAAAAGTTTAAAATATCCAATAAATTTCGTTCCACCTCACGATTGTGTCCCACTTGTTGTTAATTCTTCACATAATAATAATAATAATGTATAATAATAATAAAAAGAAAATGTATGTGTGTATATATATACACATTTTTATTATTATTATAATATATTATCATAATAATATTATATTATTATGATTATATATATATATATATATATATATACACACACACACACACAAGGCCAGCCCAAGCCTCCCTAAGCGAAATTTGGTTTTGGGGCCCTCTAGTTCTGCTAACAATGTGGACTTGCTGCAATCAGCAGTCCAATTATTAGATCATTCACACCTGCTATAAACTTATTGCATCTCTGGCAGTGCTGTTTACATTATATACATATATACTGCTCAAAAAAATAAAGGGAACTGCTCAAAAAAATAAAGGGAACAATTTAAGTGTTAAACACCTGTTTAAGTGTTCCCTTTATTTTTTTGAGCAGTGTATATACATGTATACAAATGTATACATATACATTTATTGGCCAACTGATTTCCTTAATTTTGGTGGATTGTGATTGGCCGATACTTACATGTGAAGCCCATCTTATCCCCTAATCTTATCTTTGTCAGCAAAGGTTTAAAAATCAGTCTCTGTCCTCTTCTGCTCTACAGTGAGAGGTTGGACTGACAGACCAGCCCACCAGGTCGGGTCTGCATGTTTGCAGTTAACAATATTCACCCCTCTGTTGCCAACTCAGTGACTTTCTTGCTATATTTAACGACATTTCAGACAAAATAAATTCATATCAGCCAAAATTAAAATCAGCAGGTCAGGCTTTTAAAGATCGGTAACCAGGGATCGGCCAGAAAACTGCAATCGGTGCAGCCCTACACACATATTCATGACATTCTTTGATTAAATACTGTAAATTAATCTTAAGCATTACTCCAAAAGCTAAAAGTCCTTTTTTGAGATATTGATTTGCTTACTTAACTTCTGACCGGAGCTTTTGACTTTTGGATGCGCATCGCACATGGCACAGTTGCTCATGTTACCGACGAAGCGTGCGGTACCTACCGCGGCCACTAGGGGCCCCCAAGAGCAATTTGTTATTTTTTTATCCATAAAATAATGATTTCTACATACATTATCAAATATATATCATTGTAAAAACAAATCACTTCATAGTAAAATAGTGTGTTTTTGATATTATGACAGAAATTATTACTAAAAAAACCCAAAACTGCTCCACTGAGGGGGCCCCTTAGTGGCCCTGGGGCCCTAAGCAGGTGCTTAGTTTGCTTATATCTAGGGCCGGTCCTGCATACACACACACACATATATATACAGTATATACTGTATATACACTGCTCAAAAAAATAAAGGGAACACTCAAATAACACATCCTAGATCTGAATGAAAGAAATATTCTCATTGAATACTTTGTTCTGTACAAAGTTGAATGTGCTGACAACAAAATCACACAAAAATCATCAATGGAAATCAAATTTATTAACCAATGGAGGCCTGGATTTGGAGCCACACACAAAATTAAAGTGAAATAACACTACACACTGATCCAACTTTAATGTAATGTCCTTAAAACAAGTCAAAATGAGGCTCAGTATTGTGTGTGGCCTCCACGTGCCTGTATGACCTCCCTACAACACCTGGGCATGCTCCTGATGAGGTGGTGGATGGTCTCCTGAGGGATCTCTTCCCAGACCTGGACTAAAGCATCCGCCAACTCCTGGACAGTCTGTGGTGCAACGTGACGTTGGTGGATGGAGCGAGACATGATGTCCCAGATGTGCTCAATCGGATTCAGGTCTGGGGAACGGGCTGGCCAGTCCATAGCTTCAATGCCTTCATCTTGCAGGAACTGCTGACACACTCCAGCCACATGAGGTCTAGCATTGTCCTGCATTAGGAGGAACCCAAGGCCAACCGCACCAGCATATGGTCTCACAAGGGGTCTGAGGATCTCATCTCGGTACCTAATGGCAGTCAGGCTACCTCTGGTGAGCACATGGAGGGCTGTGCGGCCCTCCAAAGAAATGCCACCCCACACCATTACTGACCCACTGCCAAACCGGTCATGCTGAAGGATGTTGCAGGCAGCAGACCGCTCTCCACGGCGTCTCCAGACTCTGTCACGTCTGTCACATGTGCTCAGTGTGAACCTGCTTTCATCTGTGAAGAGCACAAGGCGCCAGTGGCGAATTTGCCAATCCTGGTGTTCTCTGGCAAATGCCAAGCGTCCTGCACGGTGTTGGGCTGTGAGCACAACCCCCATCTGTGGACGTCGGGCCCTCATACCATCCTCATGGAGTCGGTTTCTAACCGTTTGTGCAGACACATGCACATTTGTGGCCTGCTGGAGGTCATTTTGCAGGGCTCTGGCAGTTCTCCTCCTGTTCCTTCTTGCACAAAGGTGGAGGTAGCGGTCCTGCTGCTGGGTTGTTGCCCTCCTACGGCCTCCTCCACATCTCCTGGTGTACTGGCCTGTCTCCTGGTAGCGCCTCCAGCCTCTGGATACTACGCTGACAGACACAGCAAACCTTCTTGCCACAGCTCGCATTGATGTGCCATCCTGGATGAGCTGCACTACCTGAGCCACTTGTGTGGGTTGTGGAGTCCGTCTCATGCTACCACAAGTGTGAAAGCACCACCAACATTCAAAACTGACCAAAACATTAGCCAGACAGCATAGGTACTGAGAAGTGGTCTGTGGTCCCAACTGCAGAACCACTCCTTTATTGAGTGTGTCTTGCTAATTGCCAATAATTTCCACCTGTTGTCTATTCCATTTGCACAACAGCAGGTGAAATTGATTGTCAATCAGTGTTGCTTCCTAAGTGGACAGTTTGATTTCACAGAAGTTTGATTTACTTGGAGTTATATTGTGTTGTTTAAGTGTTCCCTTTATTTTTTTGAGCAGTGTATATAAAGATGTGTTTATTCAAAGTTTGGTTTACTGCACTTACCATAAAAGTGGAGAAAAATGTGTGTTCAGACTCATATTAGTTTGGATAAATAGGGACACTATTGTTTTTTTTCCCC
Source organism: Xiphophorus couchianus (assembly GCF_001444195.1). Classification (NCBI taxonomy): domain Eukaryota; kingdom Metazoa; phylum Chordata; class Actinopteri; order Cyprinodontiformes; family Poeciliidae; genus Xiphophorus; species Xiphophorus couchianus. Next base: position 97,301 of record NC_040238.1, read on the forward strand.
ACGAAACAACAGTTTGTCTTTACATATGTTAATTTTAACTGTGACATCATCATGTCCATATGTATACTTGCAGGTTGTAGCCCAGGACCAGGAAGCTGTGCTCAGTCAAACGAACTGGGGAAAAATGGTGCTGAAGCTGTCTCAGTTTGGAATCAGAACTGGAACCTTCAACTGCTCCACTGACTTTAGGTAGGAATCGGCTAGTTCATCCCAAAATGTTCTTTTTAAACTATCCATACACAATCAAGTTGTATAGATTGGTGCTCTATTAAAGTGGTTATAGCTTTGAAGTGTTTTTGAAAAGTCTCTAGTCATGGAAACGATGCAAAGCAACTACAAAAACGAGTCAGCGCAGTAGGATTTATTGAATGTATAGAATAAGTAAATGATAATTGGCCTGTACTCCTGGTCCGTTGGATTTATCAAGTCCAGAGGACCCCAAAGCGTGTCACACTGCATTCAGTCCTTCGTACACACATTCACATGCTGATGGTACAAGCTACTGGATAGTAAGCTCAGCTGCCCTGGGGCAGTTTGATAAAGGTGAGACTTCCATGCACTGGGGGGTGAAATGTCTTGCCCAAGGACACAATGACAGAGGCGGTCAAACTGGCAACCCACTGATTGCGGGACGTGACGTGTGGTCCGGGGAGGCACCTGCCATCACTTTTCCATAATGGCAGGTGAGGCAGGTGAGGCTCCAGCTCGTAGTTGGATCTTGTTTAAAGGATTTAAAGTGTACTCATTCCAATTACAGGGCCTCGAAAGAGTCCTGTATTGTTATTTTTCGTCACCTGCCATCATGGAAAAATAACATATAATGATTAAATAATTTATATTGCTTTTTTCACTCTGTGGTTTGTACTATAAAGTACCTATTTTTCATTTAACTTAACAAATCCCACTATTTTTTTCTTCAAAATTGCTGAATTTTGGCATTTTCCTATTCAAATGCTTGGAAGTGCAGCTGGTGAGGCAGCAGTGAGCTGAGCCTCACCTGGGATTGATCAACGATTGATCAACCTCTCGCTAATTTCACTGGCTGCCATTCTATGAGAGCATGTTCCTCCTGTCTGCGTCACCAATAAAATGGCTAAAGAACATTTAATGTATGAGCTGATTTTCCATAATTTAGCTTATGTATATATGTATTTAGCTTATGCAGTGTTTTTTGTCACCAACCGTGTGTGTAATGTGTTTATTGTGCTGAGGAGTGATCAGAAACGGCAGAGAACAGATTTGAGGTGAGGCAGGCAGTTCTCTTGCCTCATGGCAGGGGGTGCTCATGATCCCAGACATTGTGACTTCACAACTGCAGAGTATGATACAGTAACAGCGAGCTACATACAGTAGCATACAACAAAGTCAAGTGCAGCGATATATTTATAGTTTTCTCCTCTTACCACAGCAATCACTTAATAATCGCAAAATAAACATTAAGCCTAAAACCATACTACTGCAACAGATTGAATGTTCTGCTCTTTGTGACGGAAATACGAGTGTTGTTTTTTTTTCTTTGGGGGGGGGAGGTTGTCAGTTGCTATGGCAATGAGTGTCCCTTTGCTGTGGACCATAGCAAGGAATTAATATCTAAAAATTTCCTTATGTAAACGATAATATCTATGGTTTATATATATATATATATGGGGTACCGGGCCCTTTGATACGGGCTGTCAGGTCCCTGTATGACCAAGTGTCTTACAGGGACCTTACTGCCGCATTGCTGGCAGTAAGTCGGGCTCGTTTTCGGGGAGAGTTGGACTCCGCCAGGGCTGCCCTTTGTCACCGATTCTGTTCATTACTTTTATGGACAGAATTTCTAGGCGCAGCCAAGGTGTTGAGGGGACCGCTTGGTGGCCTTAGGATCATGTCTCTGCTTTTTGCAGATGATGTGGTCCTATTGGCTTCATCAGACCGTGATCTGCAGCTCTCGCTGGAACGGTTCGCTGCTGAATGTGAAGCGGCCGGGATGAGGACTGGTGCCTCCAAATCCGAGGCCATGGTATTGAGCTGGAAAAAGGTAGAGTGCCTTCTCCGGGTTGGAAGGGTGTCCTGCCCCAAGTGGAGGAGTTCAAGTATCTCGGGATCTTGCTCACGAATGAAGGAAGAAGGGAGCGGGAGGTCGACAGGCGGATGGGAACGCCTCTGGAGGAGCTGGAACAAGTGGCTGTAGAGAGGGAAGTCTGGGCCTCCCTTCTGAAGCTGCTACCCCCGCGACCCGACCCCGGATAAGCCGAAGAAGATGGATGGATGGATATACAGTACAGACCAAAAGTTTGGACACACCTTTTAATTCAATGAGTTTCCTTTATTTTCATGACTATTGACATTGTAGATTCACACTGAAGGCATCAAAACTATGAATAACACATGTGGAAATATGCACTAAACAAAAATGTGTAAAACAACTGAAAATACCCCTTATATTCTAGTTTCTTCAAAGTAGCAACCTTTTGCTGTGATTACTGCTTTACACACACTCTGCATTTTCTTGATGAGCTTCAAGAGGTAGTCACCTGAAATGGTTTTCACTTCATAGGTGTGCCCTGTCAGGTTAATAAGTGGGATTTCTTGCCTTATAAATAGTCATGAAAATAAAGAAAACCCATTGAATTAGAAAGGTGTGTCCAAACTTTTGGTCTGTACTGTATATAGATATATATATACTTACACCTACTACATATCAAAACTGAGTTTTCTTTAAAAATCAAATAATTTAAGTATGTTTACTACCCAAGTTCCTTTTCACTGTATCATCTAATTCAGTGGTTCCCAACCTTTTTATCACCGCGGACCGGTCAAGACTTGGCTATTTTATTGCGGCCCAGAAGGGGGTGAGGTGTTAATCGTCAGATAAGGCTTCTGCATGTTCGTGTGTAAGCTAAAGCCTAGTTCACATGGCACAATTTTACATTTTTTGCACTGGTTTCCCTAACTGAGAGTGAGAACCCAACCTGCTGAATGTGACAGGTAGCCAATCAGAAAATGCTGTGACATAAGCACGGAGGGGAATCCCAAACAGCTGACATGGCGCAATTGAGACTCCGGTGGACATCGGAGGTGATGTGTGGAAACTATCATGTGCTTATAAACATGGATGTTTATTCAGTTAAAACTGTTGACTACAAAAAAATAACTCCCCTCCAAATCATAGTGCAGCAAATAGAGCGGCTGCTCCCGTCATCTTTTATCCAACGCCTTTTTGTTTCGCCTTTTATCGCTTAAAATGAGTCCACAAACTATCAGTACTGCTTCTACATCGTCATCCGTGTTTGATTATTCTAAATTCACTTTTGGTATGTTGGAGGTTTTACGGGATTTTCTTCTGGAATCGGGATGCTCGTGAGTGGAATCGGTTTGTGTGTGGTGTGTTGCTCCTGCCGTTTGGCTGGACACACGAACCGATCAAACCTGCTGTACTTTTATCGGCTCGTGTCGTGTGTGGTCACAGAGGTTTGGAAAATTGGCCGTCAATCCTTCTATCGTGCCGTGTGAACCAGACTTAAGACTCACAAGCTATTCTCCTCTCATCTTGTCTAGACCACTGCCCTAACGCTCTCTGACTCTTGTCGCTATGGTAACGTTTAAACATCCCTTCAAAATAAAATAAAGATGCACAACAAAAACGAACATTTTACTTTAGTGAAAATTTTTACTCACAGTAACGACAAATTAATGGGGGCCCTGCGCTTGTTTCTCTGCAACGAGACGGTCCCATGTGGGAGAGTTGAGAGACAATGACACCCGAAGTGTTGCTTATGCACAGGGTGCTTGGTCTCTACTTGGCGAAGCAGTTTGAAGGTTTCATTGCTTCATTAGCGAGCTGGTCACCATATCATGCAGAGCGGGCTTGGAATGTGGGAATCACTTACTGGGATAAATCCATTCTCCTGTCTCTTCTCTGGGCCTTTTCCCTTCGCAAAGAAACTTTCCAAAGACATCTGATCTGTTTCTGACTCCTTTTGCTGCTTGTGGGATCAATGTTGACGCGCAAGACGTAACTGAGAGAATCCGGTTAAAGGATTTTCAAATAAAAGATCCTCCAGACTCAAATAATACATAAAACGGAAATATTTAATTATTTCTTATGCGGCCCGGTACTCCCCAACCCCCGCGCTGTGGACCACTGATCTAATTAACCTTTTCCATTTCTGTCAGTTTCTGGTGGTGCAGCTCCGTTCTGTTCTATGCCCCGATTCTCCTGTTTCTGAGTTTTGCGCAACTGTGCGTCTTTTTTTGTTTTTCTTACGCCCTACTGCGAATTGTTGTCGGGGACGGGGAGCGTATCGATGGGGAAATGCAGACTGACGTAAACAACATTGGAAAAAAATCCTAGTAATCTGATAAGTGAGATTTAAAAGGGCTGTTAGTTCCGGGTGTAACTTTGTTTTCCAAGTTGGTGGCGATGAGGAGAAGCGGGGGAGAAGGGGACAGGGCGCTGATGTACTCACAGTTACTGGAAGGCCTTTTGTCTTTTAGTGCTAAAAATTAAGCTAAAACTTAAATGTGAATGCCATACAGCCTTATTCAATAAATTAAAACATACGTCCTAATCAGGCTTGTCAGATTAATAGTACCTTTTAAAAATAACCTTTTAGCAGGTAATTAACATACTACAAAATATAAATATGTTAAAACGGAAGTAATCTAATTAATCTATATAATGTATTTCACTGATGGAATTGACAAATAAACTTTTCAGTCATATTCTAATTGCCTTTATATGCTGAATGCTTGAAAACAGTTTTATAATTCAGTAATATTTTTTGTGAAGAATTATCACATAGTTGTCTTTTATTGTCTGATTTTATCAAATGCTAACAACATAAACAACATGAGATTCTATAACAATCAAAATGTTATTAAACATTTCAAAAGCAGAATAAGTAACTTCTGTGTAAACCAAATGAATCCTCGTCAGTGCAAACCTTGTATTTTTCAATTATGTGATTCTGACTCCACAGCTGTCCCTTAGCTGGTTGGTAAAACCTTTGCCCTGCTGACTTACACATAGCAGATGAGATTTGATGTGTCTTTCATATAGCAAACATTAAAGACGCAAAACCTTTATGGGTCTGCTTGGGGCAATTCTTGGGCCAGTATATATCTATTTTATATACTGGATTCTATAAAATGTGGTTTAAAGCTGAGCTGCTGATGTTTGGATATATAAAAATATATATTCTCTGCATATAAATCTATATATGGTTTGGTTTCTGTCCGTTCTGTAACGATACAAGAAAGAACTAAGCAAATTTCTTTTATGATATATTTAATTCTATTTGATTATTGAATATTGCTACATTCTACGAACAAATGATGCAATTTGTCCTGGGGAAAATTAAGAAAAACATGTGATTGTGGAAGTCAGCATAAAAAGACGAAAAAATAATTTGCGTCTCGTTTTATTCTCAATGTCTTACGATTAAAACCAAAAAGTAGAATGTAGGACAACCGTTGGTGTCTTCTCACCTCACCTTCACAACAAAAGTATACATTCGAGTGTGAAATATATACATTGTATTCGCCACACAGCCCCCCCCCCCCACCCCCCCCGCCTCCCTTGAGCACACAGAATGTCACAAGCACAAAAACACATGTGAAACAACATCACAAGTACATAAAAGAAAACACACAAAGGAAAAACTAAACAGCAGCGACAAACAGAACAATTAAAATACCTAACGGTAACAACTAGGGAGTTTAATAAGTCGGCCACCACGGCTTCTTTTCACAGGAACAGGGGTTGAAATTGAAAGAGACTCTCCAGATCGACTGCTACCAAACTGTCCACCTGAGGGGGACAAACCAACTGTAAGGGGAGGACCCGGAAGAGTGGGTAAAGACCATGGCGAGGTGGCTGGGCCAACTCAACTGGGTCCCCTGGTAACGCATGAGCTGGCTTCAAACGGTCCACTGAAATACTCTCCTCATTACCCCCTAACTCCACCGAAAAATCCTTAGGTCTCCTCTCCAAAACATGGAATAGACCATCGTAAGGAGGCTGAAGTGGTGAGTGGTGAGTCTTGGCGAATAAATACATACTCGGCAGACATTAGGTTCTTTGGCACAAACACCTGTGGAAGGCAGTGAAGTGCTGCCAATGGGGCAAAAGATCTAGATTCCCCATTTAGAAATGTTCTACTCCCCTGGGAATCAACCGAACCTGCTGGAGACCGGAGGAAATTCCCCTGGTACCGTCAAAGGCTGGCCCAGGACCAACTCAGCTGAAGAAAACCGCAGGTCCTCTTTGGGAGCCGAACGCAGGCCCAACAAAACCCAAGGCAGGTGATCTATCCAACTATTATCCACCAACGAGGCCTGCAATGTAGCCTTCATTGTGCGGTGGAAACTCTCACACTGACCATTGGCCTGCGGATGGTAGGCAGCAATATGGTGGAGTTTAAGCCCAAGGCTCTCTGCCACTGCAGTCCACAACTCTGAAGTAAACTGTTCAAATTTCCGTTGTGGAACAGGAAAGTACTCCAGTGGAGCCTTAGTGTGCCTTTGCACCTTGGCATGCTGGCTAGCCAAACAGGAAGCCGCCCATGTCCGTACATCTTAAAACATTGTCAAACTCCAGTCCTCAAGATTCGGTGTCCTGCAACTTTTAGATGTGCCTCTGCTGCACCACACCTGAATAGAATAATTAGGTCATTAGCAAGGCTCTGGAGAACTTATCTACACAAGGAGGAGGTAATTAAGCCATTTCATTCCCATGTTTTGTACCTGTGGTACATCTAAAAGCTGCAGGACAGTGGCCCTCTAGGACTGGAGTTTGACACCTATGATCTAAGGCAGAGGTGGGCAACTCCAGGCCTCGAGGGCTGGTCTCCTGCAACTTTTAGATGTATCTTTACTTCAACACACCTGAATCAAATAATTAGGTTATTAGCAGGACTCTGGAGAACTTGACTGCACTTAGGAGGTGATTCAGTTATTGGATTCAAGTGTGTTGGACCAGGGAGACATGTAAGAGTTGCAGGACACCGGCCCTCGAGGACCAGGACTGCCCACCCCTGATCTAAGGTATGCACTGGAACCTGACGGTAACCTCACACCAAGTCCACCTTAGAGAAAATGGTTGCTACAGCCAGGCGGGCAGAACAGTCCTGAATGTGAGGAATTGAGTACCTCTCATTACTGGTTGTGTTGTTAAGGCACCGAATATCCCCACAGGGTCTCCAACCCCCATCTGCTTTGGGAACCATGTGCAACATAGATGCCCATGGACTTTTGGAGCTCTGTACAATGCCAAGACTCTCCATGTTTGCAAAGTCCTCTTTCACTATCGCTAACTTAGCAGTGTCTAGGCGGCAAAAACTTGACCGTAGGTATACAATGTTCCACCCTATGCTTTGCCATGGTAGCAGAAAACGTGGGAACATTTAAGAATGGGCACTCTGCTAACAGACGCTGATACTCATCACCTGTGGCAAGCATGTTAGCGAGTTGTCGATGGCCGGGACTGCCAAGTTTACAGGGGTATGTATCAAAAGACACAGCATCTATTAAGCAGCTATTAGCAAGATGTACTAATAACCTAAAAGCACACAAAAAAATCTGCACCCAAAATAGGTAAAGAAACAGAAGCTATTGCAAAATCCCACTGAAACTGACGTCCGTTGAAACACACAGTCACCAACCTCGATCCAAAAGTGTGAATTGGGGTGCCGTTAGCCGTGTCCAGCGGCTGTCCGTTACTTTCACATAAAACATCCGTTGTTGAAACTGGCATGATGCTCCGCTATGCACCCGAGTCCACCAGGAAACGCCGTCCAGAGACCTCATCCATGATGAAAAGCAGCTTGTCTGAGCTGCCTGCACACACAGCTGCTAGCAAGCGCAGGTCTTGTGCGAAATTTTGAAAATCTGTTCCCTCTGTGTCGGAAGAGCGCATTGCAGATCTGGCAGATCTGACCATTTTCACGGTGCTTCTGATCGATTTCTTGGTAAAAAAAAAAAAAAAAACTCGTGTAATCATGTCAAGGTTGTAACATTCAGTTTAATGGGCAGTTATTGTTTAAAAAAGAAGCAATAAAAAAATTGTAAAATAAATAAATTAACAAGGTCTTCTTACGCTGTTTTGTGTTATTTTAAACGCCAAGAGAATCGCTCTTTTTCCAACTTTCATCACGTAAGCCTGACGAATAAGAGGATGGAAACTGGATGATTTAGGAAATAAAAATAAAAATTAAGACTTCCTGAAAAGATGAGTGTAGACTTTCTGGTAAATCCCGTTTTAATGTAAAAAGTGACAGATTACTGGATTAAGGAAATTTCTAGTATACTACATGCTATCACACATAACAATTTTTGAGAATTTGGAAATAGTTGCTTTTTATTTCCCAAAATTACGGGGGGAGGAGAGGAGAGAGTGGATATTTCAGCTGCCTGAAATAATCTGTTCTCCCTCCATAAAATGGAAACAAATTAATTTACCTGCAAGTCTTTAGCTGTGTTTATTCCTTTCATCATCTACAATAAATCATGTAAGTTTGAAAACATTTGCTCTTTATTTGACAAAGTTATGAGGTGGAACCATATATTTTAGCTGCCTGAAATATGCAAGAGAGGAATAAACACAGGTAAAGATGTGCTAGTAAATTAATTTGTTCCCATGTTATACAGGGGGAAAGGATTATTTCAGGTTCCCCCCTCATAACTTTGGCAAATAAAGAGCAAATGTTTTCAAACATATATAATTTGTGGTTCATTAAGAAAGGAATAAGCACAGTAAAGACTTGCTAGTAAATTAATTTTTTCCCAATGTGTAGAGGGGGGGATGGATTTTTTCAGGTGGCTAAAATAATTTGTTCCCCCTTCATAACTTTGGCAAATAAAGAGCAAATATTACCATATTTACAGAATTTGTTGTTCATGAAAGGAAGATTAAACTCAGTTAAGGACTTGCAGGTAAATTAATTTTTTCCCATGTCATAGAGGCAGAACAGATTATTTCAGGTGGCTAAAATATATGGTTCCCCTCCTTTAACTTTGGCAAATAATGATCAAATGTCACCAAATCCACAGGATTTGTTGTTGATGTTGAGAGGAATAAACACAGTTAAAGACTTGTTGATAAATTAATTTGTTCCCATGTTATGGAGGGGTAATAGAGGGGTAATGAATTTTTCTTCCCCCCTCATAACTTTGGCAAAAAATTTAGCAAATGTTTTCAAACTTGTGGGATTTGTTGTTGATGATGAGAGGAATAAACACAGTTAAAGACTTTTTGGTTAGTTAGTTTGTTCCCATGTTATAGATACGGTATGGATAGGGTACGGATTATTTCAGGCAGTTAAAATATATGGTTCCCCTCATAGCTTTGTCAAATTAAGAGCAAATGTTTTCAAACTTACATGATTTATTGTTGATGATGAAAGGAATAACACAGTTAAAGACTTGCAGGTAAATTAAATTGTTTCCAATTTATGGAGGGGGAACAGATTATTTCAGGCAGCTGAAATATCCATTCTCTCCTCTCCTCCCCCCGTAATTTTGGGAAATAAAGAGCAACTGTTTCCAAATTCTCAAAAATTGTTATGTGTGATAGCATGTAGATTATTGGATTAATTTTCTTAATCCAGTAATCTGTCATATTTTACATTAAAACGGGATTTACCAGAAAGTCTACACTCTCATCTTTTCAGGAAGTCTTAATTTTCGGTGCCCTGCTGTCATCCAGTTTCCATCCTCTTATATTAAAAATGAAAAATTATAAATATGTGTTTGAAACCTGTTTAGTGACTGACTTTTATTTGTCAGGCTTACGTGACAAAAGTTGGAAAAACCGACTCTCTTGACGTTTAAAATAACACAAAACAGCATAAGAAGACCTCGTTTATTTATTTATTTTACAGTTTTGTTAGTGCTTTTTTAAACAATAGCTGCCGATTAAACTGAATGTTACAACCTTGACATGATTATATGAGTTGTTTTTTTTTTACCAAGAAATCAATCAGAAGAGCCGTGAAAATGGTCAGATCCGCCTGATCCACCTCTCTGGCTGCAATGCGCGCTCCCGACACAGAGGGAACAGATTTTCACAGGGGAGCAGAATTTCACACAAGAACAGCAGCAAAAACAGAACCGGCGGTTGGAGTAACGGCCGCCTGGCAAGAAACTGGGTCCGAAACCACAGCTATCGGAGAAGTGGTGGCAGCATCTGGTGAGTTCTCGTTAAAAAACATGTTCAGATGTTTGCAGATGTTCGGGGTCACCAATGTGGAAGTCAGCAGAAAAAGACAAAAAAATAATTTGAGTCTTGTTTTATTCTCAATGTCTTCCAATCAAAACCAAAAATAGAATGTTGGTGTCTTCTCACCTCACCTTCTCCCCTTCACAATAAGAGTATACATTCGGATGTGAAAATATATGTTGTATCCACCACGTGATTGTATTATTTTTTTTCTGTCAGTTTAACGTCACACGCAGACACGTTGCCATGGCAACCAATAATCAACAGCCCCGGAAGCGCAGAGCAAAGATTATGTTCAAGTGCTTCAGGAATTAACAATAAAAAAAACACAAAAACATTGTCCACACAAAAAAGTTTATTAAACACCAAACAGAACATTCTGTCCGTTGCAGATTTATGTTTTTGAATTTCCATTTTGCGATCATTAGGAAGTGATTGCCTAAACACAAGTAGTGGTTGATTAGCTAACTTAAACACCTGCAATCCTGATTATCTGTCAGGAAATCTATGTGGGTCACCTTGTTTTTGTGTTAATTGGACCAAAATACTCTGAACTGCGCAGCAAGAGTACAAATTAAGGTGATAAAAGTTAAGCTAGCATGACTGACCTATTCTCCACTTTCTTTATAGCTTTTTAATTAAAGCTTTTTACTGACCTGTGAAATGTGATCTCCTTGGACCTTGTTATCTTGCTGTCATAGCGTTGACAAATATCCCTTTCATGCATGAATTATGATCCTTTGTGTCAGGATTTTTTATTTTTTATTTTCTTAAGGCATAAAAAAGGTAGGAAATTTTTTTTTTAGGTGAGCAATTGTAATTTTCTACAAATACAAAGTTGTTATTTGAAAAATACATCAGTACTACTGTTCTTTAGGGGTTAACTGATGTCACAATATTTTTTTTTTTACCTGCAAGAGTCGTTTACAGTAGAAGGAGGGACAGGGTCGGTTGGCACGTTTTTTTTTGTCTGTCGGCCATATTGGACTAAGCAAAAATAATTTCTTGCATTTGCAGCTGATGGCCACTAGTTGATAGTGTATTTTATGATGCATTAGTGACCACTTCAATGGTCTGTGTGCATTTATAACATAAAAATCCGCATGAAGCACAAGAAAATGGCTTTCAGATAGCTTTCCACTGTAGTGACCACTATGCATGAAAGGGTTCATATCAAAACTTTGTGTCCCCTGCTCAGATTCTTTGCTTGATTGTGTCATTTCCCCGACCACTGATATTCTTGACTCAATGCAAAGCAGCAGCGCATCTGGCGCACAGCCACGCCGTGCACAGTAAGTCACGTGTTGTCCAATCCACCAGATCACTGAGCGGACTTGCCATTTACGTTTTCCAAAGGAATTTTAAAAAGCATTACCTAGCTGTTAATGCAGCATGCAGCTGCCGCCGAGTTACATAGATGCTGGCACATAAAGAGAAAAAGGCGCAGGAAATATTGATGGGGACTGTCCCATTCATGCCAAAGTTAATGGAGACATGTCCACACCTGTCCTTCAGGAAGTTACGCCTATGCGTTGCATACTGGACCGCTTACAGCAGGGGTTTCAAACTCAATTTACCCGGGGGCCGCTGGAGGTAGAGTCTGGGTGAGGCTGGGCCGCATTCACACACACGGTCTCCTCAGCCGAACCTTTCTGATTGCCTATTACCATATTTGGCCGTAGTCAGGCGCTGTAACAGCCGTAATTGTGTAGTGTCTCTTTAAGATACTCTAGTATTGCTAATGATGTCAGAAGTATGCGCCACGGCTTCTCTGTAGAGAGCGTGGGAGAAACGTGCTAGACGGACATGTTAGCTCCCTAACTTTTTAGTAATGTTACGGGTTGTTTGGACGCTGCTCAATTTTCATGTCTGATAATATAGCAGCCGTTCAACCGGGCTTTGTAAGGTTGGTGAAGAGCGTATTTATTAAAGGACAACACTGTGGAATTCCCAGTACCAGTGTGGTTGTGAGATTTTGACCGTCCTGACGAATCTGCCGCCTTCTCACCTCCCTTAAACACAACCCAAGCGTTACAGCGCCTAACCTTAATTACGTTACAGTGATCAGCAACTTCCGGGTCTAGACTGGATGCTGAAGCACTAGTGATGGGATTTTCGGCTCCTTTTCGAGATGCAGCTCTAATGGCTCTTCTTACTGTGGAGAGCCGGCTCTTTCGGCTCCCAAACGGCTCCCCATATATATTTTTGACATTATTTATTAATTAATTAATTAATTAATAGCTTAAACCTAATTTTATAATATTTTGTTTCATTATTGACATTGTTAAGCACTTATGATGAGTAAAAATGCCGCATAACAATGCTATAGCAATACCAGTGCGTGTGATGTCCGCATGTGCCTGTTCAGGTTGTTTGTCGAGCCTGCACGATAGGAAATGCTGACTTTGCACAGTCTGCACTCTGCCCTGGAGCTTGATGTAGCATTAAAATGAGTCCAAATCTTGCTCCGTTTTCTGTCATTCATTTATTTTCACCTATTCAGTTCTCACACTGACTCCCCTTCTTTCTGTGCTTCTTGACCGCTGAGTGAGTGTCTGTACATAAACACCTGCCGACGAACGCTATACAGCTTGGCCAACTGCCTGCCGTTTCCACAAAAAAAGTGGAGATGAACTTCTTTTTTCAGTGTTTTCCCGTCACATTATTAATTGAAACTATGTGTGATTGGTCAGATGTGTGGAGCACACGCTTGACATGAGGGCAGTGGACCGACCGAGGGAAAAAACTCTCCGCTCTAGCGCTGGCAGAAGAGCAAAACACGCAAGGAGAGGGAGAAGGGGGGGAGAGACAGCGAGGCACCGCAGGACAAAAAAAAACGATGTGGGGAAAAACTATCGGCTCTGGCACTTGCAGAGCACAAGCACAACGACAGGGAGGTGGAGAGACAGCGATATACTGTAGAAAAAAACCCGGCTCCCAAATAGGATCCTAAGATGGGAGCCGGTTCCAATCGTTCACTTCAAAGAGCCGGCTCTTACAGCCGGATCGTTCGCGACCGACACATCACTATGAAGCACGTGAAGCAGGAGTGGGCGCGGAAATTGCGCATGTACCGCATGCAAATAATGACAAATAGAAAATGCAAATAGCAAAATGCAAAATGTCTATGTTCTAGAGCAATATACTCCACCGTGATTGGTAAGTTCATTCAGCTCCGCACACAACACTGAAAAGTGCCAATTATATCAAACTCGCGGGCCGCACTAACATTAAACGTTCATATTAAGGCGGGGGCCACAAACTATCGTCCCGAGGGCCGCGAGTTTGAGACCCCTGGCTTACAGCATCGATGGTAACTAAAATGAACGCTCTCTATTGTGGTATCACCCATGGAAGGATTTTTTAAATTAAATGGGTTCATTTTTCTGAGGGATACAAAGCAAGAGTTTTGTGATAATTATTACATGTTTATCAAAGTGATATTCCGTTGCCCTTCCATGGAAAAATGCAGCATCCAGACCAACATGAAAACACTTTTCAGTATAAATTGCTGCTTTGACACGACTACATCACTGCCAAAACATAAAAAAAACTCCCAATAGGACATAAAATATTTGAAAACCAGACATCTATGACCTGACAAGTGAATCACAGCAAGGCCATTAGCCGGTGTAATGGTGTCCTGTAACTGTACCAAGAAGCTAACAGAAACACTGAAGAGAAGAAGAGCTACCATTGATACGGTTGCAGCCATTCATGTTTTACTGTTACACATCTCATTTTTTAGCAAGCAGTCTAAACTGGTATTGTTGTGCACATAAGGGGTAGTTTACCTTCGAGCAAACACCCCCCAAAGGAATCGCAGCGCCCCCTTTTTGTAAATTTTTCTGCCAGCACCCCTGCCGTCCTCTGAACGCCCCCTGGGAGGCGGTACAGCCTTCGTTGAGAAACACCTTTTTATATTCAGCAAACTAATAGATTCCTTTTTTGTTATATGTTGTAAATATTTTAGTTCAATAACATGTTATTGTTTATTTGGTAAGTATTCAATACAGCTGACACAAAAATTGCTAAAATATTATGATATTGTGATATTTTATTTATTTTTTTAGTTATGGAACAAGAGGTCGCACAGTCAGATTTAAAGCAAGGCTAGATACAAAGAAAAAATAAAGCATCTGTGCAACAGATGGACTTCATCTTCACTGTCTGCATGTGCGCACAGTAACACATAGCAGTCAGCCTGCTTACTTTGAATGAAAATGCTGTTGTTTGTTGCTTCCAAAACTTGTTGCTCGATCCTTAAACACAGCCTGTTTAAGCTCCCCTCTGGCAGACGACTACAGTTCATGTGGACCAGAACTTCCCGCCACTAGAACAGTTTATTTCCCGTACCTATTAGACTGTTGAACAGTAGATATTTGATTCTGGCATAACACAGTCACTTTATCAATCTGCTACTCACCACTTGCATACATATTTTTGTTTTTCATATTTTATTTCATTATTTATTTTTACATCAAAACAATTTCCTAGCCTGCGAACTTGTTTACTGGCAGTGGCAATAAAAATGATTCTGATTATGTTCATTTCCAAAACGCATTTACTGTCAGTAAAATGGATAAAAATGTATTTGACATCTGGGCTCTCTTCTTTCCACTAGGTCATGTGTCAAACGTGGTTGGCAACGCTCAATGATCATCATGTCTGCTCCTCAAACTTCAGCTTCAAAGGGTAAAGTGATGCTAAAAGAATATGTTGGACAGTACATTGAAACTGAACACATCTTTCGGTGGATGACCTCCCACCTGGCTCGTCGAATCAAAACTGTACGTCAGTCTGCACAACTAGTTGAGGAGTGGCACTCTGACCCAGCTCATCCAGTCAAGATGTTTCTGTTCACCCATCTGTCCCAACCTCCTGCCTTCTTCTCCTCGCTGTCTGTTAAGTTCACTGGCAGAATCGAGTTTATTTTTGTGGATGTACGTCACTGGGACAACCGGAGCACCCTCTTAGATATTGGTGTGACACAGAGCCCTTCTTACATACTTAAGATGCCAGAGGGTATCTATCACTATGGTAACAGGTAACATTAAGCATGGACAAAATTTACTATAATTTGTGAAAGAGACAACTGTAAATTGTCTTTTGTCTTTCATGCTACTTTTTCTATGCTACTTTCTTTAATGTTATAACAATGCTTCTTTTTAACTTGTTTTTCTTCTTTCTTCCTGAAGTACTGGGGAGTTTCTGTCTCTTGCTGCCATGGATACATTCCTGCGTTCAGTCCAGCCAGAAGTCAATGACCTGTTTGTCCTCAGCCTGGTACTCATAAATTTGCTGGCCTGGATGGACTTCTTCATTACACAGGTCACTTATTATGCTTTATTCAGACACTTTGGTGACTAGGGGCAAAGAGCAAAACCTGAACTTGTGTGATTCTCTTTTAAGCTGGTTTAAAATTGTTTATTTTACCAGGCTATGTTGTAAGCCAGAACCAAAATTTGCAGCATAATCCAGTTGTATTGATGTAGCCCAGTTTATAGCAGGTGTCGTCTCAAGGCATTTCACAAAAGAAGACAGTTTCAATTCAATTCCACATATATTCCAATTGATATGTGTGGCCTGTATTTGTGTTGCTAGTAAAGAGGGTTAGATAACAAAAAAATCCAAAATGTATTCTTTTTTTTTTTTTTTTTAAAGGAAAATCTCAAGATACACCCAGTACGTACAGCTGCAGGCGCTACTGTCAGAGGAATTTGATTTTGACCAAGTTGGCTTCTCGTAGGTGGTTACGGACAGTCTGAGGTGTGATGCGTCAGTTGTACAGACCAATAGTCCCATGTGTGCCGCTGATTTTAGCCGATCCCTCAGATGGACGAACCAAATGTGGTGATCTTGTGCTGGAGTGGTCACACGTGGCAGACGAGGATGAGGTTGATTTGCAGTAGTGGCACTTTGTTGAAAACAAACTCTTAAATGGCCTATGGTCCGACAATGTACATAGAGTCATGCAGTTACTGCTCTGGTGGACATCCCTGCATCCAACATGCCAATGGCACGCTCTCGCGACAATGGCTAACTTGCGACATCTGAGGCATTATGACTTGTGACAAAATTTGTCATTTTATTGTCCCCAGTCCAAGGATTGACCAGCTGTTGCTCATTTTGTCTGATCACCCACAGGACATGCCCCAACCATGCACTGATTAAAAAAAACAACTCACTGAGTAATGCTCACTAACAGTAAGTTGGATTAAAATTATACACAAATCAAGAGAAATATTACGTTTGTACAATAAAGTGTCAGCAAATGCTCATTTACAGTTGTTAACTCCACATGGCAACAATATTTGACATGGGGCATTTATATTTTTGTTCAGAAGATGTCATTGATGTGGGATACTGTATGCATCATAATTCTGAACTAGAAGAAGCCAGACACAGTAAATCCAGAAATAGACAATTGCTGAAATTTACGATTGTGAAATTATGAAAGTGGTCTGTGTCACTTAAGCGCATCACATCCCAATCCCACCACATCTGGCTCTGACTGTCTGACTGTCATATTCAAATAGGCTTCTTTACAGAATTTGTAGTGAACGCTCCACAAAAGGTTATTGCTATTAGTTTTGCTTTCTATTTATTAACTTCCTTCGTGTTATGATCTTGTGACTATCCCGTCATTGCTGAATAAACTTTAAAATCGAACCATAAACGGCTCTATCCATTATTACTTCTGTAAATAGTGCCCTGCTGTGACATCGATGTTCTTGTGCTCATGCGAGTCACTTTGGAGATGTAAAACGTTCACGGTCTGTCAGGTTTAATTAGTAGTATGAACAACCAGGCAAAAAAAGAAAAATCTGATTTCAGTAAAAAAAATAATTAATTTTTAATTAAGACTTCATGTGAACAAAACTTTAATCTTATTTATCACAATTTTCCTGATTTGCTCTTTTAGGTTAATCTTAAAACTCAAAAATTCATTCATCATTCTGTATAATAAAAGTAAGAGTGAGACTAGACTTGTGAAGCAGTGGCACCCAACCAAGAGAGTCTGTTTTATGGTCTCAGATGTCACTAGACAGGGACCAACCAACAGGTGTCCCATTGTATGTAGAACTCATTAGGTCAGACTGATCTGTGTATCTTGTGAGAATTGGCAGGTTTGGCATCAACCTTTTGTTGTATCTTGCCAGCCCATGGATCTACTTACCTCTGTTTTGGCTACATTAGAGAAAAAGCGAGAAGTTCTTTCAACTGGGAGGTCTACTGTTCCTTCACTTTGAGAGGAGCCAGTTCAGGTGGCTCGTGCCACCTGGATGCCTCATTGTTGAGGTGATCCAGATAAACACGCTCGTTTTGGCTGGCTTGGGTCTGCCTTAGGATTCTCCTGGAGTAGTTGACCTAAGTGGCTCCTCCACGAAAGTCTGGGCCTCTCTGCTTAGGTCATTGCCTTTGGGTTGTGACCCCCCCCCCCCCCCCCAAAAAAAAAAACTGATTGAAGCTTGCTGTAAAAATTATAGTATATTAAAATAATTTAATACTTAAAGTGGAACTAAACCCAATGTAAAAGCATAATCCTGCTTGATGGGTATGACAAAGTGTTGGGAATAAGTGGAGGTGGTTAAAGAGGGTGGCAAGGACAAGGACAAAACACGGTTTCCAACTTAGTCAATCAATCAATCAATCAAATTTTATTTGTATAGCACATTTCAGCAGCAAGGCATTTCAAAGTACTTTACATCATTACAAACACAGAAACACAATGCAAGATAGAATCAACAATCAAAACACAGCATTAAGTCAAGTTCCATCATTAAATTTGTAATTGATTACGTTTCAAATACAATCCTAAACAGGTGGGTTTTTAGTCGAGATTTAAAAGAAGTCAGTGTTTCAGCTGTTTTACAGTTTTCTGGAAGTTTGTTCCAAATTTGTGGTGCATAGATGCTGAAAGCTGCTTCTCCTCATTTGGTTCTGGTTCTGCGGATGCAGAGCAGACCAGAACCGGAAGACCTGAGAGGTCTGGAACGTTGATACAACAACAGCAGATCTTTAATGTATTGTGGTGCTAAGCCGTTCAGTGATTTGTAAACTAACAACAGTATTTTAAAGTATATTCTTTGAGCTACAGGGAGCCAGTGGAGGGACTTTAAAACTGGTGTTATGTGCTCTATCTTCCTGGTTTTAGTGAGAACGCGAGCAGCAGCATTCTGGATCAGCTGCAGCTGTTTGATTGATTTGTTGGACAGACCTGTGAAGACGCTGTTGCAATAATCAATACGACTGAAGATGAACGCATGGATGAGTTTCTCTAGATCTGGCTGAGACATTAGTCCTTTAATCCTGGAGATGTTCTTCAGGTGATAGAAGGCCGACTTTGTAACTTCCCAGAGGATCCATCACTCTGCGTTTCTGAGGTCTGAGGCCGGGGTCCAGATTTTATCTTTACACCCGTCTTGCTCCAGAATGTGTCTGGCCCCCCGGCACTGCAGAACAGGACATTACCTGTCCGGCTCACTACAAGAAAATTTACAAAAAACAGAAACATAAAATACAGCTGTTTTATTTCAAACATCAGACTGTTCCCTTGCCTTAAGGAACCTCAGACTGAAGAACTCTTGGCCTCCAAGTCACTTAAACTAGCTCTTTTAAATACAAGATCTCTCTGTGCTAAAGCTCTATTAATTAATGATTTCAACACTGAGCATAGGGTTAGGGTTAGGGTTATGTTTCTGACAGAAACATGGTTGAATGACAATAATGAACAGATTGTACTAATTGAATCTGCGCCTCCTAACTTCAATTTCTTAAGTGAGAATAGAAAACATAAAAAAGGAGAAGGCGTGGCTTCAATATTTAAGAATACCATAAGTTGTAGTAAAATCTCTTTGGGTCACTTCACCTCTTTTGAGTATCTTGGAATTGAAGTTAAAGGCCACAAACAAACTTTGACAGTAACTCTATACAAAACTCCAACATTTGTGGAAAATTTCTTTGCTGACTTGAATGAACTTCTATCACTTATATGTATTGATTATGGTTGTTTAATAATTGTTGGTGATTTCAACATTCATGTTGACAACCCCCAAGACAGAGGGGCAAAAAAGCTCGCTAATATTTTAGAGACTTTTGGTCTAACACAACATGTCAAACAAGCAACACACACTCAAGGACACACACTGGACCTGGTTATCAGTAAGGGTGTGAATATTTCCAGTCTCTCTGTAACTGATGTCGCATTGTCGGATCTCTTCGCTGTTATTTTTGAAAGTTTTTTATCTTTTAACCCACTTGGAGAAACAGCAACCATCACAAAACGTTCTCTCACTGAAAACACAGCAGAAACTTTTAATCAAATCTACTCTTCTTCCTCTCCCTTAAGCTGTAATGACGTAGATAAGTTGGTAAATGATTTTCAGTCTAAAGGTTCAGATATTATTGATTCCATTGCCCCAATTAAAATGAAGGTTGTGTCTGGTAGGAAGAAATCTCCATGGAGGAATGCACAAACAGTTAGATCTGTAAGACAACTCTGCCGTAGGGCAGAACGAAAGTGGCGTAAAACTCAACTTCACGTTCATTGTGACATCTATAAAGAAAGACTACGTAACTATCATTTAACACTAAAACATGCAAGAGAGGCTTTCTTTGCAGATGTCATAAACAAAAACATTAACAATGCTCGAGCTTTATTTGCAACAGTTGACAGAATCACAAACCCTCCTACGACGTTACCGCCTGAATTCCAATGTAATGCTGCCTGCAACCAGTTTTCCAGCTTCTTTTCAGAGAAAATTCAAAAAATCAAAGGATTAATCTGCACATCCACTATAAAGTCAGTACCAATGCTGTGCCCAAACAAAACAAATAAAGCAAAAATGACCCAATTTCAACTACTTAATTATAAAACCCTGCAGGAAATTATAAGTCAACTAAGCTCCAGTTCCTGCTGTCTGGATGTTTTACCCACACATTTCTTTAAGAAAGTCCTGCCTGTTATTGCTGCTGATCTGATCCAAATAGTAAACTCATCGCTCTCATCAGGCGTTTTCCCCCAGGCTTTGAAAACAGCAGTAATCAAACCACTTATAAAGAAGAACAGTCTGGACAAATCACTAATGCAGAATTACAGGCCGATCTCCAACCTCCCATTCATCAGCCAAGGTATGTGTAAAGCTGTGTGTAAACAATTAAATAGCTTCCTAACTTCCCTTATGTGGCTCTGTAGGTTCAGGTCAGAGTCCATCACTACTCCCAGGTTTCGGGCCTGATCACTGGTTTTTAGTTGTAATAACTGAAGCTGTGCATTGACTCTAGATCAGGGGTGGGCAATCCTGGTCCTCGAGGGCCGGTGTCCTGCAACTCTTGCAAGTCTCCCTGGTCCAACACACTTGAATCCAGCAGCTGAATCACCTCCCAAGTGCAGTCAGGTTCTCCAGAGTCCTGCTAATGACCTCATTATTTGACTCAGGTGTGTTGAAGTGGAGATGCATCTAAAAGTTGCAGGAGTCCGGCCCTCGAGGCCTGGAGTTGCCCACCCCTGCTCTAGATCGTTCCTCTTTAGGTCCAAAAATAATAACTTCAGTTTTGTTTCTGTTCAGCTGGAGAAGGTTTTGGCACATCCACACATTTAACTGCTCTAAGCATCTGTTCAGTGATTGGATGGGCTCTGAGTCACCTGGTGACATCGTAATGTAGAGCTGTGTGTCATCTGCATAGTTATGGTAGCTAATATTATTTCCTTTTATAACCTGAGCTAGTGGGAGCATATAAATATTGAATAAGAGGGGTCCTAGGATTGAACCTTGGGGTACCCCACATGTGACCTTTGACCTCTTTGATGAGAAGTTTTCAATTGAAACAAAGAAATCCCTGTTCATTATGTAGGATTCAAACCAGTTAAGCACCGGACCAGAGAGTTCGACCCAACTCTCCAGTCGATGTCATGGTCAACAGTGTCGAAAGCTGCACTGCGGTCCAACAGAACCAGCACTGTGGTTCTCCCACAGTCTGTATTTATATGGATGTCATTGAACACTTTCACAAGGGCAGTCTCTGTGCTATGGTGAGCACGAAAACCAGACTGGAGCGGTTGGTTATAGTTAGAGTCAGGTGGCTTAAATGAAGTGAGGTCTGCTATGTGAGCGCTAAGTAGAGACGTGCCAAGTAAAACCTGTTGATTCATTCCATCTGTAAATTTAAGAAACTCCGGTCCAGAAGACATTTCTTCATGTGTATCTTGTGAATCCTGTGAATTAGTGGGTGAGCAGAGAAGGAGGGAGGAAGGAGGAAGGGAACCAGTCGTAAAGTTCTTACATTGACTGGAGACGGAGCCGTCTCCAGTCAATGTATCAGCTTGTTTTTGTTCCTGATAAGCGGAGGGTTCCATCCTATAGTCAGAAATCCTTGAGCCTGTTCTTCTGAAGCGATGATCACGTTGCTGTCCTTGTTGATGAAATGAAAAAGGTTTGCAGTGAGTAGCTTTATCCCATGTTTATTAAGATTGCGTCCGCCTCTTCCAAAGAGGTGAAAGCGCTGCCAATAGATCCAGAGGTTATCGATGAAGGTCACTGAGCTGGCAGAGCAGGTTTTAATCAGCCATTTGTTTATCATGTCCAGCCTGGAGTGTTTTTCGTCTCCCCATTGAGGTGATGGAATTGAACCACTGAGAAATAACTTCATTTTTAACTTTCCCATAGTGTTCAGAAGAATATTAAAGTCCTTTTTCAGAATCTTAGATTTCTGCTTTGCCAGATCGTTGGCTCCAACATGCACAACTAAAGACTTAATATCTGGCTGATCAGCGGTTAGCGAAAGAACTTTACGAGTTAAATCAGATACAGTGTCACCAGGAAAAGAAATCACTCTCTTTTTCTTGGGATTGCAAACGTGACTGATTCCTCATCTCCAACAATAAGCACTTTTGGCATACCTTTCGTTTTCCTGGTGGTCGCTTTGTCCTTTGGAGCTTTGGAGGGTCGATGTGTTGGTCTTGCCTCATTGTTGATGTTTGAAGGCGAGGTTTCACTCAGAGGCTCAGGCTGGAGTACAGAAAATCTGTTTTTCAGTGGGATTCCCAGAGTCAGAATGTTTTGAGGCCCGGGCTGGTCGCTTTGTCCTTGGGAGCCTGGTCGGTGGAACCGTTTTGGTTGCAGCTGCTTGTTTGTTTTTCTTTGGTGGAGCAGGTGTTGAGGTTGAAGGTGGGTTTCGGCTCAGAGCCGGCCACGCTGATTCATCCAGGTGAGGGGTTCTCCCTATCAGTCACCTCATCGGATCTGCAGTGTGAAACTTTTACTTTGGCTTGGCACCCAGAGCGTTCCAGGGTGAGCTGCTTGATGCGAAGCGTACGACCTCTCTGTTGATTTGAGGGAGAGTTGTCTCATTTCCACAGTTAGCGTTGTGACAAGAGATAGCACCCTTAATGCCAAATTTAATAGCTTATCTGCACAAAAAGTTTATATGGGGTTTACCTACATTTTAAAGAAGTATTATTCTACATAGTGAGTCCACTCCAAGCTATTAATCTTTACACAAAGGTCTCCTTGTTTCGCTGAAACTGTGATATATTCATAAAAAAGAATGTTACCTTTTTTTCTTCCTGCCATTAATTTTTATTTGTCATTCCTATTTATTTTCATTCACAGGGAGCAACAATCAAGCGATTTGTTGTTCTGATCAGAACACTTGGAACCTACAACTCCATATTGCTGGTGTCTTGGCTTCCTGTTTTGGTAGGAAATCATCTGACTCATATTTTTACAGCTGCCTTCTATTGAATATTATGTTAATCAATTAATGGGTTGAAACACTAAACTAAAAAAATAAGTAAATATCTTGGCTTGCAAAATTTTTCATACCCCTTGAACTTTTCCATATTTTGTCATATTACAACCACAAACATTTTTTTTTATTGGAATTTAACGTGAAAGACCAACATAGAGTGGTATAGAATTGTGAAGTAGAAAGAAATAGATAAACACGCTCGTCTTGGCTGGCTGGGGTCTGCCTTAGGATTCTCCTGGAGTAGCTGACCCAAGTGGCTCCTCCATGAAACAAAGCTTAATTCAAAACACAGTGTGGTGTACAAAAATGTTCACACCACTTGGACAATACTTTGTGGAACCACCTTGTGCTGCAATTACAGCTGTAAGTATTTTATGGTACCAGCTTTGCACATCCAGACTGAAGTTTTTTTCCATTCTTCTTTGCCAAACAGCTCAAGCTCAGTCAGATTAGATGGAGAGTGTTTGTGAACAGCAATTTTCAGAGTTTGCCACAAATTCTTGATTGGGTTTAGGTTTGGACTTTGACTGGACCATTCTACACACAAATATGTTTTGTTTTAAACCCTAGCCCTGGGTTTGTGTTTAGGGTCGTTGTCCTACTGGAAGGAGGGCAGGTCAGAACTACGACAGTTTTGCCTTAGTTCTGCCCTTCCAACGACCTTGCAGTTGTCCTTCCAGAAGAAAGGACAACGACCCTAAGTCTCAAGTCTGATCCAGTTTCAAGTCTTTTATAGACTGCAACAGGTTTTCTTTCAAGATTGCCTTGTATTTGACTCCATCCACCCTCCTATCAGTTCTGAGCTTTTATTCTTGATGTCCCAAGTGCTGTTTTAAGGGTTTTTATTTTTATTTTTATCTGTGTGCCAGGAGACCTGCTTGTGCCCCTCAACAGTAGTATTTAGCTAAATATAACAATTTAGCAAAATTAGTCTGGCAAAATGTCTTTATAACAATTTGTCATTACTCTAGATAAGTGTCAGTATTCAGTAAATAATGACACTGAATACAAAGTTGACATTATTTAAAATGTCTTTATAACAATTTGTCATTATGTCTTTTTTATGCCAACTTGACATTAAACAAGAATCATCAGTTGTCATAAATAGGTTATAACAGGTATTAATTATCAAACTTTAAAATGTTATGTATCTTTCTGTATTATTACATTACCCTGTCATTTCTTGTTAGTCCTACCTGTGAGTTATGAGACCATTATTATTGTGCCATTAATATTTTTCTTACAGATTGGAACTAGGGATGGGTGATATTGCATAAAATTCATATCACTATATAAACTCACCGGCCACTTTATGAATAGCTGGACAGCTTTGCATTAATGCAAATGTCGAATCAGCCAATCACGTGGCAGCAACTCAATGCATTTAGGCATGTAGACATGGCCAAGACGATCTGCTGCAGTTCAAACCAAGCATCAGAATAGGGAAAGATGGAAAGATGATTTAAGTAACTTTGAACGTGGCATGGTTGTTGGTGCCAGATAGGCTGGTCTCAGTATTTCAGAAACTACTGATCTACTGTAATTTTCACACACAATCACCTCTAAGATTTACAGAGAACGGTCTGAAAGAGAAACTATCCAGTGAGCGGCAGTTCTGTGGGTACAAATGCCTTGTTGATGCGACAGGTCAGAGGAGAATGGCCAGACTGGTTCGAGCTGATAGAACGGCAACAGTGACTCAAATAACCCCTCGTTACAACTGAGCAGTGACGTCAGTAACGCGTTACTTACTAACGCGCTACTCGTCCTGCTGTGTCTTTGTTAATATCAAGTTAATATATTTGCTGTGAATTATGTCGAGCTTCGCGTTGCACTCCAGAAAACTGCAAACATCGAGACAGCGCAATAAAAGTGAAAACACCCACAAATGAACGAGTCCGTAAAGTTGTGGAACTAAACGCCATTATAATCAGTAAAATTAAGATAAGTGTCACAAATCTGTGCAACGGGACATCTGAGTTGTGGAGCGGCAGGAGGAGCGCTGTGCTCTGACAACAAATGCAGGGCCGTAACGCAGAACCTGGACGCTGGAGTGGGGTGTGTGTGTGGGGGGAGGGGAAAGGGGGGGCTGAGGGGAGTTTAAAATCCTATTTATAGTTTTCCAGACAATACTGGAACACACAAAAACACGCACAAATTGTACTGTAAAGAAAAAACTAAAGAATAATATAAGCTTACCAGAGCAGAGTAGCCCTCCTACCAAAGATAGAAAAGGTCCTGCAGTCCTCAGAGTTTCTGATGCCCCCCAATAATTCCTGATTTTCTTACTTTCTTTTTATCTGATGGTGTTGACAAAAACTTTGGACACTATTTCAATTGAGTTGTAAATGCTGTATATGACGCTGTATATATATATACTGTAGTTGTATATGCAAATGCTGATGCTCTTTCACGCATGTCCAACCAAGTAGTCACACAGATCTTACAGTCACCATGTCAGGGTTTCTGAATCAAACCCTCCAGGGCCCCAATGTCTTCCAGAGCCCCAGCATATGTAACCGGGTTCCGCTTCACTCCACTGTACCAGGCCGGCCCAAGTAACCCCTCGACTCTGCGTTGTGTAGATTTTTTAATGAAGACAAGGAGTTTCTGGGTGATCAGGCAGTTTATTTCCTGAATGAGAAGATATAGGGGGTTTGAATCAGTGCAACAGCTCAGCTTCAATCAGCACACTACAACAGAGAGCTATGTTAGCTTTTAACTTAGTACATGAAGTGTTTTACAATATTAACAAAACTAAAAGTACAAAAATTGGTGCCAGGCACACATCTAGTAAATAGTCATTTGTCTAATTTAATAAAAATGATGTTTTATGTATTGCTAACACTTTTCTACACTGTGTGCTGTGAAGAATGTAATTCATCTCTCGTGCAGCTTTCACAAACTAGCACTGAGTACAGGGGCCAGCAACATATAACCAGCCACACAAAGAGGGGGCGCTATTTCCCCATTGTACCGATACAAGCAAGTGGGATTCTGCAACTTAAACCTAAACACTGTTACACATACATTCGACAACACTGCGATTTCAAATGGGCCAGATAGCTGTGTTTTCCCAACAGTGAATCAGCTGTATTTGGATGCACTTCCAGCAATGACAATTCAACAAATCCATGCAGAACAGAAAGATGATTCCATTATTGGCCAAGTTCTGTATTTCAAAAATAATAACAAAAAACCACCTCGGAGCGTAAGGATCAGCCTGGGAAGACATGGGAGCCTTCTCATAAAAGAGTGGAGGAGGTTGGTGGTCAGAAATGGCATCCCATACAGACGCATCACAGATGGTTAAAGAGGACGCATTGAGCAGCTCATCTTGCCAGAGAAGCTGCGGGTGGTGGCTAAAACTGCTCCGCATGATGATTCAGGTCATTTAGGCTTTGAGAGAACTTTACAGCTGATAAGAGAGCGATTCTACTGGCCAGATATGTCCCTGGAAGTCAAATTGTGGTGTGAGCAGTGTGAAAGATGTTGTCTTAGGAAGACCCCCACAGGCAGTGTTGGAGCTCCTCTTGTCAGCATTCACAGCAATGCCCCCATGGAGCTTGTGTGTGTAGACTTTCTCTGCCTGGAAAAGTCAAAGGGGGGCAATGAAAACATACTTGTAACAGATCACTTTTCTCGTTATGCTCAAGCCTACCCCACCAAAGACCAAAAAGTACACACTGTGGCCAAGGTTCTGTGGAAGAATTTCTTCTGCTGGTTTGGTTTTCCAGCAAAGCTCCATGCAGATCAAGGATGCAATTTTGAGAGTGCAATTGTAAAAGAACTATGCAAGATCACTGGCATCACTAAGACTCACACCACTCCATATCACCCACAGGGGAATGGGACCACTGAAAGGTTCAACCGGACCCTAATGAATAATTTAGGGTCCGGTTCTAGGGTCCTAATGAATACATGCAGATGTATTTGCCTTCTGTCAATTGCATCCTCTCTCTCCCATCAGTTTGTCTAAAAATGTATCATCAATACCAAGAGTTTTGTATAAGGAACTCTGCCACCTCACCTAAAGCCCAGGTGGCATGTACAGTATATGTGGATGCCATGACCCATGCTTACAGCACGAGACATGACTAAACTGGATACACTCCGTACTATTTAATGTTTGGGAGACATCCCAGACTTCCAGCAGATCTGGTGTTTGGGACCTCAATCTCTAATTGCCAAGCGGGCTACAGTGACTATGTACAGACACTCCATGACTTGTATACAGTATATATAATATGCAGTGACATTGGTTCCAAAGCTGTATTGACCAGAAGCAGAGGAGCTGGACATAGAAGGCAGCCCTGCTCATTAACATAAAGATGCACACAGAAAAGTAAGAAAAAAGGAGAGGAGGCAATGACAAAAGAACGAGATTTGTATAAGGAAAAAACAAAACATATACTTTTCTTGACAAAAACGCACGTTTAAGGGAAATGAAAAAGAAAATATATACATTTCTTGACGAAAACACATGTGTAAGGAAAAGAACAATTAATGTACATTTTTTGATGACAGCGCACGTATAAAGGAAAGGGAAAAACAAAATACATAAATTTCTTGACGACAGCAAATGTGTAAGGACAAGGAAAAACAAAATATATATTTATGCTTTTATTTTTTATTATGTCAGTTTTGGTCCTCCATACTAATGAACTTTACGTTTGAAACATTACATAATTTAAGCCTCTTTTAAGCGGTGCAATACGCCATCTTGCGGACCCCTCCAGGGGACATGGAGAATTCTTTTTCTTTTGCGTTCCCTAGCAACAATCTACTTATCAGTTCATGCGGCATAATTGAATACTATAAGTCTTTCTTACGGGGCTTTCTGATTTAATACAAGGTTATGTAAGGTTTTTCCATGAATGTTAATATCTCCTTGTGAAATATCTATCATTTTATATCTTTTTCTTTAGTATAGAAAAGCACAACAAACCTATGATATAAACAGAAACTTTCTGTAAGTAGGAAAGAAATAAAAATACATCCAAACTATTTGGACTATTTCTGAGTTATTGTCGCGGGGTAATCAGTCATCTGACAGTTTTGATTGTGTCTCTATTGTGCTGGTTCTCTGAATGGTTTAAAGGGCCGTTCTCATGTGCAGTTCCATCTCAACCTTAACAGACGCAAACATCAGCATCAGGGCCGGCCCAAGACATAAGCAAACTAAGCAGTCGCTTAGGGCCCCATGGCCAATAAGGGGCCCCCTCAGTGATTTGTTTTTTAAATAATATATATTTGATAATGTATGTAGAAATCATTATTTTATGGGTAAAAAGAAAAAAGAAATTGCTCTTGGGGGCCCCTGGTGGCCGCGGTAGGTACCGCAAGCTTCGCTGGTAGCATGAGCTGTCGTGCAATGTGCAGTGCGCATCCAAACATCAAAAGCTCCGGTCAGAAGTTAAGTAAGCAAAATAATGTCTCAAAAAAGGACTTATCCTTCAGGGAGGGAGAATAGAAAGAGGAAGAATAGAAAAAAAGCCAAGATAAAGGTTTGTTTTAATGAGCCTTGGTAATGTAATGAAATGTAAAAGATTTGTAAAGCTGCTAATAGAAAATTAGCTTGAACGCTCAAGTTCAACAGCCAAATATTTATGCTAGGCTGTTTGTGTTTGTGTGAAAATGAGTTTAAACTTTAAATTAGTTGATTCTCATGGTTGGCTCTGTATATTTCTGAGGTATTTTTTGGCTTCAAAGAGCTGTGTTTGATAACAATAATTAAAACTTCTCAATGTTTGACATTGTCTAGTAAAATGTTTTTACGTCAGGATACATAGCTGCTACATAGACGAGCAACTCTATGCTGTAGTTGGAGATATGTTATTTGCTGCTGAGCATAATCATTTTGTGGCTAAAACAAACATTAGTTTTACTCAACTTCTAAGTTATATGAAACTTCTGTTAAAATCATTTAAGGCACAGAAGTCAGTCCAGTACCATTCCACATTCTCAGGGGAGAAAGAGTCACCTGGTATAAATTACATTTTTAGCTATTGGAGTAATGCTTAAGATAAATTTATTCAATCAATTAATGTCATGAATATGTGTATATGTATTCCATCTTAAGTTGGGCTGCACCGATTGCAGTTTTCTGGCCGATCCCTGGTTACCGATCTTTAAAAAGTCTGACCTGACGATTTTGATTTTGGCTGATATGATTTTTTTTTGTCTGAAATGTCGTTAAATATTTCAAGAAAGTGTTTTGAAACATGTCTAATTTTCTCTCTACTTCAAATTTGGATACCATGTTGTCAATCTATTACATAAAATTTTAATAAAATATATGAATTTGTGGTTGTAATGTGACAAAATATGCATACCTAATTGTATTCAAGGGGTATCAATAGAATTGCAAGACAATGTACATCCATAACATATTCCCAGTGCTTCACTTATTTCTAGCTTGGTAAAAATCAGCCCCTTGTTCTACGCTTCTTACAGAGCTTCTGGACCCTCAGCTATGAGAAACAATTGTTTGCTGAAGGCATGGACTCTGTTAAAGTTTTAAACAATCTGAATTTACCCAATTACTACCTTTGGCCTTGATGTAATGTACCAGCTTAATAAAGCTTACCAGAAACTGCATGCCTGTAAACAACCCCGTAAGTAGTAGCTCTCTTTGCCAGCAATAAAATATCCATTCCTCTTGCTTTGAGTTTAGTTGTTTAATTTTTGGAAGCAAGGCCCACATAGACTAAATGACCTCATTCCCTTACACTCACTCTCAGTGTCAATTACAACCCTATATAACCAGATTATAATTATAAAACAGCGCAGAAACTCAACGTCAACATCGTTCACAATTCCTGCTGTTCATTGACTAGCCCAGTTGAAATTCAGCCGGAGACATCAAGCTTAATGAGAAAACCGTCCTATACAGAATTGCATAGGAAGGCAATGGACCAGCTAACTTTTTCCACATTTGGTTCTAAGAATGTCTACAGTGCATATCTGCAAAATTCAGATAGGCTGCCATGTCCTATCAGCAAATGTCCTTCCACCCAAAATGTCACAGGGGAAAATTGGAGCTCTGCAAAAAGCTTTTGCCAAGAATGTTTTCATTAATCCAGAACGGAAGTTCTTAAGTTCTTATTCATTTTCAATAAGCAAGAACTTTCATCTGGCTCTTATAAATTTTAAACACATACACTGTAGAGCTTTTCAGAACAGGAGAAACCTGACAGGGACTATGCAATGGTTTCTTCATCACCTTTCTGTGCACAACCCTTTTTCCTTTATTACTCAGCTTGATCAGTGACCAGATCTTGGAAATGTTGTGGTTTGTTTGTAAAAAAAAAAAAAAAGGACACCAGAGTGCTTTTGGAGATTTGGTGCCACCAAATGTCTTTTTTTTATCCTTCCCAACTTTTGTATTTTGAGATAGCAATCTCAAAATAGAGATTTTTCTGAACACAATTCCTTTGATTTTGTTTGGTTCTTGCTCTAAAATTAGTGATACTTTATATAGATCAATGTTTCATGTCATATCATATTTAACCAATCAGATTTATCTCAGGTGAATTCTGTTACATTTTAGAAACATCTGAAGGATTTTAATTTGAAACCAGATGCCCCTAAGTTTAGATTTTGTTATATCAAAGACTGTGAGTAGGTATGTACATGTGATTTGTAATTTGTTTTGATTTCTATTTTTATAAACTTCTAAAATTGTCGCTTTGTAATAATTGCTTACCATGTGTAGAATGCTGATGGAGAAGTTTGACTATTATTCCAATAAATAGTTAATTTTTTTCAAAGAAACTGTGAATTCTTTCCAGATGAACTGAAACTAATATGATCTTCTGATGCGTCCCAAATAGAGTAACATATGTTCAGAACAAAAATACATATTTTCAAAGATTTTTATTTTTAAATTGTTGTTGCAGAAAGTATATTGTGCTTAAAAAACAAAAACAGAAATAAACTTAAAAGACAATTGAGAAGTACATTAATTTAAAAAAACATTATCATGAGGGAACTGATTATTACTCTATTTTTATTGCACGAAAAGGTACTCCCATGCTTCCTTAGGGTGCACCCACATTATTATAGAAAGAAGATGCTTATATTCACTAATCAACTTGTGAGAAATAGACTTATATTTGATCAACTAAGGCATTAGGTCACAGTACCATGGGTTTTTTAAAAAGTTGGAAATATTCACCCCAAAATAAAATAAAACAGTAAAGTGAAGTCACAGGGCACTTTGAAAGAATTCAAAATCACCCAAGGTTTAGCTTCAGGGGCAATTTAACACAACTGGTAAAAAGAAAAAAACAGACCTATGTTACAAGATAGAAGGAAATTAAATACTGACTGATCCAACCAGTTTGGTATAAAGGGGAACTAAAGAGTTAGAAATTACTTTTAAAAATAGGCCAAACCACACTAAAAACCAGTTCACTATTTATTTAAGTTACTAATGATTAATCATTACTTCAAGTAAAATAACACTCCTACATCAAAGAAAAAACATTTATGGCAGTTGAATATTTTTTTCTCATATTGATTGAAAGGGGCAGTACTAATGCCTAATCACCACGTCCTGCCTGAAGTGATGCTGCACACCCTCAGTCCAGAGCAACCCCTCGGCATGCCACCAAAAGGCTAAATAATAAACTATACTTAGTACTTCTATTCAAAAGGTTCTTACTCAGGAAAAAGGCTGTGCCACATATTTTGGCCAGTAAAAGTCTGTGATTTTTGCAGCAGAAATACTCATCCTGGTATATGCAATTGTATTAAAGTTTAATGTTATAAGCCTTAAATTGAAGTGATAAGTATAATCAGAAAACACATAATCAGAAAACTGTTTAGTTTATTGTTGACATGGTTTCAGAGAATTAGAAGACAGTTTGTCCTGTGTTGATGAGAAAAGTAAACATTCAGTGTGGTGAAAAACAAAAGATAGTAAAATATAGTTGATAGGAAAATAAAATACTGTTCCAACAGATATTTTATACACAATACTATAGGAAGTTATAAATATGCAAATACAATAAAGCTGCTTCTAATTTCTACAGCACATAAGCACAGGTTCATTTCTGGGTAATATGAACTACATTTCCACTAACGCGGCTTGCGTTTACTGCACCTAATAAAGTGAATGCAGTTACAGACTGACTACTTAACTGTAATTTTAAAAACGCTCCTGGTAACTGTTGTTTTTGTATCTCCCCACAGGCTCTCATTCAACTCCCCTATCTGGACAAACTGTATTGTTACAGTCTGAAGTTGATTCGTTATGCAGACACCACCACATTCGCAAGCTTAGTTAGGGCTGACTGGACCTTTTACTCATCCCATCCAGCTCTCTTTCTGTCCACCTACCTGGCTCATGGCCTGTTGATTGACTATTTTGAGAGGAAACGCCATTGTGGTACAAGGAACCAAGAGAACTCCACAACCAACCTCGAGTGGCTAGCCAGTCTGTGGGACTGGTACACCTCCTTTCTGCTTCACCCTATTACATTAGTGCAACAGTTCCCGTCTGATCTTTCAGAGTGGGAAGATGACCCCAGCTTTTTATTTGAGCGTTTGGCTTTCCCAGATCTCTGGCTTCACCCACTAGTAAATGTAGACTACTTAAAATCTCTTCCAACCTGGAAGGTTAAAACTGTTCTCCATCAATGCCAGTCTGTGTCTTGTTTACATCAAGATGATAAACAGGATAGACTGCCATCAAACATAAACTGCCAAGAACTGACAGATTCCTCACCTCCAAGCATAAACACACTTCCACACAGTAGTTTAAGCCAAATAGGATCTTTGTGCAATCAGGACAACAGGCTCAATATTTTGTGCAGGGACCAAGATGCCAACAGTAGTCAATTTGTAAAGTCTGTTTCTCTTTACCCATCTTGCTATGGCTACAGAAATAAAAGCTTCCAAAAAGTTGACAGATTTCCTGAGGATGGTAGCATCATTCCTGTAGGAGTTTCTGTTACTCAGGTAAATTGGTCTGGGTGGCCCAATGACATGCTTCCTTGTTCAGAGTGTGTGGTGTGCCTTGAGAACTTTGTGAATGAGGAGCTGCTCATGGGCCTGCCCTGTGGCCATGCCTTCCACCAGCAGTGCATTGTGGTATGGTTAGCAGGAGGTAAGCACTGGTGCCCACTATGTCGCTGGCCCAGCTACAAGAAGAAAAACATTATAGTTGCACTAAGCACCATCACTGAAAACACAATGTAGAACTGATTCATTGTTATAATTAAACTCTGCATCTTCTTTGACAATTGCCATGTTTTACGGTCACAATTAATCAGATTCAAGGTAGACTGGAGAAGCAATGAAAATGCATTAACGATCCATAATCTTGGTTGGTTTCATTCCTAGTAATATACAGTGCAATGATCATCATAAGAGCTGATACAAGCAAGACCCAGGGACAGTGTTCTCTGTATCAAGGGTTCATCCTGCATCACAAAGACAGGAAAAGTACAAAGACATTGGTGTATCTGTTTAGATTTTAATGTATATTCTGTATATTTATAAGGAAATCTGCTTCTGGCCAAAATAATAAAGAATAATCTTCCAGATGAAATTTGTCAACAGCATTGACTGCAGTCATTGTTTTCCTTTCCTACCTACTTGGTACTTGTGGGTTTGTAGAGAGGCTGGTGGTGAGTTCCAGTGGTCAAAGCCCAAGAAGCTTATTGTGCCCTGTGTAGACTGGCTGTCCATGGGGACAATAGGGCAATAAAGAGACATTGGACACAAACAGCTACGGGTGAGATAAACACAAAAATCTCAGTTCTGTATGTACTACAATTTTAAAGTTATTTTTAGTTTACTTTTAGTTTAAAGGCAAAAAAGTGACCAACATAGAACTGACAGGAGATTTGGTTTGATTTATTTAAAAGGCACAGTAATATGTAAACTCAACTTTTTTGAGTTTTAGATCATGTTGTAATGCTATTCTCTCATCAAAATCATAGCATTATTGTTTTGATGAGAATCAAAAGAAACCAGTGTGGTTATTTCTGCAGCCTCTGAGTTGTAGGATGTTTCATCAGTGTCCGTCTTCCTGACTGCCAGTCGGTGTTTACCTTCAGGATGTCCAGAGACCTTCATCTTTCTGGAGCAGGGATCACATGAGCTCAATGTGTTGATAAAACATTTGATAATTAAAGAAAATGTGGCCGATGTTCTTACAGAAGTGCATGAACAATCTCTGTTGTTTTTAACTTCTCAATACGGTTAATTATGATTCATCTGATGCTCCGAAGCGGCCAACCGACGCTTTCCATTCTCTCCGCTACTTTGACAAAAACGACTCATTCCTCATTGCTCCATCAAGCTGCCGCTGAATATTGAAATCCGATGTAAAGAAAAGCCGGCATCTCATAATGGGCTCTTTGCACCTGCCGAGCTGACGTCACAACCGCATGCGCAAATGCGGCTCTCTTTTTTCAGCTTTGAGTTACCATGACAGCTAAAAAAGACACAGTCTTATTTCAGACGCAAATAAAACAATACTATGAACATTGCTGTCTTCCTAATATTTTTTAAGTTTTAAGTTTTTATGGATTTCCAAGCAGTCCTGAATTAAGAAGATGGTGGTTTGTAAATATTCGTCACTACCAGTTAAAGCTAACGCCGCACAGCAAAGTTTACAGCCTTGACTTCACTCCGGATCAGCTTCTTCAGTCTAAAGAAGAAGGTAAAGAAGCCTCTTGTGTTATTTCCATGGAATCACTTCTGTATTCAGCCTGAAAGAGCAGAACCAGAGAGCAGAGCCAGACAGCCAAGAAACTGATCCGCCTGTACACACTGCTGTAAACACCGTCCTGCTTCACAAGAAGCATGCAAAACTAATAAAGCGAAGTAACACAGAGACCTTAAGGAACATGGCCATATTTTTCTAAAAGCAACAACTCTGAACCTGAACAGTGAGCTGAACTAGAACTGTTGACACCAGAGCTGCTCTACTGTTAAGCTATGGGCTTGTTGTTCCTCAGGCTTCAGAAGCAAAAAGCCTGAACCGTAAAATCCCTCATTACTTGGTCTCTGACACTAACGACAATAAACACACATAATATACTTGAAAACAAGGTAAAAACATTGTTCGTTAGAATGGATGAAAAATGTTTAGATACTTAAATAGCACATTTTTACAAGAAAAATGTCTAGCATAAGCTAAAGCTAATGTTAGCCACAAAGTTTAAAGAAAGTAAAACTCACCTTTGTGTCTGTGTATAAGGAGGCGAACATCTTAAAACCTTTCTCCAGGTTTTGGAGAAAGCCTGGATCGATGGGGCTTTGGATCGATGTACATCATTAATTGTTACCTTGGACAAGCCCTGCAAACACCCAGTGTAAAGTGCCTTTTTCAATAGATCGGAAAGATTGAGCCGCTTTTCCCCGAACGTGGAAGCTGAGGTGCAAAGATCTTCCCTACCAAGAAATATTTCCTATGTAGCTAAATTGACCCGAAGTAACCACTGATTGTTAGCGTAGCTAACGTTTTCATACTGTGTTTTCTAATGAGAGCGAGCTGATGAGAAACCGCTGTTAGAGGGGAAGTGCATTAAAGACCAGGGGATTTTGAGAGGAAAGGTCAGTCAGGATCAGAGCTGGAGCTGCTGTTCTTCAGTCTGTTTCACAGCTCAGCTTCACAATGTTGGTATTTAACTATAAAGATGCTACAAGTCAAAGCCCCAACGTGCTGAGAATATGTTGTTTTTTTTCTGAATGTGAAGGATTCAGAAAAAATACTTCACTTTTTCAAGATAATTTTTCTTTTATCCTTGGCTTTAGCCTGTGTACCAAGACATCTCAGTACTCATTGGACTTCTCTCAGTTTGACCAGCTGACTGAACCCCTGCCTGTGGCCAGTGTTTCCAGTATAATATAAATAAATACATTTGTGTTTTATTCCACACTTTTATTTTTTTTTACTTTTTGTGTATTTTAAAGAGAAATATCTCAATCTGAAGTATTAGTGTATTAAGACAGGTTATGTAATGAAATAGAAATAATTTACTCTGTTAGAATATTTTCACTCTTTGTCTATGCTGTCCATATCTGAGTTGACTTGTACTGCAATATTTTTGTTCTGGAAATTTAAAAAAAAAAATGTAGCTAATGTTTTACAATGACATGATCAAAGTTTATTGTCTTTACAATAAAATGTCAAAAAAACAAAAGGAAATTAATTTATTTTCTTCATATCTTGAAACATTAAATGTACTGTACATTAAATTATGGAATCATGTAAGTATGTTCTTGAATAAAACGCTCTAAAAGTATGTGTCTGTTCATCAATGTTAATATAAAAACTATTTATCAGAAACATTTCTATCAAATAAAAACATTGGCTCTTTATTCAGAAACCCCCCAAAACAATTAAACAATCACATCAACAGTTAGAAACGCTGTCTTTAGTGCTTTCTTTGATTACCAAATATATTAGTGTGTGTGAGAGAATGTGTCAATGACAGGTATTAACTTAAAATACTTTGTAGAATGGCACTTTGTGAAGTACGACCCATTTACTTGTATTAGCTTACTGGCAGATAAGCCACATTAAATATGGCTGGCGGTGGGACGTGCCTGGAACACCTCACCAGGGAGGCGTCCAAGAGGCAGATGCCCGAGCAACCTCAGCTGGCTCCTCTCGACGTAAAGGAGCAGCGGCTCTACTCTGAGTCCCTCCCAGATGACCAAGATTCTCACCCTATCTCTAAGGGAGACACCCAAACACCCTGGAGAGAAAACCCATTTCGGCCGCTTGTATCCGTGACCTCGTTCTTTTGGTCATGACCCAAAGCTCATTACCTGTGAGGGTTCCTACCCTCATAAATGAGGGTAGGAACGTATATCGACCGGTAAATTGAGAGCTTCGCTTTTTGACTCAGCTCTCTCTTCACCACAACGGACCGGTACAGCGCCCGCTTCACTGCAGATGCTGCGCCAATCCATCTGTCGATCTCCCTCTCCCTTCTTCCCTCATTCGTGAACAAGATCCCGAGATACTTGAACTCCTCCACTTGGGGCAGGACAGCCCCCCAACCCAGAGAAGGCACTCTACCTTTTTCCGGCTCAAGACCATGGCCTCGGATTTGGAGGCACTGATCTTCAACCCGGCCGCTTCACACTTGGCTGCGAACCGCTGTAGCGAGAGCTGCAGATCACAATCTGATGAAGCCAACAGAACCACATCATCTGCAAAAAGCAGAGATGTGATCCTAAGGCCACCAAAACGGATCCCCACCACGCCTTGGCTGCGCCTAGAAATTCTGTCCATGAAAGTAATGAACAGAATCTTTGGCAGAGGGCAGCCTTAGCGGAGTCCAACCCTCACCGGAAACAAGCTACTTACTGCCGGCAATGTGGACCAGACTCTGACACCGGTCATGGAGTGACCTGACAATACCCCATACTTCCGGAGAACCCCCCACAGGGTTCCCCGAGGGACACGGTCGAAAGCCTTCTCCAAGTTCACAAAACACGTGTAGACCAGTTGGGCAAACTCCCATGCCCGTCCCTCCAGGACGCTCCTGAGGGTGTAGAGCTGGTCCAGTGTTCCACCACCAGGATGAAAACCACACCGCTCTTCCTGAATCTGCAGTTCGACTGTCTGACAGACCATCCTCTCCAGAACCCTTGAACAGACTTTGCCAGGGAGGCTTAAGAGTGTGACCCCTCTGTAATTGGAGCACACCCTTCAGTCCCCCTTTTTGAATAGGGGGACCACCACCCGAGTCTGCCAATCTAGGGGAACTGCCCCTTATGTCCATGCAATATTGCAGAGTCGTGTCAACCAACACAACCCTACTTGTGTTGGTTGTGTTGGTTAAAGCAACATCCAGAGCTTTAAGGAACTCTGGGTGAATCACATTCATCCCCAGTTCCTTGCCACCAAGGAGCTTTTTAACCACCTCGGTGCCCTCATCCCCAGAGATCAGAGAGTCTGACCCAGAGTCCCCAGGCTCAGTTTCCTCAATGGAAGGCATGATTGAGGAGATTGAGGAGGTCTTCGAAGTATTCTGCCCACGATAGGACACAAAGACGAGCGCCTGGTGGCTGGGCTTTTCCCCATGGAGAAGGGTCCCCCTTCTCATGAGCTCACCAATTTTATTTATATAGCACATTTTCAGCAACAAGGCAATACAAAGTGCTTTACAGGAATTAAAAGGAAATACAAACAAAATAACAAACCAAAAGAAAGAGCAAAAGGAGAAAAAGCTAATAATGTTGATCCAAAGTAAATAAACTAGATACTCTGATTCAGGGTTGGTAAATAAGTATAAGTAAGTATTCTTTGGTCTAATTTCTTTTCTGGTTTGGAAGAATAGGAGTCTAAAAAGTAGTTACTAATGTAGTTTTTCTGGGTTCCAAGTTCTAATCCTTGTTCTGGGTTGCTAAATAAGTATAAATAAATAATCTCTGGATAATCTTATTCAGGGTTGGTAGATAAGTATAAGTAAGTAAGTATCCTCTGGTCTAATTCCTTTTCTGGGTTAGGAGAATAGGAGTCTAAAAAGTAATTGCTAAGGTAGTTTTTCTGGATTCTAAGTTCTAGTCCCTGCTCTGGGTTGCTAAATAAGTGTCAGTAAGTAAGTATCCCCTGGACTTCTGGGATGCTAGATAAGTATAAGTATTATCTGGACTTTCTAAGTGTACTCTAAATTTGTAAAAGTAATGAGTACTCCACAGTTTCTAAGTAATAAAAACTAAATGTTCCTGTTCTGGAAGAATTTTTTCTGGATTCTAAGTCCGTTCTAATTCCTTTCCTGGGTTACAATAATAGGAGTCTCTCTGCATCTAAATAGTGAGTACTCTACAGTTTCTAAAATATAAGTTAAGAGTGACTAATAAACTAAAGTCTCTGGATTCCAAGTTTGTTCTAATTCCTTTTCTGGGTTAAAAGTGAGTACTCCACAGTTTCTAACAAAATAAAATAAAAAAGAGGAAAGGACACATTAGGGCACATGGCAACATTCAGACAAAACAAAGGGCAATACACAACCAAATCATATTGATGAAAAACCTCTGGAAAGGTCTCATTGTAATGTTTAATTATGATTTCTGTGTGCACATTTCAAATGTTCTTTGTAATTGCAATGGATATACTTTAAAAAAAAATTATTTAGCCTGGTGGAAATCGTTATACTTCAATGACCCAAATACTAATTAAAAACAGCAGACGATCAGGATGTCCACCTCTGTTCCAAGACCTCTGGCCGGACTTCATTATTTAAACTTCTGTAGGTTGCTTTTTCTTCCGTTCAACTCTCGATGTGTTTTCCCGTGTCTGGGAACGAGTCCAGCCAGTCAGACGCCAGAGGAGCTGGACTGGGAGGAGTGAGAGAGTAGGTAGCTTTCCAACATTAGCGGTGGGAGTTCTCCTCCAGGGCTGATTTGGTGGACACTATGCGCTTTCAATTCCTGGATCCACAACGAATGAAGATCCGGATGGACTGATGCTTTAAGGACATCGCTCAATCAAGTCAGTGTGGAAACCTAATTTTGGTCCGATTTTTTCATCAGAGTGCGTGGCTTGTGGTGAACTTATTTGTAGCAAGGGGAACAGAACTTCAGTAAGACATCGCTCGGAACTGTTGATACGTCTTCAAAGAAATCTAGTAGATTCGTGTGGCAGCGGTTGTTCCCTTTTAGAAAACGCTTTCATTTCTAGAATTCGCAGGTTGAAACCCAGTTTCGTTTGGCTGCTTAAAAACATTTTCTTTTTAATGAGAAATAATGTTTCTGGACTCTCTATAAATATACTACTAACAGATGTTGGCTTATATGATTGTGTTGTAAAATCCGTGGTAGAAGCCGTTTCAGCTGTTCTGGTATGTTTTGTCCAACTGTTGCAGTACTGCATATCTTCATTCTGTGTGTGCGTTAGTGTGGGTTATTCACAGTGTTGCTATGCAGACAGACTGGAGCCACACGACAGCTTTACTTGAACCCCACTCTGAGGGTTAGGCCTGGGCTGCTCACAGTGAAAGAAATCTTTGAAGCAAAGGAGAACCTCTGCATTTTCCAGTCCACGTTGTGTAGAATAGCATATGTTACACAGCTTGGTGTATTAGTGTTGATTTTTCAGGATGCTGTTATGCAGACAGAGAGGAGCCATATAAAACCTGCTGGTAACAGCCATGACAGCACATCCTGTTATGTAGCTAAACAGAATGTGTGAGACAACATTTGAATCTTCTGGTTGTAGTTTGCTTTGTGCTGTTGACTACTTAAATTAAGTATACACCAACATTACCATCCATATTTCCTCAAATAAAGAAGCACATGCTTTAATGAGAAAAATGTACTGAATGGCAACTCTTCTATGGTTATTTTAATTTAAATTTGTAACTTTATTGTTTTAAAGGAATTGTGTCTGAAATTAACTTTGCTTTAACTTGTTGGATATACAAATTGTTGCAAAATGAAAAAATCTCTTTTACTGAATAATTATTTGAACAACACAAACAACAAAGAGTCAGTTGTGATCTCTGTCCCAGGTACAAACAAGAAATTCAAGAGAAAGTCCCGTGAGCCTAAAAGACTTTGTACTAGTATTGAAACTGAAAACATGAACAGATTCCCAGTGGACATGTCAGAAATAGACTTTGTAGATGACCAAATGGTTAACTTCAGCAATCTGGCTCCTCTCCAGAGACCACTGATGAGGTCACATGATATTATAGCCAATAGCAGTGACATTCTGTCAGCAAGACAAGAAGACAGTACAGCACCAGGCCAGAGCGGTGCCATAGATATGAGAGTTGGCATTAACATACCATCAGTGTCTACTAAAGTGTCCCAGTCACCTGCCTCTCCCCTGTCCTATCATGAAATATCCCACTGGCCAATTTCCATCTCTCAGCCCTTGAACAACAGACTGAAGCTTGGTCTACACTCCACCTTACCTGTGCCGGCACCAACCAGTGGCACCATTTCTCCTAGCCACCAGGCATTCTGTTGGGAGTCCTCACTACCTGGCCAGCCTGAAACAGCACCCAGAGTCTCCCAGTGCTTCGACCATGTAAAAACTCAAGTCTCTGAACAGAAGGTAATTATACCAAATCCACAAAACACAATAGTCTGTAAGAAAGGAGATTATACTTTGTGTCATGTTTAGATTGTAATGAGGTGCTGCTTATTTTTATACAACTTATTATAATATAATAATATTCCTAAGAATATTCTGTTATCTTTAAGCAAAATTATTACTGATTCAAAGAAACATGTTGTTGTTGGGTGAAAATTCCATCCATCCATCCATCTTCTTCCGCTTATCCGAGGTCGGGTCGCGGGGGTAGCAGCTTCAGAAGGGAGGCCCAGACTTCCCTCTCCCCAGCCACTTCTTCCAGCTCCTCCGGGGGAATCCCGAGGCGTTCCCAGGCCAGCCGAGAGACATAGTCCCTCCAGCGTGTCCTGGGTCTTCCCCGGGGCCTCCTCCCGGTGGGACGTGCCCGGAACACCTCACCAGGGAGGCGTCCAGGAGGCATCCTGACCAGATGCCCAAGCCACCTCAACTGGCTCCTCTCGATGTGAAGGAGCAGCGGCTCTACTCTGAGTCCCTCCCGGATGACTGAGCTTCTCACCCTATCTCTAAGGGAGAGCCCAGCCACCCTACGGAGAAAACCCATTTCGGCCGCTTGTATCCGCGATCTCGTTCTTTCGGTCATGACCCAAAGCTCATGACCATAGATGAGGGTGGGAACGTAGATCGACCGGTAAATCGAGAGCTTCGCTTTTTGGCTCAGCTCTCTCTTCACCACGACGGACCGGTACAGCGCCCGCTTGACAGCAGACGCTGCGCCAATCTGCCTGTCGATCTCCCGCTCCCTTCTTCCCCCATTCGTGAACAAGATCCCGAGATACTTAAACTCCTCCACTTGGGGCAGGACACCCCCCCTGACCCGGAGAAGGCACTCTACCCTTTTCCGGCTCAAGACCATGGCCTCGGATTTGGAGGCACTGATCCCCATCCCGGCCGCTTCACACTCGGCTGCGAACCGATCCAGCGAGAGCTGCAGATCACGATCTGATGAAGCCAAAAGGACCACATCGT
Organism: Xiphophorus couchianus; assembly: GCF_001444195.1. Lineage (NCBI taxonomy): Eukaryota > Metazoa > Chordata > Actinopteri > Cyprinodontiformes > Poeciliidae > Xiphophorus > Xiphophorus couchianus. Next base: position 139,297 of record NC_040238.1, read on the forward strand.
CTGCGAAAAGCAGAGATGAGATCCTGAGGCCACCAAATCGGATCCCCTCAACACCTTGGCTGCGCCTAGAAATTCTGTCCATGAAAGTGATGAACAGAATCGGTGACAAAGGGCAGCCCTGGCGGAGTCCAACTCTCACCGGAAACGAGCCCGACTTACTGCCGGCAATGCGGACCAGACTCTGACACCGGTCATACAGGGACCTGACAGCCCGTATCAAAGGGCCCGGTACCCCATACTCCCGGAGAACCCCCCACAGGGCTCCCCGAGGGACACGGTCGAACGCCTTCTCCAAGTCCACAAAACACATGTAGACTGGTTGGGCGAACTCCCATGCACCCTCCAGGACCCTGCTGAGGGTGTAGAGCTGGTCCAGTGTTCCACGACCAGGACGAAAACCACACTGCTCTTCCTGAATCCGAGGTTCGACTATCCGACGGACCCTCCTCTCCAGGACCCCTGAATAGACCTTGCCAGGGAGGCTTAAGAGTGTGACCCCTCTATAATTGGAGCACACCCTCCGGTCCCCCTTTTTGAACAGGGGGACCACCACCCCAGTCTGCCAATCCAGGGGAACTGCCCCCGATGTCCATGCGATATTGCAGAGTCGCGTCAACCAACACAACCCTACAACATCCAGAGCCTTAAGGAACTCCGGGCGGATCTCATCCACCCCCGGGGCCTTGCCACCGAGGAGCTTTTTAACCACCTCGGCGACCTCGCCCCCAGAGTGAAAATTATTTTATATTATTTAATGCTTTGCAAAGGCAATAATACCTCTTGAATTTTCATGTTTCATCACCTTACAACTCCTTTGTATTTTACTGAAATTTTATGTAATAAAACATATAAAAATGTAATAAAATTGTTTTAAAATAACTAATACAAAGGGCAGAACAAGGTATTCAACTCCAGTCAAGGGCGACTTTTACATATCCCTCTGCTTCAACACATCTGAGTCAAATAATGTCCTTAGCATAGACTCTGAAGAACTTGGCTGCGTACTGAGGAGGTGATTCAGCCATTTGATAAAGTGTGATACTTTGGTTTTGGGTTTTACACATAGCAAATCTAAAAGAGGTGGCAAAACATTAGTGCCTCTTATTGCTTTTATTAGTTACCAATTCAGCAACTACTCAACACCTGCCTGTAATCTGATTTCAGTATAAATCCAGCTGTTTTGTTATGGCTTCAGAAATTTTAAGATTTTCCTTCACAAATAAGTGCTACTTTGTGTTGATCATGAAATCTCGAATAAACTATATAAAAGTTGTTTTCATTTTTGATGTGCGTTTTTGAAAGTTCTGCCCTTGGTTATATCACCCTTTATGATCATCTGTCCTTAGGAATCTCCAAGGAAGAAGGTTGGAGTTGATGGTGATACACGGGCACGTCTCCCAGAGGTCAAAGCTATACAACAAACTAGAAGGCTACTGGCCAATGCCAGGGAGAGGACTCGTGTTCACACCATCAGTGCTGCATTTGAGGCACTAAGGAAACAGGTTTTACTCTTTTTTAAATATTTAATTTAAAAAGATGCACAAATTATACCTATGTATAACTGCATGGAAGCAGGTAAAAATGTAATATTAATATAAAATAACAGAAATATATTTATCTGGTTTTAAAGTGCATTAACAAATATGAAAACACATATGGAAGTTGTATAAGATTAGATAATTATACATATTTTTGCACATGTTAATCTTTTTGTGTACATTGTCTATTTTAATAAAACATGAAACAGTAAATGATTAGGGACTTTAACATAACGTAATCTATATATTTGTGTGTTTCTGGTACCCCCGTAAAGCTGACACCCAAACAACACCTGCAAACAACTATGATAGACGACAAAAGCACTCTTGTCCTGCTAAGGATTCATTATTGCTTCATAGAAATGATCAGATGGTAACTGGAAGACTATTGTTGTGTGCAAGTTGTGCAAAAACAAGTTAGTCCTCTACCAAAGCTATTCAGGTCTAAAATACCATCTCAATACAACAAGCAAACAAATAAACAAACAGCATCAAGCACAGATGTCCCCTATACAGTCCACATTAAAAAAATGTTTTTTTCAAAGAAGCTAGATGAATCACTTTGTTTCCTGAATCACTTGAAAACTGAATGGCTACAATAGCACTTTTCACTTGTCTGATTGTTAAATATAATAAATAACAGATTAAAAACAAGAAATATCTTTGTTTTTGATCTCATGTGTCTATTAATTTAGAAGCAAAAAAGGTTTAAAATTGAGAAGGCTGCTCATTTTGTCAATATTTAGCCACGGATTAAAATGTAATTAATTGCAATTAACTCAAATAAAAAACAAAAGAGCCCCATTTCTAGATATGGCCCTTGTCAAGCAAAGAATCACATTGAGCAGCAAAATTTAATGAAGGGTTGAAGGTATTTAACAACAAATTTGCTGTTAAATACAACAATGCACACAATACATTTTGACACCCTGATAAAGATTACTACACCGAGGTAAGGTCGACTTAGATTATTTCTGTTGCTGTTGCCATTGAAGCAGTAAAAGAATTAAAACTTTGTGTACAGGCAGCAAGTCATACCAGAACCAGACTCAGGTTGGTCCTCTGCCACTGCTGGCTGAAACTTGAGGGGGTTAAGAAAAATATTAATTCATTTAACCCCTTAACTGGTGGTGTCCCATCCATGGGACAAATCTAGTTTGTCTGAATTCTCTGCCTTTTTCTCCTCTTTAAACTCTGCCGGTGCCCATTATGACGCTTTTATATGGCAGCCTAGAACACCCCTCCCCCCTTTTGATAGACTCATTATTCAATCAATGATGCTATGAAATGGCTTTTCCCGAGCCAATAATATCCAGAGAGTGACTTGAGCTCATTTTGACATGTCTCTGTTCTTTCTGGAATATTTCTGACTGGTCAACTTGGAGACTAAATCTAAAGCCACAGATGTGTAGCCAACACCTGTCCTGTCATAAGGATATAAGGCATTTTAGGGTTTGTTTTGACATAAATCCATCAGCTGCATGCATAGCCACGCATAATGTGTGCACCTTTGCTGCGTCAAAGTCAGGCTCTGTGCGCCCTCAGTGTTTACAGGACTTTTTCTCACCAACAGAGAGACACGTTGTCAGAACTTGTCAAAACTGGATGTATTTCTTCAACAGAACTTCACAACTCACAGGAGTGGATGATTATGGCCATAAGAGTGCTGACAAGTTTTGGATTTGAGAATACCGGAAGCTTTTAGTCATCTGCTGCTACAGTCAGAGCGAGGTGGGTAGAGCGTACGAGCATACCGTAAGAACGCGCATGGGGGCAGGAACGGGGGGGAGGTGATAGCGTACCGTCAGAGCCAGCATAGGGGGTGTGCATGAGTGGGAGGAACGGGGAGGGGGTTAGTGTATCATTAGAGTGGAGGACGCGGGGGGCGAAATAGAAGGAGAGGGGGGGGGGTTAGCATACCATTGGGGCGGGGGGACAGAGGTTGTGGCGTATCGCAAGAGAGGGGAGGAGGTCTGACTGTACACTAACCACCTCTCCGTCCGTCCCTCCTCTGCGCTAACGGTGGCGGCAACCTGCCATTACCTTCCCATATTCTCAAATCCAAAATTTGACAGAAATGCTATTTTATTTATATAATTATAAGTAATTTCCACTATCAGGAATTTTGTGTCTACCTGAGGATTCCTCTGGTCATTATCTTTCATTAGAGACCTCATTGATGACTGTATGTTGAAGCACTGAGGAGTTACAGTCACTTGAAGTTTGTATCAGTGACTCATAAATAAACATGTCCAAAATGACATTTATTTTTGTGCTATTTTGGTCAGTCTTGAAATCCATGAGCAGAATACTTTGTTGTACAGATTTATTGTATTTTCCAGTCCATACATTCAACACTCAATGTGCATTTACAAGAAATAAAAATGAAAAATCTGGGTGAAGCAAAATTTTTCAATTTCTTTTGTGTTACAAACGTAATAGCTACAAACTACTTACAGTTAAAGTATTTTTGACAGCAAAAATAGAAAATTTAGCTTGTCTTCTTCACAAAGAGACCAAGCTTTTGTATGTACTCCAATTGTTCAAGAACAGCAGCTGATTTTATTTGGATATACCTTTTCAGGCATTTTTCGTGATTTTGGTACTACCAGTGAAGGGGTTAAATAAATAATACACTTGAAATGTTTTTGTGTTTTTGTCTGATTACAGATGCAGAGGCTTTATGCATCTTTAGTTTTCCTTAAAAGAACTTAAAAATATATATATTTTTTATTATAGGGATTTGAGGTATGTTTATGGTCTTCTGCTTACAGAACCTACTTAACATTAACCTTTGTCTCTGGTTTTCTCTAGGTGCCATGCTACTCCTATGGACAGAAACTTTCCAAGCTTGCTATTTTACGTATTGCTTGCAACTATATTCTGTCTTTGGCTCACTTAGCTGAGCTTGACTACAGTCCAGATCACAGCAGTGTGAGCTTCTCTCAGTGTGTGGAACAGTGTACCAGGACCCTACAGGCTGAAGGGAGGAGCAAAAAAAGGAAGGTGAGGCAGCTCTTATTTCCAGCAAACCACCCATCATTAAAAAGGATCATATAATGAAACTTTTTTTTTTCATCTCTGAATTACCAGGTTTTTACTATTGTCTTATACAGGGCCAGAGTGGGACTTGTTTTTAGACTAAGAGTTTTATGTCTAAGATAAGATGACCAGATTTCCAAGACTAAATCTGGGTATTAAAAAAAGTAAAAAATTAAAATGAAGAAACTGTGACAGTTACAGTTTACATATTTATTAATATTTAAACATTAAAAATCCAGTATAAAAGCAAGAATGTGTCTCTTCACACTGTTGTTTTCTAACAGTAATAATAATAGGTGTTAGAAATAGAGAACTAAAATTGGAAATATGTGGGGAAATTGTGTACATATTTTGTAAGAGACCATGCATACATATGAAAAACATAGTAGGTAGCCTCTGTTAATGAACAAAAAGCCTACAATGGTAATTGAAGTAACTTGAAACTGACAAAAAGTGTCTACTGAAAAATTGATGAAAGTCAGACACTGCTTTTAAATTGTGGTTCAATTAAAATGATCATGAGAACTTATTAGCATTTTTGTGTCTGTGACCATAGAACTGGTGTACCTTTTGTCTCATCTGTTCAAAGGTCATTCTCCCAGAACCTTTGTGAAAAATTCCAGCCTCACTTTTTTATGACATGTTTTCCTCCTTAGAGTTCACCTTTACTTTCCGTGGAGATTGTTCTGGGCTTTTTGGTATCCATTCAGATCATAATTCTCTTGAATTTGTCATCAATTTTCTTCCTGTGGCCACAGCCAGGGAGATTGGCTACAGTCCTGTGGGTCTTAAGTTTCAGAATAATCTGTGCAACTGTAGTTGCAGATGCATCAAGCTGCTTTAACATCCTGGCCTGTCATTTTCTTATTCTGTTGTATCGCAAATCAAAACATTGTCTGAGTTTTACGGGTTAATTTTCAGTAAATTTTCATTTATCACATTTGTCAATTTCAAATTGTTTCAGTGACCACTGTGGGTTTTTCAGTCATTAACAGAAGGTACCGACAACTTTGTCCACATGTGAATGTTGTGCATGCATGGACACATGGGTGTCCTGAAATACATGAGGTGTATGTGTAAGGTTATGTAGTGGATATGTAAAGACATTGTGTGTGTTTGCAATGAGTGAACTTCGGTCAGGAAGTCCGCTAACATGAGCTCATCTCTGGATCTGTAAGCCCTTCTCCATCTGAAGAGCCGTCAGCCACAGTGATCAGGAATCAGGCGTAGTCTGGATAGAATAAGAGCAGAAAAGATTATGTGAAAAACTGAGAAAAACCACAGGAATAGTAAAGAGAAACACTTAAAATTTGAGAGATAAGGCCCAATTAAATAATATGTTATTTTATCTCTCTTCAGCTCAGTTTTACCATTTTCCTCTGGGCTTGTTCATTCAGTTCTATCAGACTATTTTCTCATCTTCTATCAGTCTGCCACTATTCTAAAATAAAGGCATATCACAATCTCCTCCAAAAACATTGGAATATACATATGACATACTGAAAATTTACAGTTTAACAAACAAAATTAGATTTTTCTTTTAGAACTTGATTATTTTGAGTTGAGGAACTAGATTCTTCCTAGTAAAATCTTAGTATAAATATTAACCATTTTCATCAGCTAATGAAAATTTAGCAAAAAAAAAAATGTTTGGAGCTAAACAAACAGAAGAAATGATCGCTCAAACCTCATCAGTTTCAGTTCATGCTCTTCTTCATTCAGTTTCCCTGTCACTGAGTGACTCCATTTTTGTGAGAAACTTTCATATGTCCAAACTCATGTCTAGCTTTGAAAATACAACCCTCTGATCACCAGTTAATTACAAAACATTTGTCTTTTCAATTAGTTTATTTTAACAACCCTGTTACTATTTGTGTGTTTGACTTCTGTCCTTTCAAAAACAAAAATAATGCTTTTCTTTCAACAATGTCTTTTAAACTTCTAAGATTGAGTGAACCAAATGAAATTTTCTTATTTAACATCATAAACAAAATAGGTCCTTGAATAGAAAAGAAAAAGAAAAATCAGTTAAACTGAATACCATGAAATGATATTCAGTAAGTCAGATATACAGTACAGACCAAAAGTTTGGACACACCTTTCTAATTCAATGAGTTTTCTTTATTTTCATGACTATTTATAAGGCAAGAAATCCCACTTATTAACCTGACAGGGCACACCTATGAAGTGAAAACCATTTCAGGTGACTACCTCTTGAAGCTCATCAAGAAAATGCAGAGTGTGTGCAAAGCAGTAATCACAGCAAAAGGTTGCTACTTTGAAGAAACTAGAATATAAGGGGTATTTTCAGTTGTTTTACACTTTTTTGTTTAGTGCATATTTCCACATGTGTTATTCATAGTTTTGATGCCTTCAGTGTGAATCTACAATGTCAATAGTCATGAAAATAAAGGAAACTCATTGAATTAAAAGGTGTGTCCAAACTTTTGGTCTGTACTGTAGAAAAAAACGTAAGCTGAAGAGTTGCAGCAGCAGGTCCTTTTACAAAGTCTACATCTCCATCTTATTCCGTATGCATACCTTCCAGTCCGATTTGGCGTCCATCAATATATCCAAAGGGTCCACGGAAAGGCCACCTTCCCTGCTCTGCTGGCTTGATCAATCTGCGGCCACAGATGATTTCTCTCCTCCCAGGGTAGCATTTCAGCAAACCGGATGCCCAGTTCCTTGCAATAAGTGGATTTTTTTGGTCTTAAGATAAGATAAGATTTATTGTCATTGTCATCAACAGATTACAACGAGATTGAGATTTGCTCGACTCGAGTTAAGATGCAGGTTATGTGTATATACATAATATACAAAGATAAAGAAATAAATAGTACAAAATGGGAAATAAATAGACATCAGAAGATGGTTGCAGCGCCTGGAGGTGTCGCAACAGAATTTACATTTTTTAACAAAGTGGTGTCAAGAGCAGAAGTTCTTATGCCTTTGAATTTAGTGCCATGATTGCCATCGGGTAAAAACTGTTTTTTAGGCAATTTGTCCTGGTTTTTATTGCTCTGTATCTCTTGCCTGATGGCAGCAGCTGGAGGAGACCATGGCCAGGGTGTGAAGAGTCATTTAAAATGTCCAAAACTTTCTTGTGAAGCCTGGAAGTGTAAATCTGTTCCATAGTGGGCTGGGGGCAGCCTATGGTTCTCTCTGCTGCCCTAACAACCCTCTGGAGCGCCTTCTTGTCCATAGATGTGCTACTGCCGTACCAGACACACAGACTGTATGTGAGCACACTCTCTATGGAGCAGTGATAGAAGGCCTGCAGCAGGTCTGAGGGGAGACGGTTCTTCTTGAGTATTCTCAGAAAGTACAGTCTCTGCTGTGCCTTCTTCAACAGCTCCTTGGTGTTGGTGCTCCAGGTTAGCTTGTCCTCCAACTCCATGCCCAGAACCCTGAACACTGGGACCCTCTCCACATAGGTCCCACTGATGGTGAGAGGCTGGATGTCCGTTTTGTTCTTCCTGAAGTCGATCACCAGCTCCTTTGTTTTGGAGGTGTTGAGGAGCAGGTTATTGACTTTGCACCACTCTGACAGCCGCTTCACCTCATCCCTGTACTCCAGCTCCCCCTTCCCGCCTGAGATGAGACCAACAACAGTCGTGTCATCTGCAAACTTTATGATCTTGTTGCTGAGGTGGTTGGAGACACAGTCATGAGTGTAGAGGGTGTAGAGAAGTGGGCTGAGCACGCAACCCTGTGGCGATCCGGTGTTCAGGCTCAGAGTGTGGGGGCCCAGTCTGACCCTCTGGGAGCGACCTGTTAGGAAGTCCAGGATCCAACTGCAGGTGGCTGATGGGAGCCCAAGGTTTGCTAGCTTGGATACCAGACGTTGGGGAAGTATAGTATTAAATGCTGAGCTGACGTCCACGAAGAGCATTCTGACGTAGCTCCCCTGCTTCTCTAAGTGGGTCAGGGCAGCACGAAGTGCTGTGGATACAACGTCCTCTGTGGACCTCTTTGCTTTGTAGGCAAATTGGAGAGGGTCCAGCTCAGCAGGCAGGCCAGCGAGGATGTGACTCCGCACCAGTCTCTCGAAGCACTTCATGATGATCGGTGTGAGTGCCACTGGACGGTAGTCGTTCAGGGTGTTGATGTTGGTTCTTTTCAGCAGGGGGACAATGGTAGAGGACTTTTAACTGACCTGGGTCACTTTTCTCCAGGTATCTTGCTTGGCTTTGAGGGTGCAGAGTCGTTTTCTTTTATTTTGAGTGGAGATGTCCATGGTGTAGCCATAGTCTGACTTAGAAGTTGCTTCTTCTTTTTTCGAGTCAATTCTAGGCTTGAGTGTCTTATAAATGTTCTGGGAAGCCATTTCGGTAATTTTAGGGGAGAGTTAACTTAAAAGAAGAGTAGAATTTAGGACTTGCTCTGCAAGCTCTAGAAAACATGGCCACTCAACCCGCCATCTGTAAAAACCGACCCTCTCTTTAAAATCATAAGACACCCTCTGCCATTAGCATCCACATTTCCTTCCGCAAACACTTCTTTTTTATGGCGGTGTGCAAAACACAGAGTCCGCTCTTTGTGACGTTATTGCACCCTGTACTGCAGGATACTTTCAGGTTCACGTCGCATATATTTTGAAGTGTGAAAGACCACGTCAAAAAAAATCTGATTTCACAAAAAATCTGATTTGTACAAATTTGCAATGTGAACATAGCCATAGCTGCAGTTCTAACTGAGATGATTGTATCTCCATTGTGACTGCAAAAACGTACTTTTCTGATGAAACTATGCAACTTAAGGGTTGCATAGTTGCAACTTTTTTGCCTGTTGATAACTTTTCACTGCTTCAGCTTAGTTAATGTGCAAATTTTTTATTTGTACTGTTTTGTATTTTTTATTTTAGGAGTGATGATCTTGGAGGCGAGTTGAAGAAAAACCATTGAATCTGAAGTGGAAGAAGTGGATGAATACAGAAAAGTTTGACTTATGCATTTCATAAGTTGTCTGTTTATACCCAATTGTGAAACTGAGTCTGTGTCACATAGTTCAGGATACAATGTTAACCATGGAAAGTACCAATAGAATCATACAGGTACAGTATTGTTAATGATTATTGTAGATTTTGACTATTATAAGATATCAATTTGTCTTTTTTTTTCTCCAAATAACAAATTTAAATACATACAGCAAATAATGACCAAACTTCTGACCAGCACATTAATGTACACAATAAAAATTTATTCACCCACTTGGAGATTTATTCATGAAATAGCTGATTTACTTCAATTTTTAGAAAGCTGATTTGAGTTTGGATATTACCAAGTTTGATAATTGTGAAACCTGCACCATCAGGTAATCAGTCAAATAAAATGTCTGGCATATTTTCAGACATGTGATCTAGTACACCAAAGCATATTAAAAGATCAGGTGCTTTTCAACTAAACCTTTCTAACTGGTCCACCCCAGCAAGATTAATTTTCCATTGGCAGATTCGGTGCTGTTCTGCCTGGCTGTTTTCAGATTTTTGTACCTACTTCAGGGGTAGTAAGAGGCGCACCGAACCAGGTACGGCACCAGAACGATTTGATTAACAGCTGCCAGCATTTGTTGATTGGCTCTTGATTTATGTCACTGAAATCTCCAAAATAATATTATAATTTAGCTGTGGAGAGCTGCTCATAGCTTAACTATGAGTTTAATCAGCAGCAGCGCCAGAAACACATGCGGTAAGTTTGGCAACGGAATGACCGTGATTTAGCAGCGCTGTAAGCAGCTGGTATCTCTGAAGAACAACCGCAGTTTTGTGCCGACAGTATGAAACATAGTCAAACATTTCTGAAAAGAAGAGTGGACTGAAATTCCTCTAAAGCCGTTTAAGAGTCACTGCCAGCAATCATAAATCCTTGATAGCAGCATAAAATGAGCCAGTTTTAAGAATGCACGATATTAGATTTTTGGTCACTATGCGATATGACGATATTCTAAAACTCATTTGGCCGATAGCCGATACCAATACCGATATTTTTTCCTATACCTACTTACTGAAACTATATGGCTTTCTCTGCTGTGGAGTTAAAATACTGCATTCTCTTTGTCAATTTAGACTGCTACCAAATGCAAATGCTAAAAAGGAGGCTGAAAATGATTTAATACTTTCCACTTGCATTGTTTAATGTCAAATTTATTCATAACATTTGCTCTCTAAGACAATGACAACATTCAAACAGTGCAAATTTGACATTGTGGTGTGCTGTAGGCGTCATTGTCACTGGTGTGTCATATTGTTAGAAAGCCCACACTGTTTATACTTAGTCTGTGTATTATAGTATTATGTTTTGCCGTTCTATCATTGTACGTTCTAATTTTCTATGTTATTGAACTCATCATAGTTGTACAGACACCCTTTGAATACACCACAGATCTGCGACGTTGAGCAGCAGCAACACTTTTCTGCATTTTTTCCTCGGTGCAGCGGTAGAGGAGATTTTACCTTTATGTCTTGGTTTGTCGTTGTGTGTGAATTTCCAAAATGTGAGCTTCATTACTTTGTTGTGTTGTGGGTTTGGTACAGCCGAGCGTATTGGTTTAATTCTGAATGCGCTGAAGTTTTTCCGTCTTAGAGCTCCGTCTAGTTCGCTATGCTGATTTGCGTTTGTAAAATTCAGCTTGATTTAAAGCGGAACTCACAATATACTCAAGGGGGATCGGTCACAGGAATCAGGTAAAATATGTTACACCATTTAATTTGATAAGAAAATAAATATCCAACCACTCAATATGAAATTTGTTGATTTTTAACAACAATGATTTATTCAAAAAACCACAATAAGAAATAATAACATCTATTCTGATAAGTAGATCAGTAACTAAAAATCCCTCAAAAATAATTATAGGTTAGATTTAAATCATTCAGTTTATGCCAGCAAAAAAACCTAAATAATTAAATGTCCAAAAAAGTCCGTTCTTTTTTAATCAGAATAATGTCCGCAAAGGAGTTCCATATCGTCACATCCATATCTCAGGTCCCTCTTGAAAATGAGATCTAGAGCTCAACGGGGTTTACCGGATTAAATAAATATATCCTCAAAAAACAAAACAAAGTCCTGGAAAGTATTTCCCCGTTTTAATCCAAAATGAAAAACCCAAAACGTCAAAAAAAAAAAAAAAAGAGAAAAAAAGAGTGGTACCACCAAAAAACCCCCAAAAGAAAAGTAAAGTCCAGAACTCACCGGGACCGTCTTTCTTTCCCCTCGGTGTCTTCTCTCACCGGACGGCGTTTCCTGGGTGCAAGCTCCGATCCAGTTTCTAAAACGCACAATCTGCGGCGCTGGGGCGAACTTTGACTGCTGTTTTATGTCTTTTCTTTCTTTTTTTTTACTTGTTTTAAACATTCAATCAAGTCTCCCGCTGCACAGATCTGACGGTGTGCGTCGTCCTCTCCGGTTGCGCCGACGCACACGCCCCTTTTTATTTACTAATTTCAACCACACCTAAAACCAGTATGATGCTGCCCAAAAATCCGTTTTGAACAGTGGAAACTTGTAATAATTTTAACAATCACGTAACATCACCTGTTCTACAAAACAGTTTGATACATTTACTCTTTAATGTATTTATTCAGAAAAAAACAAACATAGTGGTTATGTTATTGGTTTAGTTGATTTGTTGTTCGGCTTTTGGGACAGTTTGACTGAAACAATATTTTGCGTGTAACTATTGTGTTATGTTTTGTTTATACTACTATATTGATTATTATTTGTCTATTGTTGTTTCGGACCATCTACTTGACAAATTCCTACATAATAAATGCATCTGAAATAAACCATTCAAGTTGGAATCCGCTGTTCTTTAACTTAACCTTGTCCCCATGTGTTGCTGCTCTAAATCAGAAATTTACATATAAAAACAAGGCCTTTTATATCGAATGGCTGATATCCAATATAAAATTTTACAGCTAATATCGGCCAATACCAAAACCATGACAATAATATCATGCATAGGGTGACCATATTTTTATTTGGGAAAACCAGGACACCTTGGAAGTGGGGGTGAGGGTGGGGCGGAGGGGATCTCTGTTCCCATGCATAGAGATGTCTGTGGCATGCACTCACTTAACATAGGCCTACATAATCCTACAATAACATGATATTTACAGTTGGTTTATTAAAAATGCTTTTCAGTAAAAGTCAACAGCAATAACTCCAATAACAAATGATAATTTTATTCAAAATGTATTTATTAAAAATGCTTAACAATTCCTGTAATGAATGACAGAAATAATGTCTCATCTAAACATCCCTCACTTAACAATAAAAGTTAACAATAACTCTCAACTCCCAATAACACATGATACTCAGCCTCAGTAATGAACGAAATAATGTCTGTTCTGTAGACTATTGGAAAAAATAAATTAACAAATGAGGTAATTAACAAAAAATACCTCTTGTGTAGCAAAAATAACTCAAAATGTACCAAAAACAAACAAACATATCAATAGACTATCTTTACTTTCCTGCTTAATCCTTGTCTTCCTCTTCATCCAGTTTTTCTTCCTTGTCCTTGTTTGCCCATTTGTATTTTGCTGTAGAGCTGATCTTTCTCAGCAGTTTCTTGTGGCTCAACACATACGTATGAAAGTCCTTGCAAGACATATTTTTGAAATTGTATTGCATAAATAGGATCCCTTTCAATGATTCAACTGAGAGCTGGTTCCTCTCCTTTGTCCACTGGATCTGCATCAGTGAAAAAACTCTCTCTACATTTGCATTGTGAGGAGGAAGTGCAAAGACAAACTGTGCAATCTTCAGCAGTTCTGAGTAGCATGCAATACTTTTGGCCTTCTCAACGTATTTGGTCCACTTCTGGTGCACCTGCAGGCCCATGAACTCATCATCACTGCAGCTTTCTATGAATTTCTTCAGATTGGCAACTTGGTCAAAGCATTTAACATCATCAATTGGCACCCCCTTCTCTCCAAGGTACTTGATGCAGGCCTCCACATCATTCCACTTTGGTGGCTCACTTATGTCCATCCACATGAATGGTGAGAACTCTTCCATAGGTGTCATCCACTTCTCCAGATACATGAACTGTACATGCCGAGCACATCAGCCATGAACTTGTCATCAGTGTTGTATAGTAACGAAGTAAAAATACTTCACTACTTTACTTAAGTATATTTTGGAGTACTTCATACTTTCCTGGAGTATGAAAATTTTTGATGACTTTCACTTTTACTTCACTATATTTCCGAACGTAATTGCGTACTTTTACTCCGATACATTTTCAATGTGTGGTTTAGTTACTCGTTACAAAAAAGCGAGAGAGAGAAACAAAGTGTTTTGATCCCACCTACTGATTAGCAAGTAGCAAGTAGGCTACCGAACAAAGTCCGTAGCCTGCTTGCCTGGGCTTGTTCATCACCACCAATAGGATGCACCTTCTTCTTCTTCTTCTTTTCTATTATGGCGGATCACAAGCAACTTTAAGGTGCATACCGCCACCTACTGTACATGAGTGTGTAGAAGTATTACTTCATATCTATTAAATTCTATTTTTTAATTTTGTATTCTTAAGATAAATAAACAATGCTTTCCTTAATTTGTGAATATCTGTTATGTTTCCTTCATTTCCTAATATACCTTTAAGATTCCATTCATGCCCCATATTTCTAACTATTCTCTTTAATTCTTCCCTTTCGAGTTCATTTGACTTACATTTCATCAATATGTGTTCTACATTTTCTTTCTCTCCACATCTCTCACATTTATCATTATTTTTCCTCCCTATTTTATAAAGCATGTCATTTAAGTAGGTATGACCTACTCTTAATCTACTAATTATTATTTCTTCTCTTCTGTTTCGTTCATTAATGCTTCGAATTTGAACTGACTTTTGTACTTCATATAATCTTCTTCCTTTCTTATCTTCATTCCACATTTTTTGCCATTTCTTGATTTCTTTACTTTTAATTAGGATACACCTGTTTCGCTTCTCCCATTAAACACAAAGCAAGTCTCGCAATCAGTAGCAGTCACATGGAAATTCTATCTTACAAAAACTCCCCGTCCAACTTGAAGAAACACATCGAGGTAACTTCTTATGAAATGGTTATAATCCTCCTGTTTCAGTAACTATAGCTTGGTCACTAGGCACTATTGAGAAATCTTGACCATAACATTACCTGTATAAATGAACTTTGTTTGGCATTGTTTCAGTTCCACATGTGGTGTATTTAGCTTAGGCCTAATGTTGACTGTAGCAGGCTACCTAGACTCCTCTGTTCAAGGGGGGACAGAAGCCATAGCGATAGCAATTTAGACTAAATTTAACGAATATAGGAAAGGCATGCAAGTTCAAAACCAGGTTTACAGATGCCAATAAGCTGCATTTCCCTCCCAATTCTTTTTTTCTTTTGCATAATGACCAGTTGTGTGCCCCACCTACTGACTGTAGCATTGACTGATTCACTGATTTGTGAAGTAGAGTAATCGTAACAGCTCTTTTTCTTCATGTTGGCCGCATTTTCTGTGCTATTTATTTTTCTCATTTTCAGCACTGACCTTACTTGAAGGGAAAACTTGAGGCTTACAAAAACTTTGTATTTTCTGTCCTGGAGGGTTTACTAAGAAGCTGGTTCAGTTGTAAAGCAGGTTAAGTTAACCTTGTGCTATAGGTAAAGCACCTAATTTTCTTAACTAAATGATGCCTGCAGGTATATCTATTAGCAGGTTTAATTTTGCCTGCACTTGGTTGGGTACATTATTTTAAGTGTATTTGACAAGTTTACCAAAATATAAAAAATGTCATTCAAACTGCATTTGCTTTGTTTTACTTTTTACTTGTACTTTTCATTACATTACTTGAGTACATCCATTTTTACAGTAATTTCCATACTTAAGTACAAGAAGTTTCAGATACTTTAAGACTTTTACTCAAGTAACATTTCAGTCAGTGACTTCGACTTTTACCAAAGTCATATTTTGGAGAGGTACTTTTACTTTTACTTGACTCTGAGATTTCAGTACTTTATACATCACTGCTTGTCATAGCCCTCTTCAAGTCCTACTCTGCGATTTTCGGCCAGCAGTCCCTTAACTTTGAGGGACATAAAATTGATGTTATTCCGTTCAATAAGAATGTTGTGGATGCTGCTCAATATTTTCTTAACCTCCATGATGGAGTTGTTCTCCCTTTCCATTTCTTGAATGTGATTGTGGAAGACGGACATGAGTGAGTGCATGTGCCACAAGTATATCTCACTAAATGGATTTTCAAAAAATGCCCTGATTATCATGGGTGGCTTTTCCTGAGACAAAAAGAATGCTTTTAAAGCAAAGAACATTTGTAGCATCCTCTCTATGCCTGGGAACAGAGAGAGCCACCTTGTCTTGCTGTGTGACAGCATCCTCTTGTATTCAATATCAATAAAATCGCAGTACTCTTTGAGGGACTCTGTACGAACAGTGTAAATGTGGAAGTACTGGTAGATTTTAAAAATTATATTCTCAATGTCCACATCAAGTCTGTCTGCCCCGTGATGGACACAGTTGTTAAGTATGTGTGCTGGGCAACCCACGCCAATCAATGTTTTGTTTTGTAGCATTCTCTTCAAATTTGCAAATACATTATTCCCCCCTTCATCACGCTGGGTTCCACCAAAATTAGTGTTGCAATTGTCCCCGGTAAATGCGACGCATTTGGAAGCCAAATTGTTTTTTGCCAATGTTTCCATTAGGTAATTGGCGATGGTGGTTGCAGTCTCATTTGGTGTATCTTGCACTTGAATCAACTTGCTCTGCACACCACCCTCCTTCCAATCAAAGTACTGAATAATTATGGGGAAGATTTTCACCGCACTGTGATTACTCCCATCAGTACTTACACCACAAAATGGGATGTCTTTGAGTGCTTTGTGTGCCACTTCAACAGAATGAGGTGCCAGAACACCATCAACAATAGCCTCGGTCTTAGTTCGGGCACAACTAAACTTTTTGGCAGTGTTTGAATCGGGGAGGGTCTTTTTCAACAATGAACTCGTGCAGTCCATAGATCGATAACTGTTGAGATGTTTCACTGTGTGGAATGGCCATGCAGCCTCCGCTGCATTCACTGCATCCTCGTTCCCTGGTTTGACAAAGTACTGTGTGATCGAGCTAGCACTACTCTCACCTCGGACAGCTGTTTTGTGTTTCTCGGTGTCCAGGTGGCTTTTCAGATCCCTTGCACCTCCATTGGACACCGAGACATACAGTGCTGCTTGAAAGTTTGTGAACCACCCGAACATGGTCTTTGTTTTCTAAAGAAAAATTATTATAATCATGTGACATGAACATCCAAATCTCAAATTGTAAAGCAGACCTTCCACATAAGGGAAACAAAGAAAAAAATATACATGTTTTCATTATTTATTCAACAAAAGTATTTTATCTGTCAAAAAACAGCAAATCTGCCAAGTGCAAAAGTATGTGAACTCTTTCAGTTAGTACCTAGTGGCACCTCCTTTTGCAGCTATTACTTCAACTAAACGTCTTCTGTAACCACAAACGAGTGTCTCACATCTGCTTTTTGGGATTTTTGTCCACTCCTCCTTGCAGAACTCTGCCAGTTGAGTGAGGTTGGAGGGACATCTGGCATGTTGTCCCTCTGGCACTGCCTGTTTCAGATCTTGCCACAGCATTTCTATAGGATTGAGATCCGGACTTTGACTGGGCCAATCCAGAGTGCGAATCTTCTTTCTCTTAAGCCATTCTTTGGTACTTTTGCTGGAATGCTTTGGGTCATTGTCTTGTTGCATAATCCATTTCCGTCCCAGCTTCAACTCCCTGACTGATGGCAGGAGATTCTGGTCAAGAATTTGTTGATAGTCCTGGGAATTGATGGTTCCCTGTATTATATGGAGACGTCCAGGTCCAGAGGCAGAAAAGCAGGCCCAGACTTTCACATTTCCACCACCATGCTTCACTGTTGGGAGGATGTTCTTTTCTTTAAATGCAGTGTTTACTTTTCTCCAAACATGGCGCCTGTGATTATGGCCAAATAATTCAATTTTGGACTCATCTGTCCAGAGAATGGACTTCCAGAAAGCCTCTGGTTTGTCCAAGTGCTCTCTGGCAAAGTTTAAACGGGCGGCTTTGTTCTTTCTTGAGAGCAGAGGCTTCCTTCTAGCAACTCTCCCATGAATGCCATGTCTATTGATATTTCGCCTGATTGTAGACGCATGCACATTTATCCCAGATGCTGACAGAGAGGTCTGCAACTCTCTGGAGGTGATGCGTGGGTTGGCCTTTACCTGCATTATTATTTTTCTGGTGCTTCTTTGTGTAAGTTTTGACGGCCGTCCACCTCTGGGCAGAGTTGCGGTGATGCCTAGTGCCCTCCACTTGTAAATGATTTGTCTCACAGTGGATGGATGAAGCTGGAATCTTTTGGAGATGGTCTTATAGCTTTCCCCAGACCGATGGGCTGTCACCACCTTCTTCCTGATGTCCTCAGATGTCTCCTTTCCTCTCGGCATTGTTGATCTGGTCTTTATGCCTTGACACAACAGTGGTTTGGCTGGTTTCCTCCCCCTTTTAACCAGTGCACCTTAAAACCTTTCCCAAAGATGTCTCATTTGATTGGTCTGCTTAACTCAAGCACTCAAATGTGTTTCACCTGAGTCTTTTACCTGATTGTCTTTACCAGTGCAGCTGTGGTTCATTTACTTTTGCAGATGCTCTGATTCCATGTTTCATTTAGTCTGCTTGCAATTCACACATTCCCCTCAAAACAAGCAAATGGAATCAATGAACATAAACCTGACATCTCGTATGCAAAAACTAGTAATGAGAAAATAAGAAAATCATGGTTAAAAAGAAGAAAAATCTAAACTACTCAACTAGTTCACAAACTTTCAAGTAGCACTGTATGTGCCTGCTTTGCACACTGTGCACAAGGCCTCCCATTTGTCTCGACCTGGTCTGAAAGCGGGGAAACTCTTTTGTAAATCGTCGGTAAACATACATTTGCGCTTTGGCATGTTGTTTTCGTACTGACAGCCACGCTATCTATCTTCTGATTAAGAACAGGGCTGCCCGCACTGACGCGGCTCAGGGATTACGTCACACGCAGCGCCGTGCGCAGTGTCCTGGTGCCTGTAAATTTAATGGTCCAATGAAGGTAATTTTAAAAACAGGACATTTCCTCACTTTCTAAAAAAAAACCGGGACGCCCAGGACAGGACGTGAAATACAGACTTATCCCGGGAAATACGGACATTTGGTCACCCTAATCATGCATCCCTAAGCCAGTTTTTAGGATTAGGGCAAAACATTTCATTTCATATGGCAAAATGTATGTTTTATTTGTCCTTTGAAATTGTCAAAACTATGGTTTTGATAGATTTTTACCCATAAAAAACAAAATTTGAAACCCATAAAAATATATAAACATATTGATCTGAAACATTTTAATGTGACAAAAAAGCAAAAAGAACTAATCTGTTATCAGCGACAAATAATGGTATTATCATGGTACTGTAATAGCCATGTCGTTATTTACACGTGTTTGTGCAGTACATTGATGTACTATTCTGCTCTTCTATATGTATAGTTCTGAAATTGTGGAAAATCTTAAGAATGCATAGTAATTAAAATAGTTGCAAATGTTTAGTACCAACAGCTACTTCATTTAGCAGTTTTTAAACACTCCATATTCTTGAGATTTAGCATAAATTATATAGATTTTTTTTTAAAAACCATGTCTTTTCTTTATTTTGTGAACTGCAGTTACAATTTTCTCCTTGGGCAATCAGATTTTAAAGCTTGGGATTTCCACCAAAGCAATGAACTGTTAAATAGTATTAGGTTCTGTTTGCAAACTTTAATCTCATTTTACATGTATACAGTGACAATAAATTTGTAATAGATAGACAGGTAGAATATACCTTATTGATCCATAAGTGGAAATTGCTTATTTGTTGACAAGTTACTCCATCCAAGGTATCAAAATATTAATTTAACAATAAGTATTTATATACAGCTCTGGAAAAAGACGAGTGCACTGAACTCCTTTGAAAACCTGATGGTTGTTGTTTCTAAATGGATATGAACTTGTTTTCTTTGGATTATTTGAGGTCTGACAGCACTGCATATTTTTTGTGATTTTGACTATTTCTCATTTTCTGCAAATAAATACTTCATTTTTGCTTGGAATTTCATCAGTAG
The DNA here is from genome assembly GCF_001444195.1 of Xiphophorus couchianus. Classification (NCBI taxonomy): domain Eukaryota; kingdom Metazoa; phylum Chordata; class Actinopteri; order Cyprinodontiformes; family Poeciliidae; genus Xiphophorus; species Xiphophorus couchianus. The sequence goes on from NC_040238.1 coordinate 159,047, forward strand.
TTCATAGAATAGAACTACTATGCAATGGTCACTTAATTCTTATCAGAGCTACTGTATATATACAATTATGTTCATAATAATAGCAGTGTTTTTAAAAAGGTCACTAAACCTCAAAATTCTTCAAATAAATTGTATTTTAATGAACACAAATGCTTTGGGGACACCGCCCATTCTATTTCAAAGCAAAAAAAGAGGAAAAAGTAATTAAATATCACAATATTTTACAGAAAGTCAAGAAATACAATGTTGGAAAAAATAGTGTTGACATCCTGTACGAACTCAAAAATAAACTTTATAAACTAAGAAATGCTGGAAGATTCATCTTTCCTAAGAATCATAAACTAATATTTAGGGTTCCACATAATCAATGACCTCACTAATTGGACTCAGCACTGCTATTTTTTGAACACATCCCTTTCAGTAAATGATTCAGTTTCATAGAATCAGCAGCTTGCATATCATGCCTGTTGGTTTTCTATACCATTACTAAACCTCCTAGAGAATTACTTGAGGTGTAGAAGTTGTAATTTAAACAAAAACAGTGATTTATCTTGCTAGTAATGTGGGACTGCTATTATTTTGAACCCAACTGTGTGTGTGTGTGTGTACATATATATATATATATATATATATATATGACTGTTTATATGACAGGTTATAAACCAGTCATATAAAGCCCAAAACAGCAATTACCTGATGTGAAAAATATGATATGAAGGTTCTTATTTTGTAGGGTATGTGATCTGAATGTTGTAGATCATTTGAGACGGTAGAATACATTTGTAATTCATGAGTAAGGCCACATAATGAAGGCAGTGTCCCGTTCGGTGCTGCTATGTGGCTTCTTTGCTTGACACAGATGTGGGTTTATCTGAGAATATGTCATTTTAATATTGTGGGTCAGTGGACCATACAAACATCTAGTATGCAGAATTTGGCTCTGCATGTAGGGCAGGGAACCTTGCTGGATAACCAAGTCTGAGGTCTTTGTTGGTCCTGGCGACTGGCAAACCATCGACCCAAACAAAAGAGGCACCACATGGGTCTGCAGAAACACTGCTGGCACTCTGATTCATTGTCTATTCCTGTAGTCAAGATACAGACAGTGATGTTGGTTATTATAGACCCAAATATGAACACAGTCTTCCCATTACTTACTCTGAGGATATACTATAAACTAATAAGCCTTAATTTAAATAGTGATTTCTTATGTCTTTCTAAGGGAAAAAAACGTGTCATTGTTTCTGACATAAGCATAAACAATGTCAGAAACTCACAAATGTAAGCTCTTACCTGCTGTTTGGCAGAGTCTAACCAACTTGGTACTTGCTGGAACTTGCATGCAGCCGATACAGGGTTCCACTTCCTGTAGATATAGGAAGAGTAAGCAAAATGTATTTGCTTATATTTCTTTGTGGTTGTTGAACAAAATCTCTGATTTGCAAGAGATTCAGAATACTACCTGCCCACTGGGGAGTGTGTATCGTTGATTGAGCTCCACCTGAGCTCTGAAGGTTTCCAGAAAGAGTTCACTCATTGTTTGGTGGATCACAACATTGGGAGAAGTTCTGATGGGAGCTCGGAGCTTTACCCTCAAATCAGTATAATCTGTTGAGTTAAGACTAAAAACAGAAACAAAAAAAATAACCAATTGGTCACTAAACCATTTATACAGAATTATTGAATGAATTGTGTACAAGCACATACACACACACCTAATATTGAATGGTCTGACTGTAGGGTTAATGCTCTCCACCCTCAAGCTCAGGATCTCTATGGGGGAAGGTGAATCTGGGCTCAGCTGATGCTGCCTGGAATCTGTCACGGTCACATGACAATCACTTTGTAAGGCCATGTCAATGTGATATGTGGTCACCTACAAACAGAAAAAGAGCCGGCATTTTTGAATAACTGCTCTTTCTAACAGACAAAAGTCAAATTATCTTAAAATGCAATTAAAATTCCTCTATAAGACAAAGAAAATAATGCATTTGAGGTAAAAGCACCAATTTTTTACCTCAAAAGATTTTTGCTTTTTCAGTATACTAAACGTAGCTAATAAATAAAAAAAACAACTAAATGCTTATTTAAGGGAAAAGCTTAATGCCAATGCACTCCCTTGCAAAGCAGTGCACTAGTGAGAGGCGTTGCACTGCTAATGTTAGTGCTAACGTTAGCAATAACAACATGCTAGCCTCCCATCAGAGAGGCTAGCTTGTTGACTCTGCCATGAGAATGTGTTCTGTCACCATCAGCGAAGTCTTTGTTATAAGCCAATATCACATTATAGTCTATTTTCAGAGTAAGTAAGTAATGATGAGGCTTAGAAATTTTCAGTAAGCTAAATTTTAAAAGACCACACTAATCCCATGTGCAACAGTGGTTCGGTTAAACCAGTCATATAAAGCCCAAAACAGCAATTACTTGATGTGAAAAATATGAAGGTTTTTCATTTTCTAGGGTATGGATGCTCTTATTTTGACAGTCCAACGTGATTGTCAGTTTAGGGGCATGCTTTAATTCCCCACCTGTTATTGCATACTGACCAAAAATGAAGCAGACAGCTCAAAATCCCTAGGAGTTCATTAAAGTTCAAGGTGTGTAAAATTTGCCCTTTGCCGCCTCCCTGTGCATATTACAGTATACCTCCAAGATACTTTTTTTCATAATTTGGGGGTTGGGGGACCTACCTACGTACCAACTTTCAGATCTCTACGATGTGCAGTTTGTCCTATCGTACCTTAGGGGTTGCTGTAGAGCAGTTTGGCCACACCCACTTGTGATTCCATTAAAATTGTTTAATTTCATGCTGGAGACAATTTTAGGCAATGTTTGGTGTGAGTTGCTGAATATGTTTATTCAAATGTATGTTTATCCAAATTTACGATTTCGGGTGGAAAATAAAATTAAGAATTCCTTCAGAGACATTTTCACCCACCAAAACTTAGTGGTCTCAAGAGAGAATGGGATGAAGATCTGCATAATGAGTTAACTATGGAAAAATGGAAAGAAATAACAGAATCATGGCATAAGTACAGACCTACCAGTACTTATGTATAAAATCATACATAGAGTCTAGGCTACCTGTATGGATAACGCAGAAGGTATAAGCACTTCACAATGTGAAAAAAATTAATATTTTGGTTTTGCCGTACGGGGTGGAATGGAATAAGTTACATTTACATATATTGCTGTAATTACAGTTTGTCTAATTTGTCCTTCAAGTTGTATACAAAACCTGAACTTTTACTTTTCCTTGAATTTTGAGTAAAGTTACTCAGTTACATTTGAAATAATATCCATTAATGAATAAAGATAAAACACCAGAAAAAACAGGATTGATCTTTCAGCTTTGTTTGTATTAAGATCTCATGATGTTGCATCAACTGGAAGACAGAGGAGCAAAATCTATCAAGCTTAGTTCAAGTTAACTTCTGAGAAAAAGAAAAGCCCTTGCTGAATTTAATGCATCAGTTTAGCTGTAAGTATAGGCAGCAGTTTTATCAGATACTGTAAACTTTTAATATTTTAACAAATGTAAATGTCAATTTTATCAGGTACTTGCAATTATAATTCTTCTATTGACTTAGTTTGGAATCAGTTATTTAAAGCTATTACATAAGAGTAACAAACAGCAGCTGACATAAAATATTGGAAATTAATTTCCCATTATACACATAATATTTTGTTGCTTTTTATTTATAAATGTGCCCCTTTAAAAAAGCTGCTTGAGGCCAATATGTTTTCATTTCCTTTGTGATGAGCTGCACTTTTGCTCATCAAACGTTCTGAGCAAAAAGTAATGAGGTACTTTTTGAGTAACAAAAAGTACCTCATTATAAGTAAAATTATAATCTTAAATACAAATAAAGTTACTTTTAATACTAGTAATTTTATTTGTATTTAACTGCAGTTTTTTTATATAAATAACTTAGGAATGACTGTCTTTTCTTTTGAACAAATTAGTTATTGTTCTCGGTAACACTTTATTTGACAGGTTGTGAATAAGACTGTCATGACACCGTCATAAACATGACATAACACCTGTCATGAACAAGAGTAAATCTTCATGAATATTTATGACTGTTGTCATAAAGTGTCATTCGGTAAATCATGACACTTTTAATACAAAGTTGATATTATTCAAAATGTCTTTGTTATGACAACTTGACATTAACAAAGAAATGATGATCTGCCATAAATTTGTTATAAAAGTATTACTGATTAAACTTTAAAAATTATGTAGCTTTATGCTATTAAAGCTATAACATAGATAACATGGGCACAGACATTGTCGAACAAGTTGTGGGGAAACTTGGTGACTCATTTTCACTGCAGCTGGATGAATCCACAAATGTGAGTGGAAATGCGCAACTTGTTGCATTTGTAAGATACATTGACACGGACGACATCTGTGAACACATCCTATTCTGCAAAGAAATGGAGGGGCGAACAACCGGAGAGGACATCTTTTAATGTCGTTAACATGTTTTTCACTGAAAACGCTATCAGCTGGAAATCCTGCAGCAGCGTCTGCACAGATGCGGCTGCATCAATGACGAGCAGCGCGAAAGGGCTCATAGCGCGGATTAAAAAAGAAAATCCCGGCATCATGTGGACGCACTGTGTGATACACAGGGAAGCACTAGCGTCTAAGAAAATGTGCCCTGTGTTTCACGATGTTTTGAACGACAGCATTAAAGTTATAAACTTCATCAAGTCAAGTTTTTTCTGTGAACACATTTTAGTTATTTATGTACAGTATATATTTAATTTTGTACCATTACAGAGACCAATATAAATAAGCAGCATTTTGCATATTTCAGTTTTGACTGGTTTTATACCTTCCTGGTGGTCACCGTCTTCTGTTTTTCTTTTTTGTTTAACCATGCAATGTTTGCAATATGGATGTATTTGTCAGGTTCACTGATATAAGTTGTTTGGCTTTAATAAATCAGACAGTGATTTTACAGCACTGTACCTCTTTTTTATTCCAAAAATGTTTTGCCCGTGTCAGGGGGTACTTGACTAAAAATATATTTTTAAGGGGGTACATCACTGAAAAAAGTTTGAGAACCACTGAATTAAATGAATCAACAGCAGATTGACATTTGATACCAAGTTCTGACAATGTTGGATTCATCCAATGTCTAGCTTCAGGAGTCTATACAAGATAGGCTATAGATTACTCCTAACACTTTTTGTCTCTCCCCAAAGGAGTTCGACACCAGAACCTTTGAGGGGTGGTTGATCAAGGCCTCTCAGTCCTCAATTATACCATCATCAGTTTTCCATTTGCCTTTTCTCTACCAGAATTGTCTACATTGAGGTCATTGAGGGCAGAATTGAGCCTACGTTGAATCGTGTCTCCCACAATTTTTATACGTCTGCGCTACCAGTCAGCGAGACCAGATCAAAGTCCAGGTTGAAAGTTGGGATTCTCATAAATAGGAGTTAGCGAGGAGAAACAACTGTCATACCCTTTCCATTTTTCTGAATTTACACCAGATGTTTAACATATTATTTAAAAGCATATTTACCAGCACCACAGCTCTAGTATAAGAGACGTATAACAGATTTTGTAAAGGCACCCTACCTAAAGCGGCTGATTCGCAACTGAGCCACATTGAGTCAAGGTCTTGTATGCACCATTCCAAAAGAAACCTACACTTTGCAGGCCATAGGTAAACAGGAAATGAGGGTGCAGCTAATCCTGCCCTTTAAACAGAGAAAACTAAACTGTATCTTAACTTGTTCTTTTTGTTATGTGAAATAAAAGATAAATTGGAACTATTTAAAGTTGCACTAATCTTCCTTGACAACTATATTGGCAGCATCTAAAAGTAATGCAAAAGGCGGGGGAGAATGTTCATCTTGATCAGATGGATACGACCCAGAAGGGTTCCATCCAAAAAGGCGCATCTTTGGGATGTTTAAAGACTTTTTCCTGTCCATTATGTTTGATCCCGAGCACAGCCATCCAACTGGATGGCATTGCAAACACAATCCCTCTTTTCTTAAGCTGTTGCTTCACCTAGTAAAACTCCTGCTGATTCCTTTCAACAGCAGCAGAAAAATCCTCAAACATCATGATCTGGGCACTTTTGTAGTCCAGAGACTGAGCCCTCCTCACTTCCTGCATAATCCAAGCTTTGTCTTGAAAGTCGTGGAGCTTCAACACAACTGCCGGAGTTGCTGGTTGGGGCCCAGACAACATGCCAGAATGCGGTGACAGCAATCCAGCTTCACACATCCTCCTTTGAAGCTAATCTGTAGTAGCTCCAGCAGCCAGGTCTTAGAAGAAGGCAAGCTTGTTAGTATCTTTGCAGCCCTCAAAGTCCAATGACACAAATGTTGCACCGCTAGTGTTTCTTTCTGTGCCTAACCACAATCCGTGGAAATCTGGATAGAATGAGTCTGGTGTGAGTCCTTCACCATGTCAACATGACATCTGTGTCCTTTTCTCAACAACGTCCTGTAATAATGTATAGCTTGTCTAGTTGTTAAGAGAGCTAAAAGCTGTTCCGTCTGTTGCATAAGTGTGAGCTGCCACGGATAATATTAAATAACTAATCCCTACATAAATAAATATGATTTAATAATGAATTAGTTAAATTAGAATTAAGCAGTCATATTCTTATCAAATTTGCAACAAATCTGCCTGTCAACATGTGCAACTTTTCCAACTGTTGGCAACCTGACAGGTCGCCTGCCCCTAGAATTAGGTAACCCTCCACAGAAGAGAGGCTTTAAGGTCAAAACAGTGGTTTGATTAATCTGCGTTAGATTAGATAGAATTTAACACATTGTGTTCTAGTAATGTGCCAAATTTTCAGATTAAGTGCATGTATAACATGTAAACGTTTACAGCCTGTATGAGTTAAAACGTTTTTTCTAGGTAGATTTTGTGGATGTTATTTGTATGTAATGTTTGTAACTGTTGTTTTATGTTGCTGTTCATCATTACCTGGTCTCCCTTAAAATGACATTCTTAATCTCAATGGTGACTACCTGGTTAAATCAAGGTTTTTAGTAGTATTTATTATATCAAGATATCAATTATTCATACCTTATTAACTATGTATGTTTCACCAAACAAAAGGTTGTCATCAAAATAAAGGTCACACATAAATATTTAATTGGACCGCCTCTAGTTTTGATCACAGCAAGGCTTTATAAACAAAACCCCAGTCAGACAAAAGAAAAAAATATACCTTGAAAAGGGTCATATAAAGGAATGAAAGTAACTGTGCTAAAAGTTGAAGACAAAGGAATTTTGACAGACCTTTAGTGAATTCAATGAAATATTAATATGCAAGTTGTCAGAAGCACATTTGTTTGAGGAATAAGGCAGTTTTTTCTTTGCAGAAATTGTTTACCTAGTATTGAAGAGATCACTGTTACACTCACCTTCAGTATCCAGCTATCTGTAACAATAACTCGGGCTCCAGGCACTCCTGTCACAACTTTGTCTATTCGTCTGAACTCTCTGTTGATGCTGGCTGCCACATGGCCAGAGGTGGAATAAGGAAGCTGTGCATGAGCTTTAAGTGTCCTGCTGATGGGATGGTTGTGCCAATGACAGCAGTACCAGTAAATGACAAGCAGCCAGCTGGTCAATTGAAGGCTCACAGAGAGAAAGAGAAAAACTCTCCAGCTGGCACTAATCTGGTGAAACACAATACAATAGGGTTCAGATTAGATACAAAACTTATCATCTTGAATAAATAAACTGAACTTGATGTTTATCTAATTTTTGGTAGCCACAGTAGTGGCGTGAAAAATAAAAGGAACACACCACCACTGTCAGTTTAGGAGGCCAATGGAATGGTCCACATTTGGGTGCATATAGGAGTGAGCAGTACTTAAGTGATCCTCTTCTGCACTCTGGAGGCTTGGAAAGGGGGTTAAAGGCCAGCACCTGATACGGTAGTCACTGTCATCTGCAGGTTATATCGGTCAAGTACATCAGGCCCAAATAATTCAAATTTTCTTCTTGCGCCAATTGTTCAATTGTGCAGAATTATGCACTAGTGTCACCACTCTATCAACATGTTTACAGTCTATGCTATTTGACTCAGACCTTGTCACATTTATGTGTTAATCTGTGGTACATATAACCTCAGTGATCATCCATCTATGTATAGTGTCTCAGAGAGAAATGTAAGAAAACTGATGAATTGTGCAGACTTTAAGTTGGCCCAAAACCCCTTTTTAATTTGAAAGGTCCTTAAGGCTCACCAGCAGAAGCATAAATATCACTGTTGTTTTGAATACTTGTGACAAGTATGATATGGAGTGAATTTAAATGACAAAGGAATCACGATGGAGTGTGGCAGTTCTCCATTCCAAAATCTGCAAAGTCTAGTTTTCCTGACGCAGCCCAGTTGTGTGGAATTTTTCAAAATGTGTTAATTTTAATTTCTGAATTAAACCCACAAATTAAAAATGTGGTTTATATTTTAATATGTATTACTTCAAATCTGTAACTTATGCATTACTGATCCCGCTACACTTGAATAATGAGCAACATCATAAGTATCCAAGGATACATAAGGTGCCCATTTAAGTGCATATTTACATATCTTGGAGGCTTAGTGTGCTGAGATAATCAAAATATCAAAATATTTCTTGGCCCGATTTAACACTTGTTCAGAGCAGAGTGAGATCCCTGACTCAGCCAGGAATCTGACTTAAATTTCATTTAAGCGATCTGAAATGATCCAACAAGATCATGCAAAAACAGCTATTTAAAACTAGTCAAATACACTGTACTCTAATGTGTCTGGTGACCTAAATTCACTTGATTGTTGAAAGCTTAGGGCACAGGTGTCAAACTCCAGTCCTCAAGGGCCCGTGTCCTGCAGTTTTTAGATGTGCCACAGGTACAAAACACTGGAATGAAATGGCTTAATTACCTCCTCCTTGTGTAGATCAGTTCTCCAGAGCCTTGCTAATGACCTAATTATTCTATTCAGGTGTGGTGCAGCAGAGGCACATCTAAAAGTTGCAGGGCAGTGGCCCTCCAGGACTGGAGTTTGACACCCCTGCTGGCTTAGGGTGTCAGTCTGTATTGCTGCGCTTATGTTTCAAAACATCTTTGGCTCTTATAATTCTTGCATGACAGGTCAACCAACTGTGAATATTAGAGGCTGAATATGGTCATATATTGTGTCTGATTTGAATCCCAAATACTGATTAAAACAGCACCTACCTGGTGAACATATATCAGGTTCTTTTCTGGGGCAGCAACACACATTCCCATGAAGTAACCTGGGGAGAATAACAGCATGGGTATGCTTTCCATTAAATATCTAATATTCCAGTAAATATTACATAATATTTACTGGGAAAATATTAGATATATGGGGTTAAATATAATAAATAACATATTTATTATCTAAATATACAATCTAATATATTTAGATAATATATACTGAAAAGAATACCCATGCTGTATGCATGAAAACATACCAGCTCTTGGTAATTTAGATTTTAAATTAACAAGATTACCGGATCAACGTTCTGTAATCTGAAAGTCTTTGACCAAGAGTCAGCTAACAGCTAACCTAGAGGAAGAGAACTGTGGATCAATACAGTGAGGCTGGTCCTCCTCAAATGATGCCCGATGAAGTCAATATCCTCACTGCCCAGCCAGTTCGAAAACGCATTTTGGATGGTTAAACCTGCTGCGCGGAATTCGTTCGGTGTAAAGATGAGACAAACAGCAAACACGGTATAAGCCAAAGTGAAAGATAACTCCGGATTCTCCATATTTCCTGGACTTCGCTTCCGTTTTCTTCTTCTTCTTCTTCTGTTTTTTTAATATTTTTTTTTATTGGCGGATGGCAACCAACTTAAGGTACATTTACCGCCACCTACGAGACTGGAGTGTGGTCATCAATGATCTCAGAGGGAATCTAATAATACACACCTCAATGGTATGCACGAATGTGCAAATTCACATCCATACACACTCACATATATATATATATATATATATGTATGTGTGTATACGCACATGCATACCCACACATATATACAAACTTTAAATACGATTAAATAACCCAGTGTTTTTTAAAAATCTAATTAATTGATTTCTAACAGAATTTGATTTATTTCCTAAAAGAAACCAAGTGTTGAAAACCAAGTGTTTTGTCTTTCTTGTTTAGCCATGTTTAGTTTACTGAATGGAGCAAGGCAATGACAAACAACATGCTAGTGATGCCCCAATGCTACTAACAGCATTCACGCTAGCATTCAGGCTAATTTTAGCTAATGCATTAATTTTAACATACTGGTACAAGTCCATGTTAGTTAACATTCTTGTGATTCTCCACATGCTATTTTGTAATTGTTAGCTAAACTTAGCATTGATGCTAATTTTTAGCATCAGAACGCTGGGTTCCAACCGACAGGCACACTTTGGCCGGTCCCGTTTAAATGTAAATTTTCAAGTTTATTAGTTCAGCTATGAGCTGCACAGTGGCACTGTTGCCTTGCGGCAAGAAGGTCCTGGGTTCGATTCCAGGCCTGGGATCTTTCTGCATAGTTTGCATGTTCTCACTGTGCATGTGTGGGTTCTCTCCGGGTTCTCCGGCTTCCTCCCACAGTCCAAAAACTGTCAGATTTGTCAAAAATGACTGTCAGGTTAATTGATCTCTAAATTCTCCCTAGGTGTGAGTGTGTGCGTGCATGATTGTTTGTCCTGTCTGTCTCTGTGTTGCCTTGCGACAGACTGGCGACCTGTCCAGAGTGAACCCTACCTCTCACCTGAAATGTTAGCTGGAGATAGGCACCAGCACCCCTCCCAACCCCACTAGGGACAACAATGTACAGAACATGGATGGATGGATAGTTCAGCCACATAATAAGAAATGCCTTGTTCGATTTGTCTGGACTCCTGTACGTATAGGTATTGAAAGAAATGAAGAAGTAGATATATTAGCTAAACATCCCCTGAAATTGGATATTATTAAGAATTCCTACAAGCAAAAGTGAGGAGAAACCTATTATTCAAAACAAAATCCTTAAGGTATCATGAGTGTAAGCATGTGCATACACACACATATACATATATGTGCACATGAGTGTGCATGTTTGTGAATTTGCACACTTACGTGTGTACAATAAAATTCCCTCTGACTATCGTTGATGATCATACTCCAGTCCGGTAGGTGGCGGTAAATGCACCTGAAGTTTGTTGGTAAAAATAATAAGAAGAAGAAGCAAAAGGAGAAGAAGAAGAGAAGAACCGGATGTACAGTCTTTTACGGACGGGAAAGAAGGACCACTAACAGAAACAGAAGAAGCAATACTGGTAGGTTTGTTAGGTCGTACGAGTTTGTTTTTCAGTTTTGCTGGAGTTCCCAGACGCTTTCAAAGACTGCAGCTGGAACTTTTCAGGACTTTTCTGGGAGACCCAGCTTAAGAGCGAGTTTAGAACGTAAGGCTCTTTCTGTTCATCAATAACTCTTCTGTTTGATAATGTTTTTTAAGCATTACTTTTAGTTTCGTTGTTTTAAAAACGGCATTTTAAAACTGAATTCTTAATGGTTTGTTAAATACTTCTCGGCGTTTACGTTTGAGCTGATTCAGATTGAAAGGAGGTAGTAGTGACTGTTGGGCCTCATTTCAGAAAACGAGGTTGGTAGAAAACTCAAAGCAAGTTCAGGGGCAAGTATGTGCATATGCTAGGCATTCGGGTTCAGAAAGCCAGGTAGCCGTTATCCTTAATCAAGTTGCTTTTGCAACATATCCGTAACTCTGCTCAGTTGCAGAGTTGTTTGTACTAACTCTAAGCTTTTCCTACTTATTAGCTGAGGCCTTACATAAGGCAGGTGCCAAAGAAGATGTTTCCTTTTCTGGAGGGACCTGTAGATGTTGGAGAGCAAATATTCTGTAGAAATACTCGGCAGGTGTGAGGATTAAAACCCTTTTACCTGCATTGGTTGTGGCCATATTGTTGTGTGTCATGAAAATGTTTAAGAAAATAAGAATAAAATAAAGTCTAGTTGACATAAGAAGTCTGACAGAATGTGTACATGCTTTGAATGTACAGATGCTTTGAATTTTGTTGTATTGGTCCAGAAAAGAAAATTCCAAGTTCATTTTTAACTTCATTACACAATGGACAAGATAGTAATAGGGTTTTTAGGGCTGTTGGTACAAAATAACATGTATTCTCCAATTTAGCCATGAGTGCAGTCGTCAGGTCAGAAACCAATTAATTTAAAAACAAACAAACAAAAAAAATCCACAAGAGCCGTATGAAGGTCCTGCTTCATGTCCAACAAAATAGTAATCTTCATACATCTACTACATTTCTAGCAATTGCTGTAAGGCAATAAAGTGACTATATTGATGATAAAGGTCAGACTTAAAATACTGTTTGACAATGTGTGGCCCCTATCAGACAGCATGTAGTGGTAAGCTAATTATTTTGTTCTTGATTATGTATGCACTTGTTTTCTCTTTCCCTACTGGTTACTTGTTTCCTTGGTTTTAAAACCATTACAAAAAACAAAAAACTTTTTTTTTTCATCTTCTGGCATATCATTAGCATATCATTGGCTCATTATCATGACCCATCCCTACTTTAGCATTTTCTTCCTATATATATTTACATACACTGACTGAGGAAAGTGTTTAGGTTGGAGTAGATGTACTGACATTTGTAACTGTTCAACCAACATCGACTCCTCGCAGAAAAATGAGAGAATTAATAAAAAAATACTAAATCATTTTATTAAAGGCGTCGGTGATCACAATAAGTTTGAACGTAGTTATAATTTTTTTTTTTTTTTGTAGGTTTGAGGCTCATTCATGTGAAAAGGCGCTTAAGAGCACAAGGACAAGTGCACATTTCAGTGTGTGCAAGGTGGTGACACTGAAGCCATGGGACCAAGGAAGAAGACTTCTAAACTTCAGTCCTCAGTAGGCAGTATTGTGGAGGAACAAGCACTGACATCCTTTGAACGCAAGGACTACATCAATGAGCTGTCCCACGAAGTTCTTTGTCATATTTTCAGGTACACAGCAGAGATTGTTTTTTTCTTTTTAGAATTTCTAGACACTTTTGTTGACTGTCATTTGACTGACTGTCAAAAAACTGACGTTTCTATTTTTACTCGTTAATTTTTAAATGATAATTATGACATAGGCTATTCAGTTGCATTTAATTTCCCGTTAGTTTCATTAATATTCAACAAGTTGAACAGAGAATCCAGAAATTTATTCATTTGTTTTATATGTGAGCAGATCGCACATCAAGTAGATGAACCTTTTATCTTTAATGACAAAAAACACTGACTGGGGCCCAATAATAACAACTTCTGAACATCTGCCCGCCATGCTTTCCTTGCCTCCCGCCCCCTCTCCGCCAGGCTAAGCGTAGCCTATTTTTGTTTTTAGGAAAATAATAATAATTAAAAAAAAATCACTCAAAAAAAAAATATATATATATATATATGTATATATATATATACTTCTCTGTTGCTCTGAGCATTTCACTGACGGAGCTGATTTATTCTTAAAAGATAGGTTTATACTTTAAGCATTTAAAGCCGGAGAGCGGACCAATCACACAGCTGGCGCCTCTGCGCATTGCCTCGCGTGATGCATCTGCTTTATCTCAGTTTACCTCAGCGCAGATCACGCGTATCTCCTTTCAGTTAAACTGGACAGGCTGACGTGTATGGATATTTACATTAACCCCATGTGAGGAATTATGTCTCTTTGGAGAACTCTATATCAAGGTAATAGCTTTAAACGAACCATGTTAGATCTAGTTGCGCAGCTCTATGTGAACCGCAGGAATAACTTGAAGTCGTGCTTTCAGAGGTGCGCGTTGAGCAAGTGGTGAGAATGATTTCTAATTGTGAACAAAGAATTATGTGCTGTGTTGCTCAGCGTGTGGCTCTGTATTGGTCTTCCCTGTGTTGTGGTCCTGGTTAGCTGGTGTGTTAGTGATTAACGAACCACCACCAACCTCATCATTCAGGTTTCGCCTGGTGAGGAGCTTTCGTGCTCGCCTCATAGTCAAGCATCACGTTGGTTTTATATTATTATATAATTATTTTTAGTATTATTTTTTTTGGTTACATGATACACCAAACTGTCTCAAATTCTTTACCCACTTAGTCAGCCAGAGTTAATGCGCATGGTTGCGTGGAGATCTGAAAAACTCATTCTTAAAGCTTGGACAACCAAAACGGCTTCTGTGACTCTTTTTAAAGACTCCACAAACATTAAATGGAAGAGCTACTAAAGCCACATTAGCAGCGTTAAATAAAATCTCCCTTTTGTTGCACATCTTTGCGTGCAGTGCAGTGGATTTAACTCATCGTGCAGGGCCGGTCCAAGGCTGTGAGGCCTTGAACAGAATTAAATTTTTGCTGCTAAAACTTCAGCACCTCTAAAAGTTTCTGTGTTAGATTTAGTGAAATCTGGGAGAGGGTGAGTTGCTTAATTTGCTAGCATAAAAGCAATTTACTAATTTGTGTTTGTGAACAAACAGAGCTCAAACTCAAAGATTAAACTCATGCCAGAAAATTGGAGTTATGAAAATGTAAAATGTTTTGGAAATGTTTTATTTTGAAAGGCTCCCCAGATGGGGAGAAGAGCGAATGTTCAGTGACAGCTGAGTGCGGGACAGCAGAGTTCGGTGACAGCTGATTGAGTAGCGGAAAATAAATTAAATGTTCGACACTGAGAAAGAGCTCAATTGTTTCTGTGGATCATTCTGCAAAGGACAATCACAGTATCTGGACACCCATGAGTCTTATACTCATGGCATCAGATTGTTGCTTTGGTAAGAAAACAATTAAACTATGAATATTGTTTTTTGAACTTTTACAAAGTAAACTTGCCAGCTCCTTAAAATTTTACGTTTAAATGATAAACAATTGAAAATATTTTAATTTATGTATACTGAAACCATTAAATCAAATTTAGCAGCATTGATGATCTCAATAAATAATTGCGACATTTATATCTGTGGTCTGTTTTAAATTATCACCATTTATGGGCCCCTCAAGCTCTGAGGCCTTATGGAGCTGCTGACTTAATTTGGATTAAACAGAAATGCAAGTAATTGATATTCATTTTAATTGTATTCTTTGATTTGTTGTTTTTAAGAACAGTTGTGGGTTTAAATACCATTTCACTGACGATGTTTTCCTGTAGCAAGTTTTCTGGGGGAAACCCAATTAGCGGCGCCGGTTTCATTTTTGAGGTGGGGGGGCCATGGGGTGTTTCGTCACCTCTGTTACGCACTTTGAATGTCAGGTACTTGTTCAATTGATATGATGACGCCTGCCAATCAATTCAGTGGGTTTGTTGCAATTTGTCCTGAAGTAAATAGTAAACACCCCTTACCTGGAGGACAATGTTTTTGGTTCTACCATGCACTGCGCATCAAGTCTGCGGTGTGGCTAGATTTGATTATTGCTTGCTGCTGTCATAGAGATTTGGTGGAAAATAATCTGAAAAAAATGTTAAAAGTTGTCAGTGGGGAACATGCAGAAGGCAGCTTTACACAGAGCATTTAGATGGCGGAATGGACTTTATTCCATTTTCAAAACTGGAATCTGGAAAAATGTAAAAGATGGATAAATGCCTGCAGCCGAATACAGAGATCGACGGTATTAAAAACCCATGTTTGTATGAAGGTTTTGTCATCATTACATCATTGGTGTGAACGCACCAGTAGTGGGTGAAACAGTTGTCCAACCGAGAGACCCATCAACTCTTCAGTTCGCCAAATCCCCCTCCCCTCACCCCCACACACACAAAAAGCTCATGAACTGGCAACCCGCCAGAACTCCACATATGGTAAAAAGCTCTGGCAGGATCCAAAAGACAGCTCTTAGAACTACAGGAGGATTCAAACTTCGCTCATTCATTTTTAGCTTACAAAAAAGCGCCAAGCTGCCAAATTTACAAACGTAAACTGACCAATAACATTTAGGCTTGGGCTTGCGCACCTCCACGGAACGTGTGGATATAAAGTATATGTATATATGTGTATGTATGTGTATATGTATCACACATACATACATACATACATACATATACAGTATATATATATATATATATATATATAGTGAATTGGTGTTATGTAAATAATAGGTTGGACTGTTTTTTTAATTGATCCAACTCCACCATATATTTGATCTAACCTAAAAGTGCAAATATATAAAGAACATTATTTTTTTATTTTAGGTACCTTCCCATGAAGGATATCGTGTGTATGGAGTGTTTGTCTAGAAAGCTTCGAGAAGCTGTAAGTCTGTATCTGAGAGTAATCAAAATAGTGGATCTTTGTGCTGGTCGCTGGTGGGAGTACATGCCTTCAGGTAAGAGCCCTTTTGACGAAACATTCAGTTTCATTCATAACAAATAATTTAAACCATTTTAAATTCTCCAGCTTTGTAGATTTTCTCCTTTACCCATGTCAAGCTACAAGATGGTGACAAAAATAACTCGAAGAATAACCTGAATTATTATTTTCAAGTGAAAATAGTAAAAATATTTTCTATTATATTTTCAAGTTGTTGAAAGTAATCAATAACTTGCTATGTAATAACTGCTGTCACGTAGCAGTTATTTGTTATATAATATAGCAAATAACTTTTGTCACAGGATTAAACTCAATGCATCAAATTTAAGTTATTTAACTCATTTGTATGGGTTATATTTCAACTGAATGCATTTTGCTTTGAGTTATAACAATTTATTGTGCTCAAAATAGGGAGTGAACTATCCCCACTCCAGCTAAGTATCTTAGTGTTGGTGTTGTAAAGGTTTAGGTGGGATAGGAGGGTTGGAACAAGCTATTTGAATTCCCTTTGTGTTCCAAGGGAAACATTTTTTGCCTCAAGCAAACTGCCTATTTGTACACTTATTCCAATCTATCTTTTAATCTATTTATTAAAAGAATAAATTAATGTAAAAGAATTTTTCATTCTTCAGGATTTCATGTGTGAATCACCAGTCTTTGAAGTACAAATATAATCTGAAACATAGTCGGTTCATGCTTGTATTGTCTAGAGCCGAAATCAAGAATTGTGATTTGTTGCTCTGCCCTATTGCAAGACATCTAAAGGTTCTATGGAACGTGTTGTAGTGCTTTAATGAGCCATCATACTCTTCATAAACAATTGACTAGTTGATTATGTTTAATGCTTAGGTTTTACAGATAGAAGCTTTTTGATTCTTTTGAAGAAGATGCCTGACTTGGAACAGCTATATGGTCTCCACCCTCGGTACTTGGAAAGGAGACGTGTCAGAGGTTATGAAGCTTTCAGTATTCCTGGAGTACTGGAGGCACTACAAGCATGTCCTAATCTGCTGGTAAGTGTGGGCAATGTATCTTACCTCAGTTTACTTCATAAACATCGGTGATTTATTTTTACGGGTTTGTTGCTTGACCTTGTGACATTAAAATAAAAAAAAAAAAAGCTCCTGTCGCTTATCTGGCAATTCTTGCAATTACAAAAGGCTATTGCAGCGATTTCACTGTTGGGCCTACAGACAGAATTAAAATTAACAGTGATCTCACTAAACTATTTACTTTGAGAAGCAGTACAAGACCAGCATTTTGCTTCACTCCAGCAGTGGAACTCCCTGAAGCCTCTAGAGCAGTGGTCCCCAATCTTTTTAGTCGCGTGGACCGGTCAGCCCTTCGCAATTTTGCTGCAGGGGGCGGGGCGTCGTAAGTATCGAGTGGGGGGGGAGGGCTAACCCACTCGTTTTTTGCGGGGGTTACGTTCCAAAAAGAACCGCGATAGGCGAAATCCGCGAAGTAGGAACCTTTATTTTTTTACAATTATTATACAATAAAATACTCCATAATACATTGAAACCAAAGAACAAAACCAAACATTTGTTTAACAAATAAAAAGTACTCTATAAACATTTTATTAATTTTTTTTACAAATAACTACTGTACTGTAAAATAATAATTTTAATACGAACTGAAGGCGGATTCCCATGCCCGAATTACGGAGATCAGCGCCGCCCCACCGTGACCTGAGTTATTGGATTAGAACGGGAGAAAATAAAAAATGATTATGAAAAAAAAAAAAGTACAGTAGGACAAATAGTGACTCACGTGTATTTCACTGCTCTTCTGACTGAGCCGCTGCAGCCTGACTGCGCTCTGTAGCGTTTTTTTTTTTTCTTCTAAAGCCCGCGGTGCAGGTGTGTTTTTTTTTTTTTGAGAGAAGAACATAGTTATTGGTAGCTGTTGTCGCTCTTTTTTCTTCTGGGCAAAAAGATTCTTATAAACCGACATGCCACCATCGGTTATGTTAAATCTGGCAAGCTGTTTTACGTACGTGTACATATTATACCGCAACGTTCTTGACACACAGGTAGAGAAGAAGGGAGAGACTGTTTAGCTAATCAGAATGCAGAACACAATGCACGATGCAAATCCGCGAAGCAGGGAGACCGCGAAATGTGAACCGCGAAATAGCGATAGTTCACTGTACTCTGATGTTGTTTTGTTACTCATTCTGCTGCAAGTTGGCTCAATTTGGAGGACGGCAAGATGGCGGAGAGAGCGGATGCGCAGTAATGAGCTTCGGGTAGCGAACTCCCTAAATAAGTAATTAAACATTATGAAATCCAGACTAGACACAAAAAAATGAGTACAGTCGTAATTTATTAATAATAATAATAATAATAACTTAAAGCATCCAGTGATAACGGGAAAGATAACTACAAGCAAAAGAAAAAAACAACGAGGATAATGGCTAACAGCAAAGCTAACAAGGCTCTGCTAACTCACGACTACTGTATGGACACCGATGCCAAAGGGACTAAAAACGCCCTATCATCACCATCACCGGTACCACAGAAGAAGACAAAAGGAGACCAGGAGGTTAGTTTAAAAGCATCCAATGCCAAGATTTTAGAAGCAGTTGAAAATCTACAGAAAATTATGCTGAACTTTGGAGAAGAAATGAAACGGAACACGCTCTCCATTGCAAATATTGCTAAAGCGGTGGAGTTCAACAGCGCTGAAATTCAAGATTGTAAATATACAAATGGAAAGCAGGAAAATGAGATTACACAACTTAAAACCACAAATGCCAAGCTGACAAAGAAGATTCAAGAGATTGGAAGAAAAGCGGCAGAATCAGAGCGCTACAAAAGAAGATGGAATCTGTGCATTAACGGCTTAAAAGAGGAAAAGGAGGAAGACACAAGACAGAAAGTCGCAAATGTTATTAAGCAGATTTTGCCACAATGGAAAGAGAAGATGGACTTCATTCTCGACACTGTACACCGCCTCGGCCCGAACGACACCAACCGCCCACGGCAGATTACTGTCCAGTTTACTGGTCGGATCTTCAGGGATGAACTCTGGAGATCCACTAAGCAACACCCCATCTGCAGGGAGCTCAACATCCGGTTCTCCGAGGACCTCAGCAAAGAAGACCGAGAAGCACGACTGGCTGTGTGGCCCAAAGTAGAGCAAGCACGGAGAGCTGGGATAAAGGCGGTGTTCAAAGGCCCATATGCCTTTATCAATGGACAACGAGTTGCTCCTTAACGTCACAATAGATCTACACAACATTTCTGACTTCAGATAATTTGATCAGTTCAGGAGTTTTTGCTACCTACAGTTCAAAAAAGAACTAGATATTGTACAACAACTAAATTTATATTGCAATAAGCCCAATCCTTCAATGGAAGACAAAGAAAAAATACCAATCCTCCAACCCAAACTGGATGAAATGTATATCCAGAGGGCCAAAGGGGCTTTTATTAGATCAAGAGCAAAATGGATCGAAGGAGAAAAAAACACGGCCTACTTTTGTAATCTGGAAAGAAGAAGACAACAACAAAATTCTATCAAATCCTTAATAATAAATAATGTAGAAACCAACAATGAAAAATTAATATCAATTGAAATTTTTAAATTCTATAACAAATTATATACCTCCAAATTCTCAGAACAAAAATCTCACAACTTTTTAAAACAAATTGAAACATTTATCCCTAAAATAGAGAATGACTACAAAAAAACTTGTGACAACAAAATTACAATAGAGAAGAACTTCATAAGGCTGTTAATCGCTTATCAATAAATAAAGCACCGGGTCCAGATGGACTTACAGGAAACTTTTATAAACATTTTTGGGAAGACATAAAAATATTACTGCATCAAGTTTTTACAGAAATCTTTAAAAATTATTCTATACCTACCACAATGAATCAAGGAATTATTATATGTATACCCAAACCAGACAAGGACCCTAGATTTATTGAGAATAGAAGACCTATTACACTCAGAAATTCTGATTATAAATTACTAACATACATATTTACCATGCGTCTCCAAACAGGAATCTCAAACATCATTGCAGAATCACAATCTGGCTTCTTAAAAGTAAGGTCAATCCACAACAATATCAGACTGGTGAAGGACCTGATTGAATATAGGGATATGATCCAAGACGATGGCTTTATTCTTTTCCTTGACTTTTATAAAGCCTTTGACTCGGTGGAACATCAATTCTTATTCTCAGTTCTTGAACATTTTGGTTTTGGAGCCAATTTTATTAACTTAATTAAAGGTTTATATCAAAACATTAATAGTTGTGTAATACTACCTAAGGACACCACAGCCAGATTTAACATTAATGTTGGAATTCCTCAAGGGTGTCCCATCTCCCCATATCTCTTTAATTTGGTTGCAGAAATGTTAGCAATCTATCTTAAAAACTGTGTAGTCATTGAGAAATTAGATGTTTTTGGTACAGAATTAATCATTAGCCAGTTAGCAGATGACACCATCGTTTTCTTAAAAAATCACAAGCAGGTTTCAATTGTAATTGATAAAATTAAAAAATTTTCTGAGGCTTCAGGACTAACACTAAATTTAAAAAAATGTGAGCTTATAGCCATTCATGACACTCTCCTAAAAGAAATATCTAGTATTCCAATTAAATCTGAAATTAAATACTTAGGAAATGTTATAACCAAAAACCAAGAATCAACCTTAACTATTGAAAACAAGATCAAAGAATGTAAATCCAAACTTAACTCATGGCTCCAAAGAGACCTCTCTATTTTAGGACGCATTTATTTAACAAAAATGGAAAGTTTATCAAGATTAATTTACTCAACTTGTAGCACTGCTATCCCAAATAGTTTAACTAAAACTATTAACCAAATGAACATGAACTTTATTTGGAGGAACAGGCCACACTACCTACGGAAAAGTCATGTGGTGAAACAATTCAAAGATGGCGGTCTGAAAGTAATTGACTTTGAATGTCTTAACGGAACCCTTAAGATTAATTGGTTGAAATCCTGGGTTAAAAATTCTCAGTTATTTTGGTATTGTGTCCCTAATTATGTATTTAACTAAATAGGTGGTTTAAAACTTGCACTTCTAGCTGATTTCAATATAAATAAATTGCCCATTAAACTATCAGAGTTCCATAAACAAGTATTACTATATTGGAAAATGCTCTATGTACATAACTACTCGCCACACTCCTCTATCATATGGGATAACAGATTCATATTACATCGCAATAAATCCTTATTTTACAAAGATTGGATGGAGAAGAATATTTGGTCTATTATACACTTAATGGATGCCCTTGTTTGCCTGTTAAACTACGAACAATTATGTGCACAATATCAATTCTTTCCCCCAAGAGCTGAATTTACCAAATTATTTAATGCCTTTCCGAAACAATTTATTAATCAGGTACAAAACTTGATGATAAATAATCCGATGACCCCACAATTACCAAATTTATTAATTAATGGAATTTCATTGACTGACCAAAAATTCAATAACCACACAATTAGAAACTGTCTTAATGAAACTCTGTTCCCTGGGAAAATTAATAGAAATAACATTCTTTCCAAGTTTGATAATAAATCAATTGAAACGTTAAGAACTCTTTATTTTAAACTCCCCATACAACCAAAAGCTAAAGAAACACACTTTAAAATTTTAAATGCAATTTACCCTTCGAAAGAACTATTAAGAAATCGCTTTAATATCAATGACAATAAGTGCTCATTTTGTGAATGTGATATTGAAACGATAGACCATATCTTCTATGAATGCAACCAAACCAAAACATTCTGGAATTGCTTAGAAAGGTGGATCAGTTTAAAAATCACACTTCCTGAATCTATTTCTAGAGATATGGTAACTTTTGGAGTGTTATTAATAAACAAAACTACAGAACTCTGTTGTAACTTAATATTTTGTTTGGCAAAATTTTTTATTCATAAACAAAGAGTGCTGAGATCATCCCCAGTTTTTAACATCTTCTTATCTGAATTCCAGTTATATTTGAAATCCTTGAAATGTATTGAATTGTATGAATCCCTGGCTGAAATATTAATGGAATTGCCCACTGATGTATATTAATCCTAATACATGAATCCCCCTTTGCCCTTTTTTTTTTCTCTTTAGTTATTGTTTCACTATTACAATATTACTCTGTATTCCATTTTAAATATGCCTCTTCTATATGTGCCTTATACAGAATTCCACTACTGTAATTGCCGTATTTGTTTCTGATTAATTTGTTTAAAAAAGAAAATGTGTTCATGTAACGTCATGGTGATGTACCGTATGTGTCGGTGACACCTAGCAGACATTTCTGTTTGTATTGTTATGTATTTTGTATCTCAATAAAGATCCATTAAAAAAAAAAGAAAAAAAAGTTGGCTCAATTTTGACGCGCAAGACGTAACCGGTAAAATCCGGTTTAGGATTTTCAAAATAAAAGATCCGGAAGTAGTTCATTATTTCTTGCGCGGCCTGCTACCAATTGGTACCGGTACCGGTCCGTGGCCTGGTGGTTGGGCACCACTGCTCTAGAGTAGTTCAGCGGCATCAAACGCTAGTCAGCTCAGAGATAACACTCGGATGAGAATTTCTTTTAGTTAAAGGTAGAACTGAGGTAATTCTTTTTTTCAGCTTCCTCACTTACAGAAGGAGCTAGATGGGACAAAAAAGAAAAGTGTTCTGCTTTCACTGGGGAAACTGCCTAAGCAGATGAAGCAGGAATTTGATTTAACTAAGGTATACAAAGTGCAACAGTGAGGGAGGGCTTTGATACCTGTGACAAATGTAATGTTAGACAGTGACCAAAAATATAATGAGCTGGCAGAGACTTTCATATACACAATATCGCCAAAGTCTAGAATGCTCATGAAAGTGGCAGACACAATATGTTTTCTGGCATTTTTTGGAGAAATAACTCTTAATTCAAATAAAAAAAACTATTGTAACTTAAGTTTTTTTTTAAAGAAAATTTTTGTTGTGGGGCTTAAAAGTTACATTTTCACCTATGTTGATGCAAAGATATTTATACAATGTTATGAAATCAATGGACATTCATGGAACCCCCTAAAAGATAGTAGAAACTGCAAGGAAATTGAAATGTTAAAAGATGTAGGTGCTGCATTATTCTTATAAAGCAACCAATAATTCATAATTCTTTAAATAGTCCAGCCACTCTTAACTTTTTTTTAAAATTCTACTCTCCAAACAACTTCTGCTCATGTGCTCAAATTTTACTCTTTGTACATGTTATATATGAAAACATAGGAATGTATGTCTGGATTCATAAAACGTAACATTCTTTGACGTGGGACCTGCAGTTTTCTGGGAAATCAATGCCAGTGTCACCAAATTGGGAATAGGGCGCTATATATTGTGAGAGAGGAAAAAATCAGCGACATACAGCTTGATCTGACATGTTTTTGTAACGTCATTTCCTAAATGATGCCACATAGACCCATATGGCTTATATGAGTTTCTCTTGAGACCTCTCTGGGGTTCCTGATACAGTTATTCTAATACATGTTCAGGTTTTTCCATAAAATTAGATCTGTTCCAGTTCACTAAATCAGCATTTCACTGAAAGAGCTCAAATTATAAACTTCTAAAATTATACATATTTTTACATAGTCACAGCTCCTAAATAAATTGTGATACACACATGAAACAAGGCATGATTATTCACTGATCCTTTCTGATTCCTAGGGTGTAAGTATCACATCCATGGCCCTTATATTTTCTGAGTTAGAGGGCATAGTTTGCAACCTACTAAAGAATTTTTAGTGTGTCCATTTTATTAATGTCTTTGACACAGTATTGTGCCTTCAATATTTTGAAAAATATTGAGTAGGACAGGAACATTCCCCAATTTGTTTAGATAAAAATGATAGATTAATGATAGACAAAGCCTTTGCGTTTCCTGAGGTATCAACAGGCGTCCAGAGTGGCTGCTTTAAAGTTCTTTATTGAACTGGCTGGACTGGTGTCTTCCCCTCCTGCAGCTCTCCAACATGTGCCAGTATATGTATAGTCTTTGTGAGGACACTGCCTCTATAACGTGCTGTCTTTTAAAGTAAAGGTTAACCTAATCAATGCTACTATCTTCAAAGAGCTGTTTGAAACGCTTCTTATGTTTAATGGAAGTGAAGCACTGCTTAAATAATGTCGGTGCCTGATTAAAAAAAAAAAAAAGCAGCAGCCATTTTATGACTCAAAAATACTACTCCTATTCCAATACCAGGACAACAGTGATTTATTTTAATAGGGTTGTTTCAGACTTCATTATGTAGGGTTTTGTAAGCATAATGCATGGGCATGGAGCAGGCAGGTGAGATTTTTACAATGGCATGCTGCTATTGCAGGTCAACATGTTAGTTGTTGCTATCATGAGTATTTTAGCTAGCTTTAACTTTTTAGCAATTTTTAGCTTTTACTTGGTTTTTTTCCACATTGTATAGAATATGTTACAGTAGGTCAACATGCTAGTGCTAGCCTAGATGATATCAATAGTATTTTCGTTAGCTTTAACTATTTAGCCCATTTTACCTCATAAATTGCTGTAACTCTACAGCAATTTATTCTTTGATTAGCTTTGAAAGCAGTGTTCTGCACCAATGTCAAATAATCTGAGTGGGACTTTTGCATTGACTGAAAGTTTTCTCTCCTCTTTAATATGTTTATGTATTAGGTTTCTTCTGCTGCTTCTGCCCATTTTGTACATTTCTGCAAGTCTTCTGCAGTTAACTTCAACTGCTCTGGCAATTTTCAACCAAAAATGTAGTTAACAGCTGATATTTTTTTTACATTTCTTTTCAATTGCATTTTTCTGTGAAAATCCAAATTTTGTAGTTTTATTTAAATTCCAGAAATCTATTTTATTATATGGCAAGAATCCTCAAATCCAGGATTTGAGGAGAACCCTGAGAACTTGATTGTATACTGAGCAGGTAATTTAGCCATTTAATTCAGGTGTGTTGGACCAAGGACACTTGCCCTCAAGGCCTGGACTTGAGGATTCCTGTTATATAGTGACAGTAGTATTTGGTCCTACTCCCTAAATTGCCTGCTGTTTGACAATAAAGCATATTTCTGTTCTATTCTATTAATTCACCATTGCCTTATGTGTTTATTTAATCACACTGACACAATAAAGTGTTTTGGTAATTGTCCTTCTTTCTGTTTTTAATCTGTCTAAAGAGTTACGTGTTACACCCAACTGTATGAAAAGTGCTATAAATAACCATTGATCATTATTTTGTTTTAGGGTCTTGAGACTTCTCATCTAGAGCTAGTGGAAGCCATTTGGAACTACATGCCTCAGGTTCACATTCTGGGAAAGTTTCGCAACCGAAATGGGGCTTTTCCAATTCCTGCTGAGAATAAACTTACCATCCCTGTAACTGCAAAACTCCAGACACTACACCTTGTGGGTGAGTGGGGTACAATACCCAAAAGAGACATGACTTTTTTTATATGAATTGTATACATTAGTGGTGCAGTAAGTAGCACTGTTACCTTCCAGCATGCATGATTTGTCTCAGAGTACTCCTCCCACAGTCCAGGACATGACTAACAAGGTCTCGCTAATGTTGATGTTTTTTTGTTTTTTTTTTGTTCGTCTCTGAAATGAATACGTGATTCTATTTTTTCACAAGATATTTTCAGCTCCCATTTTAAAATGCTACAGCTGCATTTAATTCAAATGACTTTTGCAGGTGTGAATGTCCCAGAGATTCCATGTGTGTCTATGCTGCGACACCTTTACCTGAAGTGGGTCCGACTCACCAAGCCACAACCATTTAAGGACTTTTTGTGTGTGAACCTGAGATCTTTTGTGATGAGGAATTGTGCAGGACCAACCAATTCCCTGAAATATGTTCCACTGGTTACGGGCTTGGCATCAGCCCGGAACTTGGAGCAACTGGAGCTAGTGAGGGTTCCTTTCCTGGGAGGCCTTATCCAACATGTGGTGGAGGATAGCTGGAGGTCAGGTAAGACATTATAATAGTCATACGATTGTCTATTGTACAGATAGGCATTCAATTCCCATTCAATTAATTACATTCTAAATTGATCCATGTTAAAGGGACAGTATTTGGCGCCGTTATGAGTGAACTGAATGTCTTAAATGTGCAGCATGTGACTAAAACAAAAAAAAGAGATTTTACATATGCATTTACATTTGCTATGTCCTAGCATAAGGCAGATAATTTCTGAAAAAATTGATCGATCTCCTCTACCTCCTCCCTGTGTTTTGCAGAATTACTCAGCTCAGTCAGAAACAGCCAATCAGAACCAGCATTAATCATCTGACAAAATGACACTTTGACACAACGAAAAGTAGTCGGTGTGCAGCTTATATAACAGTGTAAATTTATTCTTCCCTCAAAATAACTCTATATGCAACCATTAATGTCTAAACCACCGGCAACAAAAGTGAGTACACCCTTAAAAGACGACACCTCTAAATGTCCAAACTGAGTACTGCTTGTCATTTTTCCTTCAAAATGTCAAATTACTAGTTAGTGTTACTAGGTCTTATGTGTGCATAGGGAGCAGGTGTGTTAAATTTTGTAGTACAGCTCTCCAGCTCTCACACTCTCTCATACTGATTAGTGAAAGTTCCAACATGGCGCCTCATGGTAAAGAACTCTCTGATAATCTTAAAAGATGAATTGTTGCGCTACATGAAGATGGCCAAGGCTACAAGAGGATTGATAACACCCTGGAACTGAGCTGCAGCTTGCTAAAAGAGGAGGGTCAAACTCAGAACAGACCTCGAGTTGGTCGTCCAAAGAAGCTGAGTGCACGTGCTCAGCATCACATCCAAATGCTGTCTTTGAAAGACAGGCGCAGAAGTGCTGTCAGCATTGCTGCAGAGATTGAAGAGGTGGGAGGTCAGCTTATCAGCACTCAGACCAAATGCCGCACTCTACATCAGATTAGTATGCATGGCTGTCACCCTAGAAGGAAACCTCTTCTGAAGTCTGTACTCAAGAAAGCCCTCAAACAGTTTGCTGAAGACATGTCAACAAAGGACATGGAATACTGGAACCAGGTCCTATGGTCTGACGAGACCAAGATCAGTTTTTTTTTGTTCAGATGGTCTCCAGCATGTGTGGCAGCTGTCAGGTGAGAAGTACAAAGATAAGTGTGTGATGCCTACAATTAAGCGTGGCGAGAATGCCATGGTCTGGGGCTGCATAAGTGCAGCAGGTGTACTCATGGTGCACTATATTTCATTCACTCCAATATGTACTGTGAAAGACTGGAGCACCCCGTCTGGAAACTGGATCACAGGGCAGCGTTCCAGCATGATAACGACCCCAAACACACCTCTGAGATGACCACTGCTTTATTGAAGAGGCTGAAGGTGAATTACTGACCAAGCATATCTCCAGACCTAAACCCAAAAGAACATCTTTGGGACATCCTCAAGAGGAAGATGGAGGAGCACCAAGTCTTGAACATCTGCCACCTCCATGATGTCATCACGGAGGACAGTAACATCCTGTGAATCTCTGGTAAACTCCAAGCTCAGGAGAATTAAGGTAGTTTTGGTAAATAATACTGGCCACATAAAATATTGACACTTAAGGAACTTTCACTAAGGGGTGTTCTCACTTTTGATGCAGATAGTTTAGGTATTAGTGGCTGTATGTAGTATTATTTTGAGGGAAGAATAAATTTACACTGTTATATAAACTGCATACAGACTGCTTTTCATTGTGTCAAAGTGTCATTTTGTTAGTGTTGTCGCATGAAAATATATACTTGAATATCTGCAGAAATGTGAGGGATGTACTCACTTTTGTGATACACTGTATATATATTTTACAGTGCATAAAATATATATACAGTATATACAGTGCATAAAATGTATATCCAGTGCATATACAGTGTACAAAATAATAATTATTATTATTTATAATTTATAATAAATGTATAATTTGTTATACAATTATAATTAATTCTTCACTTGTTGTGAAGAATCAACAAGTGAGACACAATTGTGAGGTGGAACAAAATTTATTGGATATTTTAAACTTTTTTTAACAAATAAAAAACTGCAAAGTGGGGCTTGCAATATTATTTGGCCCCCTTGCGTTAATACTTTGTAGCACCACCTTTTGTTGCGATTACAGCTGCAAGTCGCTTGGGGTATGCCTCTAATAAGTTTTGCACATCAAGAGACTGAAATTCTTGCCCATTCTTCCTTGCAAAATAACTCGAACTCAGTGAGGTTGGATGGAGAATGCTTGTGAACAGCAGTTTTCAGCTCTTTCCAAAGATTCTTGACTGGATTCAGGTTTGGACTTTGACTTGGCCATTCTAACACCTGGATACGTTTATTTGTGAACCATTCCATTGTAGATTTTGCTTTATGTTTGGGATCATTGTCTTGGAAGATAAATCTCCGTCCCAGTCTCTGGTCTTTTGCAGACTCCAACAGGTTTTCTTCCAGAATGGTCCTGCATTTGGCTCAATCCATCTTCCCATCAATTTTAACCATCTTCCCTGTCCCTGCAGAAGAAAAGCAGGACCAAACCATGATGCTGCCACCACTGTGTTTGACAGTGGGGATGGTGTGTTCAGGGTGATGAGCTATGTTGCTTTTACGGCAAACATATTGTTTTGCATTGTGGCCAAAAAGTTTGATTTTGGTTTCATCTGACCAGAATACCTTCTTCCACATGTTTGGTGTGTCTCCCAGGTGGCTTGTGGCAAACTTTAAATGATCCTTTTTATGGATATCTTTCAGAAATGTCTTTCTTCTTGTCACTCTTCCATAAAGACCAGATTTGTGCAGTGTATGACTGATTGTTGTCCTATGGACAGACTTTCCCGCCTCAACTGTACAGTTCATCCAGAGTGATCATGGGCTTCTTGGCTGCATCTCTGATCAGTCTTCTCCTTGTCATGTTTAGAGCAGGGGTGCTCAATACGTCGATCGTGATCAACCGGTCGATCACGGGAAGGTTTTGAGTCGATCTCGGCAGTAGGTGACAAACTGAACGCCGCCAGGACACTGAGACCAGCACTTCCTCTTCTGACAGGCTTATGAAAATATTCACTAAGATCCTAAACATTTGTTGCTTCATTAAAGAATAATAATTTTTAAAAAATCAACAAAATGTGTTAAAATTAATAATCAGTAATTATTGTTACAACAAGGTGTCGCGCAATTCAGTGCGTTTCGGTTCCATTAACCCAAAAGGCGACTCAAAGACCGATTGACTAGCAGAACAGGAGTTTAGATTAGCTACTCAAACATCGCTGTGTTCATGAGAGGATTATTAATAATCAAGGAATAAATATCAAGCCTGGATACCTGATATTGTAACAGACTGAATGATGATGCCATAGCTAAGAAGAATACCAGACCAGATTTAGTTTCTCTGGAGAGAAAAACAGACACAGAACATAAAGTTAAAAGCTGAATTAACAGCAAATGGTAAAATTAGAGAGCAACAAAGTGAAGAAGTGTAGTCATTATGTCCTCTAACATCCAAAACTTATAGCAGCATAATGCAGAGATAGCTCATGACTGTGGAGGATCTGTCTGGCCATAGTTAAGAATAAATACAGAAATAAATAAATAATCATGTGACTAAGTTTACAGAAAGTACAGTTATTAAATCACTGTGTAACTGTTGTTAGTAATTAAATTATACTGTGAGACATGAATGTGTACATCTTTTAATTAGCTTCTTTATTTAATAACTTATGCAATAACTACCTGATTTATTCATTATGTGTTATGATTTTCAGTTTTATTTATGAGTAACTTATTTTTTTAATGAATTTATGTGTATCTTTTAATATTTTTTTACTTTAAACTTTCTTGCTATTTTTTACACAATTTAGTTCTTCAAGTATAAAATGGTCATGTTGTCTTTAAGTCCTTTTATGTGTTTACTTAGGAGGATTTAGAAACCTTCACACCATTGTGTTTGGAGCTTGCAAGAATGCCTTGGAAGTGGACTTGGGCTACCTCATTATCACTGCTGCCCGCAGGTACTCAGCCGTTTAGCTGAATGAATATATTAAAAGTATTAGCATAATCATTATGGAGTTTAATTCTTGGAGAGAATATCTGTTGAACTGTTGCTATGTTTTTGTTTAGATCGACAGCCTCACATACACTGTCACACTCTGCAAACTGCGCATGTTCTGTGAGCTGCGCAGAATTTGTGTGTGCTCTTGAGGATTGAAATTTAATTCTCAAGAGTACTGATTTCCTACATTTCTCCTGATAAATTCCTTCATTTCCTACAAATGTCTTGGGGACAGATATTTCATGTGCAGTACCATGTAGCAACACAAATGTAAACAATGGAGGGAGAAGAGAGATGCACATTTTAGCTGGAAATAAAAGTACTATAATGAGTTTATGTCAGCTAAGGATGATGGTATCAAGGTTTGTTATATCCTCTCTGCTGGTGACTTTTCTCCAGAAGACTTTTCAAGTAGTTACACACTTGAAAATAGGAAAGACATAAAATCAAGAGCAATTTTCAGTGCGTTTCTCATTTAGCAGTTTAATGCAATTAGGCAGAGCACTAAAAGCCCCCTAGTGAGATATATTGGTTTCTGGGAAGATGGTAATTCAGGCAGGCAGCTTCCTTCAAGCAGTAATGCACTAATCCCTATATAAAGTTTGGACCTTTGTTTTTGAGCACCAAAAACATTACTAATATTGCCTATAAATATGTTAAAACAAAAATCCAGCAAGATAATTGTGTCCCAGAATGAGGTTATCAGCAACCTAATTGTGGAAGCCATTAACAAGCTGACAAACAAGATGGATGACTTGAGTGTGCAGCTACGCAACATGATAATGGTGGGTAACATCTCTAAGCTAGCCAAAATGAGTGCAGTTCATATAAATCACTATAAAACTAAACTATCCGGCCTGGAAAAAGATGTGCCTGTGCTCATTAAAGACAGTGTGGTGCTGAAGGAACGATTGTTGGAACCAAAATGCTTTAAACGCAGTTGGAATTTGAAAATCCAGGGCTTGCAGAAAATTAATAAAGAAGATACCTGCACAGAAGTTGTTGATATTTTATCCAAGATCACACCACACTGGGCCTCATCAATTAGCAACGCAGTGGATACCGTGCATTGTTTGTGGAAACAAAAAGGAAGACACTGACAAACACTGATTCAGTTCAGCATGAGGCACCACTGGAATGCCTTCTGGAAACTCACCAAAGATTCCAAGACATTCAAGGAGTTGGGCAACCACTTCAAACAAAATTTCTGCAAATTGGACCTGGGGAAAAGAGCTGCAGTCTGGCCCAGAATGGAGCAAGCCAGGAGCGAGGGCAAGAATGTCTACTAACGAGGGCACGTCAGCTACATCGGCGGAGTTTGGGTATTCCCTGATTGACTGAAGAACCAATTATAGTGTCTAGTGATCACACACTACAGTAGGAGCAACACAAGAAGTTAGCTTACGGTTCAAAATGAGTTATATTCCTTTATCTATTTCTAAAATGCATTTTGATTAAATAGGCTAAATAAATAAACAAATGAGGCTGTTTAAGTAGGCAAATTCAAAGTTCACGTTTGCTAAACTTTTTTGATAAATATGTCCTGATCACGTTCTTTGGTTAGAGGTCAATTGCTCTGTTCTGAATTCAGTTGAAGGGGAGTTAGTGTTTCATTCTTATTAACAAGCGCACAAGGTTCAGTTACCTTCTCTATATTATTTATTCTGGTGCTTCCCTTTTATATCTGTTTTTCTTTCTAATTTTAATTGTGTGTGTCTTTAAATACTAGAGTTTTAAATCAAATTAATTGATTCAGTGTTTCATTTTTAATAGGAAAATGTCAATGTGATAAAATGTAAAACATGGCCATAATATGCCCTTTTACTCAAAATGGCTAACTCCCTGTATATTTTAGGACATGTATTCAAGAAACTTTTTTTTCTTCTTTTAGAAAGGATATATACCTATATACCAAGCTTCAGATCTCTATGATGTACGGTTTGACCTGTCTCAGATAGTTGTTCTAGAGCAGTGTTTCTCGACCCTTGGCCTCAAAGCACACTTCCCTGCATGTTTGAGGTGTTACCTTGCTTCAGCCCAGCTGATTTTATTTGATGGATGATTAACATAACATATGCAGGGGAGTTTGCCTTGAGGACCAAGACTCTGAAACACTGCTCTGGAGCAATTTGGCCACTGCCACTTTTGGATGCTATTGAAATCCAAACAATTCTGTGAAGTGACAATTTTCTGTGACATTTGGTGAGTTTTTGAATATGTTGAGGCCTCCAAAAAGCCACATAAAGTGTTGGGGGGAAAAAAACAAACAAAAAAAACATGGCAAATACAATAGGCCTTCATAGCACTATTGCTGCTTGGGTCTCATAGTAGTCCTCAGCATTTTAGATTGTTGATTTACTGAGTATATTATTTAAAACATTTGAATAAATTCATGTTTAATTCTATCCCATTTGTATTTTACAGGCTTCATGAACTGCGAATCCAGCCTTCACTTACTAAAGATGGAGTTTTCTCAGCTCTGAAAATGGCCGAACTTGAGTTCCCCCAGTTTGAGACTCTCCATTTGGGATATGTGGATGATTTTCTTCTGCAATGTTTGTATTTCTCATAAAGCTTAGAAAAAAATGTGGTTAAGTCAGCATGCCTTGTTTTGTGGTGGCTGCATTCAACCTGTTTTTGTTTCATTGTTTACTCTGGTTGGTTTGACTGATTAGTTATTTGAGGAGTCAAAAACACTCCTGGTGATATTGCTGTTAACACTTACATGGACCATATCTCCTCCCACTCTGATTGGTTTGTAGACATCTAAACATACTTCTACATAGTTTTTATCCAGTAAAAAGGCCAGTGTGCATCTGTTGGCACAAATACACACTAATGTTCACATTTTTCAAATTCAAATACACTTTATTCATCCCAAAGTGAAATTAAATGTTATTGTAACTCACTGAGTGGAAACTAGAGTTCTTTGAATGCGCTATTAAAAAACATAAATGACAAGGTTTTTATATACACTCTTTAGAGTTGTTTTAATTTCAGCTCTTAGGCACCAACAAAGAAGACATTTCCCTAGATTGCTGCTAAGTAGTAAATTAGTTGGCTAGTTTGTTTTTTTTCTCACCTTTTAATATGGGTAAATATCTTTTAAGTTTTGAAGTCTCATTTTCAAGACCAACCCGTTTTGATGACAACTGTATAATTAGTGTATGTGCCATAAAATCTAAATTTACTTATATCTTTTATATATAATAAACTGGGTGAAAACAGGTAAATGTTCTGCTGTTTTGCTAATGCAGGTAAGATGAGTCACTTGGAGCTGGTGAAATATGGCCTAGCTGATGTCATTGAGAACCCTGGCATCATCACGGATATCGGTATCAAGGTGGTAAATGAGGTGTTCACCAATATTAAATATCTGCTTATCTACAACTGTCCTCACCTTCATAACCCTCATCAGTGGATCACAGGTAAACCTCTTGCTTCTAATGCTGACATGTTAAAGTCTTCTATTTAGTCTCTATGTGGAATTGCAGATGTGTCTTCTGCTACCTTCATCTTCAGATCACTCCAGATGGAGCCGTCTTGTTGACCTTACCTTAGTTCGTTGTCATGCTATCAGATTGGAATCTTTCTGCCACTTCGTAGAGTTACTTCCCTGTTTGGAGTTCATCTGCTTGGACCAAATGTTCAGAGAGCCACCTAAGGTATTTTAGACACTCTCCTTCACATCATCCATTTTTTAAGCATTGGGGTTTTCTAGTTATGTAAAAAAGAAAAGTAAGCAAATTACTAAAATTTTTAGGGTGAGGAATGCCCGTATTAGAGACACCAAAGTTTTTGTTCATGTTTGTTATCAATATATCCGATAGTAAAGTCACCTACCAGTGTTTTTTCTTATTGCTTCCATGCTGTCAATTTCATGTTACTATACACCAGTGGTTCTCAATACGGGGTGTACTGATGGCAGTTTTTTTCAGACAAAGTACGAGTATTTCAGTTTAGGTACTTGCTGATATCGATACCAGGGTTTACCAGAGAAAACTTACTAAATCTGATGGTTGGGGAGTTGTGGCAGTCCAGGGTTTCCCCCTGTGTATTATAAGCCTGGCAGCCCGCCATACTTCACTAGCCCCCAGCCAGGCTAAGCATTGCTTGTTTTTAGGAAAAATATAATAATAATAATGAACAACAATAAAAATGTTTTAAAAATCACTTAATTTTCTTAAAAGCTAGAATACAAGCATCTCTGTTGAGTATTTCACTAGCGGAGTAGATTTATTCCTAAAAGAGTGGTTTATAGTTGATGCATTTAAAGCCAGGAGAGCAGACCAATCACACGAGTGGCGCCTCTGCTTGTTGCCTCCCGCGCTGCCATTGTTTGCTCTCTGAAGTTTGCCTCAGCGCGGATTGCGTGCCTCTTTTCACTCAAACTGGTCACAGGAGTCTAAAACCCAGAAAAGATTAGTTCTGGTTGCGCAGCTCTATGTGATTTGCAGGAATAACTTTCAGAGGTGCGCTTTGAGGGAGTGTTGAGAATGATTTGTCTTTGTGAACAAAGAAGTAAATGCAGTTTTTACATCTCAACATGCTGCCCAGCTTGTGCCTCTGTTTTCCCTGTAAAGTTTATGTATGTGTTCCCAGTTGGCCGGTGTATTAGTGATTCTGCTCAAGGCCAGCCCTGCATGATGGCCAGCCCTGCACTGCGCACAGAGATGCACAACAAACAGGAGATTGAATTCAATTCTGCGAATGTGGCTTTAGTAGCACTTCCATTTTGTGTGTGTCGAGTTTTTAACAGAAACTGTTTTGGTTTCTCAAGTTTGTGGGACGAGTTTTTCTGCTCTTCATGTGGCCGGCGTGCATTAACTCTGGCTGACTAAGTGGGCAAAGCATTTGATATGGTTTGGTGCATCGTATAACCAGAAAGATAATAGACTTAGACTTAGACTTGGGTTGCATACGGCTCAGGACAGTGTTTTGAGGTTCCAATGTTGTGAGGTTACTCCAGAATAAAATAAAATACAGTATAAAATATGAATATAAATATGAATATAAAATATAAAGTGCAGGACTGACATTAAAATGGAAGTTACTTAGCTCTGTACATGTGCAAGGTATGAAGTGGAGACCAGATTTTGAGTGCAGTCCAGTTCAGCAGTTTGATGGCAAGTGGGAAAAAGCTGTTTCGGAACCTGGTGGACCTCCACCGGATGCTGCGGAACCTCTTTCCAGAGGGCAGCAGGGAGAGAAGAGGTAAATTAAAAAATATTATTTTACTTTTTAAAGTAAAATAATATAAAACCAGCATGATGCGTGACTACGAGAGTGCGAAAGCTCCTCACCAGGCTGAACCTTCATGAGTGGTTTGCGCTGGTTCGTTAACCACTAACGCACCAGCCACCCAGGACCGCATACATAAACTTTACAGGGAAGACAGAATTAGGTGCTGAGCAGCATGTTGAGATGTAAAGGCTCCACATGATTCTTTGTTTACAAAGATAAATCATTCTCACTGCTCCCTCAACGCTCACATCTGAAAGCGCAACTACAAGTTATTCCTGTGGTTCACACAGTCCAGAGGAAGTGTAAGCCTGTGAGATGGCCTCACACAACTAGTGAGAAAGACTCTGGGATGCCCCACTGAGTTATCTCTGTAATGCAAGAACAGACGCTGAGAACGACGCAGTGCAGACGTGCGCGCCACATAACGAGAGCGCGCACACGGGGCAGAGAAGATGAGATGCAGCTTCTTCCTCAAAGTTATGAGGAGGAGGGTAAAAAAGCATGCACGTGCAGAGGGGGGGTGAAGGATGCTTGAGCCCCGGCCCCTTTTATCCTTGATGCCCCGAGTGCCCTTTTTGAGTTGTTTTTTTTTTCCCCAGAAACATTTTTATTCAATTTTTAATTATTTTAATCTGTCAGAAGGCCTGCTTGTGCCCCTCAGCAATTATATTTATCTAAATATAATAATTTAGCAAAATAAATTAGTCTGGTTGCCCTCAGTCTAATAATGACTCTCAGTTTCTCTGCCTCCATGTTGTTCAGACACCGGGTCCATGGTGAAGAGGAGGGGGCTGATCTGTACCCTCTAACTATCAAATTATGGGCAAGAATATTTTTTCATACACTGGTTTGTGAATAAAAACATAGGTCTGATGTTGACTTTAGAAAAACTGTTTCTATTTGTATTTTCTTAATTGCAATCGCAATAGCGGGAAAAAACCCACCTCGTCCCTAAACATAGAAATGCTTCGGCTGCATAGAAAACTTTTGACTTTAACTTAATCAGGCTGCTAAATGCCCGGTTCTCTACAGGCAGTCTGAGTCGGTCCCACCGACAGATATAAAGAATGTCTGTCTTTATATCAGACATCCTGACATAAGACACGGTACTGCGACTGTCACCGCAAGTCGCGACGCACCTAAAGCCCCGGTACCAACTGGTGAATGTTCGCTATGCTTCTCCTTACCTTTTCTACCAGGCGGGTTTAAGCCGCTGCAGGTGGGATCTGGGCTGGAGGTGACCGGCTGTAAATAGAAGTTATTGCAGAACCTCAAGTGTTAAAGGAAGATTCGGCCCAGAGCATTTAGAGTTCACAAAATAAACATCAAGGAAAATACTGTAGCAATAATTAGAACCGCAGCATAAAGCCAAACAGGCCACAATTAAATGAAACAAATTGTCTCCAAAGCATCGGCAGACTGACATAGGGGCCACCGGGAGATTTCAGGTAGATTCCAGAGATGCTCATCGCAGTGGCAGTACATGCAGGGCCGGCCAAAGGTAATATGGGGCCCCCCTCTAGCTGCACTAGAGGGGGCGCAAAAACGATGTGGGGAATTATTTTTCTAGTCAGCATTTTATGTACTTAACAGCTGCTTGTGTATGAAATGATCAATAACAGAGGAACAGTGCTGATTAGGCGCCCCTCCCCTCCTGCCAGCCGCTTTCCCTCCCATACAGATAGCTTGGGCAGCGTACAGTCGAGAACGTGCTGAGGCGCGTTTTTTTTTTCCTTTTAAATTTGAATTGTACTAATGCATTTGACAACAGGGAGCTAAAGATGGAGCAGCAGAAAAAAAACTCCGACGCACAAAACAGAAAATGGAAGAGGGGGAGGGATAAAAATGTTGGAGAGACGAAGAAAAGCTTTTCAAAGTGGTTGAAAGACAGTAGGTAAGTAATATTAGTGTATCAACAAGAGAGTTGTAAATATTCAGGTTAGTTAGCCTAAAATGACAGGTGGTTGTTGTCTCCGCCCCGTATTGAACCAATACGGGACGCGATTTATTCCGTATTGCTATAAATGTCTGATAGACACACCTATCACACACGTCTCAACAATAAGTGTAGTAATGATGACCAAAACAAAACACGGAAAATATTAAGGTTAGCCAAATTGTTGTTGTGGGACCTAAATATTACTCCCCTCCCCAACCCCCACGAACTGACGCTGTTGTCATGGTTGCGTAGAGACGGACACTACGCAGCCGAGCTGCTATCAACCCGCGTCTTTTTAAAATGTCCACCCGATACTACACCGTCCTTAGAAGCAAAAATACAGACGTGAGTGGGAAGACGCACATTCCAGGCTAAGCAATTACAGTGAAGTTTAATAGGGGCATTAAAAAAATGGGTCGGTGATATTCAGTGGCGCACAGTGGGTTGTTTGATATCAGACAGAATGGGTCAAGAGAGGAACACCTCAGATCCGTCAGAACCTAAAGAACCAGACATCAGTCATTTCCTGAGACCGAAAAATAGTATGAATGGCAATTTAAAGAACAAATCATACAAATAAATTAATAAATATTGTGAAGAGAAAACATTTTTTTCAACATTAAAAACATTTGTTAGGATTGTGTAGGGAAAACGTTGATATCTTTTACAAATACAGTGTTTTGTGGTCAATATTATTTCACAATTTTATTAATGTGGGTGGCCAGTTTGAATAAGGCTTAATATTAAGCTATAAGAATGATAGAAAACATGCTAACAAAATGCCTCAGACCTGCAGCCCATATGCGGTTCTAGAGACAGGCTAACAGAAGTAGCTCTTTGGCTCACTTACATTTAAATAATGAAATATTGCCCTGTTTTTTGTTTCATTCTTTTTTAATTGCCCTGTAGGCAGCAATTCATTCACATTTATTATTATTTATACTTTAATTAAAGATAAGTTGTACAAGTTTATGTCATAGGCGGGGAGGGGGGGCTGCCAATGACATGTTCGCAATACACCTCAAAGTATGTAGTGATCTATAAAGCAGTGTGCAGCCAAGTTGATGTAGACGTTAAATAGATATTGTTAGGGCTTATCGAGTTTTCTGAGG
Organism: Xiphophorus couchianus; assembly: GCF_001444195.1. Taxonomy (NCBI): domain Eukaryota; kingdom Metazoa; phylum Chordata; class Actinopteri; order Cyprinodontiformes; family Poeciliidae; genus Xiphophorus; species Xiphophorus couchianus. The sequence continues at coordinate 197,735 of NC_040238.1, forward strand.
GAAACCCTGGATTCAGCATCATGTTCCATTTCATCAGACTCATTTTAATCTCTGAGTCAAAGTGTAAAAGGAAGCCAACTAGCAGCAAAGCATATGACTTTATAAAGTCTAATGATAAACATCACCAACTGTCCATGTGAATGTGATGAGTGGTAGTCTGATATGACAGTGATATTGTGATGCACCCAGTGCTTGTGTGTGGAAGTTATCTCACCTTGATGTTTTATGTTAAACGGTTACATTTTGAGGACTGGCCACGCCCAAATGCTTTGATGCAGCTAAAGTTCATAACTTTAGATCTTCAATGCCTCAAGACTGTGCTGAGTGATTGTGAAGTCTGCATGTCAAAAGCTTTAGAAGGAGTTTGCTCAAATCCAGTGTTGCATTCATGAAACAAACAGGGGTCCTTCATTGCGTGCGGCAACTTTATTTGCCTCACGCTGTGTGTATTTTCTTTCGGAATTGTTCTCCTCAGAAGCAGCCGGGCACTGATGGACAGAAAACCGCTACAAGGTTTCTTGTTTTTCAGAGCTACAATGTTAGAACTGACCAACTGACACACTTCCGCTACCCAACTGTTGTTGCGCCACACCCCCCCCCTCCTTTCTGTCTCTACTCTCTCACTCTCGTACTTCCTCTTCTGAGAGGGGAGATGTGCTACCAGCTCTCCTTCTGCTACGTCCATGCAGACTGAACCCCATGGGACTGTGCTCTTGATGAACAAACCTTCCATCCGCTGCCCTGGGTGCCCTGGGTAGCTGTGCAGAAAGCTGATGCAGTTCTGTTGAGGTCTCCTCATTTTCCAAAGGATCTGGACGGCCGGCTTCCTCCGGTTTCTTCCCCAGATTTTCCTCCTCGAAGTGATCATCCATCACTCCGTCTCTCTGTCGGTTCGAGTTGTCTATCCCCCAAAGCCTCTCTTTAGCCTTCAAGCAGGGATGGGTCTAGACTATGTTGGCTACTAGCTTCACTGTCTGGATCCGGTCATTTATCCTCAGTAGAAGCTTTCCCTCACCTGTATGCCATACAGTTTCTGCAAGGGTTGTGACTGACGGCCTTATCAGTCACCATTAACTCTATTCCCTAAGAGTTAACAAACCAAGTGAGCTATTCAGATCCTCACATCTGTTTTCACTGACTTGGCACATAGGGCCCTCCTACTCCGTTAGTCTGGGCCCCACGTTGGGCGCCACTTGTTGTTGCGCCACACCCCCCCCTCCTTTCTGTCTCTACTCTCTCACTCTCGTACTTCCTCTTCTGAGAGGGGAGATGTGCTACCAGCTCTCCTTCTAACGGGTTAATTGAGTTTTCTAAATCTGCTGGGATTTACCCTGTCCAGAACTGAAGTAAACTCTGTTTAAGCTGGTTTCGAGAAACGATTCGCCTGGATTGTGACGGCCTACATCCAGGTGTCCCACCCTTCTTCCCCCTGTGAATTAGCCAGACTGAGCAGCCTACAGCCAACTAGTTTCACAGAGCACACCTGTTAACGGTCGCTCATTCTCTATTTTACAACGTGCATTTGTTATTGAACCAGGTAGGTTTTAGTGACTCGGGCGAGTCCCAAGGATGTTGTTTTACATATGGGCTACCAGCAACCTAAAAACATTTTCCACCTCTTCCTCTCCAGAATCAAACATCACAGCTATTTTACAACCATTAAAGAACTTTAAGGTGACTCATTAACTGAATGTCCACAACATCTTTTAGATTTTCTTTATGCTAAATATTTTATTAGTAAGGCATTTTTGCAAGGGTCAGTACAGCTTAATTCAGTAGCAGAAATAATCAAATAAGTAAAATCAATCATCTAGTCTATCTTTCCCTACTGCTGACACTGAGAACTAAAAAAGGGAACCTTTGAGAGAGACGGACGGAGTTTGGCGTTTCGAACCCCAGACCTGGCTTGATGATGAAGAAGGTGCTGCAGCAGGAGGAAGATGTTGATCGGCGAAGGCAGGAATCTCTGTAGGTCTGATGAGCTTCTTCTCCGCATGGATGGTGAGGTCACACAGGACTTGGTGCTGGCAGGAAAAAAGGCACCAGTTCTTCGTCTTTGTCTTTGCCTTTGTCTTCATCTTTGTCTTTGGGGTCTGAACCCAGCCGATGAGAGAAGTGCGATTCGAAGCCACAGATTGTGGGCCAGACGGGTTGGTCTCCATGAGCAGGACAGTCTTCAGCTCTGTGGCCCCGGCTCTTCTTCAGCTGCAGAGTTCTTTGTCCATCTCGATCTTGGCTCGAAGCTGCCCGGAGGATCCAAAAAAAAGGTTCCTCTTTTGCACCCACCTTTTATAGGGTTTATCCACCCCCCTGGTGCGCCTGCTGTCTGCTTAGACAGATGATCTCATATCCATCACTGTCTTACAGACATTTCCTGATGTCTGTGCTAATGTCTCAGGGTTGCTCAACCTCCTGTGTCCCTTGCCTGCACAACCTTTCACCTACTCTCTACCTCCAACATATCAGTGATGTTTAATTGCAGCTACACCTTCTTACACCATTTCAAGTTCAATGTCAAAATCACATTTATCTCACATTTATTTTCTTTAGCTTCTCTGATTTAGCATTCATTTATGATTTTATAACCATAACTTATTAATTATACTTATTATAATCTTAATGTGAGTTATTACAGATGTTTTTCTGAAAAGAAACCAAGAATAATCCATGATTCTAATTATTTGATACCAAAGTTACAGTTACTTGTTTTTCTTGTAAGTGTTCTCACAAATGTACGTGTAAATATTATTACAAGTAAACCAATATTAATATAAGTATTTTACTTTGATTCTTATCAAATTACTCAAAATGTTTAGATTTCATTCAAACTTTCATGCTTTAAAATAAGGAGTAGTCTCAGCTATTTTTATAAATCTGCAGGCTGGAAACTTACTTCCTCTTTTTCCAGGAAACCTGCTTTTCCTGTTTAATGACTCTTTCTGACTGACTATGATTTCTTATGATTAGATAGAAAAAAGTAGAATTAAAGCAAAGTTTGCATGAGACAAAAACAACACACACAACCAGATTTATTTTATTGACACCTAAGTCTACTGCTGGGCCTTGATGTCACTTGAGTGATTCATTTTAAAGATAACTTTATTTATTATTACTGTTAAACTAAAATCTCCAGCATGGGGAAGTGTGATGAGCTCGGATTTTCTTGACACAACAAAACAGTGACGTAGCACGCAGCTCAGATTCTGTATTACTTCTGTGGCTGAACAATAACTGGGCAAATAAAGTGTGTTAAAAATGAAGAGAGTGTTTTATTCATAAATAGCAATAATTCAAATAAAATACTTCCAAGATGCAACACCAGAATGCTCAGAAGAGACAAAATGATGACCTTGATCCAAAATGACGAAGTTCATGTTGGGTTTGGGTCATGGTTTCAAACACTTTTTTGTAGGTCTTGATGATTTAAACATGGATACCTAATGTCATGATGATTTGTCAATCTATGGCTTGGGGCTACTTCTATCTATATACCAAGTTCCAGTTCTCTATGATGTACGTTTTGACCACATTAGGGGGCGTTTTAGAGCAGCTTGGACATGCCCACATTCATTTCATAATCTTTGATGAAGTTTGGTGAGTTTTTGAACATGTTAAGACTGCCAAAAAAGTCACTTAAAGTTGTGGAACAATTCTTGTTCTTACATAGGCCTTTGCAGCACTTTTACTGCTCTATAATTGGCCAATAATAAATGGCCAATAATAATTGGCCAAGTCTCTACCTCCTTTGAGAATGATCTGAAACAGTTTTGTCTATCAGTCATACGCTTTCTCATTTTAAGGGTGTTTTCAGACCCATTACTCCAGTATATTTAGTTCGACTGGGGACCAGAATTGCAACATTTGTTACATTTTTAACTGGTGCGGTTCGCTTTCATACTGCACTGTGTTAAACCATCCAAACTAATTGAAAAACCTGCTCCCCCCTTCACCTGTGCAGCACTGCACCAAGAACTACAGAAGGAATTGACATAAAACCTTTGAAGAAGACCAGTGCAACTTTCTTCTTTGCACAATGTAAACAAAAATGGAGTTAATCTGAGCTAATCAGATTTTAGCTGTTGAAGTATTTCTCCATTGATATACATACATAACTGGATTGGACATTATTGCTGTGCATCACTGGAGGTAGTGATGTGCTCCTGCAGGCACCATCACTATGAGTCATATCCTCAAAACCATAATGTTCAAATGCGGGATGAACAGGAGTCTGTCACAAAAATTAGCCTTATTTTCTTACCTGATTTCTGTAAAATAAGGTTTTAATTAAAGCTGAGAAAATTGCTGATTTGATATGTAAAATATGTATTCTCCCTGAATATAAATTTATAAACAGTTTAGTTTCTGTCAGTTCTGTCAAGATGCAAGAGAGGACTAAGCAATTTTCTCTTTTATATTGGTCAATAATTAAATTTTGCATAATTGCCACTATTAAAATTAGTGGACTCCAGTCTGCTTGAATTCACACTACATTCAAACCACTCCAGAGTTCATTTCAACCAAACAGTGGCCAAAGTTTTTAAGGCGGACCAGAGTTCACCTTTTTGGTCCGCATTAGGGTTCAATTGTTCATTCAGACCTCCCCAAATAAACCGAACCTTCTAAATAAACAAACTAGAGTTTGATTCAAGCGGACTATACAGGGCTGGTGTGAACTGCATCCTAAGTGTCGATTTTGTGTGTCTGACAGGGCTGTGCCAGAGTGGGACTGAGCGCAGGAACTGGTATTGGTGTGTCATCTGCACTTGTGAGCAACCAGAATGCCAGCAATGACAATAATCAGCACCATCACCCCAATGAGGCCAATATGCCTCCTGCTCCTCCACCTGTCAACAATATCAATAACAACCAAAGGCAGCAGGAACATGATGGTAAGTCCTACAAAAATATAACTTAAGCATTCATCTCTTCTGTGAACCTTTTGACAGACTTGGTACTGTTTTTTTTTTTAGGAAAAAAAAAGTTTTTTTTTAGATTTTTCTTTTGTGCAATTTGTTCCAAAAAAACAAATAGAATATTTTTAGAATCGCACATCTGCGATTCTAAAAAATATTCTATTTGTTTTATTTTTTTCTTCAATTTCTGAAATTATTAAGATTTTAATTATTTTGTGAAGCTTGTAAGTAGAAACTATACAACTGACTGGAGATTTGCTTGGATTTTTTTAAATGAATAAAGTAGTACAAGCGGGCACAGCCAAATCTTAATAACCACTTGAAAACAGTTAATGTTTAGACATTCTTAACCCCTTAACCTGCAACGGAAAGCCCTTGTGCCGTTTTCCCACTGTATTTTCTGGGGATGAAGGTTAAGGGGCCTTTAATAAGACTATGCCCATATTTAATAGTAAAATAGTTTAAATCACTTTGGAGTACTGTTGATATTTTGACAACAAAGTGTCCCAGCTGAACGTCAACACATCATGGGCAGCCGTTAGTAAAAACTTCCTCTTATGGCGATTCCTCCTAATTGCTATTTATAAGATGTCTTATTTGCCACCTCACAGGTGTGGTAAATAAGATGTAAGAGGTTCGGGCTGATTGAATGCTACAGGCAGCCATGTGGAAGTCACCTTATGTTTTTTTTACCATTATCTATGATATTTACATTCAGCTTGGCATTGTCTCAGGGGAATAATTAATCTAAATACAGAGAGAGGTTCTATAGACTTTATTGCTCAACATCATTTTTTGGTTGGGTGTCTGTTTTTTTTAGCATTTTTTTTCTATAATGTTTCATTGCACACTTAGTTCTGCATATAATATTCTGTGCATATATTCAGGCAAAAATTCAAGGCTGTACTTTTGTGCGTTCTGAATTAACAGGTTTACCATATTTTCGGTACAAATAGGTTATGCCCTAAGTAACTAACTATTCTGCCTACCTACCTTACTTCTTTACTTGTTTTTCACAAATCTGTCTAAATCTGGGTTTGTGGACACTTGGATAATGGATAGGGGGCCGCTGGCCCAAAAAGAACGCTGAGAAACACTGCTCTAAATAAACCCTCGCTATTTCTGTCTATCCCACAAAGCAGTGGACTTGAGGAATAATATTTGCATATATTTTCTTCCAAGAGCCGCTAGAAATAAATGGATTGCAGGAAGAAGATGAAGAAGAAGTGGATGAGGTTGCATATGAGGAAGAGAAAATGGAGATAGAGCCTCATATAGACATAAAAGAAGCAGAAGATGGAATAGGGATAGAAAATATGGCAGGCCCCATTTGTCAAGCTGGAACATCACAACCTCCTGATGAGGAACAAGCAGGTTTTGAACAATTCTTTTCTTTGGATATGTAAACTATGATATTGTACTTAAATATTCTCCTATTTTTGTTGTTCAGAAAAGTTTAACTAATTTATTCTTTTTTTAACAATATTTTTTTCCTTCCACCTCTAGGTCCCAGTGGTGTGAACCATCGGTGTAGAACCGCTAGTGCTGTTGCTCCTAAGCTTCCATCAGCTGTTTCAGACTCTGATAGTGATGAAGAGGAAGGCCTCGTTTCCAGGCTAATACCACCTACCTGTTTGCAGGAGCCAGCATCCTGTCCAAAAGGTGCGAGCTCAACTCAGGACGCACATCTAAGTGCTCTCTTACCCTGTAGATTTAAATAAATCTTTTCTGTTGGGCCAACTTTTAGTGTAATCTTTGATTAGTTTCTCCAAAGTAAAGATTCAGTACATTTTTAATTGAGGCATTGCTTTCTTTGATTGTTTTTTGGGCTGTGTAGCTGAAGGAGGCACGGAGGCAAAGAGCACAGCACCTCCGCATCGTCAGCCATCAATATTAGAACCTTATCCAATTTTTCCCTGACACCACAGCAAATTTGGAATCAATTTACAACAATCACACTGGACCAACTAAGAAAATGCATGAGCACCACATCCATATTTTCATAAGTCACCAAGAGAGACTACATTTGTCCAAAATACTAGCTGCAATTATGAATATATGGGCATATTTATACATATATGCTGTCAATATGTATCATTTATGGCTTTGCATATATGCAAAACAAGTGAATTTAATTCTGAAACCTATGGAGCTAAATTGGGGCTGACAAAATCTGGTTCCGTTGATTCATAATTCCACTTCTAATATGGCAGACAGTGGCGGATTACCAGGCTATGTCAGGCCATTTCTCTAGATTGCTCAAGTATCAATAGTGAATCTATCTGTTTTCGTTCTCATTCTTCCTCTTTTAATGAAGAGGAAGAAGCATCCATACTACTTGGCATGCAGCTCTACCATGCCAAGTAGAGCTTTGACCTCAGTGGCAGAAAGAGAGCTGCAGTCTTGCAGCTCTCTTTCGCTTTACTTTGAGAGCATGGGAAATGTTAAACACGGACTAAAATGCTGTTCAAATTTGTCAATATCATATTTTTTCCACTGATATTGGTGTGGTGTGTTGACATAAGCAGGTTATATCAGTGAAGCTTGTTGTTTTTCAAAATCAGACACCTACACATAGAATATCAATGATGTTTAAAGACATATCCAGTTCCACACCACTGTCATCCATGTCAAAACAGGATAAAAATTTTGAAACTTGAAAAAAATAATCTGAAACTGAAAAGAAAAACCTTGAATCTCAAAAGTAGCTTTGAACATTTTTTTTTAGATTATTTTTTTTTTCTTTTGAAAAAACTGTATTCCTCCAAGTTAGCTCAATAGAAACCTTTTAAGTAAAGTTCTCCCGCTCAAGTTGCCATAGGAGCGTTGGTCAAGGCAGATGAAGTGTGAGAGCAAAGGACAGAAAGAAAAGTAATTGTGGAAGTTGAGAAGTATAGTATTTTACACATCCATTCAATAAATTTATGATTGAAAAGTCCATTTATTTTAGGAACCTCATCACTAAATGAAATATATTACATATAATTTCATGCAGATGGATGTTTGAAAGCCTTTATTTCTGTTAATCACAATGATTTTCTACTTAGTTATTGAAAACATGACATTTAAAGTAGAATATTATATGAGAGCAATAAAAAATATTTCTAAAAACAGAAATATGAGCTTAATGAAAAGTGTATTTCATACCTGCTAAGATTTTATTTTGAAAGGTACTTTTAACAAAACTCATCATTGAATATCAATGTATGCAACACCACACAGCCTTTATCGCATGGTCTTGCATTTGTGGAAGTGCATGCAGTGTACTAGTATGAGTGAAAGGTGGCACGCGGGATTGGCGACGAGTTCAGTGTGTCAGCTTAACCCATCTTTGCTGACCACTTACCTGAAATCTTTCCTACTCACAGTATCAGCATCCACAACGTCTCTTTGGAGACTTTAATAACATGAGTTACAACAGTTAAGTTTCTCTTTGTATAATTTATTTTTGAATTTAATTAAATCAAAAGCACTATACTTGGAACATATCCTTCTTAGTTTTTCCAGATACACCAGCCACATATAAAATGACTGTTTTTCTGCCTCTTTTTCTCTGTTCTGTCATTGGACTTAGTGGAATGTTATTGTTTTTATTTAATTTAACATATTTTAAATTGTCTGCTGTGTTGTTAAATTGAAAAGGCAATAAAGTTAAAAGAACAAATCTTTTAGTATTGAAAGTATGTTGGCATAGCAGCAGTGACAAATGTTAGGCTATTTTTTCCTCGTGTTTTTGGGATCTGTCATTCGACCACAAATATCCTGTGGCTTTAGGTTTTAAGTCAGAACTCTGTAGTCTGTGAAGTTCACTCTCAGAATCAGTGTTTAACTTATGTTTACTCATGTTATCCAACTTTGTTTGATTACATATCCTGGTCATTAAATGACCGCTGCCTTAGTCATTTGCTTCTCAACACAGGCCAACCACATGAGGGAGTGGGAGTACTTCATAGCTCATAGAGCCGATAAAGAGGGAGAATGTATATTTTTTGTGGACTTGCAATTTCTTTGGGAGTCTTTTCACTTCTCAGCATGAGGCGTTACTTTTGATTTCCCAGCATGTTCTCCAAGATCTGGGATATCTTTTATATTTTCAGTGATAGTTTACTGTGGTCACTGGAACTTGAAAACATTTTAAGATATCTCCTTGAAGCTGTTGTTGCACAAAGTGCTCCTCTCCTTCCAACTTCCTGTCACTGAGAGGCTAATACATGCTCCCTTTGTGAAGCACCTGCCTCCCCCAACTTACTTCTTCCTATGAGAGGGTTAATACCTAACAGTGTACACCTCCGGTACTTAGATCCCTAGACTGTAGAGTATAACCCACCTCAGAATTCAAAGAGAATCTATCTACCTGGTTTATTGGAGAAGATTTGCCTAGGTTCTAAGAGCCTACATCTGAATGTCTCATGCTGCTTCTTTCCATGGAATAACCAACTGGTAATCTGAGTCAGCTAGGTCCCACAGAACACGTTATCACAGTTGCTCTTCTCATTTCACAACTGGCTTTTGGAACTGATCCAGGTATGGTTTAGTGACTTTGGCAAATCCCAGGGATGGTGTTTAATTTGGGCTCAGGTAACCTTTAAATGCTTACCATAAATTTGCAAACCATGGACTAAAACTGTTTTACTACTGTTGAAAAATAAAATAATTATAAGAAGAATATATATTGATCACCAACAAAAGAACTAAATAAAGATGAGAGGGCCAACAGATTTGCTTAATTTGCTTCTGTATGAGGGAGCAAAGTGATGTGCCAACTAAAGAGAAAAGGTCTCAAGGTCTCCATAAATTTGCTGTAAGGATCCTTAGGTGAAAATCTGAGTTTTTCCAGCTTCAGATTGTAAAGACCTTCTCTAACCCAGTGGTCATGAGACAGGGGAATGCTTAGTTCCCACTTAAGTAAAATAAGTCTGCTAGCCTAAGGGGTAGTGAAGGCTAGGACCTGTTACAGAGAACGTGAAAAGCACCCATCTACAGGGATGCCAAATATAGCTGAATGGATTGGGAACGATTGTCTGATTATATGGTTGAGTAAGTGTTTTGAAAATGTTACCCCAAAACCTGCTTTATAATTTGGACAAGCCTGACTAACATGTGAGTATGGTTAGCTGGCGACTGTCTACACCTATTTGTAAGTACATTTTTGCTAATTTTGCATTTGTACAATGCACTTTATAGAATATATTGCACTAGATTAAGGTATATCAGGCACAAATTGAGGATTTATTAATTAAATTTTTGGCAGCCTCCCACTGTTCCTCCTCCACATCCGCACCGAGTTCCTCGTCCCATACTGTTTTAATAAAAGTTTTTTTCAGAAATCTGTTGCACATTTTAAATTTCTATTTTGACATACCTCTATCTTTCTACTCTAACATAAAATAAATTTGTGTACATATATACTTCTTTTTATTCAGGTAAAGGAAAGACTCCTCTACGACGATGCAAAAGCGTTCCTGTCTCTGATCAGGGAAAGGCTCAGGTGACACAGAGCACCTGTGAGAAGAGCTGTCAGGTGACCAGTGAACAGATCAAGGCAGACATAAAAGCTGCTACAGAAAACTGCAGAAGATCTGGAAATAAAGAAAAGACCTCTGAGATTGTTGGGGGCACTGTGAGACAAAGGGCTGACAGTGGGCAAGTTCAAATCACTGGCAGTACTGGGGCAGCATCAAGCAGCAGAACAAGACCTATAACTGGATCTTTGAGCAGGGTCGAAGCTGATACAGCTCCCTCCAGACATGTGGATGGATTTGGGAGGATAACTAACCAGAACACCTGCAGACCAACCACTTACAGATCTACGTCATGCAGTAGGACTGAATGTGCCAAGTCTGACATGCAGACCGAGGACAGTTTCACAAGTGAGAAAGGGGAGAGTGCTGGTCCTGTCAGTGTGGGATGCATGACAACAGGCTGTTCTTCTACTGGGACATCAGCACAGCAGGAAAGACACGGAGGCAGACAGCCAACCAATGCTGGGATACCATCTGTTATTTGTTCCCAGCATAATGAGGGCGGTCAGAACTTTGTTCCAAGGCGGCCTTTAACAAGATCTTGCACCCACACATCTTTGGAGTCTTTGGAACCAACATCAGGTCATACTAAGTTTAAAATTTATGTCTTCAGTGGAGCTCTGCTAGTTAGAGTTTTCCCCCACCAAACTGATTACATAGTATAACAGAGGCTAGTACTGGAGTGTGGTTCTGTAGAAAAATCGGTTTGACTTTCCACATCAAGAGATCCAGTTCTAAGCCACATTATTACACCACATTATGTGGCTCCTATACTTCAGTAAAAATTTGCTCCTGCTTCTGATTTTTGAATGTTTTTTTCTAGAATATCCCCACAGATCATGCTGTTTATCCCTGCATTCTTTCAAACAAATTACATATCTGAATCTGAATTTTTAAATTCCATTTTAAATAATCAGGGTACACCTGTAAGTCTTAGCTGATCAATAAAAGGTAAATGGAGTTGCATAGTGTGTAATGAGTGCAGCTAACCACTCAAAAATATTTACTCTGGAACCCCATTCACCCAGCTACACTTTCAACACACACACAGTCTAAAAGGCACCCAATAGCTCAAGGGTATAATCCTTTGCTATTCCACACCTATTTTGGGAACAGAGGAAGATGTATCATAATCATTTGTAACAAACAAAACTCAGTCAGACAGATTTTAACTAGCCCACCCTAGTGTGTTTTTGATCATTACAGCATATTCAAGCATCTGTAAATTAATAAAAGGTATCCAACCTTATCCAGTGATACAGCTATAGACAATATATAGTTTTCTGAGGCTGTACAATTTCATTATTGACTTTCAGCAGTGCCATTCCAGGGCTATGAGAAACATGGTGATAAGCAACATTGTTCTAAAAGGTTTAAATAAAAAGGGGATTGGACATAGCTTTTTTTAGACAATTTGGCTAAAAGCCTAGCTGAATTCTCTGTGGTGGATTTAAAAGTGAGGATTCAGTCATGCTTAAGATTTTGTGATTACCCCCACAGTTACAAGTGCTTTTTTGCTAAAATATCCAAATAAGTCCCTCTTTAATATCTATCAATAGTCTCATTTAGCATTTTAGTAGTTTTGTTTAAGCAAATGAAAAAGATAAAAGAAACTGGTTAAAATAGGGAATTAAAAGAAATTCTTAGTGTATTAAATTGAAAAACAGAAGAATTCCTCTAAGACATATGACATGCAATGCAAACTGAATTGCATAGAACACATTTTTTTCCTGAGTTTTTGTCTAATGTATGTACTATGTTTCCATTTTGTAGATCTTTCAAAAGCCAGGCCTCGAGTAGCAGTGAGGAGGAAACGGATGGCTGACAAATCAACCAGCACCTCTGACCCAGTCACTGAGGATGATCATATACAAGTGAATACATACAAAGGAAGCTTGACTGATTTGCTGTTTTTAGTTGAATAATATATCACAATGGGTGATAACTCAAATGGTCTATCCATGTGAGTTGATAGACCTATTATTTAACTACTTCACATTGAACAATGCCTAATGTACACCTGATGGAAATTTCATAAGCAAAAAGTTAAGACATGGGTTATTAATTTGAATTTACAGTATATTGATAATTTTTATGTTGCTTTGTTCTCCAAGCATTCCATTATGTAACGAAGATTTTTGAATATCCCACTCATTTTGGTCTAGGATGTTTTATTGTAGTTTTCCTTTTGTTTTTGAGCAATGCACTTTTTCTGTTAATCTAATTAGAGTTTCTACTTAGTATGTGTATTTGAGGAATAATTAGCATTATACTTGATGGATATGAATTTTATTCATTTTTGACATACTTTTTACTTGGACAGGTTTTGTCTCTGAAGAGTAAGAATCTGGTGGGCATCACTCTGACCAACTGTGGAATCACGGACCTGGTCCTCAAAGACTGTCCCAAAATGATGTTCATTCATGGTAATTAAGAGAAAGTGGTAACACTGATGTTTGTCTCAAATTGATCATCATTTGGCAATCTTAAGTAAATATGTAATTAGTCTTAATTCCTGGCAACAAATTACTTACCTTTTATCAATGTAAAATTACATTTCCTCAACTGGTTCAGTGTTCCACAACCAGGACAAAAACCACACTGCTCTTAATCAATCCAAGGTTCAGCTATCTGGTGGACCCTCCACTCCACAACCCTGAAATAGACCTTACCAGGGAGGCTTATGAGTGTGAGCCCTCTGTAGTTGGAATACACTCTACTATTTTGAATAAGAGAACACTACTCTCTCTTTAGTTTGTTTGTTTTTATTCTGATGCTGCTGTGATGTTTTCAGAACAGGAAATATTCAGATTCAGACTGTTTATTTTCATTCAACATAACATCAGATGTGTACTGCAGAACAAAATAATGATGCCTACTAGGTCACAAAGAGAAACTACGAAGCCCCCTAGGGGACATGGGGAATTTTTTTTCTTTTGCTTTCCCTCGCAATACTGTACTGGTCAGTTATACAGCATAATTGAATACTGTAAGCCTTTCTTACGGTGGGCGCCGTACTTTATGCTTTAATATAAGGTTATGTGAGGTTTTTCCATGAATGTTAGTATCTTTTTGTGAAATATCTGAAGTTTTATATCTTACTTTAGGATAGAAAGGCACCACAAACCTACGATGTAAACAGAAACTTTCCGTAAGTAGGAAAGAAATGTCAATGTCAATGTCAATGTCAAATTTATTTATATAGCACCTTACAGCAGACAAGACTGCACCAAAGTGCTGTACAAAACAACAACACAAAAACAACAACACAAATGACAAAACAGAACACACATCATTTAAATGCCAGAGAGTAAAAGTGAGTTTTAAGAAGCGATTTAAAATGGTCCAGGCTGTGGGCAGATCTAATCTGGAAAGGTAAGTTATTCCATAAAACAGGAGCAGCAACAGAAAAAGCTCGATCTCCTTTCCTCTTAAGTCGAGTTCGAGGAACTGTAAGTAATAACTGATTATTTGATCGTAGCGTTCTGGACACAGACTGGAGATTTAAAAGGTCCCGAAGATAAGGGGGGGCTAACCCATTTAAAACTTTAAAAGTTAACAAAAGAATCTTAAAATCTATTCGATAAAAGACAGGCAACCAGTGTAAAGATGCCAGAGTTGGCCTTATGTGGTCATGCTTCCTGGTTCCTGTGAGAAGCCGTGCTGCTGCGTTATGGATCATTTGAAGATCATTTGAAATAAAAATACATCCTAATTTGGACTATTTCTGAGTTATTATCGCGGGTAATCTGACAGTTTTGATTGTGTCTCTGTTGTGTTCGTAGTCTGGATGGTTTAAAGAGCTGCTTTCAGTGCCGTTCCATCTTAGCCTTAACAGACATAAACATGCAGTAAATAAATCGATTTTCAATCAGTGTTTTGCAGCAAACAGTTTTTATTCTTAACAAGTTTGTATTATTAAAAACACGACAAACTAATGATGGTAAAGGGCCGCACTGGGTTAACTCGGGGAATCTCATCTGTCAATGTATCAATCAACTCCAAACCTCTTTTTTGTTCTGTCACAATTATCGATTTATTCCATTTTGATGATCATGCTCCAAACTTTGCAAGGACTGACCGCCCCCGCTCACCGCTTCCTAATACACACAAAGCCAGTATCCTTCCCATTCATACCTGGTGACGTCACTCCCACGTCGACACACCTAAGTGTCAAAGTCGCTTGCTCCTGTCATATCAATAATTACTTTTTTCATTCATATGGCTCTTAAAGAGCCTCAGTGAAAACTTGTTTGTTATTATTAACTGTTTGGTGCAAAAAACAGATTGAAAATCGATTTATTTTTTCCTGCATGTTTATGTCTGTTAAGGCTAAGATGGAGCGGCACTGAAAGCAGCTCTTTAAACCATTCAGACTACGAACACAACAGAGACGCAATCAAAACTGTCAGATGACTTATTACCCGCGATAATAACTCAGAAATAGTCCAAATTATAATGTATTTTTATTTCTTTCCTACTTACGGAAGGTTTCTGTTTATATCGTAGGTTTGTGGTGCCTTTCTATCCTAAAGAAAGATATAAAACTTCAGATATTTCACAAAAAGATACAAACATTCATGGAAAAACCTCACATAACCTTATATTAAAGCATAAAGTACGGCCGGCGCCCACCGTAAGAAAGGCTTACAGTATTCAATTACGCTGCATAACTGACCAGTACAGTATTGCGAGGGAACGCAAATGTTTTGCGAGGTAACGCAAAAGAAAAAAATTCCCATGTCCCCTAGGGGGCTCCATAAGAAACCAACTAAATAAACTATAAAAGAATATGAAAGAAGAATAAAGGAATAATACAGGATAAAATAGAATAAGAACCAGATCAAAAAAGGGGGAGGTTGTATAAATATAAGTGCAAACTTCGCAATTTATGCAAGAAATGTATCAGGAATAATATGTACAAAACGATCAAAAACAGATAAAATAATATTATAGTCTTGGATTATTTGGCATGATTCAAAAATCTGATAGTTGGGTAGAACTTGTTTGCATATCAGGCTGCGCTATCTTCTGCCTGAGGGTAAGAGAGAAAACAGAACATGAGAGGGATACTTGGCGATACTTGTTTCCCTCAACAGGTAGCGTTGCTTTGCTAGGTCCCCAATGGGTGGCAGCGTGACCCCAATAATTTTTTCAGCTGACCTCACCACTCTCTCCGCTGCCTTCCTCCTGCTGTCATGCCACAGAGAGATACTGCTGCTAAGCACACTCAGTGGTGTCTCTGCAAAGCTCCAAAAAGCAGATTTTGCATAATACCTCCTCCGTCCTCTTAGGAGGGAAGGAGAATTTTAAATTCTATTCTGGTTTTAAGAGGAAGTAAATGAAAGGAAGCTAAAGTACAAGAGAAGAAATATTACCTCTCTTACTGTAGCATTTTCAGCAATCAGCTGAAGGCGTTTAACTGCATTTTATAGACCTTCTCATTGTAAATGTAATGTCATCCAGATCAAGTGATTGACTAAGCTGTATCTGTCTCAGTCAAAAGAAGCACTGTTGTAAACTTATCCACTTTATTCATTTGTCAAACTCCTCTAGTGACTTTTTTGGAGACATTTATGGCAACAACCAAGGCAACAACGCTCTTCAGCAGGCAGTCTGAGCAGCCCTTAGCCACTATTAGCTTCTCCGTCGTCTTGCTTTCTAAGCATTACAGTCAGTCTCACACAGTCATAGAAGCATTTTGGCTTTTATGACTTTCGCCAATAGCCAGAGCAGAGCAGACCCATTCTACTCCGTATACACATTGCAAATAAATCACACATGTATAAAGCTGAGTAACGCTATAACTGTGTGACCCAAGAGGCCAGTAGTAAGACAGTTTTTGGTAGGGGTGTACCGATTTGTCGGCCATCCTTAATTTTGGCATGATCGGCCTATTTTTTATATGTGAAGCCAATCTTATCCACTGACGTTATCAATGTCGGCAAAGGTTTAAAAATCAACTACTGTGCTTTTCTTTTCTCCTGTGAGAGAGGTTTGACTGACAAACCTGCCGACCAGGTCATGTCTGCACATTTACAGCAATACTCACCCTGTTGCCAATTCAGCAACTTTTTTGATATATTAAGCAACATTTCAGACAAAAACTAGTATCAGCCAAAATTGGAATCGGTAAGTTAGTCTTTTTAAAAAATCGTAATCGGCGATCGGCCAGAAAACTGTAATTGGTGCATGCCTAGTTTTACGCAGAATATCCATCCATCCATCTTGCATCACTATAGTGGGGCTGCAGAGGTGCTGGCGCCGATCTCTAGCAGTCAACGGGTATCCAAGAGAGGCAGGGCAAGAGGCAGGGCACACCCTGGACAGGTTGCCAGTCATTTGGAGTTAAGCAAAATAATGCCAAACTAAAGGAATTACATGAAAATGTCATAAGTTGTGCAAAAACATAAAGATAAATAACCCATTTACACAGTTTATCAACAATAAAAAAAAGAGTTGATTTGGGGGTACGTTTTACTTTAAAAACCATTTATTGCAGTCTAGGAAGGCCTCTGTAAATTGAAAATTGCATATATTACAGAGAGAGGTATTTTGCACCCCTAACCTAATTTGTAAATTATTTTGCATCTCTGTGTGAAAAATAGTGATCTTTTTTTTAATTATAAAAGAGCTTAAATGTCTGTTTGTTAACCGCATAATGCAGTCTTTGTATCTTTGATTAACTTTTTCATGTTTATATTTGTATAAAAATTAGTTCATTGATGTCTTTGTATCTACATATGAGCTCTCTCTTGTGCTTTCCTCTTTTTGCAGCCACTAGATGTCGTGTTTTGAAGCAGTTGAAAATAGAAAGGGCACCCATAGTCAATAGATTTGACTTTGCTCAATGTAAGAAGCTTGACATGGACCAGGTTCTGGATCAGATACTAAGAATGCCACCTGAGAGAAATCGTATTATCTACATGCGTCCTATGCATCAGGTTGGTGATAAATTATCTCCAATTCTTTGAAGACTTCAATTTTAGACAAATTCTATTACTAGGACAACAGCTGATCATTAATTAATGATCTTTAATAGAGATCATTAATATACTGGCTAAATTGTAAAGGACCTAACACTGATTCTTGTGGGGTCCCCATATGTCACACCAAGTTACTTGGCCGTAAATCACAAACATACACACATTTTCCAATAGGAGACACTTACAAACGTTCATGCATTCATATACTGAATTAGGTTGCTTACTGGTAAGCAACCTAAGGCTAAGTGCCTTACCCAGGAGCGCATTGAGATGTGATTACTCATCCCAAGATTACTACTTTTCCCATTGAGGCACAGTGACTTGTTTAAATCTTCTGCAGTGTACTTTAACAAGGTTCAAAATAATTTTTCTTCATTGGTGGAGTATTGCACAGTGAGTGTGCATAGAACCCACTCTGACTAAGTGCATTGCTTAATTTTTTCATGGGAATAAAATGTATCAGCTTTTTCCAGGTATTTCTGGAGCTCTTTCTCGGTGTTTCCTGACTCTCAAGCAATTTTTTGCTCCTTTGTCAGAAGTGTTCCGAGAGGTGGGTAGCTGTGTCTTAATAATGGTCAAATGATGTTCTTCCCACTTTGTGTTTATGGCTCCAATAGTACTCACTGGGGTTTTAGAAAATGCACCAGCAACCACTGCTTTAGTATGACTTGAAACAGTAAGAGTTTCTTCTTAAGGTTTCTTTAATTTTACCAGTTGTAGAACTGTTTAGTTGTTTGGTTATATTAAACATGGATCATTTTAAACAACTTATTGATTTACACATATCTGTGAGAATGTTTTTTCCCTGGAATAATGGCTAATTCAGCAGAATTATTGGCCTCCTTATTACTTGTCATTTCAATCTTTACCCATAACATGTGGACTCATTAGTTTTGATTCTTTTGTGTGTGGATTGCTTTGGTGGTTGCCGACATCTGATGTCAATTTTAAGTCAGTGGCCCCGTTATAAATATTTCAGTTAAGAAAAACTGTGCTCAAAAGTTTTACACACTTTTCATGTGTAAAACTGCATCCAGTATCCATTGCATCTACTGGATACAAGGGTAATATTTGAAGACCTGTACGGCTCCCAAAGAAGAGCTGCCTCTTTCCACTCCCAAAAGGCTCTAAACTTAGTGTCATATGTAGCATCATATTTTAGCTTAACTTGACAGATATGAGTGTTTTATATGTTAATAAATCCTTTAACATTTAATGGTTTTATGAGAAGCCTTATAATTGCCTAATTTTCTGTATTTTCAGATTTTATTACTTTTGTGTAATATTCTAATCAAACTTTTAATTTTTATTTAACACAAGAACAAATGAACAAACCATTTCAAGCACAGTACCATACTACTAATAATAACACTAATATATCATGTAATCTTTTAATTTACAGCCTGATGCTGCTTCATTTACACTTGTCAGTCATACTTATGGATTTTTGTTATGCACTCCTCACCATTGTCTACTGACTGAGAGAATGAACAAATTGTCCACCCTACTGCTGTGTCTGTCACCCTGTCTTTTTTCAGTACTCCTCATGTGATTGGCCACAAGGCCGCCATTTCACCAATCAAAACAGTGATCCTGCTCACAGCAGGCTGAAAAAATAAATACATTTTTTAGGGAGCCAGCTCTCACTTGATTGGACTGTGCTCTTCTGACTCTCTATAAAACATTAACTCTTAGAATCTATGCTTTTGTGCATGAAGAACCAGTCAGTAAACTGGTTCTTAAAAGGGCTAAGAACCTAACTTAAACTATGCTAAAACTAACTAAACTATGCTGGAACAACCAAGCTGATCACAGCACTTGGGAAAATGGATTTCACAGCTCTTAGAAAAAAGCTGGTCTTTATGTACTTCTATCATACAAAAAGACAGCAGTGATACAAACAGCTCGGGCCTGGGTGGGTAGGATCAGCACGTAGCATATATTGAGTCCAGGTCTAATAGTTGACCCCTCAGTCCGATGGGGAATTTTCACCATCCAGGCCACATCCTTTTTGTCCTGAACTGTGCAGTTGCCATAACACGCAGTCATATTGACAGAAGATGCTCTCAATCATGGCTCTGTAGACATTCATGAGCATCAGAGCAAGAAGAGTCTTTTTTGACTCATCACAACATCACATTGTTGACCAGGTCAGGTTCATGGTGATGTTGATGCCCAGCAATTTGACATTGTCCACGCAGTCCACTACTTCCATTTAGGTGTACTGTCCTCCTGAACCTTCTGTAGTCCAATATGGCATCTTTGGTTTTGTTCAGTGAATACCTCTGGAACAGGTGCTGCATTATTGTTTCAGACCCTCTACAGCAGGGGTCTCAAACTCAATTTACCCGGGTAAATTTACCCAATTTACCCGCTGGAGGTAGAGTCTGGGTGAGGCTAGGCCGCATTCACACACACAGTCCTCAGCCCAACCTTTCTGATTGTCTATTACCATATTTGGCCGTAGTCAGGCGCTGTAACAGCCGTAATTGTGTAGTGTCTCTTTAAGATACTCTAGTATTGCTAATGATGTCAGAAGTATGCGCCACGGCTTCTCTGTAGAGAGCGTGGGAGAAACGTGCTAGACGGACATGTTAGCTCCCTAACTTTTTAGTAATGTTACGGGTTGTTTGGACGCTGCTCAATTTTCATGTCTGATAATATAGCAGCCGTTCAACCGGCTTTGTAAGGTTGGTGAAGAGTGTATTTATTAAAGGACAACACTGTGGAATTCCCAGTACCAGTGTGGTTGTGAGTTTTTGACCGTCCTGACGAATCTGCCGCCTCCTCTCCTCCCTTAAACACAACCCAAGCATTACAGCGCCTAACCTTAATTACGTTACACTGATCAGCAACTTCCGGGTCTAGACTGGATGCTGAAGCACGTGAAGCAGGAGTGGGCGCGGAAATTGCGCATGTACCGCATGCAAATAATGACAAATAGAAAATGCAAATAGCAAAATGCAAAATGTCCCGCCCCCGAGAGCAATATACTCCACCGTGATTGGTAAGTTCATTCAGCTCCGCACACAACACTGAAAAGTGCCAATTATATCAAACTCGCGGGCCGCACTAACATTAAACGTTCATATTAAGGCGGGGGCCACAAACTATCGTCCCGAGGGCCGCAGTTGGCCCGCGGGCCGCGAGTTTGAGACTCCTGCTCTACAGTCTGCAAACTTTAAAGAACCCTGTTTGAGGAGTGGGTAGGTGCACAGTCATGGATGAATAGTGTAAAAAGAACTGGACTAAGCACTCAGCCCTGTGGTGTGCCTATATTCAGAACCAGGGTGGATGATGATCTGTCATCCACTCTCGATGACTAATATATTCTTTCTGTCATTATTGTGGTATTTAGCACAAATAAATACTTTTTGTACTTTAGACCAAAAACAACAGAAGTTGTTGAAGTGTGATTTAATTTCAGACAGTGAGAAAAAAGGCTTATTTTTATGTAAACTTCTGGATTCAAACTAATAAAGATTCTGTTTTATAAATTTTTTTTGAATGGTTATCTGTACAAAAGGCAGTTAATGTGGTTGTTGTTCCTTTCTCTTTCCTCTTGACAGATTGACTCGATAGCACTGGAGCGTCAGCTTTTCCAGGGACCATATCCCTATCATATTGCTGTTGTGCATGAATTCAGCAATCCACCAAATATACACAACAAAGTCCGCATTCGGAGCTGGATGGACACAGTAGCTAATATCTGCCAGTAAGCATTTGAGAGCAAGAGAGAGATTTTTACAACGTAGTCCTCTTGTGAAATCATACACTGAAAACTTATTGAATACTCCTCCAAGCAAAAAAAATCCTTTCCTTTTATGTGATCAATGTTGAAGCTCTGTTTTCTCATGGTAATGAGCTGTTTTTAACTTCTGTAAAAACAGCTCTACTTGTACTACTGACAGAGCAAACTAGAGTAAGTAATAAGTTACTTTAGTCATAAGTTACTAGAGTAACTTATGACTAGAGTAACTTAGTAATAAGTTACTTTACTAACTTATTACTAAGGTAATTTAGTAATAAGTTATTAAAGTAATGTTTTACTTTACTAACTTATTAATTTATTACTTTAGTACTATTACTTTAGCAATAATACTTTATTACTTTAGTGATAAGTTAGAAATAGTAACTTATTACTTACTTGCAAGATGTGTTTTATCTTGCATTTTCTATTATTCATTTGCAAATATTAGGCTAAATTTGAATTCAACTGGACTGCTGACTGAACTATTAATTGTGTTTTTTATTTCTCTTTTTCTCAGAGAGTTAATAAAGTATGAGTTTTTCCCAGAAACCACAAGAAAAGATGATGTGAATATGTATCCCAAATACCCATGGGGTCGGGACATCTACACACTGGAGGGTAATTTCATGAAGCCAACATTTAAGACTTGACAATTTCACAGTTTCATCATTCATATGCAATAATTGTGGCACTCTTAAAGAGCACAATGTGAGATTGGGAATCTAACCTCAAATCTGAAACTGTTTAATGTGACCAAAACAAACAAACTGAAGACTTAAAATATTCATTGAGTGACTTCCATTTCTGGGCTCTGTGGTGGTTTGGTCCCACCCTTTTTTCAGTCAAATTGTAGTCAAAACATTTGTTAAAATGTTAGTGTAACTAACATTTTGTGTAACCTCATCAGGTTTAGACTCTTTTCCCTTCTAAGTCAGATGAGTTGTCTGTCTAAACAGCAGGCCACTCCATTTGAGGTACCCCTGTCTCCCAACAGCCATTCCCCATTTTGGTAGCCTTTTTGTCTTGGTGTGTTGAAAAAACTCAGATTTTGTTCATCCAAACTCTTTCCTGTCTTCTGAGAAGGTAATTTCCCATGGTGTTCTATACTAATATCTACTGTACTTCTCTTTCACATTTTTTCTTTATGTAAAATTGTGTCAGTAGATTTACCTTCTTGAAGTCATTGGTATACCCTTGTTATGTAATTACCAAGATAATACTCTGATTAAACCAGGACATTTATTAGTTGATTTATGGATCATAGACCAATTATGCATTTTGTGGTTAATTTGTTGTGTAAAATGTACTGAAACATTGAATAGCTCGACATATACAGTACAGACCAAACGTTTGGACACACCTTTTAATTCAATGAGTTTCCTTTATTTTCATGACTATTGACATTGTAGATTCACACTGAAGACATCAAAACTATGAATAACACATGTGGAAATATGCACTAAACAAAAAAGTGTAAAACAAATAAAAATACCCCTTATATTCTAGTTTCTTCAAAGTAGCAACTTTTTGCTGTGATTACTGCTTTGCACACACTCTACATTTTCTTGATGAGCTTCAA
Organism: Xiphophorus couchianus; assembly: GCF_001444195.1. Taxonomy (NCBI): domain Eukaryota; kingdom Metazoa; phylum Chordata; class Actinopteri; order Cyprinodontiformes; family Poeciliidae; genus Xiphophorus; species Xiphophorus couchianus. The sequence goes on from NC_040238.1 coordinate 220,486, forward strand.
GAGGTAGTCACCTGAAATGGTTTTCACTTCATAGGTGTGCCCTGTCAGGTTAATAAGTGGGATTTCTTGCCTTATAAAATAGTCATGAAAATAAAGAAAACCCATTGAATTAGAAGGTGTGTCCAAACTTTTGGTCTGTACTGTACATTCAAAAGTTTAGAACAGGTTGCATCAAGTTCACCTAAGGTTGAACTTAGGTGAACCTTAGGTTCACCTAAAAATGCACTAGAAGAAGTGCATTTTTAATTCATCCTGAAATTTTACCCAAATATCCCTCACTTTTAGTGTTTTGCTTACTTTGAGCTTAGACTTAGACTGACTTTATTGTCATTTTGCATGCACAGGGTGTATACAGAACGAAATTTCGTTGCATACGGCTCAGGACAGTGTTTTGAGGTTCCAATGTTGTGAGGTTACTCCAGAATAAAATAAAATACAGTATAAAATATGAATATAAATATGAATATAAAATATAAAGTGCAGGACTGACAGTAAAATGGAAGTTACTCAACTCTGTACATGTGCAAGGTATGAAGTGGAGACCAGATTTTGAGTGCAGTCCAGTTAAGAGTTCAGCAGTTTGATGGCAAGTGGGAAAAAGCTGTTTCAGAACCTGGTGGACCTGCAGAACTGCGGAACCTCTTTCCAGAGGGCAGCAGGGAGAACAGTCCATGGTGGGGGTGTGAGGGGTCAGTGACGATGTTTCAGCCTCGGGACACGCAGCGCTGGGATGAAATGTCCTGAATGGAGGGAAGGGGGCCCCGATGATCCTCTCTGCTGTCCGCACCACTCTCCTCACGTTCTTTCAGTCAGAGGCGCTGCAGCCTCCACATCACACAGAGAGGCAGCTGGTCAGAATGCTCTCTATGATGCTTCTGTAGAACGTCTTGAGGATGGGCGGGGGCATGTGTGCTCTTCTCATCCTCCGCAGGAAATACAAACGTTTCTGTGCCCTTTTGACCAGAGACATGGTGTTCACAGTCCAGGTGAGGTCGTTTGTGATGTGCACCCCCAAGAATTTGGTGCTGCTGACCACCTCCACAGCCGAGCTGTTGATGAGCAGTGGAGCGTTGCTGGGCCGGTTCTTCCTGAAGTCGACGATCATCTCCTTCGTCTTGTCAACGTTCAGGATCAGGCTGTTGTCTCTGCACCAGTCCACCAGCTGCTCCACCTCCTCTCTGTAGTCCAGGTCGTTGTCGTCTCTGATGAGGCCCACCACCGTTGTGTCGTCCGCGAACTTCACGATGTGGTTGGTGGCGAACCTGGGGACGCAGTCGTGTGTCATCAGAGTGAACAGCAGAGGGCTCAGGACGCAGCCCTGAGGGGAGCCTGTGCTGAGGGTGATGACATCGGAGGTGTGTTGTCCGATCCGGACTGACTGAGGTCTGTCGGTGAGAAAGTCTAGCAGACAGTTGCGCAGGGGGGTGCTGAAGCCCAGGTGTCCCAGTTTTTCTGCCAGATGCTGTGGGATGATTGTGTTGAACGCTGAGCTGAAGTCCAGGAACAACATCCACACGAGTGTTCTTCTCCTCCAGGTGAGCCAGGCTCAGGTGTAGGGTGGAGGAGATGGCGTCCTCAGTGGAGCGGATTCGGCGGTAGGCAAACTGGAACGGGTCGAATGTGGAGGGGAGTCTGGAGACGATGTGTTCTTTTACCAGCCTTTCAAAGCACTTCATCATGATGGGAGTCAGTGCCACAGGCCAGTAATCGTTGAAAGAGGTGACTTGAGGTTTCTTTGGCACCGGAATGATGGAGGCAGTTTTGAGACAGGCTGGCACTGTGGCTTGGTCCAGTGAGGTGTTAAAAATGTCTGTTAGGACACCAGCCAGCTGACCTGCGCATTCCCTGAACACCCGCCCAGGTATGTTGTCGGGGCTTGGGGCCTTCCGTGGGTTGACTCTTTTCAGAGTCTTCAACACATCGGCTGTGTCCAGGCAGAGTGCCTCCTCTTCCTGGTGGGGAACAGTTTTCTTTGCCGGAGTACTGCTCAGTGCCTCGAATCTGATTAATTAGGTAAATTAAAGTCCTGATTAAGTGGTTTCAGTCTGATGAAAACCCATTGTTTATCACAAACTAAAGGAATCTCACTATATTTAAGCATTTATCCTTAACATGATGCATGTATGCTGTTCAATTAGCTTAATGAGTTATTTCATGTCACTACATAGACATTCTGTTTACAGGTTTACGACTCCAACAGGTCTCATTCATTAATTTTTTTTATGATATGAACTGTATTGATTTCTGCAAAACTAAACAAAACAGAATGAAACGGACCAAGCGGAACTTTTCAGGCCCGGAAGAACAAAAAGGGAAACAGTGTTTTTTTTTGTTTTGTTATTTTTTGTGTACATTAAGGAGCAGGCAAAAGTGCAATAGCAATCGAGTAAAATAAAAATAGTATCTTAAAATAAAAAAATAGCAGCATGATAATAATTAAAAAAGAAATGACAATAAATAAAATTACACCCAGTAAATATAAATGTTTAAAACTTTAAAACTTAAGCAGCAACAATAAAAGTTTTAGCATCAGAAACCAGCACAAATGTAATACAAGTGATTGACACCAATTTTATTAAATTTGAAGAATATGGGGAAGTTCGCACTGAAATTCTTGTATAATATTTTTCAGGAACTGTTGATGGAGCTCCGTACAGCATGATAACAGATTTTCCCTGGCTAAGGACACTGAGAGCAGCTGATCCCAACAGCTATGCCCGCTGTGACTTTGAGGATGATGAAAACAGTAAGTATATAGTCGGTAGTAACTGAATGACCAATGTTCAGTTATGTCATGACCTGCTTAAAGTACCCAAACCACAGTTTTTAATCTGAAATTAAGGATTTTTTTTTTTTTTTACAATGAACTGACATTTACAGTACAGACCAAAAGTTTGGACACACCTTTTAATTCAATGAGTTTCCTTTATTTTCATGACTATTGTCATTGTAGATTCACACTGAAGGCATCAAAACTATGAATAACACATGTGGAAATATGCACTAAACAAAAAAGTGTAAAACAACTGAAAATACCCCTTATATTCTAGTTTCTTCAAAGTAGCAACCTTTTGCTGTGATTACTGCTTTGCACACACTCTGCATTTTCTTGATGAGCTTCAAGAGGTAGTCACCTGAAATGGTTTTCACTTCATAGGTGTGCCCTGTCAGGTTAATAAGTGGGATTTCTTACCTTATAAATAGTCATGAAAATAAAGAAAACCCATTGAATTAGAAGGTGTGTCCAAACGTTTGGTCTGTACTGTACATGTTTGCATCTCCATCTTGATTTGATCAAATACATAAATTACTAAATTTCAGGCCTGCAGCACATGATGAAAACTTAGGATATATAGCCTAATTTAAACAACCAAACTGTAAAACTGCTGATTTTAAAAAGGTTTATGTTATCTTGTCTATACAATTTTAGCATATCATAAATAGTCTAAGGCAGACTATTTAAGAAACAAAGTAGACAAAGGATCTCCCGCTTTTAAGAGAAATGTATATCATTAAAAGTAATTGCTTAGTACTTGTCAGTTTTACCACTATGTGCAGTTGCCTTAAAAGAAATGTTTCACTATGAAACCTCTTGTAATTTTTTTTTTTCCTGTTCTGTTAGCCACCATCTATGCTCCGCGGCGTAAAGGGCAACTGTCTGCTGACATCTGCATGGAAACAATTGGTGAGGAGATCTCAGAGTGCAGGCAGAGCAAGAAAGGAGTGTTCCAACGAGTGGTAGTTCTCTTCCTTCATCACTGTGATATGCCCGGAGAGCCTGTGGATGATGACTATATCTAGATGTGGAAGAATTCTCAACTTCAGGGTTTTGACCTAAAGATGTTTCAAATGTAATTATAACTTTGGAAAACAACAAGCCTGGCCTTTGTGTCTCAGCATAAAATTGAATAAGATGGCTGAATGACTTTGTTATTGTTATGTAAAAAAGAAAAAAAGATACACCAGTCAGCAGGTGTTATGGGGGAATAGTAGCTTGTGTTGAACAACTGAAGTCCTTAACCTACAACTTTGTTTACATCCAGATAAAATTTAAGGTTAAAACTGTATGGTTTTAATGCTGATTATTTTTTTAGTTATTCATCTTAGCTTACCGAAGACTCACCAGTAAAAAAATAAAGCTGCTGATAGTAAAAAAGTGGTCCTCTGATATAAAATTACATGCAGCAAAGGATGATACTTAAGTTGCTCTGATCTTACTTCCTACTTGAAAATTAGTCATTGATTTATTATTTTTTGTTCATCTTTGGAGTTTATTTGTTCTCCCTCTTTATGATTTTGGATATTTTAAAATGCTGAGGCCATGATTCAAAGTTGTATTATATCATGGGGAAGTTGGAGAAATGAGTATAAATTTACTTTATTTGTTTCTTTGTGTATGTTTGGACTTTCAATTGAACCAAATGTAAGGTAATTCTTGCTTACAGAAAATGGCAGATTGCAGTGGAGAATCAACCCTATTCTCATTGGAATCCTTAATTTGGCTTTAGAACAATACACTCTTTTTTTTTTTTTTAAGGTTTCTAGAGTTTTTCAGTTTTTCTATCGAATCTGGCTTTTGACTCATTTTCCACTGGATGTTTTTCCTCTCAAATTGTTAATTATTTATTAATAGAATGCACTCTTAATTTCAAGAGTGAACCTGAGTTGATTCCCCCGCCCCCAAGATTCAATATTTGTTATTCTCATGCTGTGCACATTATGACAGATTGAGATTTAATGGCCTTTTGAAATAAATCATGTTAAAAGCCATATAAACAGTTTTTCCTGAACATATATTTTTGCATGTTTTTTGTAAACATTGAATCAAAAATGTTTGCAGCATAAATATTAATCCGAATTGAAGAGCAAGGTCAACTTTAATGTATGTATATATGTATGTGGGTATGGAAAGTATTCCATACATTTTTCACTCTTTGTTTCATTGCAGTCATTTTGTTAAAATCAAAAAAAGTTCGTTATTTCTCATTAATGTTCTTAACATCCAATCTTAACAGAAAAAAACAGAAACTCGTACACTATATTGCACATAGTATTGGCTGAGTATTCACTCACATATGATCTTAAGTTACATCCCATTCCTAATCAATAGGGTTCAATATGATGTTTGTCCACTTTTTGCAGCTAGAACAGCTTCAACTCTTCTATGAAGGCTGTCCACAAGGTTTAGGAGTGTTTATGGGGACTTTTGACCATTTTTCCAGAAGCTCATTTGTGATGTCACATAGTGATGTTGGACGAGAAAGTCTGGCTCTCAGTCTCCACTCTAATTCATTCCAAAGGTGTTCTATCGGGTTGAGATCAAGACCCAAACCGTCAGGCCAGTCAAGTTCATCCACACCAGACTCTGCCATCGACGTCTTTATGGACCTTGCTTTGTGCACTGATCCACAGAGTTGGCCCCTTGGAAGAGGAAAGAACCAGCTCCAAACCTCTCTGCATAGAAAGCCTGGGTCCTTTGACCTTTTCTCTTTGCAAAATACACCATTGTCCTGGCCTTTAACTGTTCTGATCAAATGATAACAGAGATTTAAACTGCAGAAATGTAAATGTTTCTTTAAGCATTATCTTTGTTGCAAAGTTACACAACAGATTAGTTCTGAGTCTGACAGAAAACAGACAGAAGCAAGTGGTTTTTGGCAGCTTCCTGCACCAGAAGTCGCTGTGCACTTCATCCTCATTCCGCTAACACTCCACTTTGGTCTTCCTGCTTTGACAAAATGGACTGTAGCCAGACAGAGTCATTCTCTGTCTTATTTTTAAACCGAAGAGACAGTGTTCCAGTTAATAACTTTAAACAGAGAAAAACTGTACACATCCCCCTGTCAGCCTGCATAATCTCCTCTCTGTCACATGCTACAACTTGTACTACATCTTCAGATAATTTCTGGCCCTGATTAAAATGCATAGGTCATGATGTACACAGGATGGAAGGATGTAGGCAGGCCAGAGGTAGAATCTTGTCATTAATGCAGTTGTGGTGTTGGTAATTAAGCATATATATACAGTATATATATATATATATATATATAATGTGTCAGTTTGTAACCCAGTTTTTCTCCAAGAGGTGAGTAGACTGAGATTATCAACCATTTAGCATAATTAGCTCAGCTTCAGACTACTGTTTGCCTCCATTTCACTAGCATTCTATGAACAAAGGGAAAACTGTCATTATGTTGTGACAGTATGGTATAGAAATAATCTGTAAAAGATTTATTTCATCTGCTTTCTCCTAGTACTATTTAGAAACAACCAGTCAGAGGCAGGAGAGTTTTAGTGCCATCAATCACTAAAATGAGCAGTCATGTGGCTGCTCATCCTCCTCCCCTTGCTCTGTGCTATGCTGTAGCTAGTGATAACGATAAGTTGTTTCTTCACCATTAGCACATTTAATAGTGAGTGAATGAGGTTGATTGACAACACTATGAGCGTCCTCCTGGTTCTGATTGGTTGTTTTTGGCCAGAACGTTGCATTACTTTAACCAGTAATAGTAGTTCAGGTGGAGGAGATTGATTATTTTTCACAGATTATCTGTCTTGTAACAAACTGACACGACATGGTGCCATCTTTAACAAATATGGAGAAAACATATTTTTCATTAAAGTTATATACTGCAGCTTGTATAAAATGCAACAACATAGCTTTTTTTGAGAAGTCTGGATTGCTTCATCTATATTTTGCACGTTGCCTTTGACTGTTCCTTGTGGCTCAAATTCTGAATATAAGCCTGGTGGCCTGCCATGCTTTACTAGCCTCCCCTCCCCAGGCTATGTGTTGCTTGTTTTTTGTTTTTAGGAAAATAATAATAGTAATAAAAATAACATTAAAAAAATTATTTTTTAAATTGCTTTTTTTCTTTTACCTTTTTAATGCCAAATTTTTCCTAGACATGAAAATATTAAGATTAGATGTCATTGATAGCCATTTGAACTAATCAAGGGTAAATAATTTTTAAAAATTGTGGAAAAATGTATGAAAAAGGGTGTTATGATCAGTCACAATTGTGACCGGTGGAATAATAGCTCTCACAGATTGGCTAAAAGTGCTTTTTCCAAATATAAAAAATCGTAATATGTGAAAATTGTTTCTTTATTTGAATATAGTATTATTGTAGTGCAACATTTGCACAGTAAGGTACACATTTGACTATCTATATATTCCATTTACACACACATTCACATACTGATGGCAGTAAGCTACTACAGTAGCTACAGCTTCCTTGGCGCAGACTGACAGGAGAAAGGCAGTCATACACTGGCAGCGTTGGGTCCTCTGACTACCACCGGCAGCCACGGTGGTCATAGTTGATGCATTTAAAACCGAGAGCGGACTTTATGAACCGCAAGAATAAATTGTAGTCGCACTTTCAAATGTGCACGTTGAGGCAGTGGTAAGAATGATTTGTCTTTGTGAACAAGGAATTATATGCGGCGTTTACATCTCAACACACTACCCAGCATTCCTGTAAAGATGATGTATGTGGTCCCAGTTGGCCGGTGCGTTAGTGGTTAACGAACCAGCTCTAACCACTCATCATGCAGGTTCAACCCAATGGGGAGTTTTCGCGCTCGCCTCGTAGTCACGCATCACCTTGGTTTTATTTTATTATTATTTTATATTACGTTATGCATCAAACCATATCAAATGCTTTATCCACTTTGTCAGCCAGAGTTAGTGTGGTTAGAGGTCTGAAAATCTCATCCTATAAAGCTCGAGCAACCATAACAGTTTCTGTGAGGCTTATTGAAAACACAAAATGGAAGTAAATTCACATTACCAGCATTAAATCAAATCTCCCATCTTTGAATGGATTTAACTAACTATGCAGGGCCGGTCCAAGGCTGTATGAGACCTTCAGCAGAATTTGACTTAGAAGCCCCTCTTGCTGCTAAAACCATCAGCACCTCTAGCAGTTTTTGTGTTAGATTTAGTGAAATATGGGAGAGGGAGAGTACTTTAATTGGTCAACCTAAAAGCAATCAGTGGTAATTGTAATTTACTGAGATGCATTTGTGAACAAACAGCTCAAATTCAAAGATTAAACTCAGCATCAAACTGTAGCTATGGTAACAAAACAATCTAACTATGAATATTGTTCTTTGAACTTTTACATAGTAAACTTGTCAGCTCCTTAAAATCTTACATTTAAATGTTAAAACAATTTAAAATCTTTTAATTTATGCATGCTGAAACCATTAAATCAACCATTTAGCAGCATTGATAATCTCAATAAACAAATGTTACATTTATATATCTGTGGTCTGTGTTAAAATATTAGCATTTATGGTTCCCTGAAGGCCTGGGGAGCCTTATGGAGCTGCTGACTTAATTTGGATTAAACAGAAGTGCAAATAATTGATATCATTTTAATTGTGTTTTTTGATTTTATGTTTTTAAAACTAGTTGTGAGTTTAAAGGGCATTTCACTGGCTATGTGAACATATAATTACCCACTAATATTTTTAAATTTCCTGTCAACTTAACATCTTTTAATACAAAAACACAGTGGACCACCTGTCTACCACCCCTTCCTGGGTTAGGAAGTTTTCTGAGGGAAACCCTGCATACGGAAATTTCGCACATGCATACAACGCTGGAGGGCAAAAAGACAATTCTTTTACATGTCATCCATGGCCGCGCTGCCACGGTAGAATAATTCTGTTAACTCAATTAAACTTGGAAATGTAGGTATTGTTTATTTAGTGCTATGCTCCTCAGAATAGGCCGTTGAAGCACAACTCAAAACCACTTCTTTCTCGCCCTCTGTGTTGGCCAAGCTACACACAGTTGTCAGTTGCCAAAGAAAACCTCAAATGTTTCCCACACAAAGAAGAGAAGATTCAGTCTTTTGCAGTAGTATGGATTTAGGCTTAATGTTTATTTACCGATTATCAATAAGTGATCGCTGTGGTACCGTCAGGAATCTTGGGCCCCATGACAAAAAATTAAATTGCTTCACAATTTTAAAGGCTGGCAACTGCCTTGCTTTCTTTGGTTCAATAGTGATATTAGTATAATATTTACTGCTCGTGAATTTTACATGAAAGTCTGCATACAGTTTGCAAGTAGGTTGCTTAATTTTTTTCTATTAGTTTTAGCTTGTATCTGGGGGAAAGAAGCCTTGTGTATGTAAACAATAACATGCATATTTGTAAATCTGATTATGATTAAGTCAGTGCCTCACCAGCTATGACCACATGTCACTGTTTCCAAGATAAAGGGAATCCCTGAGTAAAGATCAATTTTAGTCTTCATCCATTTTTATCAATATGTTTGACACAAGTTTGTGCAAACATGAAGGTTGAATGGAAAAGGAATGTTCCTCTACTTGTCCTGATAAAAAAGGGTCAGTGACATCCAAAGCTTTTATGGTTCCAGAGATACTGAGAGTTGTTTGGAGGCATTGTTTGCTCTTTTAAGCACCAGCAAAAGCCTCTCTCATAGTGTCTGCCTCTCTTGCATGTGACTCACACACACACACACACACACACACAGAAGCATCATTCTATTTACTAGCCTTGTTAGGACAGTGGGTGTTTTACAGCCATTTGCTGCCTTTTAAGGTAATGGCCATTACTCATTTTGAGACTGGGTATTTATTTAAACAGCTTTTCTGCTGTTAAAACCTAGGGAACGGTAATTAGTTTTTAAGAACTGTTTAATAGAACTTTGCATACAGGCTCTTTAAGTATTTTTATGTACTAAAATTAACATTGTAAGGTATCATGCTAGAGAAAAACATGATGATACCCTTTAAAAATTAGTTAAAATATGATTTTAACTAATTTTAGCTCCTACATGTTTTTTTGTACTGCATGTAGTATGTTTTGGTAGTCATCATGCTACCAGTATAGCCTGTGAGCTATTTTTTAGTTGAAGCTTTTTAACTAATTTATATTTTACATGGTTTTTTTTTTACACATTGCATGGACATATGTAGATCAACATGTTATTGCTAGTTTGCTATCATTAGTTTAAAAACACAAGCTAGCTTTAGCTTTTTATCTAATTTGAGCTTTTAATTGAGTTTTCTCACACTGCATGGAATATGTTAATGTAGGTAGTGATATCCTAGACGCTAGCATTATTATTTTAGCAAGTTTTAGCTTAACTAATTTAGCTTTACATGGGTTTTCTTATTCCGAATGGTTAATATACTTAACCATTCAGAGTAACCTTTCAACATGCTATCGCTAGCCAAGTGCTATTTTTTTTTTAGCTAGTTTTAGCTCTTCAGGTTATTTTACCTTAAAAACGTTTGTGATGTTTGAGTTTAACTTTGTAAGCTTAATACTTTTTGGGTGGGATTAGTTTCATTGTTTTAAAGTTTTTCTATAGGTGTTTCACAGGATTATGCTTTGTTCTGCTGCTTCTGCCTATATCTTCTGCAGTTGAATTCAAATTCTTCTGCAACTTTGACCAAAAACATTCACTCTACAGCAGTCTTTCTTGCCCTGGAGGTCCGCGAGGTACTGCATGTAAATGATTTATTATTATTTACCATGACATGAGCTCAAAGTGTGATACTACAGCTACCAAAGGATTGTGTTAAAAATAATAATGGAAAACTGGCTTAAAAACGGGTTACTGAAAAGAAAAGCTGCAGATACCAGTGGAAAGACAACAACTCCTGGAATATTATATGATCAGAGGAAGCTTTAACACAGCTGAGGAAGCACTCAGATATAAAAACTCAGTTATATCTGCTGAGTGTTGATGCGTCGTTCACTAGCGATTGGATTCCTTTGAACAGTTAGCGGTAGGAATTGCTCCAGTTAGTCAGAACTGTTCTTTATTTTTTATGATTTTTATAAATGATCCTCTGCTTTCAGGTCAACAGCTATTGTTATTTTTATTTAATTAAAAAATATTTAATTAAATAAATACAATGAATAAATACAATTGATAAAAATGGGCTAATTATTTTCCTATTTAATGGTAGAGAAATTGATTTTTTGTTTCTGCTAAAGCGATTCAAGTCTATTTCTCCTTAATTGGGCTTGTAATCACAAATAGCCCTAAATGTTATTAATGCACATAATGCTTGGTAGTAAAGAACAACTTCTTTTTTATTTCCATGTGTTTGACATTATTGGAAAGCTTAGACACTTTCAGAATCTCTAAATAACTCAAAATGCTGAAGCAGACCTGTTAGTGGCTTTGTCGTGGCCAGTCAGATTTACCACAGCACCACTCTTCTCATTAGAATGACCAAAGAAAACAGTGCATGAGTTAAGAGATTAATATTTTCATTTCAGGTTGCATCATATATTAAGATGCAGAGGCAATTTCAGGTTAGGTTTGGAGGTTTTGTTAAATGGGTTTAGTGGTCCTCAACCTGAAAAAGTTTGAGAAACACTGCCCTACAGCATTCAGGGTGAATGCTGTAAAAATCAAGCTGGTTAGCGGGTTGCTAATATGTAAACAAATTGCGGTTCCGGTTTGCAGTGCAAGTCGCACCCATAAATCACGCATAACCTCATGGGGGCTAGAAATAAGGTGGATATGGCTCCCCTGCTACTCAGAAACAACTAGGGCAGGGGCGTCAAACTCCAGTTTGAGGGCCACTGCAGGACCTGCAGTTTTTAGATGTGCCACAGGTACACTGGAATGAAATGGCTTAATTACCTCCTTCTTGTGTAGATAGTTCTCAAGAGCCTTGCTAATGACCTAATTATTCTATTCAGGTGTGGGGCTGCAGAGTCACATCTAAAAGTTGCAGGGCAGTGGCCCTCCAGTTTGACACCTGTGAACTACGGTTATTTACAGCGTAAAGCTAGTGTAAAACACTTGTACAGTCATTTACAGATGTTACGCTGTTACAGCTTCAACATAAGTCCTTCTCCTGTCTCTGGTTGGTTGTTCAAAGCATTAACAGCCCATGCACCACTGCTATTTAAAATTGCTTGTTTAGAATCAGTTAACACAAAAATAAGGCGACGCACACGTCTACTTTCTGACAGCTTAGAGCAAATATTTAAATTAGCTAATAAACCACTGCTAGTGTTCAGGTGATCATTTCTTAATGATCACCTGGCTTGTTGATCAGGCTTGTTGTTTGACAAAAACAACAAGCCTGAAGATAAAAAACAAAACTGTAACTAACTGAATGTTCTGTTTGGCGTTTTTACATATTTTTTGTGTGGGAAATGTTTTTGTGTTTTTTGTGTTAATTCAGCCACACAGGCGCACTATTCTTTTTCACTGCATTTCTAAGACTACCAGCACAAGTTCGACCTCTGTTGAACTTGTGCTCGACAGAAGTACTCGGATGACTCTCCAATTGTTGGACGTATCAGAGATGGACGAGTCTTCAGATTTGCTGTAATTCAAATCGCTACACAAGATCTTTCACCATCATCATAACCCTTTGAAGGATTGAATTAATGAGTTACATTTAATTTCTCTTTGGGATTAATAAATTATTTTTTTAATTTGAAGTTGAATGGTTTATATAGAAGTAAAAAACCAAAACCAATTCAGGTGTCTCCTATAGGAGACACCTGAATTGTGTCTCCTATATGAGACACCTGGGTTCTTTCCTGCTACACTTCAGCAAATAGTCACCTGACAATTACATAAGACACAAGTTCCAGAAGTTCATCCATCCTTGGTACCAGATACTGGTTTATCTGGTTTATCTGGTGCCAATCTCCAGTAGCGTGGGCAAGAAGTATATTAGACACCATAGCTAAGTTGGTAAGGGTTTGGACTTATGTCACTCTTTTTTGTATAGCTGTAATACAGACAGCCACATTCTCAGCTCTTGGGAGTTTCAGTATTCATTTATAGACAGTATCTCTATTAGTTGGACCTGAGTTTTTTGACTCATTATGAAGATAGAAAAAGGGTGTACAGTTCACTGCAACTGTTAGCAGTTCAGACCAGTCAGTTTCTTTACATGGTCAATTATCCCCAAACATGACCTTATTAAGAGACAAACCAAAGAGCAAACAGAGAGAGTTAGAGCAAGTCCCATCAGGCCCCTTATATGGCATTAGCACGGAGATACTAAAGCAAACACAACAGAAAATAAGAGTCAAAAGAGAAATAAGATAAAGACATTAAGTTTGTGGTAAGTACCTGTAAACCCCTCTTGAGGAAAGAGGATGTTTATAACTTAGTGCAAACTGAAAATCCTCCATTAGTGTGGGCCTCTCTTTTAAAAAACATACAACATGTGTTAGCACATATTCTACCTTTAAGGAATGAAGGAGTAATGAGTCAGCCTGCTCTGATTGTTGAGAACAAGATAGTTTAATGTCCTTGACAGCTAATATAGTATCTATTGTTTTAGAAGCTGCAGTGTTTTATACACATGACGTTAGTAAAGACAATGATGTGCTTGCTGTGTAAGAAATGTTAAATAGTAAATAGGAAATGTCCTTCTGACAGGGCTTGTCCTATTTTGGTTTGTCACTTGTTAAATTTCTGCTTGTGTTTAAACAGTTTTGTGCTAACTGAATTTAGTTGAGTCTGCCAACTGAACAGACTCAACTGTATGTGTTATGGAAAATGCATACATTGCTATACTGCTTTTTATTGGAACTTTACTTCAATAGTTTTTACTTAAGTAAAAGTACAAAGGAGGACACCCAAGAAATGACTGAAGAGTATTTGGGGGGAAAAGCTACTCTGGTACTGAATAATTGTGTAATCTTAACATCTGATTTAACATTTAGAAAACAATTTAGTCAGACAGACAAAGTTATATGCAACTTCTGGTATTTGAAAACATAACTAAAATAAAACAAATATGCAAATAAAAACCAATAACTAATCCAGTCAGAAGAAACATTACATTTTAAGAAATATTTTTATTTAAATATTGTATTGGCACTTGCCCTCTAGATCATGCTCAGCAAATAGAAAATAACCCTAGGACAAAGAAGCGTTTCTATTATTATTATTATTATTATTATTATTATTATTATTATTATTATTTTATTACATCTATTTCTGAAAGGGAAAATGGATGGAAGTGGGAAGTGGGTTCCTGAGAAGTGCTGATGACTGTCTCCAGAGAGGCATTTCAGGCAAGAGGCGGAGTCACCCTGAACAGGTTGCTAGTCCATTGGACAAACAACCATGCATACACACTCACACCTAGGGAGAATTTAGAGAGACCAATAAACAGTCATGTTTTTGAACTGTGGGAGGCAGCTAGAGTACACGGAGAGAACCCACGCATGCACAGGAAGAACATGTAAACTCCATGCAGAAAAACCCAGGACCTTCTTGCTGCCAGGCAACAGTGCTACCAACTGCACCACTGTGCAGCCCTATTATTATTATTATTATTATTATTATTATTAATAATAATAATATTAATATTATTATTAATAGTATATTAATAATATAATATAATAATAATAATAATTATTATTATTATTATTATTATTATTATTATTATTAATAATAATAATAATAATAATAATTAACTAACCAGAAGTCTCATTTTAACAAATTGCATGTGGGTCCATTTCTGGTAAATATTTTGCTAAAACATGTAATTTCTTTATTCAATGAAGTTTGTTGAATAGCCACAAATTTGCTTAATTTCCTTCTGAACACAATTACTCAAGCATAAGCTTGTTGCAGCAAAACTACTGCAAACTTAAAAATTATTATTATTTAATATTATTAAAACTCAAGAAAATCTAATTGATCACTATCACCTCTGCTTTTGCACAAACCTGCAGTTTCTTTTAGATAAAGATTAATCATCAACTAGAAGGGGCAGAAATTTGTCAATTTTGGTCAAGCTGATGTCCTTACAATAAAATCCTAATTTCTAACACACCCCTTTCTTCACAATTTTTGCCCTTCTATTTCACTTCCTTTCCCAAAGTCTCTCTTTATGCTCTTTTTATTTCATTAGTTTTTTTTCTCCCATTTTAGACATACGACATTTACAAATAATAATTTATTCCATCTTTAGTTTCTTTGCAATGTTCTTATGTTTCCATGAAAAATGCTACATTCACAGTGGCAACTTCTGTAACATCAGCTTGACAGTCAAATCTAGAGGAGGCCTTTTCTGTTCTAAATCCCACCCTTTAGCATCCATACAAGGAGATGGTGGAATGCTTTGGACTGGGGGTCCAGCTGCTCCATAAAAGAGGCACGTGCAAAGATCAGAAAGCAGCAGCCTGGTGAGAAATCCTCTGATTGCACCTCTGTTTGGTCTTAAACTTCAGATTTATAAAATCTGTTATTTATTTAATCACCTCATACTTTCAGGTACATCTGCTAAAACATATAATGGTTGTTTTCAACTGAAAGACTGGAAGAAAGTGCACATCGCATCAGCCTCTTTTTGCCGGTTTCAAAGGAAAACATCCAGCGGCACCTCTGCTGACCTGCAGCAAAATATTCAGGTATGACCACAGCAATTTCTCCAGAAATAAAATCAGTAAGTCAGCTTTTCAGTTTTAAGCTTAAACTACATTAAATTACGTTCTTACAGAAATAGGTAGCCTTTGTGGTTGGGGGCGGGGGGGGCAATAAATGATCTAGATAGATCTAGTCGGCATGATTATGTGTTGAATCCTGGAGTGAGAGATGAAAAAGCTCTCTACACTGTCAGATTCCGCTGACCCAATATAAGAATTGCTGCTTCCCCGTGTACACAGGATTTGTTTTGCTATTTTCCACAGACTGAGTCCTTTGTGCAATTTAAAGATACAGTAAACAATATGTCAAGTATATTGTGGAGATACAATACTGTATGTGTTCCAGTACACAGACACACACACATGTGAGCTATGTACATGAAGGAGGGTTGTGCACATGTGTACATAGCCCTCAATTGTCTCCAATTAGTACAGCTAGAGTCCTCCATAGAGAACTCCAACACTTGCTTCTTTGCACTTGTTACCTGTAAGGAGTTTGAAGGTCTTGCACTAAATGTAGCAAAACAAGCCAAGCGAAATGATCCAAAATGCCAACATGCAGTGACTGGCTGCTGCCAGGAAGACACAGGAAGATGCAATTTTATATTTTGTAGATTTGTTCTAAAGAAGTATGTTTTTTTTTTTAACAGTGTTGATTTTAAGATTTTATTTTTCTTTCTAAAGAAAAATAAAATAATAAAAATATTAAATAATAAAATTAAAATCAATAAAAAGTGTTGATTTTAAGATTTTATTTTTCCTTTCAAAAAATAACATTTTAAAATCAACACTGAGTCAACTTTGTATTTCTGAGCTACTCACACCTTACACCTTCCTGCAACTGGTCAGATGATCTATGTCCAGATCAAGATTGAAAACTGAAGGTTATTGTGCTGTTCTGGTCAGGATCTTATGGAATGATCTGAACTTATCATTAAACAAGTCTCTTCAATTGTCTTCTTCTAAGTCTCTTTTAAGCAAATTTCACAAATAAAAATAAGCTTTTTCCTATTAAGCAAATTTTAGCAAAAGATTGGCTTTCAAGACTATTTTACATATGGTATGCATTTTGAGTTTATACTATTACACTGTTTAGCTCAGATTTTTGAAGGTGCTATACAAATACAATTTTATTTTGTTTTATTTAATTTATAAAAGTATTAATTTATCAGTTACTCAGTATTTAAGTAGCCTTTTTATATAGTTTTTTTTCTTCCAAAAAACAAAAGAGTTATTTCTTGGATGGATGCTTTTTACCTGGGTAAAAATATGCTGAAGTTGCTTGAGTACAATTTGTTTGGATATGCTATCCCCCTCTGCCTGTCACTCAAATAACATTTTTGCTGAATTTACTGATTGTTGACACTGATCTCAAATTGTAATGTAGGACCATTTCATGCCACATCAAAAGCTTTGCTTGGTGTGTGCTCTCCAATGCATTTGAAATCATAAGTTATGTAGGAGTGACTGTGGCTCATTGGGTAGCATAGATGTCTTATGATAAGAAGGTTGTAGATTTATTTCCAGCTTAACCCCAAGTTAAGCTGAGTGTTTGTGAGTGTGGTCAAAATGACTGGAAAGTGCTATGTAAGTCCAAGTCTATTGACATTCCCTTTCTTTATAAGTAGGGTCTCTTTTATGGACTGCTCATTAATGGATCCATCAGAATCCACCATATTTTATGATCATTTTAGGATTTTTATTTTTAAAAACAGGGCATTTTTCATTGTGTTATGCATGTTCTGGATATTTTCCTGCTCCAACATAACTGAGTTTAACATCCAGAGGTTGATTCAAATGTGCAGAACCAGGGGAAACATAAAACACACAGGGCACCTTTTGAGGGTTTAAGTAGGTGAGCTCTCATCACCAACTTAACCAGACAGAAGCTGTAATAGTGTATTTGAAAATACTCTGTAGATGACAGAGAGGAAAGGAAGTGCTGTATTTATTTACTGAAATCCTGAAGGGTACTGTCTAAAGGCTTTCCCATAACCCTCGACATTGTTTCCCCAGTGGGATTAAGAAACTATCATTCCCAGGATAATTTTCACATGGAGGGGGAAGGGCAAGTACAGAGCAGAAGACACTGGAATGAGAAAGGTTAATACAAACTGACTCCAGTAAAACTCAACTTATGCAAAAGTTTGTTTTAAAACTTTCTGTATGTTTGTGTATGAGTTGTCTGCGACATTCTAGGCTATGCCATTTTTGTGACTAAATCCAAACAGCTTCCTTCCAGTGAAACACCAGTAGAAACCAGCAACAGTTAAGATTATTTATAAGATATAAATCCAGTAGAGTGTTGATTGATACATTATCACTGAAATCAATACAGGTTTATCTTCCTCTTCTCATCTCTATTTATGGTTTAAAACAGATTAACAACAACTAAATCTGATTTCTACACACCTGCCAAATTGTTCTTTATCTGTGTGTATGTGAATCAAAGGGAAAAGAGAGAAATGAGCTGAAGCAAGGTGACTGACAAAACATAGAACAGTGTGCTTCCTGCATGTGATTTAAAGAACAAGAAGGAATGAGAAGGCTGACCATATTAGGCAATGTTTGGATTTGCAGGAGAGATGGCTCTGACTCTTATCACAGTCTGCATAAACACACACCATTCCCAACTGAGGCCAAAAAAGGAGAGACTGAAATCAATCTGATCTTATCCTCCCAGTCTTTCCTCCTGAAAATGCTTTTGTAGATCCTTTCTTCTCATATATTCATAGTCTGTTTGGTGATTCAACATTAACTATGCATGCTGTACTTTTCTTGTGTACAACCTGAAGAAGGACTAACTGATCTGCCAGCTATGGTGCAGATTGTGGTTGAAGAAAAATTTTTCTTAACAAAAAAAGAAAACCAACAGAGAGGAATATTACAGTTACTGTATCTGTTTGTATGTGAATTGTGAATTGTGTATGTGTGTAAATGGCTATATAAGCCATTTAGAGGAACAAAAATCTTTATCACATGAAAAGCCAGACTGGAACAAACAAGCGGAGAATCCTGCTTCAATTAACTATTTAACTAAATGTTAGTTGAAACAAAAGCAACTTGGAACATACATTGCATAGACATAGCATTGTGTTTTTTTTATTTCCCAGACAGATCTGTGGGGTCTGTCCATTGAACTTCTTTCTTCTTAATATGGCCTTATTTAGCCCATAGCAGATGGAAAAAGACTATGGAAGATAAAGGCTTCCTAAGCTGCCTGAACAACATGTCCAGTCTGTGACTTGAAAAGGGAATGTATGTAGTTAGTTGTGGGGAGGAGGGCGGGGGCTGGCTGTTAGTGGAAGCAATCACAGTCTGGAAGAGCAAATGTTTATCGTATGCTGCGATCCCTTTTCCAAGGTCCTCAAAATGCAAAAACTACCATATAAGGACAGAAAGAATTTCTACCAAAGAAGAGTAAGAAAAATCCAGTATGAATTCTTTCTCATTTAGTAACTTCTTTTCTCAAGTTTGCTGATGTAATTCCCTGCTTTGTGAATGTCAGAGCTGGGCCATAAAGGCCACTTAGAGGAACAAAAATCTTTTTCATATGAAAAGTCAGCAAACTCCTTCCTGCTTTGTTTTTTCTAAGGTGTTATACTAAGATGGGGATTGCTTCAGCAGCCTAAGGCGACAGGAAGATATAGCAGCTGTTCAGAGGACAACATGAGGGATTCACGTTTGTACAAAAATGGAGCTCTTCCGATAGAGAAGGTAATATTTTTAAAGTATTGTTATTTGACTTTGATTAGGATAAAATAGGTATTTAAGTGTAAGAGCACACTTCCTGCTCCAACTTGAAACATACATGAGAGAAAGTTTACTTACTGTTTTCTGCTTACTTATAGAAAGAAGAATCTGTATTCTTGGTGGCTTTTGATGATAAGCCAAACATTATCTGCTTCCTATTGTGTACTTCCAAAGTGTGTACCTCCATCATCAGACAGCTGTGGTCTACAAGGGAGAAACAGCAACATGGGAAGTCATGTAGGTCCCCTGGAAATTAAGCTAATCTCTATGGTCTCTTCACACATTTCAATTCAACTCAATTCAAAAATACTTTTTTGATTCCAAAGGGAAATTAAATATTAAATTTAATTATATAATTTAATTTATTAATGTAGTAATTCATATATCACTGCACTGTTTTCATTTTTAACACATTAATGACAGATTTTTTTTAGTCTTTTAAACAAACGTTTATACAATTAAGTCCTGAAATAAATGTGCTGCATCAGTTGACTTACTGCTTATCCCTGTGGCCCATGGTGCAGTGCTGCATCTCTGGTCAGTTGGTAGTCTGAGATGAAGCACTGTAGCTCGGGACGGAGGACAGACAGAGCTGTTGAGGTATGTCCGTAACAAGGAAGAAGCATCTATCAAGATTGGCGGAACTATGAGATGTTTCTCTAGAGAAGAAAGGAGAACGTGAAGCTGGCATCCATGGAGTTATAAAGGATATTCTGTCTACCATTCTGTAATTTTTTCTGTTTTGTATTGCTCCTTTCTTATTTTATGAACTCCAGCTGAGTTCATAAAATAAGAACTCAGCTTTTATTTATTTATTTTTTTCCAAAAGTAGAATTTTGAACAGTCACTCTTTTCAGTTAGTTTTTCCTTTACCCTTTTCTCTGGGGTCCAGTTTTCCCAGGAATCCCTTCACTCACGAGAAAGGGGGATTCCTGGAAATACTGATCTTGGGGGCGAGGCTTCTCACCAAGTCCAGTATGACATTAATAGAGTAGAAGGAATTAATATGTGTGTGCTCTTCAGCTGAAATCCTAAAAAAAAGAGTTGACAGCTGTGAGATATCTTAAAAAAGACAAAGTGATTTACGCTCCTCATGTTTTACTTGCATATCATTTCAAATTGTATATCTAATGTATTTGGTTGTCTGACAGAATAAAGAAAACAGTTAAAAATAATGTATATTTTTCTCTGTTTACTCATAACCATTTTTTCCAAAAGGAAAACATAAAATCATGTATGACAGGAAATCAAATACCCATAACATGCAAAAAAAAAAATGTGATAAAACCTGATTTGTCATGGACCATTTGTACATTAAACTTATTTTCATATTAGATTCCGAACATGCATTACCTCAATAATGCAGAATTTCAGTGGCAAAAACAAATTTGTGAATTTATTCTGCAAATGAGATCACATATGTAATATGTAATTACATATGTAATACAGTGGCCCTGAGATGCAAACCACTTCAGCAAATTGAAAGCACAAATACAAATTACAAAAACACAACAACATAAATACTACAACATTAATAAAGCACAATTACAACTTACAAAAATGCTACAACATTAACAAAATGGAAAGGGTATGTCCCAAATGGAGACCTGAGAGATCGCTGATTGGACGACAGTGCTTTTGAACCGGAAATTATCGCTTGAGCGGGTCAGCCCGTTGTTGCCATACGCTATAGACCATATAAACCATATTGAAAAGGGCTCTGGGAAGATGGCGGACAGGGTAGTCAAGTTTCTCTGAGCTCCCTAAGAGGTCCCATCTCTAAATTAAATTATGTAGTAAACTACTAGTAAATATCGGTAATATCAGTACTCAGCTTGTATGAAGTATGAAGAAAAGCAACAAGTTTATGCCACCTGCAGTCAAGACCCTGCTTTCTAAAAACTCTGTATTTGATCAGGACTATTCTGTGCCAATGGAGTCAGCTGTAGCTAGCAAAAGGGAAAGGGTAGCCAGTACCCTAGTAAAAAAGAACTAAAGGTATGTCCCAGGAACAAATGAACACTGAGGCTATTTTGAGTGCTGAGTTCCTTAGAACAGAAAGTAGATGACTGCATGGAAGAAGTTGGCATGCAAATGAAGCAGCACAGTGGTATGTTTGCAGCTATTGCTAAATTGATTCAGCTAAACTCAGAAGAACTAAAAGATTGCAAAAAGAAAATAATAGAATTGGAGAAACAAGTGGATACACTCTCCAAAGAGAACATGCAGTTGAAAGAAGGTGTCCTGAACAGTGAAAGATATAAAAGACGGTGGTGCCTCCGCATCAAAGGAAAAACGGAAAAGTCTAGTGAGAACATCCATGATGACGTGGTGGTGCTTCTGTGCAAAATTGCACCTGATTTGGCTTAAAAAATGAATGAAGAGGTTGATGTTGTCCACAGAGTGGGTCGAAAGATGCATAACAGGGACAGACAAATCATCATTCTCTTTGTGAGACGAGCCTTGAGAGACGACATCTGGAAGAGAACTAAAACTTCTCCAATTTGTAAAGAAGGAGTTCGCTTCTCTGAAGATTTGATACCAGAAAATTGGAAAGCGAGACAAGAACTGTGGCCAAAAATTGAAAAAGCAAGAAAAGAAGGCAAAGCTGGGTGCTTGGTTTGGTTTCATTGAAGGCAAGCGCATCATGGATGCTTCTACAGCTGAGAACTGAGATGCAGTCTGAGACTTTATTCTGGAGTAACCTCACAACATTGAAAGCTCAAAACACTGTCCTGAGCCGTATGCAACGAAATTTCGTTCTGTATACACCCCGTGCATGCAAAATGACAATAAAGTCAGTCTAAGTCTAAGTCTAAGTCTAAGTAGAAATGAACATGGAAAGAACGTAGAGGACAGTTCTGTTAAAGGGACCTCTCACTCAAGGTTTTTTTCAATCTCCTAAACCATTTGTTCATGAGTTCATGTGTTCTAATCTTCAATTAAAAACCGATTGTTCTTTTGTTTCTTTTAAGACAAGGGGACTAAAAGACTCACTTAAACGGAAAGCAGTTTTTTTGTTTTGTAAAGGACAACAAGCACACTGCACCTTTCTACAGGAAACTCATTCTGATACATCTGACATGAAGTTCTGGTCGCAGCAAATGGGGAGATAAAATTCTCTTCAGTCATGGGACAAATTGATCGGCTGGAGTCGCCATCTGTTTTCTCAGATGTCCCGGTAAGATTTTGATTGAGAAAGTAGATAAGGATGGACATTGGGTAGCCTGTGTTTAGAAGTTGATAATGCCCCAATAATTTTGGAAAACATTTATGGATATAATAATGATCAATACAACAGAAATTTGTTACATCATATAACAATGGTTATTGTGGAGTTTAATGTTAATTTTCCTATGGATCACATCATAGTTGGAGGGGATTTCAACTTGGCACCAGATGAATGTATGGATCTATGGCCTTCACTGCTGGTAAAAGAAACTCTAAATCCTATTCTTAAAGAATTTGTTAATAACACGAAATTGTTGGACGTCTGGAGAGCACTACACAGTGGAGTCAAATAGTTTACCTGGCACAAACCTAATGGTCAAAGTAGATCACGCATTGATTATTGGCTGGTATCTGCTGCAGTCCTAGAGTGTATTAAAGAAACAGAGATAGCAAACTGTCCTTTAAGTGATCACTGCATTATCAATTTAAAACTGCAAAAACTGGATAGAAGTTCTAAACCCAATAATTACTGGAAATTTAATTCAATGCTTCTTACAAACTTAGAGTTTTGTCAATTTATTAAGGAACTTATTCTAAATATATCAATTGACAATTCTATTGAAACACCAATTCTTAAATGGGAATACTTGAAATATAGTATTAGAAAGTATTCAATTGAATTTGGTCAAGATTTACACAGAAAAATAAAAGCAGAAGAGACAATGGTGACTAAAGATCACTGTCACTTACAGAAAATTAAGTTGGAGTGAGGAGAATAAAATAAAAATAAATAAATTGCAATCTAAATTAGATGAGATATACATAAACAGGGCAAAAGGTGCTTATGTAAGGTCCAGAGCCAGATGGATCGAATATGGTGAAAAGAATAGTGCTTTCTTTTGTAATTTAGAAAAACGTAGACAGGAATATTCCTGTCTATGCAATTAATAGTCTTATAATTGACGGAGTGGAATGTTTTGAGACAAAGAGAATAACAGAAGAAGTACTCAAGTTCTATAGTAATCTTTATAAATCTTCATATACAAAGCAAATTACTTCTTCGTTTTTTGATAAAGTAAGTAATCTGATTCCTGTTATTGATGAAAACTTTAAGGACATCTGTGATAAAGAGCTTAGAATCTCAGAATTTGACATTGCTATAAGAAATATAGCTTCTGACCGCGCCCCTGGGCCAGACGGACTCACAACTAACCTTTATAAACATTTCTGGGAGGATTTAAAACTTTTGCTGTTTCAAGCCATAGAAGAATGTGTTAGTAGGAAGGAACTTATGGAAACTATGAAACAAGGCGTAATTAAACTAATCCCAAAACCTGGTAAGGATAAGAAAAATGTAAATAATTTAACGAAAGTTTTGGCAACAAGGTTAAAATCTGGCTTACCTAAAATAATTAGTCAAACACAATCCAGCTTTCTAAAAGGCAGATCCATCCATAACAACATCCGCCTGGTTCTCGACCTTATTGATTATAGTCACTTAATAGGAGAGGAGGGTTTTATGTTGTTTTTAGATTTCCACAAAGCATTTGATTCTGTGGAACATCAATTTATTGTTAACATGTTGAGAAATATTGGATTTGGAAATAGTTTTCTTAATATGATTACCATGTTAAACACCATTATTAACAGCTGTGTGTCTCTGTCACAGGGCACATGCCCCAGATTCAAAGTAGAAAGGGGAATCAGACAAGGTTGCAGTATCTCGCCTCTCTTATTTATTATAGTCATAGAACTACTTGCAAAAACAATTAAAAACTCTAATATTGAAGGTTTGGAAATTAATAACCAGAAAATAATCACTAGCCAATTCACAGATGATATAACCCTCTTCCTAAAAAACAAAGAACAAATTCCTCTAGCTCTAAAGGAAATAGAATTGTTCTCTCAAGCCTCAGGGCTGCAGCTAAATATAAACAAATGTGAAATTATGAGTATTCATAACTGTTCTGCTTTTTCAATTTCCAATATTCCAGTCAAAAATGAAATTTAGTACTTAGGCATGTGGATTACTAAATGTAAGCTTAAGGAAAAATTTACAAGTCAACATTGATAAATGTGAAAAAAACCTTAAATAATTGGCTTCAAAGAGACTTGACGTTGTTTGGTAGAACTTTATTAACAAAAACTGAATCCTTATCCAGGCTGACGTTTCATGCATATTCCTTAGCCATCCCTCCAAAGCTCATAAAACAGATTAACAGAATTAATTTGAACTTTATTTGGAAAAACAAACATCATTACATTAGAAAGAGATTTGCTAAGACATTTTGAGGAAGGTGGTATCAAGGCAATCAATTTTGAAATTATGAATGGTGCTTTAAAAATTAGATGGCTTCAATCCCTTTTAAAAAATGGTGATCTCATTTGGTTTGTTATACTGTCGTTTGTATTTCAAAAAGTTGGAGGTATTGAGCTGTTATTGAAATGTGATTTTGAGTTATCAAAACTCCCTCTACAACTCTCTAATTTCCACCAACAGGTTTTGTTACAATGGAAGTTAATGTTCAAACACAACTTCAGCCCCATAATGTCCCATTGTGGAACAACAGAACCATTCTATGTGGTAGAAAATCTATATTTATGAAAGATTGGTGGAATAAACAAATCTGGTCAATTACTCATTTACTTGATGGAAATGGTGATATTCTAAGTTTGGAGGAATTTAACAGGAAGTATGGAACTGACTGTTCACTAACAATTTATAAAAAAGTTTTATGTAGTATCACTAATGTCCTCATTTTGTCAGTTAAAAACTGTTTACCTAATCTCTCTATTCCTAGACTCCATACGATTCAATTTGAGCATGTGGATATTAGAGATAATAAACTCAACAACAAGTTTTTGAATCAGTATTCTATTAATATTATGTACCCAGGAAGGATGAAAAGCACAGTTCTCTTACAAAATTTTAACAAATCTATGATAGTCAAAATTAGGACAAATTATTTGAAATTCCCAATTCCTCCCAAAATATAAAGAATTACATTTTAAAATAATTAATAACATATATCCTTCCAATGAGTTCTTAAGAGAGTGATTTAATTTTAATGTTGAGAATTGTGTTTTTTGTAAAACTCAATTGGTAACAACTAAACATTTGTTTTACGAATGTAAAGAAGTATTCAATTTATGGGATCAACTTCGTACCTTTCTGTTTTCTAAAACAATAAATGTGGATTTTATTTTCTTACAAAACATTCAGTTCGGTTTATCTATAAAAGACAAAAATTAGAATTTTTAGTCAATGTTCTAATGATTGTAACAAAATTTTATATCCATAAATGTCGCTATGCAAAATGCTCCCTCTCAGTCTCTGCTCTCCAAAACAAACTTTCCTTTTTTAAAAGTTGTCTGAGAAAAATGCAGAATTTAAATGCAATTAAATTGTTTGAGTTAATGGAAGATTTTCAGTTAGTAGTCCCCTTTAATTATTTTTTTTGTTTTTTTTTTGTTTTATCACTAGCTTTAATACTTTGCTCTAGCCTTTGTTTAAAATTAGATCTGTTAACAGTAGGAGTGGTGATATTCTTTTTTGTAATATTTGTTACTGACTTGTTTGAGATTGTTATTGTTATTCTGATATATACTAAATATATCCATCCATCCATCCATCCATCTTCTTCCGCTTATCCGAGGTCGGGTCGCGGGGGTAGCAGCTTCAGAAGGGAGGCCCAGACTTCCCTCTCCCCAGCCACTTCTTCTAGCTCTTCCGGGGGAATCCCGAGGCGTTCCCAGGCCAGCCGAGAGACATAGTCCCTCCAGCGTGTCCTGGGTCTTCCCCGGGGCCTCCTCCCGGTGGGACGTGCCCGGAACACCTCACCAGGGAGGCATCCAGACCAGATGCCCGAGCCACCTCAACTGGCTCCTCTCAATGTGAAGGAGCAGCGGCTCTACTCTGAGTCCCTCCCGGATGACTGAGCTTCTCACCCTATCTCTAAGGGAGAGCCCAGCCACCCTACGGAGAAAACCCATTTCGGCCGCTTGTATCCGCGATCTCGTTTTTTCGGTCATGACCCAAAGCTCATGACCATAGATGAGGGTGGGAACGTAGATCGACCGGTAAATCGAGAGCTTCGCTTTTTGGCTCAGCTCTCTCTTCACCACGACGGACCGGTACAGCGCCCGCTTGACAGCAGACGCTGCGCCAATCCGCCTGTCGATCTCCCGCTCCCTTCTTCCCTTATTCGTGAACAAGATCCCGAGATACTTGAAATCCTCCACCTGGGGCAGGACACCCCCCTTGACCCAGAGAAGGCACTCTACCCTTTTCCGGCTCAAGACCATGGCCTCGGATTTGGAGGCACTGATCCCCATCCCGGCCGCTTCACACTCGGCTGCGAACCGCTCCAGCGAGAGCTGTAGATCATGACCTGATGAGGCCAGTAGGACCACATCGTCTGCAAAAAGCAGAGACGAGATCCTAAGGCCACCAAATCGGATCCCCTCAACACCTTGGCTGCGCCTAGAAATTCTGTCCATGAAAGTAATGAACAGAATCGGTGAAAAAGGGCAGCCCTGGCGGAGTCCAACTCTCACCGGAAACGAGCCCGACTTACTGCCGGCAATGCGGACCAGACTCTGACACCGGTCATACAGGGACCTGACAGCCCGTATCAAAGGGCCCGGTACCCCATTCTCCCGGAGAACCCCCCACAGGCTCCCCGAGGGACACGGTCGAACGCCTTCTCCAAGTCCACAAAACACATGTAGACTGGTTGGGCGAACTCCCATGCACCCTCCAGGACCCTGCCGAGGGTGTAGAGCTGGTCCAGTGTTCCACGACCAGGACGAAAACCACACTGCTCTTCCTGGATCCGAGGTTCGACTATCCGACGGACCCTCCTCTCCAGGACCCCTGAATAGACCTTGCCAGGGAGGCTTAAGAGTGTGACCCCTCTATAATTGGAGCACACCCTCTGGTCCCCCTTTTTGAACAGGGGGACCACCACCCCGGTCTGCCAGTCCAGGGGAACTGCCCCCGATGTCAATGCGATATTGCAGTCGCGTCAGCCAACACAACCCTACAACATCCAGAGCCTTAAGGAACTCCGGGCGGATCTCATCCACCCCCGGAGCCTTGCCACCGAGGAGCTTCTCAACCACCTCGGCGACCTCGTCCCCAGAGATTGGAGAGCCCAACCCAGAGTCCCCCGGCTCAGCTTCTTCAATAGAAGGCATGTTGGTGGGATTGAGGAGGTCTTCGAAGTACTCTGCCCACCGGCCCACAACGTCCCGAGTAGAGCTCAGCAGCACACCATCCCAACTATAAACAGTGTTGGTGCCGTACTGCTACCCCCCTGAGACGCCAGATGGTGGACCAGAATCGCTTCGAAGCCGTACGGAAGACTTTCTACATGGCCTCTCCAAACTCCTCCCATGCCTGAGTTTTTGCCTCAGCAACCACCCGAGCCGCATGCCGCTTCGCCTGCCGGTACCCATCAGCTGCTTCCGGAGTCCCACAGGCCAAAAAGGCCCGCTAGGACTCTTTCTTCAGCCTGACGGCATCCCTCACCGAAGGTGTCCACCAACGGGTACGAGGGTTGCCGCCGCGACAGGCACCGACAACCTTGCGGCCACAGCTCCGACCGGCCGCCTCGACAATGGAGGCACGGAACACAGTCCACTCAGACTCCATGTCCCCCACCTCCCCCGGGACGTGTTCAAAGTTTTGCCGGAGATGGGAGTTAAAGCTCCGTCTCACAGGGGATTCCGCCAGACGTTCCCAGCAGACCCTCACAACACGTTTGGGCCTGCCACGTCTGACCGGCTTCCTCCCCCACCACCGGAGCCAACTCACCACCAGGTAGTGGTCAGTGGACAGCTCCGCACCTCTCTTCACCCGAGTGTCCAAGACATACGGCCGCAGATCCGATGAAACGACGACAAAGTCGATCATCAAACTGCGGCCTAGGGTGTCCTGGTGCCAAGTGCACATATGAACACCCTTATGCCTGAACATGGTGTTCGATATGGACAATCCATGACGAGCACAGAAGTCCAACAACAGAACACCATTCGAGTTCAGATCGGGGGGGCCGTTCCTCCCAACCACGCCCCTCCAGGTCTCACTGTCATTGCCCACGTGAGCGTTGAAGTCCCCCAGTAGAACAAGGGAGTCCCCAAGAGGAGCACTCTCCAGTACCCCCTCTAAGGACTCCAAAAAGGGTGGGTAATCTGAACTGTCGTTCGGCCCGTAAGCACAAACTACAGTCAGGACCCGTCCCCCCACCCGTAGGTGGAGGGAGGCTACCCTCTCGTTCACCGGAGTAAACCCCAACGTACAGGCGCCGAGATGGGGTGCAACAAGTATGCCCACTCCTGCCCGACGCCTCTCACCTTGGGCAACTCCAGAGTGGAGGTATGTCCAGCCCCTCTCAAGGAGGCTGGTTCCAGAACCAGAGCCGTGCGTCGAGGTGAGACCGACTATTTCTAGCCAGAACCTCTCGACCTCACACACTAGCTCCGGCTCCTTCCCCACCAGAGAGGTGACATTCCACGTCCCAAGAGCCAGCTTCTGCAACCGAGGATCGGATCGCCAGGGTCCCCTCCCTCTGCTGCCACCCATCCCACACTGCACCCGACCCCTTTGGCCCCTCTCACAGGTGGTGGGCCCATGGGAGGGGGGACCCATGTTTCCAATTCGGGCTGAGCCCGGCCGGGCTCCATGGGTTAAAGCCCGGCCACCAGACGCTCGCCATCGTGCCCCCCCTCCAGGCCTGGCTCCAGAGTGGGGCCCCGGTGACCCGCGTCCGGGCGAGGGAACGCCAAGTCCAATGTTTTTATCCGTCATTGGGGTCTTCGGGCTGCGCTTTGTCTGGTCACCCACCTAGGACCTGTCTGCCTTGGGTGACCCTACCAGGGGCATGAAGCCCCAGACAGCATAGCTCCTAGGATCATTGGAGCACTCAAACCCCTCCACCACGATAAGGTGGCAGCCCAAGGAGAGGTACTAAATATATATATATAAAAAATAAATAAAAAAATAAACCATGTTGAAAGAGGCTTATCTGCCAGCAGGCTAATACAAGTAAATGGACCTAACTTCATAAAGTGCCGTTCTGCAAAGTATTTTAAGTTAATGAATGTCACTGACACAATCTCTCACACACTATTAAAAAACTCTAAGGACGTTTCAAACTTTTTGATGTGATTATTTCATTGTTTTGGGGCACAAGAATTACATTTGATACAGCTGATTCTGATAAATCTTTTTTTTGATGAACACACACACACAGTGATGTATTCATGAACATATTAACACAATTCTATAATTCAATGTGCATTTGCTGTTTCAACATATGAATAAAAAACATAACTTCATTTAAATTTTTAGGCATTTTATTGTAAAGACAAACTTTGATAATAGTTGTCAAACTTTAGCTACATATTTTTACTTTAAAAAATATTTATTACAGTGTAATATGTCAACTGTGCTATAGACAGCAGTGTGAATGAAATCTAACAGACTAAATTATTTTTAATTTCTTTACATAAATTGTCATAATGCCCTAATACTTCAAAACAAGAAATGCACCAATCTAACAAGATTGAAGAGGAACAAGGACAGACATTTTGTCATGGAGTGCGGGTGTGAGGTGGTGAGGCAGACGCTGAAGACCCAGGTAAAGTGAGAGATGATGGTTTTTAATGATGAATATCCAGAATTTGCACAGTCCAATAATGTCCAGAATACCGGGCAGCACGGCCGAGCGGAAGCCAGGGCTCGACGCCGGTAGCAACCGGTTACACAAACGGACACGACGACGGACTGGATACACAGACGACAGACTAACAGCCAAATGAGACGAGGACCCGACGAGGAACAAGGAACACAGGTGGAGTTAAGTACACTGGAGGGTAATCGCAGAAACGAGACACACCTGGGAACAATCAAGGGGAGGACAGGACAACGAAGAGACTCAAAGACAAGGAAAACTCTAAATAAACACAGAAAAACACAGATCCTGACACATTTAGCACATTTTCTTCCATGTCTTTAAGAGTACACCTTATATCAAAGGTCATAATTTCAACATTTTGTTTTTCGGAAGGAGAATGCAGTCCCAGTACCCTCGAAATGATACTGGAATTCGCTTCCAGAGCATCCACGGTGCCTCCACTGTCCACAAACTGAATTCCTCCATGAGGCTAACAAAGTCTTCCCAGAAGCAAATACTTGCCTTATAGTACCTCCGCCTTCCTGTACACCCAGATTACGAGTCTTTCACAAAGACAAAGACAGACGGGGTGCTGCAGGCACCTACCTTTGGTGTTGCATAATCAGCCAATAATTTGGCTGATTATGCCAAATTATTGGCATTAACATGCAGTTAAAAGTAACTTTTAAAAAAAAGAATTGGAATGTTTTGAAAAGTTAAAGTGTTTTAAAGCAAGTTATAGTAAAGGTAATGTAATGGCCAAACTCAGAAAATATTGAAATGTAAATACAATATTTGCATATTTTTTTGCAAAGAATAGATGTCTTTTTTTAACTACTTTTTGGTTTCACATTTTAAAGGTATGTGTTTGAGCCACACTGCAAAAACAAAAGGTCTTATCAAGTATTTTTGGACTACTTTCTAGTGCAAATATATTAGTACATTTAAGATAAAACTAATTTACATGTAACTTTTCATCAAGATATGAGCTTGTTTTAAGTCAATAATTCTTTAGTATTGATGAAAACGTAGTAGTTACATTGGCATATTAGTTTTACTTACAAGAGGACAGCTTTCCCTTGCTATGAGTGAAATAGGGCTCATATCTTGATAAAAAAGTTACTTATGTCTTGTGCCTTATTTGAAATGTAGAAAGATCTTTGCACTGGAAAATCTTTGGTAAGATTATTTTTTATTTTTGCTGTGTAAATGGGCATTGTGGTTTAATCGTTTGTAATGATTGTTCTAGTTCGTGTAATGAACTCTGCCCATTTGAATTAAAACAAAACCAAATTCTAAAGAAGCTCAAAGGGTCCAAAAGATGTTTTTGAAAATGGGGGTGGGAGACACTAGTCATTTCTACATGAACATTTTTGAAAGTAAAATTTTTTGGTAACACTTTATGTGATGGGGTATGAATAAGACTTACATGACACTGTCATAAACATGACATAAAACCTGTCATGAACATGAGTAAGTCTTCATGAATATTTATGACTGTTGTCATAAATTGTCATTCGGTAAATCATGACACTTTTAATACAAAGTTGACATTATTCAAAATGTCGTTATGACAACTTGACATTAACCAAGAATCATCATATGTCATAAACACGTGGCATAGCAATATAATATCACCACATAAAGCTACATAATTTTTTTAAGTTTAATCGGTAATACTTTCATAACAAATTTATGTCATATCATGAGTTCTAGGTTAATGTCAAGTTGTCATAACGAAGACAATTTGAATAATGTCAACTTTGTATTAAAAGTGTCATGATTTACCGAATGACACTTTATGACAACAGTCATAAATATTCATGAAGACTTACTCTTGTTCATGCCAGGTGTTATATCAGTCTTATTCACACCCCATCAAATAAAGCAACACATGTTACCAAATTTTTATTTTTATTTCCCTCTTCAGAAAGTATATTTAATTAGTCATGTCTTTAAACACCTCAACATTTTATAATTAAATTTGTAAAGTTACCTACTCATGTTAATTTGGAGTTTTATTTGTAGTAATTGAATCTTAAGAATAATGCATTTGATCAAATGTTCTTGATGTTTGTCACTTCTTCTCAGACATAGTGACATGTATTTAAATCAATAAATCATTTGCAATTTCTGCACAACAGGTATTTTACTTTTAGATCTGAAATATGATTGACTGCAAGATTAACTGATTGAAGTTGCTGCTGACTGAGCCTGGTAGTGGCCAAAGGCCATGCTGTTGCAGAAGTTCTTCAAGAGTCACTGGTGCGTTGGAATTTTCACCAAACATGTTGTTAGTTGCTGTGCTACTGGCACTAATGTTTACCAACATCCATTCACTTCAAATTTGTGTTGGTGTTTTGTTATTTTCTGTATGCAAGGAATGGTGGTTCCATGCCTTTCTGAATTGTTCTAGTCGGTTTTGAATCTGAGGAGTGAATTTGAGGAGAAAGTTTGTGCACGTCATTGCTGGGATCCAAGAGGGCTGAATCTTCAAGATTATAAAACGTGCTATAAAATGGTTCCAGAACATGTAAAAACACATCCCTCCAAAGACGCTCAATTCTCTGGTTATGGATGGATTCCCCAGTGATATGATTCCAACGTTTAATGCCCTGAATGAGGTTCATCACCAGTGCCACTTGCACATTCTCGCCACCATGATCTGACCTCACTCTAGAAGGTAAGCCATTGAGGCCTGTTGCCTTGAGAAAATGAAATAGCACTGTTGAGGCGCGATTGTCTGTGCTACAGTTTAAGCAATTAAGCGAGAACATCCATCGATGCCACCATGGACCACAAAGCCCCACCTAAATGGAAATATAAAAAATGCACAAGGAATAATGTATTCAAATGTGTATAATGAATTTAGTTCTAAAAAATGTACTCTGAAATACATCCTTGATATTTTCATATACCTTATGAGATGCATGTTCCCATCAATATGCCATAAACTGTTGGGATACGGCACATGATAGACACGTCGAGATACTGCACTGCTCCACCTCTTTGCAGTTGCCATTGGGTTGATTCGAGTCATCATCTCACGGACCTTACACCGTGGAACTTACACTAGTCCTCGTGCATGCAACAAGCCTCGCATCATCTGGTTCAATGAAGGACATGTGGTCTTACTATTTCGAATCACCACACAATTTAGCATTTTGAAAGTAATCTTTACAAAATATAGGTTTCAGATTTCATATCTGGTCATAAAATCAATTCATCTTTTCTTATCATTTGTGACACTTAATATTAAATAAAATAACTAATATTCTGCTCCACCACTGTTGAACATATTACACATATTTGTTCAGAAGCAACATCTTTAGATGCCATACCTCAATCCCAGAATTTGGATACAGGGATTGAAGTTGTCTCATATTAGTTTCAAGGTCTTCATCAGTCACTGCAGCCAACCTTCCCCTTATTGGTACACCAAGTGCTTTGGACTTATAAAGAAATGATGTTGAGTATCCAAAGATGTTTGCCATCCCATTGACCATGTGTCTTTGGTCCAAAAGAAAGCCGATCTGCTTTCTTGTACTATGAATAGCTGGTCTACCTCGACCATCTAAAACAGAATCATATTCAAATCATATCCTCAGCATAATGTTTACTTTACACACAGGGTTTTTCCACCGCAGTGATGATATTCGCTCACTAATTTTGGCCAGCTGTTCTCTACCACTCCCTCCCCAAGCCACAACTGACACAAAAAAGTGGTAATTTGTGCTATTACATGAGTCACACTATCCTCTATTAAATTTTAAAGTCATATTCAATATTTTCAAATACATTTTTTTTCGACTTTCTTTATTGAAGAAAGAAGTTCAGGTCTTGAGGGATGCCAAATTTATCCGATGATGGATTGGGGAGAATTGTCTGATTATATGCTTGACTTAGTGTTTTAAAAATGTTATCCCAATACCCGATTAGATTTGGGCACGCCCAAAACATGTGGGTATGGTTGGCTGGCGATTGTCCGCACCTGTTGCAAATGTCGCTGACTGATGCGTAAATCTTTGCTAATTTTGCGTTTGTGTAATGCACTTTATAGAATATTTTGCGCTGTATTAAAACATTCCGGGCACAGATCGAGGACTTATGAATTAAATTCTTGGCAGCCTCCCACTGCTCCCCCTCCACCTCAGCACCCAGCTCCTCCTCCCACGCTGTGTTAACAAAAGCTGCAAGTCTTGAGGTGTTATTATTATTAATAGAACTATATAAGAATGAAATACATTTTTTCCGTTGTGGGTCTAATTGCAGGAGAGTATCTAAAAGTATTTCAGGGGGTCGATTAAAAAAGTGCGAAAACACCTTTTTAATATAATCCCTGGCCTGAAAGAACTGAAAGAGATGAGAATTGGGCAGTTGGAATTTAGATGAAAGTTCAGCAAAGGATGAAAAAGTATTGTTGTTATAAAGATCTTTAACAGTCTTGATCCCTTTGTCGTGCCACGAGTTAAAAACTAAATCAATGACTGAAGGCATAAAGTTACAATTTTTGGCTAAAGGAGTTTGTATCAAGGGTCCATGCAGGCCAAACTGTTTCCTGAATTGGCTCCAGATCCTTAATGTGACCCTGACTATGGGATTGTCCTCTACCAGGGAGAAGGGAAGGGGGAGCTGAGAGCAAAGCAGAGAGGACAACTAATAACGGCTAAATGCCCTTTCAATATGCAGGTGAAGCCTCAGCATCACACCCCCAATATAATAGTTTCTGTACGTTAGCTGCCCAGTAGTACTGTCTGAAGTTGGGAAGAGCAAGTCCACCCTCATATGTTGGGGACTGTAACACTGATTTACGAATCTGACAGGTCTTTTAAGCCATAAGAATTGAGATATCTTCCTATCCAACTTGTCAAAAAAGGTCTTTGTAATTAGTATAGGAACATATTGGAAAAGGTAGAAAAATTTGGGTAAAATTACCATTTTAACCAGGTTCACCCATCCCAACAGAAATAATGGTAATAGGGACCACCAGTCAAAATCTTTCTCCATGCTCTCTAATAACGGTGAAAAATTCTTATTCATCAAGTTAGACATAGAGCAGACAAATATCCCTAAATAACGAAACCCTGCTTCTGCCTATTTAAAGGGTGAGAAGGTTCCTTGCCAGAGAGTTCAAGGGAAATAATTGGCCTTTCTGGTAGTTCAGCTTGTAACCAGAGAGCTTGATATTGTTCTAGAATGTTAAAGAGCACTGGAAGAGATGTATGAGGATCAGAAATGTATAAGAGCAAGTCATCCGCATAAAGGGACACCTTAAGGCAGGGGTCGGGAACCTTTTTGACTCAGAGAGCCATGAAAGCAAAAATATTTGGATATTTATTTCAGCGAGAGCCATATAATATATTTTAAGACTGAATTCAACTAAATGTGAGTATAATAAGCCTCTGAATTTATTCTTTTAAATAATGTTGTTATAATACTCACCATTAATGCGACTTCTGGTGCTGCATGAATTTGCTGATGGCTTTGTAGTCTGGTTGGTACTTGGTAAGGTTAAGCTTCAATCAAGCGTTGAGGCTTTCATCCGTTAAACGTGATCGTAGGTTGGACTTGATGTTGTTAAGATGTGAGAATGACTGCTCACATGCATACGTAGATCCAAACATGGTGCTGCTCAGTAGCTCTTGGCACGCTTTCTTTCTACTGTATTTTGACGCAAAGGTAGCAAGGCGTGTGTTGAAGTGCCGCTTTACATTCGACTGTTTCATCGACGTAATTTTGTCATTGCAAATTAGACACACTGCAGAACCTGCTCTCTCCACAAAGGCAAATTCTTCGGTCCATTCGTCCTGAAATGTACGATACTCCTCGTCTTTTTTTCTTTTCGCCATCTTCTTCGTTGAAGGGTTAGCTTTGAGCTAATGCCCCAGCAGACTGATTCAAGAGGGGGCATTTACCTGTTTACCCAGCAACAGCCAACGTAGGCTATTATCATCCAATTAAAATAATGGACTGCTCCAGCAGTCAATAGCAACCCTGAACAGGACGTGAGCGGTGGAAAATCGATGGATGGATAAAAACTTGTTTTAATCCATCCAAATTAAATATTTTATGTTTTATCTGCGAGCCAGATGCAATCATCAAAAGAGCTACACCTGGCTCGCGAGCCATACGTTCCCGACCCCTGCCTTAAGGGTTACACCAGATCTCAGAATACCCTTAAAGCCCTCCTCGGCACGCAACCAGATGGCCAGAGGCTCTATTTCGATAGTAAATGGCAAGGGAGACACAGGGCAACCCTGCCTAGTGCCCCTTCCAAGAAGAAAGGGTAAAGACACCATGTCATTTGTCTTGATTGAGGCCACTGGCGATGAGTACAACAGCTTAACCCAAAGGATAAAATTGTTATCAAAACCAAATCTTTCCATTACTTCATATAAAAACCTGTTTGATGCCTGTTTGAGAAGACCTCATTATACACATCCGTCAATACTGGCGCCAGAAGATTCCCATTGGCCTTATAATATTCTGAAGAGAAACCGTCATGGCCAGGGGATTTGCCCAAATTTAAGGACTTGATAGATTCTTGCACCTCCATTATAGTGATAGGCCCACCCAGACCTCCCCCCAATTTATTATCGATCCTTGGAAAGTTGATTTTATTAAGTCAGGGGTCTCAAACTCCAGGCCTCGAGGGCCGCAGTCCTGCAGTTTTTAGATGTGCCACAGGTACAAAACACTGGAATGAAATGACTTAATGACCTCCTCCTTGTGTAGATCAGTTTTCCAGAGCCTTAATGACCTAATTATTCTGTTCAGGTGTGGTGCAGCAGAGGCACATCTAAAAGTTGCAGGACTGCGGCCCTCGAGGACTGGAGTCTGAGACCCCTGCATTAAGTATATCATGTGACAACGGAGGGGCGAGGGAAGTATATAGTTCTGAATAGAATGATGCAAATCTATCATTTATCTTCCTGGGGTCAGAAAGAATCTCCCCTGTAGCTGATCTGATTAATGGGATTAATTTGCAGGTTGCCTGAGCTTCCGCTTGGAAAGCTAAAAGCTTCCCTGCTTTGTCGCCAGATTCAAAAAAGCACTGCCTTGTTTTGGTTAGCTGAAGTAGAGCATTTGTAGATGTATTCAGATTGAAATTGGTTTGAAGTTTTACACGTTCATTATAAAGGGTTAATTGTAAAGGTCATTGTAAAGGTCAGAATCCGGGTTGGCTGCATATCTAGAATCCACCTCTTTAATCTGGTTCAGCAAGTCATTGGTGTAATGTAACCTCTTCCTTGTCAAATTAGAAGTAAAGTTATGAGCTGACCTTTTATATACGCCTTTGAGGCTTCCCAGAGGGTGCTTCTCAATATATCAGATGAATCATGGTTTTTTTTGTTGGTTTTTTTCAGAGTGAAAGTTGATTTTTTTAAAAACTGTTTATAGACCTCCTCTGTAAGCAGTATAGAATTAAATCTCCAAAATATAAAACAAGATTGACAGAGTAATTCTAAATCTAAGCAGACTGGCGAGTGGTCGGATATAGCTGTAGTGTGATAATCACAGGCTTTTACTTTAGAATGCAGTCTGATGTCAACAAAAAAAATCTATGCGTGTATAGGTATGGTGGACATGGAGGAAGGTAAACTGCTTAAGTGCCTGGTTCCCATGTCTCCACAGATCCACCAGTCCCAACTCAGTTT
Organism: Xiphophorus couchianus; assembly: GCF_001444195.1. Taxonomy (NCBI): domain Eukaryota; kingdom Metazoa; phylum Chordata; class Actinopteri; order Cyprinodontiformes; family Poeciliidae; genus Xiphophorus; species Xiphophorus couchianus. The sequence goes on from NC_040238.1 coordinate 258,161, forward strand.
TAAAAACATTAAGACTTTTAGCAGCATTAGATAGAGGCACACATTTTTATTCCCCTTAAAGCCTTTTTATATTTTTTATCTATTTCTTTTAGTTAAAATTTGGCATTTTTCTTCAATAGCTTCATGGTCATGTGACCTACTGACTCAAAATCAGTGTGAAATTGTTCTAAGTCTGTGAGCCACTCATTTTCATTCCATTTTAACTCATTTTCTATTTTTTAGGTAAAATGTAATTTTCTTCAATAGCTTCTAAATCATATGACCTATTGATTCAAAACCACTTTGAAATTGTTCTGAGCTTAGAAGTTGATTACAGTTAGTCAAAAGATGCTTGTAAATATTTGACTGTTACTGTTGACTTCACAACTAATAACATTGGAAAAAGAGGTTTCCTAAAAGTAGATAATCATAACAAAAATCCCTGAAGATATTTACCTCACCTTTACGAAGCTCCCCAAATCGTACATAATGTGATTAAGCAGAATGGAAACATGATTTTCTTCCCTACAGAAAGATTTCTTTAGTAGGTTCGGTTGTCGATAATAACCAACACAATAGAGTTAAGCAATGTTTTTATTGGCATTTCTGAAGACCATTTTACAACAGACTTAATAAATCATAGTTCTAGAGAAAGGGAGAGAGAAAAAGTATTCTACCAACTGTTGCCTTGCTTCTTATATCAACAAGCAAACTATTCACCATAGGAAAAAAAATCCAAAAGTTCTTTTTAACTCAACATCCAGGGTTGCGTCATTTAATCATTTAGGAACAAAAAGAACAGGTTTACATATTTTACCATTGCTTTTGGTAAAAGGAGGGATTGAAATTATTAAAGTAGTGAGAAAGGAGAGGATTTGTTGCCTCAGACAAAAAACCAAAACCCAGATCAGCTGACTTTCTCACCCAGTCTCCAAAAGAATAAAGATCAATTAAAAGACATTGATAAATGGGGAGAGATGTATCTGATACGGGAAGAGGCAGCTACAGCCTCACTACCCTTATAAAATAATTAAAAAAAGAAAACCCCATATATTTCCCAATTGGAATTTTATGATTTAAACACATGAAAATATAGATAACACAAATGACAAAGCCTTGTGTAAATCTATACATTCCATTACATAGATATTGATGATGGAAGAGAAGACCGTCGTTTGTCCAGGAGAGATCAGGTTGTCCTGGTAACCAACAGCAGATCAGGTTAGGGAGGGGATGACTTAGAACCCTACAGATGGACAGAAGAACAGACGGGAAGTATCTTCAATCAGTGGTCAGAAACTTGCTATGAAATCTGAAAAGCTGCAACTTTTAGTTCACCTGAGGAACAAAGAACTTCAAGCAAAGAACACAATGAAAGAAAATACATGATACAAAGCAGACCAGAAAACAGAAATGTCAAAGAAATTAGCCAGAACAAAGGAAGAAAACAGCTTCTTCGGATTATAAGATTTTTAGCCTTTAAAACATCTAATTTAAATTTTATTTTTCTCCTGAGATGTGCAAATTTCAACTCCTACAAGCTTTTTAAAGGAACATTATATAACTTTTACAAAAATATGTTTGGCACATTTGTTATCAGTGTCACCATGACATGATAGTATACTACAGTGCCGTGCGGTCAAGGGAGGTAGGTGAGGCAGAGCCTCCCCTGCCATCATGGAAAAATAATATATAATGATAAAATATATTTCTATTTTTCCCCTGTGGTTGGTACTATAAAGCAGTGGTCCCCAACCACCGGGCCGCGGACCGTTACCGGTCCGCAGACCAATTGGTACTGGGCCGCGCAAGAAATAATGAACTACATCTGGATCTTTTATTTTGAAAATCCTAAACCCGATTTTCCCGGTTACGTCTTGCGCGTCAAAATTGAGCCAACTTGCAGCAGAATGAGTAACAAAACAACATCAGAGTACAGTGAACTGTCGCTATTTCACGGTTCACCTTTCGCGGTCTCGCTGCTTCACGGATTTGCATCGTGCATTGTGTTCTGCATTCTGATTAGCTAAACAGTCTCTCCGCTTCTTCTCTACCTGTGTGTCAACAACGTTGCGGTTTAATATGTACACGTACGTAAAACAGCTTGCCAAATTTAACATAATCGATGGTGGCATGTTGGTTTAAAAGAATCTTTTTGCCCAGAAGAAAAAAGAGCGACAACAGCTACCGATAATTATGTTCTTCCCTCAAAAAAACACACCTGCACCGCGGGCTTTAGAAGAAAAAAAAACAAAACGCTACAGAGCGGAGTCACGTGAGTCACTATTTGTGCTACTGTACTTTGTTTTGTTTTTTTTCATAATAATTTTTTATTTTCTGCCGTTCTAATCCAATAACTCAGGTCATGGTGGGGCGGCGCTGATCTCCGCAATTCGGGCACGGGAATCCGCTTTCAGTTCGTATTAAAATTATTATTTTACAGTACAGTAGTTATTTGTAAAAAAAAAAAAAAAAATTTATACAGTACTTTTTATTTGTTAAACAAATGTTTGGGCCTGTAAAAAGGTTTTGTTCTTTGGTTTCAATGTATTATGGAGTATTTCATTGCCTCGTTTTTCCCCCGTCCGCAGCAAAATTGCGAAGGGCTGACCGGTCCGCGTGACTAAAAAGGTTGGGGACCACTGCTATAAAGTACCTATTTTTCATTTAAGCTTAACGAATTTTGATTATTTTTTCTTCAAAGAATAGTCTTTTTGCCCTCCAGCACTGTCTGCATGCGCAAAATTTCCTTATGTAAACAATAACATGCAGGCGGTCTATATTTGCAAATATGATTATGATTAAGTCAGTGCCTCACCAGCTATGATCTTCACTGCATGTCACTGGTATACAGGAGAAGGATAATGTGAAATTTCTATCTCCTCTCAGGGCTAATTTTGTAGTTTGAAGAAATGTACCACTCCTACTCAAAACCAACCAATCAGGGCCAGCAGGAGGGTCTTAATGCTGTTAATTGACTTCCAGGAAAAAAAAACATTTATCTGCTGTCAATGGTGGCTATCCTAACTAGAATGAATGGCATGTTCTATTGTAGCCTAGCAGAGAGAAAGGGGAAGGCTGTGAGAAGCACATTCACAAGTATAACTGAGGGCGTTAAAACCTTACTCTTGGCTCTGACTGGTTGTTTCCGACGGAACAGTGCATTTGTATAGATGACAGCGAGTCCATAAGGAGGAGGTGGAGGAGCTTCATTTGAACTAACTTTTGTGTTTGTGCTTCTAAAAAAGCTTGGTGCATCGGTTAGTCTATAGATTAATGGGACTGGATTAGCAGTTCAACTAGTTGAATATTAACTAAAACCCTGTCAGTGAATATGATTTTTAAGGTTCTCATCAATGCATGAGAACCCATGCATGTATTCTGCATGGGTTCTCTTTTCTCTTAGGCCAATTATTTTCATGGCTGTTTTATGAATGTGGGCCAGCTTGTCACTGAGTTGAACAGCTAAGTTACCAAACCAGGCTGTGATCCCATACCATATAATGCTTACCAGCAATGCACAGTAAAAAACTGGTATTATGTTAGAACCCATGAACGACTAGGCCTGTCACAATAGCAAATTTTGCTCAACGATTAATTGTCTCAAAAATTATTGCGATAAACGATAATATTGTTTGAAGACCTTTTTACACTGATGCAATGGAAATTACATGCATGCGATTTCTTTGTTTTCAAAAGAACACTAAACACTGGAACTGATAAACAAAATAAACAAAACAACCAAAAACAAAAATAAAATAGATTCTCAGTCTCCATTAACAAAAAACTCACATGAAAAAAAACAACAACTAAACAACATAAAGCCAAAGTGGAAATAAATACTACATTCAACCAAAAGATTATGAAGTCTGTATATTATGTTGCCCTTCAGTAATCATTAGATTTAATTAGAGAAGATGGGCACATCGACTACCTGATGCAATAGTTCACACTACATGATTTTCTGCTCCTATTTTTCCCCTTATGACAATGTGTTATGGTAGATTGTTGATGCCGCTGAGATCTAAATCAGGGGTTTTCCCCGACTGGGAGCTTTAACTACACCTGTTGAATGTGACAGGTAGCGAATCAGAAAGCACAGATTCTCCTCAGTGCTTTCTGAGGGGAAATTACAGAGGGGAATCCCAAACAGCTGACACCATGCAACAACATTAATGTTTATTCAACATGCAAAGAATATAGAAATGACAAGGGGAGGAGTTGGAAGTAAATTGCTACTGCAGATGATAAACCCGGTAACTTTTCAGCTGTTCTTCGTTAACGTGACATAAATGGGTTATAGGGGAGAGCGGGGTATTGTGAGACATTGGGTCATGTGAGACACCCCTTATATCTAGGCAATGGAACAAAATTATGGTCATGTGACCATTATATTTACAAGCCCCTCCCATTCTCCCCTTGCCAGGAAGGTGAAGTAGGTGCTGTTGCTGTGGTAAGTATGTTTTTTTCATAAAAATGCGGTTTTTGCACGTGAAAGTAAATTTTCTAGCTATAAACGTAATTAACTATTGTGTCAAAGCAAATTAATTCAGGTAGAAAAATTTATACCATGCATGTTGATGAACTTCCAACATATACAACCATGTGATTGATGCTAGTTCAAGATTAGCCTGACTTGCTAGAGATGTTGTTTTTTATAAAATGGTGGCTGTGGGGTTAAATGAGACAAATGCCGTGGGGTAATGTGATACACTGTCTTACGTTACCCCATCATGAAGTACAATTTAAGTTTAGTCTTAAACATATTTAGTGTAATATTACATTACATCTGTTTAATTTTTATGTCATAACCATTGTAGAAAAGCCATCATGCCAAGAAAGTACACCAGGAAAACAACCTGGGGACAAACACCCCTCGCAGAATTGGAGAGTGCAGCTGCTGAGGTCAGGCAAGGAAAGAAGTCTTTAAGACAAGCTGGCAGGGACAGAAATATTGACAAGACAACCCTACAAAGATTCATAAAGAAAAAAGAGAAAGGGCAAGTAAAATCAGTAGCCTGGAGTGCAGTAGCTGAGGCACAGAGAATATTCACAGATGAGATGGAGGAGGAGCTTGCTAAACACTTGAAACAACTAGCTGACCAGTTCCACGGCCTTCCTCCAGTTAAGTGCCGTGAATTGGCATTTGAATACGCAAAGAGAAACAATATCCCTGTTCCAGCCAATTGGATAGAGAAACAATGTGCAGGTATGCTAGGGTGTGCAAGTGATCACAAGCTAAATAATAATGCTAAATAATAATCTTATAATAATAAATTATCTACTCTCTAGGAATAGAGTGGTTTCGGAGGTTTCTTGCACGTTGCCATCTCTCTGTCCGAACTCCAGAGGCAACATCCCTGGGAAGGGCTACAGCCTTCAATAAAACTACAGTAGGGGAGTTCTTCGACAATCTGGCTGTAGTGATGGACAGGTGACACTTTTTTAGTTGCAAATGTTTTAAGTTAGCCGTAAGATTTGTTTTGAATTCTGATGAGGTTTTTTTAAGATCAGCATGGTCCACATCCTGAAGATGACCCAGTCACTGATGCCAATCCATGCACTCCACGAGGTCCACATGAATGTGCCTCGCCAGCAGACTCAGATGTTCCCAGCCGACGTGAATGTGTGTCTCTTCCTGAAATTCTACCATTTCCCAAATGTCCCCCCAGAGTACAAACCAAAAGAAAGCGTGTGAAGACGGCCATCCTAACAGATACCCCGGAGAAGCAGGCAATAGAAAAGGCTTATGAAGAGAGGCAAAAGAAACTCGTACGGAAAAAGCAAAATAGCAAAGAAAAGGGAAAACTGAAAAAGAAAGCACCCTAAAGGAAAATCATAGAAAGCAGCTCTGAGGAAAGTGATGTCCCTGTTCAACTTGATGATGAGAGCTCTGAGGATGAGGGAAGTGATCCTGAAAACACAGATTTGAGTGTGGGTGACTTTGTCTTAGTTAACTTTTCCACCAAACACAGGAGTCTCCGTTATGTTGGCATGGTTAAGAATGTTGAGGATGACGAAGTCCTTATACAATTCCTCAGAAGAATCCAGGGAAACAAACAGTGGGAAAGACCCACGTTTGTTATAAAAGAAAATGATGTGGCACATGTTCCTAAAGGTGATGTTGTGAAAAAGCTGCCTCAACCTAATAGGCCTGGAGGAACCACACGGAGAGAGCAATTCTTCACCTTTCCCTGTAACTTTCAGGGCTGGAATGTAGAGTAGGCATTGTCATTGAGTATGAGGCTGATGTTCTAATCCAGGTGTGTCCAGCCTCTGTCCTTAGTCCCGAGCTGTTCTAGCTGTTCTAGCCTATTTTCTGAGCCCCAGTCTGTAGTGTGTTCTAACTGGTTCCGATTATGGGTCCATGTTCTGAGGCCCAGACTGTGCATTAGCTGGTTCTGCTTGTACTTTGCTCTTGACACCCAGATACTAGCTAAAGGTCCTGTGTTATGATTCTCACACTGTGAATGTTAATTAAAACATTTTGAAGTATATTATGTTGTATTTGATTTACATTTTAATACTTTGGGTTACTTTCAAGTGCTAACTATAATTAACCAATCTCCATAACACTGATCCTAGTCTGACATTTTTTTGTTTTTGAAGCTTAGGTTGTCAGTCAGGATTCAAATTGTTACAACATGTGTTATGGTAGTATTAAAGTGGAAAACATAAGAGTATCAGCTTACCCCCAAATGGTTCAATTTACCCCATTGATTTTTCGCGTGAAATACGCGAGTCACAATTTGTCCTACTGTATTTCGTATTGATAATTAAAATGATTATTTTACTGTAGTTATTTGTAAGAAAGCGTTCTATTTGTTAAAAAAAATGCTTCGGCCTGAAAACAGGCTTTGTTCTTTGGTTTCAATGTAGAGTATTTAATTATGCTGTATAATAATTGTAAAAAAAAATAAAGGTAACTACTTCACGGATTTCGCCTATCACGGGTTCTTTTCGGAACGCAACCCCCGTGAAAAACAAGGGTTCACTGTATTTATAGAGGGACACTTGTTGAATTGCATTGTCCTTTATAATGACAAGCTCGTGGTCCAGGTGCAAGTTTTTCCTTTTCAGATTTTGCAACATTGACATCAGGCATTTTGATGAAAACGAGGTAAAACCACGGTTTAGGAAAAAGGTGTCGTGGCCACAGACATCCAAGTTCATCACCCATGATCAAGAAAGTTCTGGAGCTTATTAGGACCTACGATGAAGACCAGACCACAATCTCCATCCACAAGTGTTGCCATGTTAAGTTACTGCCAACATGTGTTGCCACCAGAGTGGCATCTCTGTATGAAGTCTTGGTATGTATAAATACTTATTTTCATAGAACAGTGAAATGCCAACAGATTTAGTGTGTTTTTTGGTAGAACTCAGTGATGCAGAGCCTATTAGCTTTCAGCATTCCTGTTCCGCCAGCAACTGCACTAGCTATCGACAAGCAGGCATATGTTCATTAAAAGATCAGGCCTTTCTGCTCTGATGAAGCAAAAGGCATAACATGTCCAGCAACAAGAGCTACTACACAGAAGAGGACGATGGTCTGACAGACTTTTTGTTAAAGTGAATTAAAATGAATAATGCTTGTGATGTCACCAAAACAATCAAGTTACAGCATCTATTTCTCTCTCCATAAGTCCACTAAAATACACTGTTCATGGACAACTCCATGACAAAGGCTCAAGACAAAAGCTCATAGCTTTATTGGATAGCATCTAAAACATATATTTTTCTTACTAGATAAGTCAGAGAAAAGCTCACAAGACAAAAGGTCAGTTTTGTTTTGAGAGCTTTTGTCTCTACGCTTTCCCAGGCATACATGTTGCCAATCAACGCTGAGCAGTGGGACTTATGCAATGTGATGAACAACCCAAAACACATGCAGGAAGACTTGTTACTACAGGAGGGCAATATGGACAAAAGTTTTATCATAATACTTTGTGGGAGTAGTTAAGCCTGTTTTAAGCAATAAATCAATTGCACAATAAATTAAAATGAGCTTGATGATAAAATAAGGGCGATAATAATGCATTCTTATTTGGTTTTGTCACATCTTTCTACCAAAGAGACTGGATGACAAAAAGCTTCACTCCGGTGTCTTGGTAATGGCTAAACAGACGGGAAGTTAAATGCCTCAGTTGTCCACCACTAGGGCTGAACCCCATGCACAGGTCATAATAAAGCGACGACAGGAACAAAAGTTGAATAATTTTCAACTTTCTTGTGTAGTGTTGCTAGGCTGCGTGTGCACGTTGCTTTGACAAAACTTTTTTTTTTTTTTCAATCAAGCAATCGATCAATTTTGCCTATAAAGCGCCCTTCATGTTGGAGGCAGTTTGCTAGAAACGCAATAAACCATAAGAATCTATAGGGGCAAACGTCAGAGTTGTGAAGTAAACTGAAACTAGTGGGATACTCCCCATTTCTCACCTCTTTGTAAGAAGGCTGGTGGATATTAAAAGCAATGTATTTTCATCTCTTCTTCACGTTCCTGGACTTCCCTGGACTAGCCAAGGGAGTCATTACTCATATTCTTTAATTTTTTAATAAAATAATAATCAAAATGCATTTTGATTCAATTTTGATTGACTCAGTGTTTCACCTTAGGTAAAATTGATTTATTTCCTCAATGTCCGTGTGTACGAACTCGAAATCTCACATGAACAAATTATGCTGTTCGCTCTTCTGGATGAGGGTAAGCGACCGTCGCCTCACCGCGCATGCTCCATAGGAAATGAATGGAGAGGAAGTAGCGCTGTATTGAATGGACACTGTGTGACCATTCCCTCAGTTACCTGCTAGGCTCCTGCGGCCTCATACATAAAAGAGTGCGCATTTTTCACACTAAAACTTGACCTATGGACAAAGTGCAGCGCACAGAAAAATACGGATGTATAAAAGCCATCCGCACGCATGAGATTGCGCACCTTTCCTTTATACATCCCAATTTGCGGAAAATAGAGCACAGCTGCTGGTCCGCCCTGTCTCCACCTATAAACACATATGTAAATTAGTTTAAATACCCAGAAGTCAGCCGCCACATGAAGCAATAATCATGGCAACGTCCTTCTTTGTAGCAGAATAAGTATTTATAATAATAATAATTATATATTTTATTTAAAAGGTGTTTTCAGGGCACAAAAGGTTACCTCACAAAAATAAAATACATCCAAAAAAAAAAAAAAAGAATAGTGCAAATGCTTGTTTCCCTGCAGAGCATTCAACCAGGATTTAACGCTGTCTGTCTAGACAGTGTGTCAGACAGTCTTGAGTGGGGAAAGTGGACATGTATTCTAAATAGAGAAATCATGTGCATAAACTGTACATTTACAGAATAGAGATGCTTTCTGTCCATAAAGGCACATTCACAAAGCGGTCATGAATCGACTGAAGGATGACTGCAGTTGCACCGGTACCGCACGGCTCCTTCTTTAAGCTTTGCTCAGAGATCCAGGATGACTAGTCTGAGCAATTTAAATGCAGGAATTCTAAACTTGAATTTACTACCTATTTTTACTACCTCTACAATATTTTTACTACCAACACAAAATCAAGCAGCAGTCTCTTTTGGGGGAGAAGGGAATTCTAGTGGTGCACCGATTTATTAGCCAGTTGATTTATCAGCACTGATTTCCTTATTATTGGGAGATCACTGATCGGCCGATACTTACATGTGAAGCAAATCTTATCCCCCAATCTTATCTACCTCAGCAGAGGTCTGAAAATCAACCTCTGTTCTCTTCTGCTCTGCTGTGAGAGAGGTTTGACTGATAGACCGCCCCAGCACGTCATGTCTGCACGGTTGCAGTTAACAATAGTCACTGTTGCCAAAATAATTTTTTAGTGACATTTCAGACAAAAAAATGGTATAGAGCAAAATGGGAATCGGCGATCGGCCAAAAAACTGTGATCAGTGCACCACTAGTGAATTCGCAGCACTGACCCATGTAACATGATGGCATGTAACAAGATCTCACATATAAATATTCCAAAAGCATTTCCAGAAACTTAGGATATTTATTTCTTTGAAGAATATAAACAAAATGCTATGACATACAAATTTCACAAGCCGATGCTATTCTCTAGAAAGCAATAACATTGGTTTGCTACTAATTGTCAACACAAGTAAAAAAAAAAATTAATATGTTGATGTGCAGTGGAACTTGGTATTTCGGATCAGTTAAAAAAAAAAGGCGACCCACACATAGGCCTGTCGCGATAAACAATAAATCAATTAATCGTATGATAAATTAAAACTATCGACATCATTTTAATTGTCGGCTTTATCGTCTCTTCCGGCCCTTTTCTCTTTCTGTTGATGACACTGAACGAAAAAAGGCTCAACTCCGGTGCTCTCCACTGACATCTTTCTTCCTCATTTCCTTAGTGTAATGTCGAGCGCACACTACACGATCTTAGAGCTGTCGGCTGATTGTCGGCCCATTTTCAAAACCTGAGAGACCACACATTAGCCGACAGAAATCCTAGGTATAACGGTTCGATCGTGCCGTGTGGTGTCCAGCAATGGGCACAAAATAATGGCTACAAGTCCAGTTAACTAATTTTAAAACCAGGCATTTATCAATACTTTACTACAATCTGCAATGCATGTGGCTAGTGTCTGAATGAAAATCATTATAACCTATTTGTCACGTTAACGAAGAACAGCTGAAAAGTTACCGGGTTTATCTAGAGTCAATGCACAGCTTCAGTTATTACAACTGAAAACCAGCGATCAGGCCGAAACCTGGGAGTAGTGATGGACTCTGACCTGAACCTCCAGAGCCACATAAAGACAGTCACAAAGTCGGCCTTCTATCACCTGAAGAACATTTCCAGGATTAAAGGACTAATGTCTCAGCCAGATCTAGAGAAACTCATCCATGCGTTCATCTTCAGTCGTATTGATTACTGCAACAGCGTCTTCACAGGTCTGTCCAACAAATCAATCAAACAGCTGATTCAGAATGCTGCTGCTCGCGTTCTCACTAAAACAAGAAAGATAGAGCACATAACACCAGTTTTAAAGTCCCTACACTGGCTCCCTGTAGCTCAAAGAATAGACTTTAAAATACTGTTGTTAGTTTATAAATCACTGAACGGCTTAGCACCACAATACATCAAAGATTTGCTGCTGTTGTATCAACCTTCCAGACCTCTCAGGTCTTCTGGTTCTGGTCTACTCTGCATCCCCAGAACCAGAACCAAATGAGAAGAAGCAGCTTTCAGCATCTATGCACACAAATTTGGAACAAACTTCCAGAAAACTGTAAAACAGCTGAAACACTGACTTCCTTTAAATCTCAACTAAAAACCCACCTGTTTAGGATTGTATTTGAAACATAAGCAATTATAAATTTAACGATGGAACTTGACATAATGTCATGTTTTGATTGTTTATTCTATGTTGAAATTGCACAAAAATCCGTGAGGGACGATGGAGTCCCAGAGCGAAATTCTGTGAGAGGTGTACGGAGCCTAGTGCCGGAAGAAGAACGGCGAGTGACTGAGGGTCATTGCGCGTAACGGAAACCCTGTAAATTCTAGACACTAACAGGTACCATAAAATTGCACAAAAATCCGTGAGGGACGGCGGAGTCCCTGCTCGAAATTCCATGAAAGAGGTGAGCCTCGTGCCGGAAGCCCATTAAAATGCTGTCTACATTGTTTTAAACTGTATGATTGTGAGAGTGAGTGGGAATAAAAATAGCAATAGGTATTTTGTTCCATATAACACAGTAGGAGTATAACAGGTAGACCTTTTATGGATGCAAACTCAACTAAAAACCCACCTGTTTAGGATTGTATCTGAAACGTAATCAATTACAAATTTATTGATGGAACCTGACTTAATGTCGTGTTTTGATTGTTGATCCTATGTTGCATTGTGTTTCTATGTTTGATATGATGTAAAGCACTTTGAAATGCCTTGCTGCTGAAATGTGCTATACAAATAAAATTTGATTGATTTATCGGTAGTAATTTCACTCCAACTCCTCCCCTTGTCATTTCTGTATTCTTTGCACAAAATGTTGAATAAACATTATTGTTTCAACATCTCATCTCCAATGTTAGCTGGACTTTAGGCGTGTCAGCTGTTTGGGATTCCCCTCTGTAATATCCCCTCAGAAAGCACAGAGGAGAATCCACGCTTTCTGATTGGCTACCTGTCACATTCAAGAAGCTGCTAATGCTCCCAGTCGGGGAAAACCCCTAATTTGGATCGGAGGAGCCACAACATCTACCATAACACACCACACACTACAGGATGAACGGTTATGAAATTGCAAACGACAATCTTAGAACGATCAATGTTCCAAGATTGTCATAAGGGGAAAATCTGGGCAAAAAAACGTGCAGTGTGAACTATTGCATCAGACAGTCGGATATGCCCATTTTCTCTATTTAAATCTAATTATTACTGAAGGGCAACATAGTATACAGACTTCATAATCTGCACTCTTTTGGTTGAATGCAGTATTTATTTCCACTTTGGCTTTATGGTGTTTAGTTTTTATTCAAGTACATTTTTTGTTAATGGAGACTGAGAATCCATTTTATTTTTGTTTTTGGTTGTTTTGTTTATTTTGTTTATCAGTTCCAATATTTAGTGTTCTTTTGAAAACAAAGTGTATCTATCTTTGGCAGGAAATCGCATGCATTATTACGTCATTTCCATTAAATCAGTGTAAAAAGGTCTTCAAACAATATTATCGTTTATCGCAATCATTTCAGAGACAATTAATCGCTTAGCAAAATTTGTTATTGTGACAGGCCTACACCAACTCTGCTCACCAGTAGAGCATATGTTTAAATTAGCTAATCAACTACCACTGTGTTCAGACGATCGCTTATTAATAACCGCAAAATAAACACTAGGTTTGAAAACACTCTACATCTGTTTGCATTTAGTTGGTGATGTTACTTAACTTGCGTTAGTAGCAGCAGCTTTGTTCAGGCCCCAGAGAAGCTCAGCTCTGAGGTTAATGGTGTCAGTAAGGTCTGCTGCCTGTCTGCGCCACCTGTCGCGTTGCTGGTAATACGGCTTTCTGCTGAGGTATGACGGTAATACTTGTGCTCATAGCTGAGCTTGAAGTTGCATCGCTTTGTGTCGTACCAAAAAAATGAAACAGGGATCAGCTCCCCTGCGCAGGAATCCGCTGCTAACGAATGGTAGATGCTCCGCTCGGTTTGAGCATAGTCACGCCGTTCCAGGTCAGATTTATATTTTTTTCTGCATACTGCATATTTTTTCTGCAAAGCATTTCTCTGTCACATGGTCATCAAGCTAAAGTCGTGAAAACGTATATTTTCTCATGATGAGGCGCAAAATGACTCGCTAGTCTCAACACGTTAGGCGCTTCCAACACCATGCATGCAGACAACACATTGGACAGCGGAATCAATCGAGTCTATCAATGGTTAAAAGTACTTAAAACAAGAGGTCAACATTGATGTAAAATTCTAAATATATCGAAGGGGTCATGAAAAGTTTTGGGGAAAATTTACTACCAAGTCAAATTCTATTTATTACATTTTACTACCTTTTACTGGCTTTAATTTGGTCTAATTTAATTTACTACCTTTTACTACTGTGCGGAAACCTTGTAATAAACCATCATCAACATTTCGTAGCAGATCAATATGATCTATGAAAACACGCTCCCTCTGAATCCTTCCATTGGCAATGTTTTCCATCAGAGTCAAAGCACTGCACAATTTCGCAGCTCACCTTTGTGCAGCTACTTGTATACGTGTGATTGTATATACACCTTAATCACATTAAAAATAATCAAACCTGACCTGTTTGGAGTTAATCTGCTGATCCAACCCTGTTTTCTTTTCTAGTGAGAATGAAATTACCATCCAGATGCATTTCATGCACTTCGGCGCACAAACCAATGCGTTATATCTTTATGAGACAAAAACTGAGGAAAAGTACTATTTGCATTCGAGTGAGGTTTTCACATCCTTTTATACATTTTTTTAAATTTTGTGTGCATGTTAGGTTATTGTCTGAGGATAAATGCGGTTCAGTTTCGTTGTTTGTTTAAACAATAAAATATTAAAATCATGGACAAACATGAACAAACGGTTTGACGCTTCTTGATCTAAATAACACTGAATGTAGACAGTGTATTTAGGTGAGTTTTGACGCTTTCTAGTTTGATATTGTTCACAGAAAAGTTTGCATGGCTGCCACACATTTTCCCGCCAGGGAAAAAGTGTATGTATATTTATGCAAACTGACGCAAAGTTCATTTTTATACAGGCTGATTTGTGCGTAAAATATGGCGCGCACACTTTTTGTGCGTAAACACGCTTTTTACACGAGGCCCCTGGTCTCCTACCACTTAGTGTAGCATAAAGCCTGGTGAGGAGGAGTGAGCCAGGTTTAGAAGCTGAACGTGACAGCTGCAGTCTGGCAGCACTTGGGATTCAAACTGAATGACCGTGGTGAAGCACTGAACCTGTGGACCAGCTATGTTGTAAACAGTAGCAACTAAACAAAACCAACATATCTGCACATAAAATGCACTGATGCAGGTTTCCTTGCTTGAGGACCATCCTATTGACAGTCCATAATCACTGAGGTGCAGTGGCTTTTCTAATATGGGCAACATGGGCAATCAGAGGACTTGAAAGTGAACAGTGCCTAATGCAAACCCCCTAAGCTCCCCTCTCAACTTAAAAAGTTTTCTAGTTCCAGTGTTAAATGTTCTTTTTCGAAATTGGTTTATTGACCTATGAGAGGGTGCTTTTGCATAGTTATGCAATTATTGTGCTATTAGTTAACAATGCTCTCAAAATGACAACATTATTCAATGTTTATTCCTTCAATTTCCTGAGGGAGTCTTCCCAAAGGATCAATAAAGTACAAGTCTAAGTCTAAGTCTATTGTCATAATTTCTGGGACAATAATCCTCAAGCAAAATTTGTTAGTGACAGCCCTAGTAGTAATGGGGTAACAATAAAAGTGGTAACTATTACTTTTTTCTCGGTAACTATGCAGAGCAATTCAGGGTTTCCCAAGTGCATTATAAACATGGCAGGAAGGCAGGCTTGATCTATACTAAAAGCATTTAATCAGATTTTATTGAATTTTCATTCTCAAACAAATGTTAATTCTAGATCTATGGGCATGGCGGTGGCACAGGGGTAAAATATGCAACCCATACACAGAGGCCTTAGTCCTCCGTAGATGGTCCTAGAAAATACGAGTTTCACCAACCAAAACTGCATCATTAAAATTGATGTGGGCAAGGTTTCCTAGAAAGATTCTCCAACAGATGAGCCACTGTGCAAAAGTTAAGAGACATTAAGGTGCATTAGTCAAAACCAATCTCAGCCCCTAAGATCAATTCTGAGCACAATACTGTATGCTCTAAGGAAGAAACAAAAGTTTTTGTGGCAGATTTATATTTATTTTTTTTGCCCAATTAGGATATGTCTAGGAAAACATTGCTACTCACATAGCTTCAAAATCAAGTTGCCCATAATTTTGAAACCATAAAATATTCCACAATTCCCTTCCAACTAAAAACACAATATCAACCAAGTCTAGCTAGTTTTTGTCAGGGTCCAGCACTAGGTGTGCGAAATTTGTTACGCAAAAATAACTGATCGGATTATTGCCAAACTCTGCACATCCACGCCATAGGTCTTATCTTACATTTTTTATATTGTTATGGTTGGTTGAAGAGGGGAAGGAGGACGTCATTTACAAAAAGGTGACAAATGCTTAACCTGACCTCCAAACCTTAAAAAAAAACAACAAAAAAACAAACAAAAAAAATTATACTCATCCAAATGACCTCAAATGTTCAGAATGCCTTCTGAACCCTAATCACATTTCATACACTCTATGGCAGGGGTCACCAACCTTTTTGAGACTGGGAGCTACTTGTATGATACAGACAAATTTTCTTGGCTCAGCCTTTGTAACAGTAATATATATATGATTACATGCTATGATTACAGAAGTTCTTAGTTCAGAGTTTAAGTTTGATTCCCTTTTGGAGCTCTTCTGTGTGATTCTAAATTGCCCACAAGTGTGACAGAGTATGGATTATTGTAGTAGCACGTGCAGCTGTGTGGCTGTACGCACTATGAGTACCTTGAGATTTTCCTTTAAGTAAAAAAAGAAAATAGTTATTGCATGTTTTATTATTCAACCCTTTTTACTACTACAAAATTGTGGAGAAAAAAAAAGATCTTTTGTGTCAAAACATCTTGTACGTAGCTCACATCAGTGTGTTTTTCTGGGGGTGGGCACCAGAAAAACTTATTGGTCAGTTTGCTTTTGTTTATTTGGCGGCTTGGCACCTTTTCTGTAAGCTAAAAATGAATGAGCAGAGTTTGAACCTCCAGTAGTTCTAAGATTCAACCTGAGCTTTTTACAGTGTGCGCGGTTCTGATGGGGTTGCCGGTTTATTAGCTTTTTTTATGGTTTCACGAACTGAAAAGCTGACAGGTCACCATTTGGCTAACATGAGCAGATGTCGGAAAAAAAAAAGGTCCGACAGATCGCACAAAACCATCACTGCACCTGACCTGCAAAAGCACAACCACCTCTCCATCGCACATCATGTGCGCGTAGCACAAACCTAAACCACAAAAGCAGCCGAAAAGACATGGAAGCGCAGCCTACCTGTCTGATCCACGGAAACAGGAGGATGTTGAT
The DNA here is from genome assembly GCF_001444195.1 of Xiphophorus couchianus. Classification (NCBI taxonomy): domain Eukaryota; kingdom Metazoa; phylum Chordata; class Actinopteri; order Cyprinodontiformes; family Poeciliidae; genus Xiphophorus; species Xiphophorus couchianus. The sequence continues at coordinate 274,833 of NC_040238.1, forward strand.
TCCCAGGTTCAGGTGGTGTCAGACGTCCAGAGGAGAAGGTGAAGCAACAATGTTTGCTTAATTTCTAGTCTTTTGGGGAACGTTTCGACTAGATTAAATAGTTTAAGCCACAGTCTTAGCGCAACGCTCAGTAAGAGCAGCAGATGTCCGTCAACGGGTGACCTGTCAGCTCTCCAGTTCGGGAAACATCAAATAAACTCATTAACCAATGACCTGTCAGAATCGACCACAAGGTAAAACTACTCTGGCGGGATCCAAACGACCGCTCTAAGAACTACCGGAGGTTCAAACTCCGCTCGTTCATTTCAAGCTTACAGAAAAAGTGCCAAGCTGCCAAATAAACAAAAGCAATCTTACCAATAAGATTTAGGCTTTGGTGTGCCCACCCCCACAGAATCACACAGATGTACTGTACGTACAATATCTTTTGACACAAAAGATCTTTTTTTTACTCCAAAATTTCGTTAATAGTAAAGAGGGTTAAATAATAAAAATTCCAGAAATTATTTTCTTTTTTCACTTAAAGGATCTCAAGGTATGCAGAGTGGGTAGAGCCGTACAGCTGCAGGCGCTGCTGCCCTCCGATAATATCCTGCAGGCATCTTTGCATAATTTGAACTTTACCCTAGAAAAAAGCTTTATACATAAAGCAATTTATTTTAAACGTTTTTATAATTGACTTTTTTAAAATTCTAAATATAAACAAAAGTTATTACTTCAATGTAAAAACATTTAATTAAATATTTTTTTGGCAGTGCTCCCTAATGACAATAGCTACTATTTTTAGAACTTGCTCTGCGGGCGACTGACAACGTCCCCTCGGGCGACCGGGTGCCTGTGGGCACCGTGTTGTGACTCCTGCTCTATGGCCATATCTTCATATGCATCACTCTGATTTTTATAAGTTTGACTTTAACACAAAAATCTGCATCTCCCACAATTCTAATGAAATTGCTCATACCAGTGCAATACATCAGCATTAGTCGATCTTCAAAGTTTGCTAAGAATCAGAGCTTATTTGTTTGAATAACACCAAATCAAACTTTGACACTAAGTGCTCTTAATGTTTTCTCCGCTTATACTTGAACAAAACAGCATGAAAAAAATACATTATAAAGGGGAAGCAAGTTTCGTTATTTGATGTAATTTTCAAATTTTTAGCCCAAACTGCCACATTTTAGGGACATTTTCAATTTTTGTACATATGAAAATCAAAAGAAAACAGGAAACTCAGAGGTGACTGACAGCATCCATGGTGTAGTCATCCTATTTGGCCACATGATGGTGTCAAACCCACCCTATCAGTCTATAATCTCACTCAGTATACTTCATGAGTGCATTTATATCAACTTCTATGCACTTTAAGTGGTTTAATCCACATCTACTTTATTGTGGCTCACAACCACATTTATAATTTTTCCCGCCAAATATATCTTAAAATAATAAAGTCCTGCACCTCCAATCCACTTAGGGGCGGCCCTTTGCAGTTTCTTTAGTTGAAATGAGAAAGAGGAAGAAATCCACCCGCTCACAGTTTTTCTTCCTCCTCTGTCTTCACTGTGGGTGTGGCATGGTCTGCTTGGCATCTCCCAAGCTTTCCCAAACTCCCAAACATTTCTTCAAATCTGCAAACTCGATTACATGGTGAGTCTGTTGTCATCTTGTAACAGCATTGCTTTATATCTAAATCTCCTTCTATGTAGATTGCTCATTGAAGTGCTGTCTTTACCAGAAATGCTGGCACTGCTAGATTAATTTTAGTAACTCAACATAAGCTCCAAAGGTGTTGTTTAAAATCAGCTAAGGTAACCCTTAAAAACCTCCATAATTCTAGAACCACCATTTATTTTTTACAAACATTAAAAGAACTCTACTCGGAAAATGACCCAATTAATTTGGGTACTAAAAACTGGACAACTAATAATTGTCTCTTTACATGTGTAATTGGTGATGAATGCTACCTGGTAATCAAGTAATTACTCTGGAATTTTCTACATGGGTAGGACACAGGGTCATCAATACTTTCAGAAGGATTAAGAGAAACTGAAGTTCCACCAAATTAGATCCAACTCTACCCTGATAGTGTTACTAGCTTTGTGAGACAGTATGTTGAGTCTAGGTAAAGGCCTCTTACCAGTGTCAAGTTATACCACTGTTTTAAAATGGAATGGTTTCAAAACAATCATTTTCGGTCATATTGCTTAAAATCACTTTAATAAAATGCCAGACTACCTAAAGACTTCCCTTCCCTTTAATGTTTCAGTAAACTAGCTGAGCTGGTCACTTCGTTTTGAAAGTAAAGTTGACATGCTAAAAGTCTAAACAAGTATATCTGTTAACCAAACTGCAGGCTGGCTAACTAAACAGGCCACAATGTCAGTGGTAACACCCGACCACAGAGTCTGGATTAGTGAATAACTGGGTGACTTCAGGCCCATATCCCATCTAATAATGACATCAGAAATACAGGTAGAAAGAGATATGCAAATTCCAACTCTAATGAGGTGAACGGGACAAGTTAAATGAGGACCACAAGTGCTTATCAATACTTCGCAGTTACAGCTATGCTGTATCCTGCTGGGATGAATAAAGTAATTCTATTCTATTCTATTACTTGTACAACAAATAATTTCAGTATTTGTTAATGGCATTGTTATATACATATAGTAAAACATCAAGAAAATAGGTTAAATAGTACAGTTTAACACTACATAGTTTTGAGAGGAAATGTTAAAAAAGAAAGAGCAGAATTAGAGGGTTGAGATCATATCAAATCTGTAAGCATTAGCTCAATATCATCGATGAGAAAGCCCATTGATCAACCCCAATATAAAAACAACATAACAAGGGAACAAAGTTAGTAGTCAAATTCCCCAAGGACGTCTTTGCTTCTGCAAGGCAGACCAATTGTAACATTTTTCCTAGACATTTTGGAAGGGTCTTTGGTGCTTCAACAAATTAGGCCTTGACCGAAAAATGTGTTTCCAATTTGGCAAAATTATTATTAGTTATATACCACCTGGCCCAAAAAAAGTCAGTATTTGGATTTATTTAAGCATGTAGGAGCATGCCATAGGAAAACTACTGCATTAATTAATGCTTTGACTGATAGCATTTTATTTAGCTAAAATAATTTTTTCATTAATTTCATTAGTTTTCAAAGCAGATTAGGAATACAACAGTATTATTTCTTAGTTGTCTCACTTCATCAGCTGTATTGACAACAGAAATTAAGACATATTGGAGTGTTTTTGGAGGGTACTCTTTGATATGAAGCCAGTCATGCCAAAAAGCTAATTTTATAAGTTGTACATTCAAATCAGACATTTCTAAATACTGCATACACCAATTACACAGTCAAACTATACAGGTCCTTCTCAAAATATTAGCATATTGTGATAAAGTTAATTGTTTTCCATAATGTAATGATAAAAATTGAACATTCATATATTTTAGATTCATTGCACACTAACTGAAATATTTCAGGTCTTTTATTGTCTTAAAACAGATGATTTTGGCATACAGCTTATGAAAACCCAAAATTCCTATCTCACAAAATTAGCATATTTCAGCCGACCAATAAAAGAAAAGTGTTTTTAATACAAAAAAAGTCAACCTTCAAATAATTATGTACAGTTATGCACTCAATACTTGGTCGGGAATCCTTTTGCAGAAATGACTGCTTCAATGCGGCGTGGCATGGAGGCAATCAGCCTGTGGCACTGCTGAGGTGTTATGGAGACCCAGGATGCTTCGATAGCGGCCTTTAGCTCATCCAGAGTGTTGGGTCTTGCGTCTCTCAACTTTCTCTTCACAATATCCCACAAATTCTCTATGGGGTTCAGGTCAGGAGAGTTGGCAGGCCAATTGAGCACAGTGATACCATGGTCAGTAAACCATTTACCAGTGATTTTGGCACTGTGACCAGGTGCCAGGTCGTACTGAAAAATGAAATCTTCATCTCCATAAACCTTTTCAGCAGATGGAAGCATGAACTCCAAAATCTCCTGATGGCTAGCTGCACTGACCCTGCCCTTGATAAAACACAGTGGACCAACACCAGCAGCTGACATGGCACCCCAGACCATCACTGACTGTGGGTACTTGACACTGAACTTCTGGCATTTCCTTCTCCCCAGTCTTCCTCCAGACTCTGGCACCTTGATTTCCGAATGACATGCAAAAATTTGCTTTCATCCGAAAAAAGTACTTTGGACCACTGAGCAACAGTCTAGTGCTGTTTCTCTGTAGCCCAGGTCAGGGGCCTCTGCCGCTGTTTCAAAAGTGGCTTGACCTGGGGAATGCGGCACCTGTAGCTCATTTCCTGCACACGCCTGTGCACGGTGGCTCTGGATGTTTCTACTCCAGACTCAGTCCACTACTTCCGCAGGTCCCCCAAGGTCTGGAATCGGTCCTTCTCCACAATCTTCCTCAGGGTCCGGTCACTTCTTCTCGTTGTGCAGAGTTTTCTGCCACACTTTTCCCTTCCCACAGACTTCCCACTAAGGTGCCTTGATACAGCACTCTAGGAACAGCCTATTCGTTCAGAAATATCTTTCTGTATCATACCCTCTTGCTTGAGGGTGTCAATGATGGCCTTCTGGACAGAAGTCAGGTCGGCAGTCTTTCCCATGATTGGGGTTTTGAGTGATGAACCAGGCTGGGAGTTTTAAAGGCCTCAGGAATCTTTTGCAAGTGTTTAGACTTCATTCGTTGCTTCAGATGATTAAGTTCATAGCTCGTTTAGAGACCCTTTTTATGATATGCTAATTTTGTGAGATAAGAATTTTGGGTTTTCATGAGCTGTATGCCAAAATCATCCATATTAAGACAATAAAAGACCTGAAATATTTCAGTTAGTGTGCAATGAATCAAAAATATATGAATGTTCAATTTTTATCATTACAAATAATGAACTTTATCACAATATGCTAATATTTTGAGAAGGACCTGTATAACTAAACTGTAGCCTAGATGTTATTTGCAAAGTGTTAAACTATGCAAAGTTAAAATACTCTGCAATGTTCAAAATCTTGCATACTCTGCAAAATTTAGCTTTTATAATAAGCAATAATAAATCATTTTAAAATGTTAGTATTAACGGATAGAACTGTTATCTTTAAGAAACCAACTACTTGGTCTTATGTTTCACACACTGGACAAACAGAATCCAAAGCAAAAGTTTTGAGAACTTTTGGAATGGACAATTAAAATGTATCCATGGCTCCAAAGTTAACAAGTCTACATGGAAATAAATATGACCTTACAGTTACAATTAAATTAGATTGTCATTGTAGGGGTTAATTTAACCTCTTCAATACTTCAATTCAGAAAGTGAAACTCATAGTTTACACAGAATGACCTATCATAGAACTTTATTTCTAGTTGTTTTAAGAATATGGCTTACAGCTAAAGAAAACCAAAATTCAGTTTTAGGGAAAATCTGAATATTATATCCCACCAGTTAAAAAAAGTTACAAGGAATATGATCTACACAATTAGCAAAAAGACTGCTGACTTGACAGCTGTCAAACAAACAACCATTCAAGCCCTCCACAAGGAGGTTAAGCCTTAAAATATTTTCAATAAAATAGCTGGTTGTAGACCGGGTAATAGAAAGTTGGCCGGAAGAAAAAGTTAAATGAATAAGCCTAGTTTTTGGAGGATCCAGGTCATTCACGAGTTTTGGGTGAGATTCCAAGACATCTCAACCAGGTCAAGTCAAGAGTTATGTCACACCGATATACCCAGCACATGGGTTACAACTGTCTAGACGGAACAAAGACTCTAAGATTATTTTTTAAATAAAAGTTTGCAATTCATTTGGAAATCAAGGTCCCATAATCTGGAGGATGAGTGAAGAAGCACAGAATATACACTGCTTCAAGTTCTATGTGCAGTTCCAACAATTGGCAAGGATTTGTAGAGCCATGTCATCTGCTGATTTTGGTTGACTGCGTTTTATAAAGTCCTAAATCAGACTAGTCCGCTCTAAGAATATTTCACAGGAATTTGTGTAACCATCCTCTTAGAAGCTTTATAGAAATGCTGATGTCTGAATTCACTGAGTGAGTTTTTCCTCTTTACTGTCGCTACATGTATGTTCAGAATGAGGGACTGCTGCAATATAAATGACACACTGTGTATACTGTATACAGTATCCAGTGATATGTGCTCATCCAGAGGCGTGGATGCTCTAAGTCAAGGCAGTCTGCTGGGTTTCCTTAGAATTTCTAAATGAATAAAATTGGATACTGCTTGATAACTAGGATCACTGGGAATTAGGGATGCTCCGATCATCCAATTTCGATTATGCATGAGGGCCGATCACTGCTGATCACCAATCATTGCTGATCGTCTGGACTGTCTGTTAATTTTTTGCGTTGGGTATAAATGTTACTTTGTGATCTGATATATTTGAGAAATCATCTGGTAATAAATTCATCTAATTTAGACATAAAACGTGCAAAATACTTGTAGGCACAACGCAGCAGGTATTCAGTCAAAAGGAAAAATTATTTTTAACTGTAAGGCTCTTAGCCTAAATTATACATGAGTCAAGTAAATCTCACAACACTGCCTATATCAAATAATGTCATGTAAAAAAGGAAACATTAAAATAAACAATCCTGAGTTACTAAATCAAAATTTCCTGAGAGCATGACTAGATGATTAATGCTGGTTCTGATTGGCTGTTTCTGACCAAGCAGAGTAAATCTGCAGAATGCCAGGAGGAGGAAGAGGAGATCCATGTTTTTTTCAGAGATTAACTGTCTTATGTTAGGACATAGCGAAAGTTTTAATATATTTAAAATCTTTTGTTTGTTTAAGTTACATGCTGCAGCTTTAAGCAGACGTTCAATGGGAGAGTTCACTGTCTGGTGGAGCAGAAACAGTGCTCTGAATGTGAATATTAGTCCTCCTGCCCTCAAATAATATGCAGGCTGCAGAGTGAGATACAGGTGATCGGTTTTGGTGACTGGCAACACAAGACAGTGATCGGCGATCACCAGTCATACAGTTTTTCACGGAAATCGGCCAACTATGATCGGTGGCCAATCGATCGGCACACCTCTACTGTGGATGTATGTACTATATAAATAAACCAACTATATAAATTGAATTGATTTTCATTTTAGGACTTGCAGGGTTGCCAGGACTGCCCATACAGCTAGAAGTACCTAAATACCCGGTTTGAAGACTATGTTATCAACAGTGCTTGGTGGGCCAGCAAACCTGTCTGACTTAAACACAATTGAGAACTTATGAGCTTTTGACAAGGGGAAGATTAGAAACCAGAGCCCACAATGTTGCTGAATTTTGGATTTTCATTAGCCGTCAATTATAATCATAAAATGACTTTCAATAAACAAACCATGCAATCATTTTGTTTAATATTTCTATGCAGTACTCCCAGTTTCAAAATAGAATTACCAAAATAGATGAACTATTGATTCAAGATTTTCATCTATTGAGCTATGCTATTGAGTCCATTTGATTAAGGTCACAGTGAATACAAGCTGTACTCAAACTAATCAAAATACAAGACTTTTTCCAGGCAAAACGGAGCAAGTAATCTTGTTTCTGAAATTTAAAAACAAATTTCTTCCACTCAAAACACCACTAACGATCCAAAATATAATAGTTACTAGCTCCTATTTTTTCACACTGTAAGGCGTTTCCAGAAGGAGTATTTTAAGGATTCACAAAACAATTCTGATTTCCACACAAAGCTAAAATATTAAACTCACTAAATGCTATTCAAAAGTAAATGGCACCCAGGCATATGACTTTTTTGAGCCAGGCAGATAATTGGGGTATCAAAAAGATAATTGGGGTATGTGTTACTTACTTAAACAATATTTACTTTTCTATATAAAAAAAACTCAATGAATATATGAGCAATTGGTGTCTGTAAAAAAAACGTCACTTGGCTGTTTGCTACTAACCTTTCAAGTTAGGCTTGGATTTGTCAGTTTGCTTGCCTGTGGGGGTTTGTGCCTGCTGGCCCTGGCCCCCTGAAGAGGCCCCTTGTTGTGCTGCTTTCTGTTTCAGCATGGTCCAGTCAAATGTGTAGTCATACTGGTGATTCAGAGTCCTAGGTCAAAATAGAAAAACATCAAATTATCAACATTTCTTCCAATAATTATTTATGTCCAGCAGACTGAAGCCCTAGAGCAGGGGTGCCCAAAGTCGGTCCTGGAGGGCCGGCATCCTGCATGTTTTAGTTCTCTCCCTGATTTAACACGCCTGGATCCAATGATGGCTTGTTAGAAGACCCAAGAAGAACATTAACATGCTGAAAAGGTTGTTTAACATGTTAGAGAGGGAGAGGACTAAAACATGCAGGATGCAAGCCCTTGAGGACTGACTTTGGGCACCCCTGCCCTAGAGAAAATCTATGAATGAAGAGCTCTTCAAGTCTTATTTGAAAACCCAAGTATGTTACTTTAAGAATTTATCTTTTTTTTTCTCCGATGTATGGTTTTACACCTAGTTTAAAACTCCAGTCTCCACTGCATTTTACGGCTATTGTATAGAACATACTTTCTGTAGGCCATTTCTTTAATGGTCTGATTTAATCCATTGTTAGATAGTGTGACATAACGAAAATACACAAACATACATGAATTCACTGTAGTGTTATACAATAGTGCCTAAAGCATGGATCACCAACACAGTGCCCACAGGCACTTGGTCGCCTGAGGGGACATTGTCAGACAGAATTATGCGCAGATGCAGAGGCCCCTTCAGGATGTTATCAGAGGTCAATCGTGCCTGCAGTTGTACGGCTGTACGCACTGTGGGTACCTTGAGATTTTTGTTGAAGTTAAAAAAATAAAAACAAATTTTTTACTTTTTGTTATCCTACCCTCTTACCTGTTAACAAAATTGTGGAGAAAAAAAAAATCTTTTGTGTCAACAGATCTTGTATGTAGCGAGTCTGTGGGGGTGGGCATGTCCGTCCTAAGCCTAAATATTATTGGTCGTTTTACTTTTGTTTATTTGGTAGCTTGGCTCTTTTACTGTAAGCTAAAAATGAATGAGCGGAGTATGAACCCTTCTGTGATTCTAAGAGCGGTCATTCGGATCCCTCCTGAGCTCTTCACTGTGTGTGGGGTTCTGGCGGGATCTCCGGTTTATGAGCTATTTTTTAAGGTTTTCCGGAACTGAAGAGCTGACATGTTACCCTGACATCTATCATGCTCTTCCTGAGTGTTGTGCTAAGACTGCGGGAGAGTTAAACACTTAAATCTAGTCAAAAATGCTTGCCAAAAGAGTAGAAATTAAGCAAACATTGTTGCTTCACTTTCTCCTCCTCTGGTTGTCTCAGGCACACCACCTGAACCTGGGAATCCCCATTCTCTTCTTCCCATGAATCACAGGGGTAGGTTTTGCTGTCAAGTCTTATTTAACATAACTTGTAAAAAATAAATAGGCTAGTGTTTGTGTGGTTTAGGTATGTACCGGTTTTGTGCGACACACATGTGCGCTGGAGATGTGGTCATTGCTCTTGCAGATTTGCCAGATGCACATTCATAATCCCAATCTCTTGCTCCACTTCATCCCAAAGGTGCTCTACTGTATTCTGTTCTGGTGACTGGATGCCATTGGAGTGAAGTGATCTCAATGTAGTGGTCACAAGACCAGCTTAAGATGATTTGAGCTTTGTGACATGAGGTGAATCATGCTGCTGTAAGTACAAAATAGAAGATTGATAAATGTGGTCAAATTGGCAAAATACTCAGGAAGGCTGTGGTCTTTAAATGATCCTAAATTGGTGGCAAGGGGTCAAGAAAACATTTAAGCACCTTTATACTTTCTTATCAGCTTGAACTAAACAACATAGGGTTTCATGTTTTCCTGTTACTATCAAATTCTGACACAACAATCTAGATCTTGCAGCTGAAATATGTTTTTGAAACGGGAAACCTATTCCAAACTGTTTTCATTTCTGGTGGGATTGTGTGAATTGTAGCCTTCGTTTCGTGTTGTTAGCTTATAGCACCACCTGTAAGTGAGGTATTGTGTTACTGTAGTCCATCTGCTTCAAGCTTAGGCGTGTTGTACTTACAAAGATGGTATTCCGAAGACCGTAAATGCTATTTGTACTACTGTTGCCTTTTCTAAAATTATCTCAAACCAGTGTTTCCTTTCTTATCTTGTCTTATCTTGATTTTTCCATACAACTGATGGTTTGTGAATTTTCTTTTTTTCAGGCATTCTCTGAAACTTGAGATTGTGAGTGAAAATCCCAGTAGATCAGCAGTTTTTCTGAGACCAACAACCATGCCATGTTCAAATTAGGGCTGTATAATTATATCGATTCTATGATATTTATCGATTTTTTTCCACTCTCAGAAAGTATCGATTTTCCATCCGCGAATATTGATACGATAAACCATGGGGGTCCATAGGCTTATGCCGTCTTTTTAACATGTCTGGTTTGTGACGGCGTAGCAGCAAGACTCCGCCTCCCGCAGTCTCACTTTCAACTTGTGCTTAAAGTGCATATTATAAACTACACACCAGTTTTAACATTGTGTTAATAGGCCAAGTAAAACCGTTGTTGTTACACTACAATAAGTAAGCCATATTTTTCCAAATGTCAGAGAAATGTCAAAAACCGGCTTTTCCGGTTATGTGAAAGGGAATGAGCTTCCAAATGTAAAAATGAAACGCAACATTAGGTTCCTTTGTTTTTGGAAATCTCAAATCTTCAATAAATAATTATGGGCTGTATTTTGTTGCTAAGAAACAAAGTAAAGTTGCGCATGTAACTCCAAAGCAGAACGGAGTAGCGGCAAAACCAGTAGATTACGAAATTAATGCAAAGTTTAGATATCTGAGCAACTAGCGGCATCCACTTCATAATTTGTTTTTAGCTCAGTGGTTTCTGTTCTGTATATAAAGAATTACCTGAAGAATGAACACTAAGCAGCACTCTGTTTTGAGCTGGAAAACGAAGAGGGGAAACCAGCAGCTGCAGTCTAGGCGCAGTGAGAATTGCCACGATGACGATGGCGGATCGATCATTCTTATTAGCAATTGACAGTATCAGAGACTGAGAGAACGATGAGATCCTCAAACTGTTACTCAGAAATTCAAGCAAGGGAATGGCGGCGCTGCGCCGCAAGGAGTCGATCTTGATGGGGTGAGGCAGAGCCACTCCCCCTGTAGCTAGTAGTAAACAGCTTACAGCCACGGCTAACTCCGGGAGTCAAGGCAGAAAAGCCTTTTCCCTATAGTCCAAAAGACTTTTTTTACTCCAAAATGCAGCCACAGTATGTCCAAAAGAAAAACATAAGTGCAATCCTTTGCATATTGAGAGTCTACAGAGGATGATAATCTCCCCACTCAGCTCCTGGATCACTGTGGAAACTTTGAGTTTTATGTAAAATCCACATAAATTAAATAACAGAAACAAATTTTCTCACTGCACCTTTGATTCATTTTGTCCAGCTGTAGACTGTTAGACTCTGTCCAATCAGAGTCAAGTATTGTGTAGTTGGTGCTTTTAATCAGTTTTCAGTTAATTATATCCAAGTCTATGGAACACAAAATGTCACTAAAATCACTCTGTCCTTCTAAAATCTTTCAGAAAATTGCAAAAGCGCACTGAATCGTATCGAATTGTATTGTTTGCCAAATATCGTGATACATATCTTATCGTGATCAGAATATCGTATATCATATCATGAGATTATTGTATCACTACACCCCTAGTTCAAACTCACTCTCTTTCCCACCCTGATGGTCACTTTGACCTTCAGGCGGGCCTCTTAATCATTTCTAAATGCCTAAAAGCATTTAGTTACTTACTTATAGCTGGTTTTAAAAAGCAACTGAGCAGCTGTACCAATTAAAGTGGTTAGTGAATGTATATTAACTGCAACTACAGTGACTGAGACCAGTGCCACAGTCAACCCTAAACCAGAAAGCTTTCTGAAACAACCATACATACAATAAAATCATACGTAACTAAAGGTTAGTAAAATGAGATTAGATTTTGGGTTCCTTTTCAGACTTGTAGTCTATTTGAACAAGACATTTTCATCCAGTAATTATTTAGAGGTAAAGAATGTGTCACATGACTACTATTACATTAGTCCCAGTGAACTAACTGTTTCCTTGTTTGCCTATGAGCTTACCTGAAGAGAATGCGAAACAGTTGGCGCAGATACATGTAGTCTGGTGCCTCTTCAAAGCGCAACCCACGGCAGTAGTTCAGATACATGGCAAACTCTGCTGGAAAACCCTGTAAACATGTATTAACAAAACTTTCATGGAAGTGCAGTTTTCTATATTTTCTGAATGTATCAAAATGTATATGTGATGTTCACTTGTATAAACTTCTGCAAATTGATTAAAACAAAGTCTGAATATCTATAAAGAATACTGTCAAGTTGTCAATTCACATGTCAAACATAACTTGAGCAACAGAACAAGAGATTCAACATGGAATAGCAAGAAAGATGGTTTAAACATTAAACACTAGTAACACAAAATTCAGTGTTTAAGTTATATGTGTTTATTATGAAGTAGAACAAATTCCTATCAACAATTCTAATTCAAATTTAATTCAAAAATACCTTATTGATTGCAAAGGGAAATTAAATAATGTTGTAACTCAATTAAAATTCTTCAAAAAGTTATTGTAAATCAAAACGGCTGTTGGTAGGAAAGGTCTCTGGTAACGGTCTGTGTTACAGTGAATTTGAAGAAGCCTATGACTGAAGATACTCTGTTTTCCCATGACAGTCACATAAAAATGGTGCTCAGGCTTGTCCATCTCCAGGTGTTCCACAATCGCCACGAGAACAGAACCAGCCTTCTTATTCAGGTTGTTGACTCTGTTTAGGTCCGTGGTTCTGATGCTGCTGCCCCAACAAATGACAGTAGAAGAAATAAAGCTCTCAATAGACTTATAAAAGATCTGCAGCATCTTGCTGCAAACCTTGAAGGATCTGAGTTTCCTCAAGGAGTCCAGTCTGCTCTGTCCGTTCTTCTCTGTTGAGTCTCCAGCCCAGTCTGTTGTCAAGGCCAACACCGAGGTATTTATACTCCTCCACTTCTCCCATGATGGAGATGGGGTTTGATCTATCCCTGTTTTACTTGAAATCAACAATCATTTCTTTCATTTTGTCTGTACTGAGCCTCTTCTCCATCTCTGATACACCCAACAACCACAAAGTCATCCGAGTATTTCTGTAGATGACAGGAGTCGGACTAATGCCACAGGAATCTGAAGTTTAGAGTGGAAAGGTATGGTGACAGTACAGTCAGCTGTGGCACTCGTGCTGATGACCACCCGGTTAGATACACAGTTCTTCAGTCTCACAAACTGTGGTCTGTGTGTGAGATAGTCATAGATAGAGGTGATTGTTGAGGCCTCCACCTGTGTCTTCTTGAGTTTCTCACAGAGCAGACCAGGATGAATTGTGTTAAATGCCCTGGAGAAATCAAAGAACATGATCCTCACAGTGCGGCCTGCTTTGTCCAGATGACAGTGGGTTTGTTGAAGCAGGTGTATAAAGGCAATTTCAACTCCAATTCTACGGCAATAAGCAAACTGCATTAGGTACAGATATGTGCTTGCCTGCTTACTCGAGTTGGCCATAAGGAGTGTCTTCTAGGACCTTTATGATGTGGGATGTCAGGATAACAGATGGCTGAGTTTTCTTTGCTACTGGAACCAGACAGGATGTCTTCCACAACAGTGGAATCTTCTCTTGTGTCTCCTGATTTGGTTGAAGACAAACTTGTGGAAGCAGAAGAGCCCGTGACTAAGGTGGAAGATAGGACATCTGAGGTTTGACAGGAAAGCTGTGAGTCACAGGAAGGTGGGATGTTTGTATGGCTGGGGACAGAAGAAGATGATAATGACCTTGTTCCTGAACTGAACCTGTTGAAGAATGTGTTCACCTCATTTGTATATACCCGAGCCTCCTTTTGCTTACTGTCTCTAGTCTTGACTTGGAGATGCTCCCTCAATAGCTCCTTGTCTCATTCCCTTAAGGCTCTTTTTTTCTTGTTTAACTGTTCCTTTAGGTCACTGGTGAGCCAGGGTTTGTTTTTTGGGAAGCATCTCACTGGTTTGGTGGGGATGGCACCAAAGTTTATACAGTCATGGCCAAATGTTTTGAGAATGATTCAAATGTTAATATTTACAAAGTCTACTGCTTCAGTTTTTATAACGGCAATTTGCATATACTCCAGAATATTATAAAGAGTGATCAGCGTAACAGCAATTAATTGCAAAGTCAATATTTGCCTAGAAAATGAACTTTATTCCCCAAAACACATTTCAACTTCATTGCAGCCCTGCCTTAAAAGGACCAGCTAACTTTGTTTCAGTGATTGCTCCATTAACACAGGTGTAGGTGGTGATGAGGACAGGGCTGGAGATCAATCTGTCATGATTAAGTAAGAATGACACCACTGGACACTTTAAAAAGAGGCTGGTGCTTGGCATCATTGTTTCTCTTCTGTGAACCATGGTTACCTCGAAAGAAACACGTGCAGTCATCATTGCACTGCACAAAAATGGCCTAACAGGAAAGAGAATCACAGCTAGAAAGATTGCACCTCAGTCAACAATCTATCGCATCATCAAGAACTTCAAGGAGAGAGGTTCCATTGTTGCCAAAAAGGCTCCAGGGCGCCCAAGAAAGACCAGCAAGCGCCAGGACCGTCTCTTAAAAGTGTTTCAGCTGTGGGATCGGGCTACCAGCAGTGCAGAGCTTGCTCAGGAATGGCAGCAGGCAGGTGTGAATGCATCTGCACGCACTGTGAGGCGGAGACTCTTGGAGCAAGGCCTGGTCTCAAGGAGGGCAGCAAAGAAGCCATTTCTCTCCAGGAAAAACATCAGGGACAGACTGATATTCTGCAAAAGGTACAGGGAGTGGACTGCTGAGGACTGGGGTAAAGTCATTTTCTCTGATGAATCCCCTTTCCGATTGTTTGGGACATCTGGAAAACAGCTTGTTCGGAGAAGACAAGGTGAGCGCTACCACCAGTCTTGTCTCATGCCAACTGTAAAGCATCCTGAAACCATTCATGTGTGGGGTTGCTTCTAAGCCAAGGGAGTCGGCTTTCTCACAATCTTACCTAAAAACACAGCCATGAATAAAGAATGGTACCAGAATGTCCTCCGAGAGCAACTTCTCCCAACCGTCCAAGAGCAGTTTGGTGATAAACAATGCCTTTTCCAGCATGATGGAGCACCTTGCCATAAAGCAAAGGTGATATCTAACTGGCTCAGGGAACAAAACATAGAGATTTTGGGTCCATGGCCTGGAAATTCCCCTGATCTTAATCCCATTGAAAACTTGTGGTCAATCATCAAGAGACGGGTGGACAAACGAAAACCTAGGAATTCTGACAAAATGCAAGCATTGATTGTGCAAGAATGGACTGCTATCAGTCAGGATTTGGTCCAGAAATTGATTGAGAGCATGTCAGGGAGAATTGCAGAGGTCCTGAAGAAGAGGGGTCAACACTGCAAATATTGACTTGCTGCATTAACTCATTCTAACTGTCATTAAAAGCTTTTGCTACTCATAATATGATTGCAATTGTATTTCTGTATGTGATGACAACATCTGACATACACACATGAAAACCAGAGGGCAGCAGATCATGTGAAAATATAATATTTGTGTCATTCTCAATACTTTTGGCCATGACTGTAGAGTCAAACACACACTCAGTCATGCCACTGATGTCATCTCCATGTGGCTGGCAGAGAGTACCAATCAGTTGCTTCAAAACAAACCTGAAGGGCTTCTTCTGCTCCCTGTGACTATTAGTCAGGTAGTCTCTTAACAAGAGGTTTGTATTCAGAGTAGAAATAAACCCTAAATAAACTGTATTAGGGTGGTAGTAATTCCTTGAATGACTTGAGTTAAATCGATTACACTCCTGATCAAAATCTTAAGACCAGTCCAAAAATTGCAAAAATTAGCATTTTGCACCATTGAATCTTAAGAAGGTTCTAAGTAGAGCTTCACAATGTTAAAAGGACAAATCAGTGCAAGAGACAAGAACATTTGAGCAGGGAATTGTCTGAAAACTGCATTTATACTCAAATATGATTTTTTCAGCTGATCAAAAGTTTAAAACCATAGTCTTTAAAAGCCAAAAGCTGTGCAGACATCTGGATTCCATGTCATTTTCTGTGAAGTCTTTACACTGTCAAGACCTCCTGATGGCAAAAGCAAAAAAGCTCACTGACTTTGAACGTGGTAGGATTGTTGAGCTGCATAAGCAAGGCCTCTCACAACGTGCCATCGCTGCTGAGGTTGGACGCAGTAAGACAGTCATTTTGCATTTTTTAAACGATCCTGAGGGTTATGGAACAAAAAAGTCAAGTGGTAGACCCAAAAAAATTTCACCAGCTCTGAGCCGCAGGATCCGATTGGCTGTCCGTCAAGACACCGGACGATCCTCTACCCAAATTAAGGCCATTACTGGTGCTGACTGCAGCCCAATAACCATCAGACGGCATCTGCGAGAGAAGGGCTTCAGAAACAAAAAACGTCTTCAAAGGCCACGTCTTCTTCAACGCCACAGAATTGCCCGTTTGGACTTTGCAAGGGTGCACCAAACATGGGACATTGAAAGGTGGAAGAAAGTTGTCTTCTCTGATGAGAAAAAATTTAACCTTGATGGTCCTGATGGCTTCCAACGTTACTGGCATGACAGGGAGATCCCACCTGAGATGTTTTCTACACGGCACAGTGGTGGGGGCGCCATCATGATTTGGGGTGCGTTTTCCTTCAATGGAACAATGGAGCTTCAGGTTGTGCAGGGGCGTCAAACAGCAGTTGGCTATGTGGAGATGTTGCAGCGGGCATCCCTCATGACTGAGGGCCCTCGTCTGTGTGGTAATGATTGGGTTTTTCAACAGGACAATGCTGCAGTTCACAATGCCCGCCTGACAAAGGAGTTCTTCCAAGAGAATAACATCACTCTTTTGGACCATCCTGCATGTTCCCCGGATCTAAACCCAATTGAGAACATTTGGGGATGGATGGCAAGGGAAGTTTACAAAAATGGACATCAGTTCCAGACAGTGGATGCCCTTCGTGAAGCCATCTTCAACACTTGGAGCAACGTTCCCACTAGCCTCCTGGAAACACTGGCATCAAGCATGCCTAAACGATTGTTTGAAGTCATCAACAGGAATGGTGGAGCTACTCATTACTGAGTCCTTTTTTTTGACACTTTGTTTCTGTTTTGGGGGGTTTTCGGGGGGTTTTGAGCTATGGTCTTAAACCTTTGATCAGCTGAAAAAATCATGTTTGAGTATAAATGCAGTTCTCAATTAATTCCCTGCTCAAAAGGTTTTGTCTCTTATGCTGATTTCTTCTTTTAACATTGTGAAGCTCTACTTAGAACCTTCTTAAGATCCAATAGTGCAAAATGCAAATTTTTGCAATTTTTTGACTGGTCTTAAGATTTTGATCAGGAGTGTATTATAATTCCTTGAGGGAAATTTATCTGCCTTGCAGCTTCGTTAAATTATGTTTCATTTTGTAGTGCATTGTGTTCCGGCCGGGTCATTATTTGTGATGCCCAGAGCTCGCACTTCCGCCTATGAGTTATTGACAGAAGCTAGGTGTTAGCAGAATGAGGTCCAATTTTCAAGTTTGGTCTGGGAGGATTTTATTGATTGGTGATAATGTCTGGGTTTTTATCGTTTTCAGGGAACCAATAGGCATCCTTAAATCTACAAGCATGATGCTTGGAGTATGACAGCCTTTCTCCAGGAGCTGCTGCCTGATTGCTGGTTCAGAGCGAATAGTGAGGAAGATCGCAGCTGCACTATTTATACAGGTGAGCAGATAAGACTGAACACAGCGGGCAGCTCTGCTGTAGTTAATGCTTAACATAAGCGTAGCTTTATGGACGAACCAGCAAATAAATTTCATATCATCCCGATCTCATACCGCAACATGATGGTACATAGCTGGTAGATGTGTTTCTGTGTGTCGGAAGAGCCAAATCCAGTCGCTAACATGGATAAAAGCTATAAATGGGTGGGAATATGAGAGTTCGTCTATTAAATTGACTGAAGATGAATACATAAAATAGACGCTGGAATATAGACATTTTTTATGTCTATATTCCATTTGTGAGCCTGCCTGTTAATTATTAAATTGAATATAATTTCAGATTTTTGTATAACTTTTGTTCAGGTTAACTTAGAAAGTGAGCTATTACTGTTACAGATTAATTTTCTAAACTACAGAAGAGTAATTGCTAGGGATGCTCAAACATGAAAAATTGGACTGGTATTGATGGCCAATAGCAACACTGCAGTTATGTTACATTAACCAATATTTTATTTTATCATTTTTAAAAATCTGAGTACAGTGAACCCTCACTATATTGCAGTTCACCTTTCACGGTCTCGCTGCTTCATGGATTTGCATTGTGCATTGTGTTCTGCATTCTGATTGGCTAAACAATCTCTCCGCATCTTCTCTACCTGTGTGTCAATAACATTGGGGTTTAATATGTACACATACGTAAAACAGTTTGCCAATTTCCAGAATGTTTTTGCCCAGAAGAAAAAAGAGCGACAACAACTACCGATAACTATGTTCTTCTCTCGAAAAAACACACCTGCACAGCAGGCTTTAGAAGAAAAAAACGCTACAGAGCAGAGTCAGGATGCAGCGGCTCAGTCAGAAGAGCAGTGAAATACAAGTGAGTCACTATTTGTCCTACTGTACTTTGTATTTGTTTCATAATCATTTTTCATTTTCACATACATTACCAGCAACAGCTGAGGGTGCAACGCATTATTCCTTCAGACCAAGTATTTTACATGGCATGACTTTTGCTTCACAGGAGTCACCAGTATCTCTTTAGGAAAGACCATTATCACCAGTCAATCAAACAAGCTACCCAGTGGTTAGCCCAAACAGGAGCATGAACCCGAGTAAAATGTTGGCAGTGTATGGTAAACACAACAACTCAGTTTTTGTGAGTGAGTTGTTGAAAAACAAAAACAAAAAAATGCTGGTTAGGGTTACTTGCTGGTTTTAAGACAAACCACCAAGTAAAGGTTAGGAGATGTCAGCATGGTCTGTGGTTTATTTTACCTTGCAGAGAACCTCAACAGGAGTAGACATTTTCTTTTCCGAGATCTTCTCATACTTTTGCTTCTTTGTGGCTGCCTAAAAAATAAAAGGGAAAAAAATAAAATGGTACAAGCAGCTAAAGTTAATCTCTAAATAATTCAAACCACTGGTGGAGTTTGGTTAAACGTAATTTTACCAATGTTTTTCTTGGTAAAATCTGGCCGTAACCTAGGGGTAAGGCTTAGGTCAGAGGCAAAATAAATCTAGTATCAACACTGTTGTATTTAAGTGTGGAGTGGAGGAATGCAAGATCAATGAATGTCTAACCTGCTAAAAGGGAAAACTGTTGTACAGAAGCAAAGTGCTTTATATAGACTTTAAGCCTTGTCAACACAATCGCAGACAATTGATAGAGAGACAAAGGCATACATGTGGTTCCATGTTGGCTCTCTAGCACCAAAATAAATGCTGAAAGCATAGTTATTAATAGCTATACTGATAATTATAGTAGTTAATAGTACAGTGATGCCTGAAAGAATAAACTTGTATTTGTGAATGCATGGGCTACAACTTGCACGAACATGAATTATTTTGAATGTTCATACCTTTAATCCTTGCCAAGGCAGACTGGTTCTGTTAAAGTACATCAGCACGTAGCCTAGAGACTCCATGTCATCACGGCGACTGCAAACAACATTGTGAATTATTAAGTATAAAACCAGGACATACTTTCAAGATACAGCTGAAGCCAAATAGTACTTTACTTTTTCCTGTGTTTACTGACAACATATTGTTTATCTGAGGTCCTGTTCAGACCTGACATCAACATGAATCCTGACTAAGTTGCAAGTGAACAGCCCTAAACATGACTGTTAACCTCTGGAATGGTGATTAAAAAATTGTTTTAAACTTACTAGAACTTATTCAAAAGCCTTTTCAAATATAAGCAATTTTCACACCCCTGGCAGATTAGGGTCAAAATGTTCCTTCTGACTGATCGTAGGGCTGGATGATTTGGCTGAAAAATGTATCACAATATAAAGGTTTTCTATTGGTCGATATGAATGATTAGCAACTCCAGGAGAAAAGTTGTTGTATTTCATCTATTGCACGTCATTTTCAGGATGCCTATTGGTGCCTGGAAAAACAACAACTGTACATTTTCAATGAATCAATGAAATCTCCCTGGACAGAAAGTGAAAAGTGGACATGTCGGAGGAAAAAAAGGACATTTGGTCACCCTATGTTACGCTGAAAGACTGGTCTATAGTTATGCTAATTGCATTTAGCAATTGTCAACAACTCACTGGCAGAAGAGAGAACATAATCCATAAATAGAGCTTTGGAGCGTGACGTCACTGCTCTAAGCAGAGGGATTTGAGCCCCATCTTGTATGGCCATAAACATAACCGAGAAAAGAACATAACCAACTGTCTCACAGATATTTTGAATTTTTGAATATTTTAAGTTACTTAAAATTATTTAGCAATGGTACAAACTTGCTGCATTATTGGATGTAATGTCCGATCACACGACCGAAACGGTAAAAAGATGGAAAAAGGACTTTCGTTTCACTTTTTTCCTGCCTGTAAACAACGCGAGGAGGCTAAGCTAATGGAGCTAAGCTATCGGAGCTAACGAAAAGAAGACAAATGTCCTGGGTATCAGCGGTGAGACGTCCTGATATGACGTTCTCCAAATTCACAAGATATCTACGAGTTTGCTCCAGACATGTCCATTCTGGTGAGTATCTAAATTCGCTTTGTTGGTGTTGTGTCATAATGTTTTGCTATGATTTTGTCCTGGTGTACTCATGTTCAGTTATGTTGAGTTCATTTAAGTGGGTCAACCTTGTTTAGGTCGGGCTTATATTTTTTATGTAGCATAGTCTGAGTTTTGTCAGTGGACATCGAGGTTATTCCATTATTGTGAAGTAAACCAAGTTTTCTAGTGTTATAAAATTTACAGTATTAATACTGATGTGTGTTCTGATATGTCCTCTTCAAGGCAAACCGACGTATGAAATGGATTAGCTCAATCCAGACTGAATCTGGGTCACTGTGAGGTAAATGCCACAACATCAGACCGACATGCGCGTCAATTAAAGAGGCAATACAGCAAAACCACGGTGGATCAACAAGTTACAGAGACTGTATTTTCATTATTTACCCCAGAAGAGGTAAATAATGAAAACACAGCAGCTGAGGCTGTAGAAGAGGAGCAAGTTGGAGAGACTGAGGAGGAAACCCCAGGAGAAGAACTCAGCAATTCTGCACACTCTGAAGAGGAACATGAACCATTTGTGTTGAAATAAATGTGTACAGTTGGAAGTGGCTGTTTTCTCTCATTTTATAATTTAATGTGGTAAACATTCATGAAACCTTGGATTCAAGCACTTCAAGTTGCATGTAAACAGGTGATGAAATGAATCACATTTTACGTACAAATTTGATATTTAAAATATTTCAGGTAATAAACATGCATGTAATGAAAGATTATGTTTTTAAATAAACATTTTATGTGATTAAAGTAAACAATTATATAATCAGACATTTTGCAGTAAACATTTAATTTAACAGGCAAACCAGATGAAAGGGCCCATCTTTAAACATTTAATGTGTAATTAAACAGTTCAGAGTAAACAATAAAGGTAAATATTATGAAAAAGATCACACTTTAAGGAAATATTTGTTGTATTTAACATATTTCAGGTAAGAAGTGCACATGTAATGAAAATAGATCCTGTCCTAGAATTTTATGTAATTGAACATTACAGGTAACAAATGTGATGATCATCTGAGGTAATACATTTTATGAACATTTTTATATACAATCAGTTAAATAAAAAAGGGGTCAAATGTAATAAAGATGCGTGTGCTTCATCTATACAGTCTAGTACAGGGGTGGGCAATCCTGGTCTTGGAGGGCCGGTGTCCTGCAACTCTTGGATGTCTCCCTGATCCAACACACTTGAATCCAATAGCTGAATCACCTCCTAAGTGCAGTCAAGTTCTCCAGAGTCCTGCTAAGGACCTCATTATTTGATTCAGGTGTGTTGAAGTAGAGATACATCTAAAAGTTGCAGGAGACCGGCCCTCCAGGCCTGGAGTTGCCGACCCCTGATCTAGTAGAACAATTTCACACTGATTTTGAGTTAATGGGGCACACAATTTGGAAGCTATTGAAGAAATCATATTATTTAATATTAAAATTATTTATCCACCTATTTTCTTACACCAGGGGTGTCAAACTCCAGTCCACAAGGCCCGCTGTCCTGCAACTTTTAGATGTGCCACTGCTGCACCACCTGAATAGAATAATTAGGTCATTAGCAAGTCTGTGGATAACTGATCTACACAAGGAGGAGGTAATTAAGCCATTTCATTCCAGTGTTTTGTACCTCGGGCACATCTAAAAACTGCAGGAAAGTGGCCCTTGAGGACTGGAGTTTGACACCTGTGTCTTACACCCTTGTGTTTAGTGGGTCGGGAGGTGTTGCTGCCTCTCCAGCGAACATTCCAGGCGAGAGGCGGGGTCACCCTGGACAGGTCGCCAGTCTGTCACTTAAACTTTTAATAGAGGATAGTGTGTGTCGTGTAATAACATAAATTACCACTTTTGTTGTATCATTTGGTCATAAGGCATTTATTTACAGGAGTGTTTGGTTCGGAAATGGACGGTCCCTATGTGAATCTCCGAGCGCTTGAGGAGGGAGCGGTAGAGAACAGCTGGCCGGAATTAGCGTTCATAAATCGGATCGACCTTGAGCTAAACGCCCTTTCTCCGCAGAGCACCGATATCCAATATCCAACTTGAAAACAACTTCACTGCGGTCGGTAACACAAAGAAAACACCGGAAAAAGTTTGTTTTGGTATGTGGCCATACAAGATGGCGCCGAGCGACATAAACGTCACACGCAGTGACGTCAGCTCCAAAGCTCTATTGGCCGGAACACAGATAGCTAAATAATAAAACATAATTTAACAAAGCTTTGTGGTTGATAATTTACCTCAAAGAATTTGAATTTAGTTACTGAAATCGTTCCAAGAATCGTCACAGCCTTAGTAAAAAAGCAAAATATTTCAAAAAGTTGGTCAGTGATTATGAGCAGTATTTACACATCAGTGAACTTGTGTATTACCACTACATTAGATTTTTCCACTATTAATAGGAATCATACATCCAGCCATCCATTTTCTAACAGCCTTGTCCCTAGTGGGGCCAGGAGGGGTTCTGGTGCCTCTCTCCAGCTAAAGTTCCGGACGAGAGGCACCAGAACCTCCAGGGAACCTCCAGGGTTACAAATAATACAAATAATGTAATATACCAATTTTGATTTTTAAAAAAAATTAAAATAGTTTTGTTAAAAAATTATCCTCCGTTTATAGTTTTAAGACTTATTTCCTCTCAGGAACAACTTCTTGGTTGAATGGAAATCTGTATTTGTCTGGGATACAAATAGGCCTGTTGCGATAAACGATAAATCAATTAATCGTACGATAAATTAAAACTATCGACGTCATTTTAATTATTGGCATTATTGTCTCTTCTGACTTTTTTCTCCTTCAGCTAATGACACTGAATGAAAAAGGGCTCAACTCCGGTGCTCTCCACTGACTCCTCCCTTCCTCATTTCCTTAGTGTAAAGCCCAGCGCACACTACACGATCTTAGAGTTGTCGGCCCATTTTTAAACCCTGATAGATCACACATTAGTCGACAGAAATCCCAGGTATAACTGTTCGATCGAGTTTGTTCCTGCCGTGTGGTGTCCAACAATGGGCACAAAATAATGGCTACAAGTTCAGTTAACTAATTTTAAAACCAGGCATTAATCAATGCTTTACTACAATCTACCTACAATGCATGTGGCTAGTATCAGCGTAAAGTCCTGACCGAATGAAAATCATTATAACCTATTTATGTCACGTTAACGAAGAACAGCTGAAAAGTTACCGGGTTTATCAACTGCGGTAGTAATTTCGCTCCAACTCCTCCCCTTGTCATTTCTATATTCTTTGCATGTTGAATAAACATTAATGTTGTTTCCACATATCATCTCCAATGTCCGCTGAACTTCGGGTTGCCGTGTCAGCTGTTTGGGATTCCCCTCTGTAATTTCCCCTCAGAAAACATGGAGGAGAATCCAAGCTTTCTGATTGGCTACCTGTCATATTCAACAGGCTGCGTTAACTCTGTAATTCGCGGAAAAGCCCTGATTTGGATCGGAGAGATCACACCACACAATCTTAAGACCAACTTTCTAAGATTGTTGTAAGGGGAAAAATAGGAGCAAAAAACCTGTAGTGTGAACTATTGCATCAGACAGTCGGATGTGCCCGTCTTCTCTATTTAAATCTAATGATTACTAGAGGGCAACATAGTACACAGACTTCATAATCTGCCCTCTTTTGGTTGAATGCAGTATTTATTTCCACGTTGGCTTTATGTTGTTTAGTTTTTTTTCCAGTACATTTTTTGTTAATGGAGACTGAGAATCCATTTTATTTTTGGTTGTTTTGTTTATTTTGTTTATCAGTTCCAGTGTTTAGTGTTCTTTTGAAAATAAAGTGTATCTATCTTTGGCAAGAAATCACATGCATTATTACGTCATTTTCAGTGTAAAAAAGTCTTCAAACAATATTATCGTTTATCGCAATAATTTTTGAGACAATTAATCGTTCAGCAAAATTTGCTATCGTGACAGGCCTAGATACAAATGATTAATTACTCTTTTCACCACAATTGTATTAAATGACATTTTTTGATTTACACAATGCAGCACTAATTTCCAACTCAGATATTTGACAGTGTAGATGTCCACCATGTATTTTTATTTAATTTTCACA
Organism: Xiphophorus couchianus; assembly: GCF_001444195.1. NCBI lineage: Eukaryota > Metazoa > Chordata > Actinopteri > Cyprinodontiformes > Poeciliidae > Xiphophorus > Xiphophorus couchianus. The sequence continues at coordinate 299,776 of NC_040238.1, forward strand.
TTGTGAAATGTGAAAACATTGACTTGTTTGACTTGACTTGAAATTCACAAGTCAATTTCAAATATTGACTTGTGATATTTCTCTTTTTAAAACAGTGTTTCCTCCAGTGTCTTACAAGTTTTGCAGGGCAGAATCTTTCCTGAAAAATTGGTCTATAGTTGATGCACTGAACAGGGCAAGAACCTATCACACTGCTGGTGTATCTGCATCTCTAAACTTTACTTTGGCGTGGATTCCGCTCAAACTGAACACAGGCTGACCTGTATGGACATTTATATCAACGTCCTGTGAGGACCCATGTTCTTTTGAAGAATTCTTCATTAAGGTATGAGTCAAGTTTAAAAGTCACCATATTTGGTCAAACATGCTCAAACAGGCTCAAAATGAACCGCAAATATAGCTGCACGTTTAGAGGTCCGCGTTGAGCTTGCGATGAGAATGATATATCTTTGTGAACAAAGAATTATGTGCCGCATGTGTGTTTACATCTCAACATGCTGCCCAGTACATGGCTCTGTGTCTGCGCTGATAAAGTTTGTGTGTGTGTTCCTTAGTTGGCCAGTGCGTTAGTGAACCACTGGTTCAATCCATGGAGATATCACACTCGCCTCACGCAGAATGGTGGTTTTATCATTTTATTTGCCGACCCGATTTTATTTGAGTTTATATGGTGCAGTTTGACGTGATGCATCAAACTGCACCATATAAAATGCTTTGTTTAATTACAGTCAGGCAGAGTTGCTGCGCATGGACATCAGAAAACTCATCCTATAAAGCTTAGGCAACCAAATCAGTATGTGTGGCACTTATTAAACTCAATAAACATGAAATGGAAGAACTACTAAAGCCATCCATCCATCTTCTTCAGCTTATCCGAGGTCGGGTACTAAAGCCATACAAATTAAATCTTCCTTTGTGTCCCACTTTGTCCAGCAGAGAGATGCAAAGTGCAGCAGATATAGCTCATCATGAACAGCCGGTTCAAAGTTGTATAGGACTTGAGCAGAATTTCAGTTAGAGGCCCCTTTTGCTGCTAAGAACATTAGCACCACTAACAACATTTTAACATAGGTTTAATGGAATCAGAGAGTGAGGTAGTTTAATTGGCAATATTCACAATATACACATATTGCTCTCCCAAGTAGTAGAGATCTGACTGTTCCGTGTGTTACAGACAGAGCACTTTGCTCGTAAACTGTGGGTTTACTCATGGTTTGTAGAGTTCAAGGAATAAATTGGAATTCACACGATTGACTCCAGATGTGTCTAACATTGGATTGAAAAAAATATATATTTCTAAATATGAATTGGATGCATTTCTTTAAAAAGTTGCTTGGCAAAATTATCAGGCATGAAATGGAATGATGTAGATAAATCTAACTGAACTGTAACTTCCATGTGTTGTGTCAATAGAGCTAATAGTCCTAAATCTGATCACATCCCATGTGACAAATGTATCACGTTACTGATATATTAGCCGTTAGGGTAAAGTACCGTATTTTCCGCACTATAAGGTGCACCACATTATAAGGCGCATAGAATAATGCTACAGTAGAGGCTGGGGTTACGTTATGAGTCCATTAGATGGATCTGCGCTAAAGGGAATGTCAACAAAATAATAAGATAGGTCAAACTTTATTAATAGATTACAAACCAGCGTTCTGAAAACTCTGTTCATTCCCAAAATGAATAAACAGCTGTTTTATTATTTTCCCCGAGGAAAGTAAGTGACGTGGTATTTTCGTGACACAGTTTATCTTTTAACAACAGCAAGGTATAACATATAGTGGAGGGGAACTTTTTCTCGATTCAATAAACACGTAAAAAACAGTCTGATACTGTTACGGTAAATCAAAAGTTAGTGCAATCACAATATATATCCACTTCCACACCATTGATTCGTTCATGTTAAATTCTGTCGCTGTTGCTCCATTCCCGTGTTCTACTGCGTGACTGATTGCCTTGAGCTTAAACTCTATTGTGTAAATAGAGTATAGTGTAAATAAACTCTATTGTGTAAAGACCCCATTTTGGGGTCTTTACACAAAACCTAGCATGCACCGCGCTTCTTCTTCTTCTACGGGGGAAAATGAAGTCAGCAGCTGCTTACCGTAGTTGCGAGACCTGTTGTGGCTCAATATTGGTCCATATATAAGGCGCACTTTCGGCTTTTGACAAAATTGAAGGTTCTTAGGTGCGCCTTACGGTAATAGATATTCACCTCTGTTCAATGCCCAGATGTGCGTTGATGGAGGCATAGCGTGCAGTCCCTGTCAGGTTCTTGTCTTCTCTGTAGGGGATGTGTTGTCGTGTTCGATTGTCTCTGTACTTCTTTGCCAAACCAAAGTCAATAAGGAATAACTGAAAGAGAGAGAATACAGTCTTTAGTCACCAAGGACTCAAATAGCAGTAATATGAAAGCTAACACATTAAAAATGGACGAGTAAAAACATTTTATAATTCAGATCTTTCACAGATGATAATAACCAGCCCCTTGTACTATACTTTCTTTTGTCCAGAGGGTGTGGGCCCTCAGATCACTGAGAAACAATTGCTGGAATGTGTTGAAGTTTCAAAAGTACGTTTGTTCGTGACGTATGTAATGCACAAGTTCAATGCTATTAAGCTTATGGAAATTGCCTGAACTATAAACAATCATTCTCCACTGCGAAAAGAGTCTAGCGAATTGGCTGTTAATGTTAATTTAATCATTGGAAGTGCAGAAAAACCCAAACTGTACGACTTTGTTCACTTCCCCTGCTGCTAGCTAAAACTACAGGCACACTAGAATTCTAAAACAGCTCAGAAAATCAACATCATTGTTCACTGATTTGCCTGGTAAAAATTCTACCAGAGAAATCCAAGTCAAAGGGAGACAGCCCAGACAGTGCTGTAAGAGACACTATTATATTTAAAATTAATTTATTTCAGTTACCTCTGTAATGTACTCTAGTAAAGTTTAAAATGTCTGCACACCTGCACCATGTGGTCAGGTGTGTGTAAACTGTCAAAATGGCTTTCAGATTTTACCACCACTGTTCAGGCTCAGCCTGTTGACATTGCCATAGGTCATAGATCAGACAATAAGCCTGATCTATGCTATTTTTCACTCCTAGACTTGACTGCTTTGCTGAGCACAGAAGGCAGTCTGCTTGTTTTTGTCTACCTTGAAATATCTCCAAACTACGGACACCTCCTGCCACCTAACTTCTTTTTGGAGGATCAGCAAATAACTTACTGGTGTATTACCACAACCACCTTGTTTGAAGTGTGGTTTAGCATTTGAGTTACACTACAGTCCAGCCCAGAAAAAAAACACACAAAAAAACATACAACAGAAAACTGGTATCGGTTTGGAGTATGGGCTTGCTTTTACAAGTATGTGTACTTGACGTTGGGATAAGGACATCACTACCAGAAACAATCATTTTTGAAACCATGTTGCAGAGTGGGCAAATTTCACAAAACTGATTTCACATTTCCTTGTACAAGACCTAAATTAAACATTGTGCCAATGCTTGGAAAACATTTATACACCAACTAGTATAAAATAAAATGCAGAATATACAAATTAATGTTTGAATACACAATGCAACCAGTTTTGAGGTCTCCTTCAGGTTTCCAGGAGTTGTTGTAAACGTCTTGATTTAACACAAACAAGAAACACAAAATTTGGGTTCAAATGGAGCAATTTTAGAGACAAAGGGTATTTTGGCCCAAGGACTGGTTCAATTTCTGAAGGTTTGTTTTGAAACTGTACTCTGAACTACGGCCAATCTTTTGGGTACAATATAATGAGGAGCTGTGAACTGTGGAGGTTAGCAACATTTACAACTCAAAGAGTCATTGTTTGCCAGCTGAAAACTATTGTTGACCATTATTGTCATTGCTTGTGGAAATATGTATATTTTGCATGAAAAAAGTAGGGCAAGGGTTAGTTCATAGCACTGAAATAGCACTGAAACAGCACTTATGAAAGCTGAAAATTACAAATGATATTATGTCCTGGGGATATTATGTCTGGATGACACTAAACTTTCTTCTTTCAAATTTTGTCAAGACAGAAGTTATTTTTGGACCAGAATCTATGAAAAAGAAGCCACTTAGTCGATCACCTGATCTGGATGGCATTAAATTGGCCTTATTTTTCATTAGGACATGTCATGTCACACTAAAGTTTCAAAGAGTTTCTCTCCCCAGCCCCCATCTATAGAATACTGCAGAAAACAGACATATTCTATCCAGGGGTCAGGCTGAAAAACTAGTCAATTTGTTTCTGTAAGCCCACATAACACAGTTAAGAGTTTTGACAAAAATTAAAGAAATCAAATTTCTCCTATTTTGTCTTCCCTTTATTGGCTCCTTGTTAAATTCAGAATAGAATTTAAGATCATACTTCTTATATATAAAGCCCTTAATAATCAAGCTACATCATACATCAGACTGATCCATATGTTCCTAGCAGAGGTTTAGGCTACTGGAGGACAAACTGAGCACTTTTTCTCATCGTCTTCTACTACTCTCCAACGTGCATCACTTGATTTTATTTTAACTGTTAACTTTTTGTTTTCTCAGTTTTATTTTCTTTCTATAGAAGTTACATCTGGTCTAGCTGAGATAATGCAGCCATCAACTAATCTTTCTTCCTCTCCCATTAACGGATGAACTGATGTAGAATTATTTCTGATGTTCATCAGTTTCTTCTTGTGCATTCTGCTCTGTCTTCTCAGACTGCAAGATGATCGTGGCAGATGGCCATTTGTACTGGTTCTGCTGGAGGTTTCTTCCTCCAGTGGAGAGGAGTTTTTCCTCTCCACTGACACTACATGCATGCTTGGTGTGAGGGATTGCTGTATAGTCAACAACAATGCAAGACATTGTCGCAATGTGATCGTCCAGGAGGAGTGAATGCTGCAAGCCAATGACTCAATGCATTCTGCAGGGTGTCGTTACATAGAAACTTTTTAATCTACTTTGATCAATTAATTGAGCATAGTGTATTATTTAATAACTAGATGCATGTGTGAATGAATTGAATTTTTTGCAAAGTGCCTTGAGATGACATTTGTCATGAAATGGTACTATAAAAATAAACTGAATTGCATGACAAAAATATGAAACATGCACAAAAACATCGACATTGCTGAATTATTGCACAGGTGTATAGTGTGTCTGCATAAGCTGTGGATACATATCCACAGGTTATGTAGAAAATCATTCTTTCTTCAAGAATTAACAGTCAGCAATTTACCTGGTACACTTCAAAAATATTTTCATAACTTTTCGTCACCATCTGTTTCTCACCAGAGCGCTCATCTTTCCTGGAGAAAGCACACTCACTGGACACTTTATTAGGTACACCTATCCAACTGCTCATTAACACAAACATTGAATCAGCCAAACATGTGGCAGCAACTCAATGTAGACATGGCCAAGATGATGTGCTGCAGTTCAAACCAAGCATCAGAATGGGGAAGAAAGGTGATTTAAGTAACTTTGAACGTGGCATGGTTGTTGGTGCCAGAAGAGATGATCTCAATATTTCAGAAACTGCTCATCTACTGGGACTTTCACACACAATCACCTCTAGGATTTACAGAGAATGGTCCGAAAGAGAAAATATCCAGTGAGTGGCAGTTCTGTGGGTGCAAATGCCTTGTTGATGCGACAGGTCAGAGGAGAATGGCCAGACTTGTTTGAGCTGATAGAACGGCAACAGTGACTCAAATAACCCCTCGTTACAACTGAGGTATGCAGAAGAGCATTTCTGAATGCCCAACACGTAGAACCTTGAGGTGGATAAACTACAGCAGCAGAAAACCGAACCGGGTGCCACCCCTGTCAGCTGAGAACAGGAAACTGAGGCTACAATTCACACAGGCTCACCAAAATTGGACAATAGAAGATTGGAAAAATGTTGCCTGGTCTGATGAGTCAATTTCTGCTGTGACATTCGGATGGCAGGGTCAGAATTTGGCATCAACAACATGAAAGCATGGATCCATCTTGCCTCGTTTAAACAGTTCAATCTGGTGGTGGCGGTGTAATAATGGTGGGGGGGATATTTTCCTGACACACTTTGGGCCCATCAATACCAATTGAGCATCGTGTCCACACCACAGCCTACCTGAGTGTTGTTACTGACCATGTCCATCCCTTTATGACAACAGGGTGCCCATCTTCTGAGGGCTACTTAAAGCAGGATAACGCCCCATCTCATAAAGTGCAAATCATCTCAGACTTTTTTCTTGAACACGACAATGAGTTCACTAACTCGAATGGCCTCCACAGTCACCAGATCTCAATCCAATAGAGCACCTTTGAGATGTGGTGGAATGAAAGATTCGCATCATGGATGTGCAGCCGATGAATCTGCAGCAACTGCGCAGTGTTATGTCAATATAGACCGGATTCTGAGGAATGTTTCCAGTAATTTGATGAAACTATGTCACAAAGGATTAAGCCAGTTATGAAGGCAATAGGGGGTCCAACACAGGACTAGTAAGGTGTACCCAATAAAGTGGCCGGTGAGTGTATATTTGAATTCAATGCTTTTTTAAGGATTTTTTTCGGTAAACTGATATAAACAGGTTAGTGTTTTTGACCTGTTGCTTAATGTGTTTTAATTCCATATTTATGTTGAATTTTAGGGGAGCTAGCTAGTTAGGTAGGACTGCAACATGACCCACATGTACAGGCAGAGTGTCGACATCATGTAGCAGCACAGTTTATGGCAGTAATAATAGATGGATCGATTTATATTTTTTCTGGTTCTAGTGGCCTTTGATAGTGGTCAGACAGGAATGCAGATTGTGAGAGGGGGAAGACATATAGCAAAGGTCATCAGGTCGGGACTCTTAACCTCTGAATATAGGTGATGCGATTTATCCCTGTGCCGTTGCAGCACCTTCATGCATTAATTTTAAAGTTGTCCAACAATGGCAGCTGACAATATTGTTCATAATATAGTCAAAAAAAGAAAATGACCAATACCAACAGCTTTTTGTGAAACATTGACATAAAACTCTGTAGAGAAGTCTGCTTGGATGTGGACTCAAAATCAGGAGTGGTGGGATTGTGATCTGCTTCATTGACATTCCTTTTTATAGTTTTTAGAATTAAAAAATTCAACCATTGTTTAAATTCAGATTTACTGATTGTGGCTTCTTCTGGTACAAAATTATAATGCATGTCTAACAGCAATGACTTAAAAGTCGGATAAAATGTCATACAATCGTTCAGATGCTTTGAAAACTATTGGATACATATCCGATGTCTCTGCTTATGTTGCTGCCTCCACGACCTTGCCTTGGATAAAGAGGAGCAGTGGGGGATACATGTCTGGTTGTGGAGGCTTTTAAATCTGCTAAGTGTGCATCCAATACTCTGAACAACTATTACTTGGTTGATCAAAGTTCTCTTTCATAAAGAAAGATTTTCTCCAAGAGCCAATCAGTGTGAACCTGACCAGATCTCATCTGATCTCTCATCGCTGATGTCAAGAGCATATCAGCTCTGTCATACTGATTTTGCATGTGTCAGCAATCTCCCTTTTTGTGTGCTCAAACCTTATTTTTGTGACTATGCAACAGTAACAGTTAACTGGAGAAAATGTTTTACATTCACTTTTATTTTTTAGTTTCAAAGGGAATGTATTGGATATTATATTTTATTACATAACACCTCTGCTAGTCTGTAATTGCAAATTCTTTAATTTCTTTTATATATGTCAGGGTTTCCCCCAGAAAACTTGCCAAGCCCAGCGGTAGGGCGCTAGGACAGTCATCCAGCCCCTTATGGTTGAGTTGAAAAAATGTTTGAATGTTGTGTTTTACCCCTGTAATTTATTGACGGGAAGTGTAAAAATCTAAGTTATGAGGCATTTATGCATTATTGGAAGACATTTTTAACAATAACTGAACACCAACTTTGAAGTATTTTAAAAAAGGAAAACAAAAAAATACAAATAAATATTATTTGGAACTTTGGTTTCATCCTAATTAAAGTTCCAATTGTGATCCTTGATTTATGACTATTACCTGAAGTTGTTAAGACAAGCAGTGGTTACAGAATTCCACTCAATAAAAGACGGCTGAACGCCTTGTGCTTCCAACTTTTTAACCCACCTGTACTACCACTGTAACACACTGCTACTGGTGTATTGAAAAAAATAGACAATAAAAAATAAACAATTCTTAGCCTGGTGGGAACGCAAGTAAAGCCTGGTGGCCCACCCGGCCTACAATACACTGAAGGAAATCCTGTATTTGCTGTCAGCTGTGCAGGGCTTTAAAGAACAGGGTGTTCTATTCAGTTTCATTAGTCCTATTACGTACTCCAGTTTCTGTTTTGTTTGTTTTTTAAGGTTTTATCAGCTGGCTCTTGTGGCCTTTATTTGATAGTGAATTGACAGGAAAGTGGGTAATGACAGAGTGGTCTTACATGTAGGAAAGGTCAACAGGCCCGGACTCAAACCTGTGATGTCCACATTGCGGACTAAGGCCTCTATATGTGGGTTGTGTTATACCCTTGCGCCACCACAGCATCCCATGTAGTTCAACTTTTAAAGATATATACAAGTGCTCTCATTTGGCTGACAAAGAATGGACCCGTAGCATATGACCATTCATATGGAATTTCTGAAATAATAAGGATCTGTGTAATAGTTTTTCCAGACTAACAAGTACTCTTATTTGGCTGACACTGCAAAGAACATTGCAAATCAGCTGCAGCTGAAAATCGACAGATCTACATTAGAAGGGGGAAGGTTTTGTTTAGGGATGCCCCAATACATTTTCTCACCCCCTCCTCTTATCATCCATGTGACTGTGGAGCTGGGCACTCAGACAATAATAATAATAATGATCATACAGACCTTTGGGCACTTAAATAACTTAAAAACAACATAATATGTAGGAGAAAACATAAGATACAGAAACCCTTCAGCTGTAAGTTTGACAATGAAGAACAGCTAGATAACACCATCATATCGGACGCATGCCGGGAGATTGAGCTTCACGAATGATGGCCATATAAATACAATGCACAAACACAGCAAGCTCAAATACAGCAAGCACATACACTCATTGACGTGACCGCATTCCACCCATGTCTTTGTTTTGTCTGAATGTTACTATACTGTGTTCCAAATTATTATGCAAATTGGATTTAAGGTTCATGAAGATTACATTTTTTCTTGTGCTATTAAATTTATAGATGGTATTGTGTGTCAGGGCTCTTTGAATCACTATAATTAATTTCAGAGAGCTGGATTGATTAGTTTGTCTGGTGAACTCAATTAAAGGAAATCTACTTAAGAAGGATGTTCCACGTTATTAAACAGGCCACAGGTTTCAAGCAATATGGGAAAGAGAAAGGATCACTCTGCTGCCGAAAATCATCAGATAGTGTAGTGCAGTATGACAAGGGATGAAAACAGATATTTAACGGAAACTGAAGCGTTATCGTACTGTGAAGAGATTTGTGGCTGATTCAGAACAAAGATGGGTTTGTACAGATAAAGGCATCCTCCAGAGGCTTGCGGTGCATGCAGTAAAAGTGATAGCAAAGACGAGTTTGTCGTTGCATTGAGTTTGGTGTGAGTATCTGGTCGTGCACCTCTTAACTCGTCAAGTATAAAAGCCACACAGCTTGGTTCACAATATTGTGTGTGTGACGTCACAATATTGTGTGTGACGTCAGCATTTAAATATCCCATTTACTCACTCAATACGTGTCCTGGTAAGCTTTTGGCTCTGAGTCTGCGCTTGTAACTTAATAAAGTTAATGTAATTGAATAATTTCACCTGGCAATCACAGATAGGTATTTTCCATTCAGAGTACTCCAGACAAATACTGAATTTGCTTGGGTAAATAACATCCAGCAAATCAAAATACTCCATCAAGCAGCAGACATTATGAAAAAAAAACTTCATGCAAGAAATACATGAGTTTCCTACTCAAGGAATATTATTGTTGGTTATTATTTGCTTTAATATTATTGTAAGTTGGAATCAGTGGTGGGAAGTACTGTTACTGTACTTAAGTACAATTTTCGTGTATCCATACTTTACTTAAGTAGATTTAAGTACTACTTAAGTAAATACTTAAGTAGTAAGTATTTACTTAAGTACTACTTAAGTAAATACTTAAGTAGTACTTAATACTACTTAAATACTTTCGACTTACTCAACTACATTTTACAGTAAGTGTCTGTACTTTCTACTTCACTACATTTCTACAAAACCGTCACGTTGCTCGTTACATCCAAGTTGCATTACACTTTTTTTTTTTCTTTCCTTTAGAATGTGAAGTTCAGGGACTTAACGTGGTGCTGTAAAATCCAAGCAATAACGTGACTTAATAACTAATTGTGTCTGTTGTTATCCATCGTCTTCCCCTTTCACTCGCACGCGGCACTCCAAAACATCACTCCAAGGCTCAGTGGTTTTCTCTGAGCGGGAGAAGATGCCTGTCTAATCGTCAGTAATAGAATTCCACTACATAAATCATAAGACTTGGCGACATGTAAAATCAGCAGCGCTTAGTCTAACTTTTAGCATCACTTGGAAAGGAAGCTTAAAGAAAGGTAAGCTATGTGGACGTGATGTTAGCAAAGCGAGTTGTACAGAGACACATGTTGCATCAGTGATGGAAAAGAAGTTGTCAGTCATGTGCTGAATTATTGTCTGGAGGTGTTGACTGAGGTGTCAAAAATATGGGACAACGTTGTGACCAAAGTCTGCTATGTAGTGATATAACATTCACAAACAATCCGATTCTTCTGGACAGATCTTTACTAAGTCCTATAGGACTGAAACCTCACTGAGAGCTGTTCTTTGTTCTTGTAATGCTCTGCATACACTGCAGTCGCTATGATTTTATTTAATATATATAGATATATATAGATTTATTTACGGTATTTTCCGCACTATAAGGCGCACCTAAAAACCTTCAATTTTCTCAAAAGCCGAGAGTGCGCCTTATAATCCGGTGCGCCTTATATATGGACCAAAATTGAGCCACAACAGGTCTCGCAACTACGGTAAGCAGCTGCTGACTTCATTTTCCCCCGTAGAAGAAAAAGTGCGCGGTGCATGCTGGGTTTTGTGTAAAGACCCCAAAATGGCTCCTATTAAGAGACAAGCTTACGAAGCACAGTTTAAGCTCAAGGTGATCAGTCACGCAGTAGAACACGGGAATAGAGCAGCAGCGACAGAATTTAACATGAACGAATCATTGGTGCGGAAGTGGATATATATTGTCATTGCACTAACGTTTGATTTACCGTAACAGTATCAGACTGTTTTTTATGTGTTTATTGAATCAAGGAAAAGTTCCCCTCCACTATATGTTATACCTTGCTGTTGTTAAAAGATAAACTGTGTCACGAAAATACCACGTCACTTACTTTACCTCGGGGAAAATAATAAAACAGCTGTTTATTCATTTTGGGAATGAAAGGAGTTTTCAGAACGCTGGTTTGTAATCTATTAATAAAGTTTGACTGACCTATCTGACTATTTTGTTGACATTCCCTTTAGCACAGCTTCATCTATTCTAATGGATGCATAATGTACATCTAAAACATGCAGGGCAGAGGGGCCTGAGGACCGGAATTGAGAAACGCTGATCTAATGGATGCATAACGTAACCCCAGCCTCTACTGTAGCGTCTATTCTATGCGCCTTATAATGCGGTGCGTCTTATATATTTAAAATGTTTTAAAATAGGCCATTCACTGAATGTGCGCCTTATAATGTGGTGCGCCTTATAATGTGGTGCGCCTTATAGTGCGGAAAATACAGTAATTGGCAAATAAATAAAACAAGAACGTAAGAACGCAGAGCATACTCATTGCTCTTTGATTGTTTTCATCACCTGTCATGGTGGCAGACATTGCAGCTGGAGGGAGGGTGAGAACAGTCATGGTGCTCCTTCTGCTTGTTACTTCTTGCTTGTTGCGCCTCGACAGTGTTCACAGTTGAGTGTTGTTTACCGTTAATGCATTGCCTTAATTGCTATGTTTAATAGTGCAGACAGTTGTGGTTTCTAACATGGGCAATATGGGCAACCGCTCAGGGCGTTATCGTTTTGGGGTGGCAGGAGACCTCTGCGGATTGTGGCACAGATATGAAAACAAAGCAGAATGAAGAATAGTTTGAATTGATAATGGTATTGGTTAAATTCATTTAAACTCCAAGTATTTAATATCTAGGTGTTTTATAGGAATGTGGATTGTTCAGATCAATTTGAGAAGCAATTTTGATAGATACACTTAATTTTATTGTGTCACGTAGCACGGGGTGCTGGTCTTAGTCTTGACTTGGTCTCGTATTAGGTGGTCTTGACTACAACATTGCTACGTGGCTCCTTGGTTCCATGTCCTCCCCAACCCACCTTCTTTCCATCCCCTTTCTGTGGCATTTATTTATTTCAAAATTTCCTTCAAAATAAATGCCACTAGTGGCAACAAAAGTGAAGTTCATGCTCTGTTAGGACAGGAGACAAGATGTTTCCATCCCTGAAATTATGATGCATAGAATCACATATCTAAGTCTAAACTATGTTACAGAGAGTAAACACAATAAAAACATGCTTTATGGCGTTGTTCATTAAAATGCAACATTTCTGATGTATGGTAATTGAATATGATAGGTACACTTAATGATATTGTATTAGCGATAAGATAATGCATTCAGCAAGTACTTTTACTTTTAATACTTAAGTATTTTTAAAAGCCAGTACTTAAGCCTGTCACGATAGCAAATTTTACTGAGCGATTAATTGTCTCAAAAAATTATTGCGATAAATGATAATATTGTCTGAAGATCTTTTTACACCGATTTAATGGAAATGACGTAATAATGCATGTGATTTCCTGCCAAAGATAGATGCACTTTATTTTCAAAAAATATTTAACACTGGAACTGATAAACAAAATAAACAAAACAACCAAAAACAAAATGGATTCTCAGTCTCCATTAACAAAAAATGTACTTGATAAAAACTAAACAACATAAAGCCAAAGTGTAGATAAATACTGCATTCAACCTAAAGAGTGCAGATTATGAAGTCTGTATATTATGTTGCCCTTCAGTAATAATTAGATTTAAATAGAGAAGATGGGCACATCGACTACCTGATGCAATAGTTCACACTACATGATTTTTTGCTCCTATTTTTCCCCTTATGACAATCTTAGAACGTTGGTCTTTCTAAGATTGTGTGGTGTGTTACGGTAGATCGTCGTTGCAGCTCCGATCTAAATCAGGGTTTTTTCCCCGACTGGGAGCTTAAAGCAGCCTGTTGAATGTGGCAGGTAGCCAATCAGAAAGCGCGGATTCTCCTCCGTGTTTTCTGAGGGGAAATTACGTCGGGGAATCCCAAACAGCTGACACGGCACAACCCGAAGTCCAGCCGACGTGGAAACAACATTAATGTTTATTCAACATGCAAAGAATATAGAAATGACAAGAGGAGGAGTTGGAGCGAAATTACTACCGCAGTTGATAAACCCGGTAACTTTTCAGCTGTTCTTCGTTAACGTGACATAAATAGGTTCTAATGATTTTCTGCCAGTCAGGACTTTACGCTGACACTAGCCACATGCATTGCAGGTAGATTGTAGTAAAGCACTGATTAATGTCTGGTTTTAAAATTAGTTCACTGGACTTGTAGCCATTATTTGGTGGCCATTGTTGGACACCACACCGCAGGACCGAACCCGATCGAACCGTTATACCTAGGATTTCTGTCGGCTAATGTGTGGTCTCTGTCAGGTTTTGAAAATGGGCCGACAATCGGCTGACAGCTCTAAGATCGTGTCGTGTGCGCTGGGCTTTACACTAAGGAAATGAGGAAGGGAGGGTCAGTGGAGAGCACCGGAGTTGAGCCCTTTTTCATTCGGTGTCATCAACAGAAAGAGAAAAAGGCCGGAAGAGACGATAATGCCGATAATTGAAATGACGTCGATAGTTTTAATTTATTGGACGATTAATCGATTTATCGTTTATCGCGACAGGCCTACCAGTACTTTTTTACTTTTACTCAAGTAAAAATGATAATGTGGTACTTTTACTAGAGTACATTTTTGTCTGTGTATTTGTACTTTTACTTAAGTACACTTTTTGAATACTTTCTCCACCACTGAAGATGCATCTGTGAACAAGCCTAGCTCAAACACAAAGGCTAAACCTGATGCTGACATCAGGTTATGTTAAACTATGAAGACGATTTTTTTTTTTTTTACAGTTTACAAAGTAAACTTTCAAATTTGAAAGTTTACTTTGTAAACTGTTTTGATTTGAAATCAATTTCAAATCTTAAATTTAAATGTAAAACAATTTAAGGCTTTTAAATTTCTCTGACGCAATCATTAAATCGAATTTAATAGAATTGTAATTCTCAATTTTAGATCCATGGTCTGTGTTAAAATTCAATTACACTTATTCCTTAAACCGGCTCTGAACATGACCAGCATAGCTTGTTTTAAGGCACTTAGAACTCCATTGTTGTGTTTAAATATAGTCACCGCCTTCCAATAACATATAGTTACCTAGTCATATTGTTACATTTCCTGTTAACTTAAAAAAAAAAAAAAGTTACACAAAAACACAGTTGGCCATTGGTGGACTGCCCAAGCACTCTTACCATCAGGTTTAGCAAGATTTCTGGAGGAGACCCTGACTTTGGTCAAACGCGTACAAATAATCAGCAACAAATATTCTTTCAAATGGTTCAGAAAATACACTTAATATAACATAAAATAAATAAAGCATTAAGTTTCTCAGAGCACAAAACAACACTTCTACCCTTTTGGATCAGGCATATCGTCACAAATACCCAATCTATAATTTTTTTTTCGATATTAGAACCAATACAGATGATATTGGGTCGGTTATACAGTACAGACCAAAAGTTTGGACACACCTTCTCATTGAATTCAATAAGAAAGTGTGTCCAAACCTTTGGTCTGTACTGTATGTATATATATATATATATATATATATAGTCAAATATATATTGATTATACAATAATCAATAAGAGTATATTGGTTATTATGCCAGGATTTAGTTAGTTTACTGTATATAACAATAGCATAGTCTGCAAACTTCATCCCTTGAACTTTTGTCCAAAATATTAATATTTAAGTTCAGTTTAAACCATTAAAGTTTCCTTCTTAGCCAACAATGTAATCAGTTGTGGCAAATCAATAAATAGAATGGAGGAGCCATATACCCAGAAAATAACCCTGAATGAATATTTGTGATATTTTAAAGGCATTTT
Organism: Xiphophorus couchianus; assembly: GCF_001444195.1. Classification (NCBI taxonomy): domain Eukaryota; kingdom Metazoa; phylum Chordata; class Actinopteri; order Cyprinodontiformes; family Poeciliidae; genus Xiphophorus; species Xiphophorus couchianus. The sequence goes on from NC_040238.1 coordinate 315,065, forward strand.
AAACTTCCAGCATTCACGTTGTCGGCTACCATTCTTCATGCAACGCAGCTAAGCTCCTTCTTGTTGTGACAGAGGTTTTAGCACCATCAATGTATCAATACCTTTATGTTAACACAGATGACATCTGCGGAACTTGAAAAAGTCAGTTCTTAAAATCAACTAAAGTTACTCCGACTTTCTGTTGGATAAGGAAAATGAACTTAATTCGAAAACCATGCAATGATGTATGTAAGAGTATCCATGTCACCAATGGTAACAAAATCCAGCAAAAAGTCACATTTTCAATATCATAACCCTCTGACAGTTTGAAGCGCCAAAGAAGGGCACCTAAAAGTGCAACAGGGCCTTATCTGTTTTGAGAGGGGCTTTACCAGAAAGTTATGTGGCTCTGTTGAGGAGTGGACAGTGACAATTTTTAAACACTAATACCTTAAGAGCATATTGATTCGTCTTTCAGTTGCAAAGCCAGAATATCTAGGAAGATTTTACATAGATCGACCATAATGAACACAAAATGATAGTTTTAATCTAACTGCCAAAAGCAGAAAATCAGTGAACTTTAACTTGCAACTTCATACATTTCAAGTATACCACTGCTTCAGCTCTAAGAATAAAATATTACATCAGGCATTCCAAGCAAATTATGAGAACGAAATGAATTGGGCTTTACGGAACACAAGTAGTCAAATTTGAAATGACTAAAATAACTGGAAACTATAATAAGTACACATGACAATTTTAATGGGCGTTTCCAATCTTCTCACACAGCAAAAGAATGACAATACATGTTTCCAGTGCTATGCCAGGGTATGATGGAAGCTTGTGGACCAATGCAATTAAAACCAACATTCAATAGCAAAGCAACAAATGCTGTAGTGAGGCAGCGGGTGTTGTGGTAAATGTCACACCTGGTTTAATCCTGAGAAAGATGGGTCCTGAGAAGAGCTAACAGCCAAGCTTCTTTTCCTCTTCCCCACTGACGAGTCTAAACACTAGGGCAGACAGTAGAGGGGCAGGGGTCAAAATTAAACAGCTGCTTTCCACCTTTAGTCAAAATTAACATGAGCAAAACAGGCAATTCTGTTGCGCCCACATGTTTTTCTCGGGTACGTGCAACCGGCAGTGTTCTGTGCAGCTAGAGAAAGGATCGACTTCTGTATAAAAAAAGCCCCAAAGAGGATGAGAAAGCTACTAAAGAACGTAGGTACTCAAGATTTAATATTTGAGGCCATCATTCAGGGGGAAAAAACTAAAACTATCGCTTTCTGAAGGAACCAGAAGGATGCAGAAGGGGGGCTTCGCAGGTACACATCTTAAGTCTTGTTTCAGCACCTTTTGCCAGTCAGAAAACTAAACGCATCATTTGTATTTATTCAGCAGTGAACAAAGCATGGGACTGAATTTCTTCTTCATCACGTAAAAACTTTCTGAAGAATGTTTAAGATAATCTAACAAGCATTGAACAGCCCTTGCACTTTGGTGTTAATGCAATAATAATTCTACCTAATCAAAAATTAGGGTTTATTGCAGGACAGTAAAAAGTTTGGTTTAAATTGGAAGTTGAGCATGGGAATCACACTAATTTTTCTGTATGGAGCAAAGGATTGCCTACTACTATAATCTAAAAGTTTACTGCTGAGGCTGTTTTGTATTTGTCATTGTGCTTCCTAAAGAGAAAGTCTGAAGAGAAATTGAATGACCCCAATGCAGGTAGTGCTCCAAAATTTCATATTCATCCATTTTGTTCCTTTACTTTCATTAGGTGCTTCGAAGTTACAGTCTAAAAATATTTTGTGAATGTGTGTTAACTTAGTGCATTTCATAGAGTTTCCAGTAATTGATGAAATGTTCAATAATGTTTTACCTTATTTCTGAAAGTGAGACTCCAATTCATTACACAGAGTCATTATTTCTTGTAAGATTATTGTTTATGTAAGATTAACTCACTCACTCTGGTTACCTAGCAACAACTTGATTACAGAGAGTACACCCACAAAACATTTTTTAAAAAGTATTGCAAACCATACAAAGTTAACTGAAAGGAAAGCGTGGTAGGAAAATGTGCACCAGCAACACGGATAATCATATCTTCGAGAGGCCGAAGTGAAGAAAGAAGATAGTCTACCACAAAATTTTGGAGCACTTCATAATTTCTTCTGCTGATAAGTTTTATGGAAATGCTGTTAACATTTTGCTGCAGGAATCTGTACCAGCCCACAATGCTAATGTACCAAAGGCTGGTCGATAACCATAGTGTTGCAGTGCGTGATTAACAAGCAGACTGCACTGATCCCATAGAAAATCTAGAGGATATTGTCAAGATGAAGATGAGGCACTAGAACCAACAACGCAACGCAGATTATCTAAAAGCTGCAAGCTGTAAGCCATAGTCATTAACATTACATGACATGTTTGGAATATTTCACTGCATTATGAATCTCTATATTACACAAGTTTCACTTTCTGAAATCGGTGATAAAATAGTAAACTTTGTATAGGGCTAAAGAATAAATCAATAATATATATTGCAATAGATGTGAGTTCAATATCAATAGATGACATATCTGATAAAATACTAAATATATAGAATATTCACTAAAATCTGATCCAGAACCAAACGGCACACTGGGAGATGTAGACAGAGGAAAGACTTTAGCTGCTCTACTAACTCACTCACTCTGGTTACCTAGCAACAACTTGAGTAACTTGAGCATTAGCAGTTTATGTTTTGCCAACATGCCTCATAACAGCTTAAAACTAAATAACGGCATGGAGTAAACTGTGGATAAAAGAGAAAAGATCACACCATTGGTTTGGCAGTACTTCAAACATTTAAAAACAAATCATTAATTATTTATAGACATGTGAAATGTTTACATTGTGATAAGTTTTTCAGCCATATCGTCCAGTTCCAACTTTATCACTTTTCTTTTTTTTATCCACAATACTGAATTGCAAGTGTTAATCAGCAACATTTCTAATGTTTATGCTCGGATCAGTGTTTCCAAGTCACACTTACAAAATAAAAATTTTACCCTTGACAGACATCTAGGGTGATAAAGATTTTACCTCTTAATGCATGGCTATCAAAAGTAATGACTGCATTTATCTTTATTCCCAAGTCTGACAAGACTTCAAATTAGGGGTAAGAGTAGAGAGATCAACACAAGGAGAACTCGGGTAAAAGTTGGGGTTAAATAAAATTATGCTCTTGACAATCAAGATTAGAATCTCTTAATAGTTGTAAATGCAGGCTAAATACAGTAGTGGCAGTAGTAGAATTACCAAATAACAAAAGTGGTATTTAAAATTTTTTCATTTAAATTTCACAGCATACATCCTGGTTTCACCCTGCCTCTCGCTCTTTGACCGATGGAGACAGACACCAGCCCCGCCCCATTTGCGATCCTGCAAGGATAAACGTGTCAAGTGATGGATACACAGACATCCTGGATTGTTGTGCAGGCAACTCAAAACACATGTGAAGTGCTTGAGAAAAATTAAATATATCAATATTACTTTGACAGTACATTCAGCATCCTATGTCTACACCAAAAAGAACTTTGCAACAACACCTTTTCATCCAACAGATCTATTCTAATTATCTACAAGCGGTAGAAGGTGAGAAGTCCAGGAGCCCTGTACTGCCTCAAACTCTTACAACGGCAAATGATGCCATCAACAAACCATTTTTTTGAAAACAATGCTAATCCAAATCAGATTATGGAACAAACCAAACTATAAGCCTGCCAGTAACTCCCTACCACAGGCCTGAGCCAGAGCTTAAAACACAGGATCTTTGCAACACCCATGATGTTAAAAATGTAAGTCAAAAATCCAAGCTAGCCAGTTAGCTACCTAGCTGAGCTGAGCATACAACATATTTAAGTCCACTTTAAAATGAACTAATGCAAACTTTAGCAGATAGAATTTTAATCAAAATAGGACACCTCACAGCAGGGCCCGAGGCATAAGCAAACTAAGTGGCCGCTTAGGGCCACTTGGGCTCCTTAAGTGAAACAGATTTTTTTTTTTGTTGTTTCTTTTTCGTAATGATTTCTTTGTGATTATATTAGCAAAATCACACCATTACATTATAAAGTCGTCATTTCTTTTTACAAAATACATATGTGATAATGTACGTAGAGATTATTCTTTATGGGGAAAAAAAAGAAAAGAAATTGCTCTTAGGGACCCCCTGGTGGTCACGGCAGGTAAAAAAGAATTTGTCCTTCAGGGAGAGAGAAAAGAAAGAAGAATAGAAAAAAGCCAAGATAAAGGTATGTTTTCAAGTGTCTTGCTAATATAATGTTTATCAAAAAGATTTGCGGAGAAGCTAATAAAAAAAAAATCAGCTCGATAGCGACCTTGAATGGTCCAGTTCACCAGTCAAACATTTATGCTAGCAAGTTTATGTTTGTGTGAAGCTGAGTTTTAGCTTTAAATGGTTGATTCCTGTGGTTGCCTATATATAAAGTTAGCATTTCTTGCGAAAAAGCACTGTGAATAGCGTAAGCCAAAATTTTATGGTGAAAATTGCAGAAGCATTTGAAGATAACTGCAGATTAGCAGAAATATAAGAAATAAGCAGAAGCAGCAGAACAAAGCAATGAAAAACGCCTAGAAAATAAACTGTTGAGGACTGAAAACTTGAAGACAATGCAAAAATCCCACCAAAAAAGTAAAAAGTATTGGAAATTGGTGCAGAACAGTACTTACAAAACTAAACTTTAAGGTCACAATATTTTATAATGTAAAATTTGCTAAAAGTCTAAAATTAGCTAAATTACTAAAGATAGCATCTAGGCTAGCACTAGCATTTTAACCTACAGTAACATAATCCATGAAGAGTGAAAAAAGCCATGTTAAAGCTAAAGCTAGCTTTAAAAAAAACTACTGATGGAAGCAAGGTTAGAACTGCCATGTTGATGTACAACAATACATCTCAAACAGCATGGCGGGATAGTGGCACTATCCTGAGGGATAGTGGCGAGGTGTCAGGGGAGATGTGAGCATCCTGCCTACGGGCGTGAGAACAGGACTTTACAATAGTCCTCTTTATTCACGCTTGAATAATAAACAACCCTCTGGTCACTACATGGCAACAGTGTTCAAATTAATCAACAGGCTGCCTCTTGAAGCCTGTAGAAGAGGTAATCTACACTGAAATACTAGTGTTAACAGAGCTGACGATACATACCGACATAAGAGAGATAGAGAAATTTGTGACAAAGAAAGTAAAACTGCCAGGTAAAAAAAAAAAAGCTATCAGTTGTACAGATAAATTCTTAAATATCAGATTCACAATAGTATATAATTGGTGCTTGGGTGCGTGTGTGTATGGCAGAGGTTGAGGGGGTGTGGAAATTATTAACCCTGGGGGGGCATGGCAGAAAATAACTGAGAACCACTGATGTACAATAATTACATTCTACATGCTGTGTGAAGAAAAAAACATGCAACTGAACTGTTATTAGCTAAAATGTTGTGAATTGCATGTGAACCAAAACCAGCAGATTAACTAATATTAATCCACTCCATTCAGTCTATTATGTTTAGCTCTTTAAATCAGAATTTGCTGAAAAGCTAATATTAGGTGTTATATGTTTGCTTGAACTAACCTTACAAATTGAAATGCTAATTTTAACTCTAAGCATTAGCCATCAATAATTTAAAATCAGCAGTGGCTAGCTTAACTGCCATTGTTTTGGCTCTCAAAGAGTCACTGTTTTCACAGGGCCTATAAATAAACAGGCACCTCCATGTGTGAGAGTAAGCCTGTATCCAGTTGCATAAGGGGGTGACAGTGCAGCCAACTTGTCACAGAGCTTCAAAGAAGCAAACAATGCCTCCAAACCACTCGAGATATCTCAGGAACCGTAAAAGTTATGGATGTCATTCACTCACCATTTTTATTGGGATGAAAAAACCGATTCTGTCGTAATCAATTTTTTTTTAAATATTAAAGGCATAAAATTGAGTCAAAAATGTTGATAAAATGGGTGACGCCTGAAACTATTCCCTATATCTTGGAAACTATAAGGGCTACCGATACAATTCATTCACAGTAGGCGTCAGGAAGGGCCAGTGAACAATCATGTCTTCTTTCATGCAAGAACCCTTTTCTGTCTTTGAGCTGTAAAAGACTGTAAAATATGCCTCATTTTGGCACTTTCAAAAAAATTTTTTGAGTAAATCAGATTTTCAACTTTCTAATAGACAAAATTTAAGGCAAAATTACCAGGTAAAAAAATGCATAGATTGTGAGCACCAGGAAGGTCTGAACTGAAATTATGTCAGTTTGTGTTTCTATGTTGCATTGTTTAGGAGATATGACGTTCCAAAAACATGTCTGAAGCCAGCTTTGTTCTGATTTTTTTTTCTCCTCCACAATATAGATTCCCAATTGGGGTACGCCTCGATGCATTGGGCTAATTTGCCAGAAAACTGCAAGTTCCACATCAATGAGTGTTACATGGATTCAGAAAATCCATGTCTGGTACGTTTTGATATATAAAACGTGTAGAAACTGAAAACTGAATGCGTGTTCAGAAGCTGTTCAGGGAGGAGCAGAAATTACAAAAATTGTATGGAATTCTGCTTTCTAACATGGTGAAGAATTCCATAATTGAAATCCATTATAAAGAGGAATTATGATCATAATGCACCGTGAAGTTGAAGAGGAAGAGGGATTTTATGAAAACGGTTAAAGATATGAAAAAGCTGAAACATACAGAAATAGTTGAAGGGCATTACTACATTTTAAAAGTTGAATGATGTTTCTAGGTGAAAGTATTTGGAAATAGCAAAGTTTGCAAAGCAGGCAAATGTTACTGGAATTTTTTTGGTTTTATTGGAGCTGAGTATTATATTAACATAAGCGGAATATTATGAATATTACATAGGTTATAAATAGCATAAGTCGTATCTGGCATGAGCCAGGTACGACTTATGCTATTGGTGAAACCTGGTGAAAATAGCAGAAAGTACACAGAAGTAGTGGAACACAAGAATAAACAGAAACAAGAGTACAGAAATAACAGTCATGAAATCTGTATGTAATTTTTTTTTTAGTCAATGTGTGTAGTGTATAGGAATTAGTTCATGCTGGGTATGTGAGCTAAGTTCAAAATGTTTATAGTGATGTGTACAGTGCAAGAACATAAAATATGTAGCATAACTTAATTCAGCTTTGTGAGCCACAGTGTTCAATTTAGTTGTGTTTTTTTTATTTTTATTTCAAGGGGGGGGAAAAGACGTGAGATGAATGGTAGCAATCCCACCTGGTGTTTTAGTTCATCATGATTATGAATCGCAACTTCCAACAGAGTCGCAACCCACACATCCAAAACCAGGGTTTCCCCCAGAAAACTTGCTAAGCCCAGTGGTCAGGGCGCCGAGGCGGTCCACCATATTTTTGTATTAAAAGATGTTAAGTTGACAGGAAATGTAAAAATATTGCTGGGTAATTATATTTTACGAGAAAACATCACCAGTGAAATGCTATCTAAACCCACAACTATAAAGTCTTTGAAAAACAACAAATCAAAAAAGCACAATTAAAATGAATATCGATTATTTGAACTTCTGTTTAATCTAAATTTAAGTCAGCAGCTCCAGAAGGACCCTCAGAACTTTGGGGCACCCCCATAAATGCAACAAGGCAATTCAAAGTGCTTTACATGAATTAAAAGGAAAAACAAACAAAATAAACTAAAAAAAAGAGCAAAAAAAGAAAAAAGAACCTAATAATGTTGATCTATATAAACTAGACACTCCTGATCTGGGTTGATAGAATACAGCCGCTCTAAACAGGAATGGAGTTCTTGTACCTATCTAAGTTTGTTCTAATTCCTTTTCTAGTTTAATAGTGAGTACTCTACTGTTTCTAACAAGTAAAATAAAAAGAGGAAAGGACACATAAGGGAAGTATGCATATACACCGTGCTCCAAATTATTATGCAAGTGATATTTTCAGTCAGTCAGTATAATTTTCAAGTCAAGAACTATTTACAGTATAAATCAAATTTTACCGAACAAAGCTCCCCATGAGAACAGTATTTGTTTAAAAAAAATAAAAATCTCAAAATGCACCGTTCCAAATTATTATGCACAGCAGATTTTCTAAACATTTTATGGATTATAAAGAACTGCAGATGGCCATTCTTTGATTGTGCAGCATTAAGTGGTCACATGTACTAAAATCAAAAGTTATTTTAACAGACCGAGTTACATGTTAAGATAGGACCCCTTCTTTGATATCACCTGCACAATTCTTGCATCCATTGAACTTGTGAGTTTGTGGAAAGTTTCTGCTTGAATTTCTTTGCAGGATGTCAGAAAACCTTCCCAGAGCTGCTGTTTTCATATGAACTGCATTCCACCCTCAGATCTTCTGCTTGAGGAAACTCAAAAGGTTCTCAATAGGGTTGAGGTCAAAGGAGGATGGTGACCATACCATGAGTTTCTCCCCTTTTATGCACATAGCAGCCAATGACACAGTGGTATTCCTTGCAGCATGAGATTGTGCATTGTCATGCATGAGGATGATTTTGCTACAGAAGGTACAGCTCTTCTTTCTGAACCATGAAAGAAAGTGATCAGTCAGAAAGTCCATATAATTTGCTGAGGTAATTCTCACACCTTCGGGGACTATAGAGGGGCTGACCAGCTCTCTCCCAATGATTTCGACCCAAAAAATGACTCCACCACCTCCTTGCTGATGTCACAGCTGTGTTGGGATGTGGTGGTCATCCACCACCAATCCACTACTGCGTCCATCTGGACCATCCAGGGTTGAACAGCAATCATCAGTGAACAAGTCTGTTTGAAAATTAATCTTCATGTACGGCTGGGCCCACTGCGACCGTTTCTGCTTGTGAGCTCCGGTTAGGGTTGGCCGAATAGTAGGTTCATGCACCGCATTGCACCGCAAGGGGTGGGCAATCCTGGTCCTGGAGGGCCGGTGTCCTGCAACTCTTAGATGTCTCCCTGGTCCAACACACTTGAATCCAACAGCTGAATCACCTCCCAAGTGAAGTCAGGTTCTCCAGATTCCTGCTAATGACCTCATTATTTGACCCAGGTGTGTTGAAGTGGAGATGTATCTAAAAGTTGCAGGAGACCGGCCCTCGAGGCCTGGAGTTGCCCACCCCTGTTCCGGAGGATCCTCCACCTTGAGGTTCCAGAGGAACCAGCAGCTTCAAATAACTGTTTGCTGCTTTGTAAGGGCATTTTAACAGCTGATCTCTTAATCTGATGAATTTGAATGAACAGAAACCTTCCTCATTATGCCTTTATCTATACAAACCCATCTTTGTTCTGAATAAGCCACAAATCTCTTCATAGTATGATAACGCTTCAGTTTCCGTTAAATATCTAATGTTTTCATCCCTTGTCATACTGCACTACACTATCTGATGATTTTCGGCAGCAGAGTGATCCTTTCTCTTTCCCATATTGCTTGAAACCTGTGGCCTGTTTAATAACGTGGAACATCCTTCTTAAGTAGATTTCCTTTAATTGAGTTCACCAGACAAACTAATCAATCCAGCTCTCTGAAATTAATTATAGTGATTCAAAGAGCCTTGACACACAGTACCATCTATAAATTTAATAGCACAAGAAAAAATGTAATCTTCATGAACCTTAAATCCAATTTGCATAATAATTTGGAACACAGTATAGTAACATTCAGACAAAACAAAGACATGGGTTGAATGCGGTCACGTCAATGAGTGTATGTGCTTGCTGTATTTGAGCTTGCTGTGTTTGTGCATTGCATTTATATGGCCATGATTCGTGAAGCTCAATCTCCCGGCATGCGTCCGATATGATGGTGTTATCTAGCATCATGTCCTTGGGAGTGCCCAGCTCCACAAACACATGGATGATAAGAGGAGGGGGTGAGGTGGGAAGGAGTGTTATGTTTACATATCTTTTAGTAGATTTGAAGCATGCAGCTCTTCCAAGGTTAACACAGGAAAGTAAATTCAGAATGTTTTAGATCAGGTAGATTTGACATTTCAATCTCCCCTAAAGTCTCACTGATACAGCTCAGTTCATCCCAATTACTCAAATTAGTGTGGCCGTTCCACTGAACCAAAGCTAGCAACTTCTTCAAGATCGATTCCATCCTGCTAGTGAGAATTAGAGTTCTCTCAGCTAGGCTGCAAGTCTAAGCAAAACACGTATCCAACTTGTGTTTCTGTCCCACACTTGCATAACAGTCTCAGTGTTCAGTAGCCAGCCCAATCCGTCACAAATTTATCAATATGCCAGGGTCTAACACGAAGTGTTTAATTAAAATCCAGGGTGTATCCCGCCGGGTATGTCCCTGCAGGACAAGAGGCTCTCCTGTGCCCAGTCTTCTCGTTGAGAAAATGTTATCAATATCACTGAGAGACTGGTTGACCAGATCCATAATTTGTAGATTTGGACAATGTGCAAAAGATGTGTGGATAAAAGTACCATTGGACAGATGGCATAAAATATTAAAGCAAGTAAAAATTGGATGGCCCACTTATGATAGAGATTGTCTCCCTGCAAGTATGGATAAGAGATTCACACAGTGGTCACAAAAAGGCACAACAAATTACTGTAAGATTACAAAAATTAACAAAATGAAATAGATTTAAATAACTTCAATATAATTAAAACCTGGAAAAATGTGACCTCCAGCTAAGACAAGATTACAATAAGAACATAAAGATTTTGGAGGACTAATTAAAATCCTATTAGAATTATGCAACCGAAGAACTCCCCCTGCTGCCCCCCCCAAAAAATAAATAAATTTTAAAAAATCAATATTCTGACTATATTTATGTCTACAAATGAGAAAATTTAACACAACATAAATTGAGGTTAAATTGGAAAAAGATGCCAAAACAACAGTAACTGATGATGGTTAAATATGTGCAATTCTGTGATTCACGCCTCAAGTTCTGGACTCTGAATGGAATTTTCTTGGAAAAGCACGGTATGCTTTTTTTTTGTTACCCCTAACTTTAAAAGTAAACAAATGTAATGACCCTGAAAAGGCAAAATGTTGGAAGAACTGTGTGAATGTGTTTGCAGGACATTTCCATGTTTTTCGGAAATGTACTAAAATTGCACCCTACTGATCAGAGGTAATAAAAAAAATCAATACTACGATGGACTTATCCTGTGATTGTACTGTGGTCTACTGAAGAAGTTGCATAGGTATCTTCTATTAATATTACTAGTGGGTGCAAAGCTAGTGCAAGCTATAACTCGCAAGTGGCTTGATGTGGAACCACCATCACCATTGGACTGGAAGGAAATAATTAAGGAAATACATGCAATGGAGAGACTGACTTTTTCATTAAGACTTGCTGCTTATAAATACAATAAATATTGGAAGAAATGGAACATCCATCGGAGCTTGGCGTCAAATGTATGATCAATGTAATTACATCTTTTCTGTTGACTGTGAATGTACTCACATTTGGTTTTAAGCTATTTTACTGTTATTATTATTACTACTTAATTGCTCTTGTCCAACTAGACACTCTGTAATTTGTGTTAGAGGGGGTCTGAATTTTCAATGTATGTATATTTCTAAAACTGCCAAAAATAAAAAATAAAGTAAAAAAAAAAAAAAAGGTGGAGTGCTGATCGTGGAGTGCCATCATTTCTGTTATGAGATCTTTAATCACTTCAGCTCTTGTATTCTCTCTGGAAAATTTTTATGTTTCCTCAAAAGCTTCACCAATAGACTCGAGTTCCGGTGGTTTCCTTAAGACTAACTTGTTGCTATCATTTTTAGCACTGTGAGCGTCTTAAAATGCTTTGAATACTGCAGCAAAGCCAGCAGTTCATCTTTCTCTCCAAAACCGTAAAGAACTTCCAAACTACAACCTTTACGGTTTCTGTTTACTGACAAGATGGGCTGAATTCACTTGGTATTGAAAATTCCCAGTTTGAAAGTCGTTCTGACCTTTTTTGTTTATATGTCTGTTTGCGTGTAACACCCTGGGGTAATTGTTATATATATATATATGTATATATATATTTTTTTTTTAATAAAATTATGACCATTTTTAAAAATCATTTATTTCCAATAAGGACGTTATTTTCACCAGTTATGCTGACACCACTTGAACTCTGTACAGGTCTCATGCAGGAAAGGCAGAGTTTTATCAAAATATGTCAATGTCAAATTTATTTATATATCACTTTTAAAAACAGGTTTAAAACTGCACCAGAGTGCTGTACAAAAATGATAACAGAATAAGTTGATAAAAAGAGAAAGAAAAAACATACAAAAAACAATAACAGTAATAAGTAAATAAAATAAAAATAAAACATCACTGTAACGGGGCTTGATACTGTAACGGAAAAGTTACAGTATCAAGCCCCAATTAAATGCCAAAGAATAAAAATAAGTTTTAAGAAGCGATTTAAAATGATCCAGGCTGTGGGCTTCTGGAAAGGTAGATTATTCCAGAGAATATGAACAGCAGCAGCAACAGAAAAAGCCTGATCTCCTTTGCTCTTAAGTCGAGTCCGAAAGGCTTTTTATTATTTATTATTTAATCTTCAGGAAGGGGCAAACCCATTCAAGGGGCAAACCCATTCAACACTTTTTAAGTTGTTAAAAGAATCTTAAAATGTATCCAATATGCAACAGGCAACTAGCGTAACAAGGCCAATATTGGCCTTATATGGTCAAACGTCTGGCTGCCTGTAAGAAATCGCGCTGCTGCATTCTGGATCACTTGAAGACGCTGTGTCAGGGATTTTTCTATGCCTTTATATAATTAATTACAATAATCATGATGTAAATGAAGGCATGAATAATTCCTTCAAAATCCTTAAAACAAAAATAGGACTTTACCCTTGCTAAAAGCCACAGGTGGTAAAACCTTGATTTAACAACTGAACTAACTTGTTTGTTGAATTTTAAACAGCTATCAAAGATAACACCAAGATTTCTGGCAGCAGTCAGACAAAATGGTTACAATATTTGGTTACTCAACCAATAAGTTGAGTAACCAATAATATTGAGTATTTATCAATAATAAATATTGAGTAAAGTAGGAATGTTTTGACCAAATAATATTAATTGAGTAGGCCTGTCACGATAGCAAATTTTGCTGAGCGATTAATTGTCTCAAAAATTATTGCGATAAACGATAATATTGTTTGAAGATCTTTTTACACTGATTTAATGGAAATGACGTAATAATGCATGAGGTTTCTTGTCAAAGATAGATACACTTTATTTTCAAAAGAACACTTAAACACTGAAACTGATAAACAAAATAAACAAAACAACCAAAAACAAAAATAAAATGGATTCTCAGTCTCCATTAACAAAAAATGTACTGGAAAAAAAACTAAACAACATAAAGCCAAAATGGAAATAAATACTGCATTCAACCAAAGGAGTGCAAATTATGAAGTCTGTATATTATGTTGCCCTTCAGTAATAATTAGATTTAAATGGAGAAGATGGGCACATCCCACTACCTGATGCAATAGTTCACACTACATGATTTTTTGCTCCTATTTTTCCCCTTATGACAACCTTAGCACGTTGGTCTTTCTAAGATTGTGTGGTGTGTTACGGTAGATCGTCGTTGCCGCTCCGATCCAAATCAGGGGTTTTCCCCGACTGGGAGCTTAACGCAGCCTGTTGAATGTGACAGGTAGCCAATCAGAAAGCGCGGATTCTCCTCCGTGTTTTCTGAGGGGAAATTACAGAGAGGAATCCCAAACAGCTGACACGGCACAACCCGAAGTCCAGCGGACATTGGAGATGATACGTGGAAACAACATTAATGTTTATTCAACATGCAAACAATATAGAAATGACAAGAGGAGGAGTTGGAGCGAAATTACTACCGCAGTTGATAAACCCGGTAACTTTTCAGCTGTTCTTCGTTAACGTGACATAAATAGGTTCTAATGATTTTCATTCAGTCAGGACTTTACACTGACACTAGCCACATGCATTGCAGGTAGATTGTAGTAAAGCATTGATTAATGCCTGGTTTTAAAATTAGTTAACTGAACTTGTAGCCATTATTTTGTGCCCATTGTTGGACACCACACCGCAGGACCGAACCCGATCGAACCGTTATACCTAGGATTTCTGTCGGCTAATGTGTGGTCTATGTCAGGTTTTGAAAATGGGCCGACAATCGGCTGACAGCTCTAAGATCGTGTAGTGTGCGCTGGGCTTTACACTAAGGAAATGAGGAAGGGAGGAGTCAGTGGAGAGCACCGGAGTTGAGCCCTTTTTCATTCAGTGTCATTAGCTGAAAGAGAAAAAGGTCGGAAGAGACGATAATGCCGATAATTAAAATGACGTCGATAGCTTTAATTTATCGTACGATTTATCGATTTATCGTTTATCGCGACAGGCCTATTATTGAGTTTTGTTGTGACTGAGGTAAAGAAAATTTAGGTCCATCCATGATTTAACTTCAGCTAAACAATCAATTAGATAAAACAACCACACCACAAGTTATCAGTGATGTTTGTTTGTTTGCAACGTGACGTCAAGCACACAATATTCTGCTCCCTAGCTCCCTGCTAGGGCATGCAAAAAACTGTTCTGTTGTTAATATAATGCCCTAAATTTTAAATGTGTTTGACATGCAAAAGAATGTGATCTGCAAAATAAAATCAAAATCACCTAATTTAGACAAAAATATACAAAAAACTTGTAGACACAATGCAGCAAGTATTCAATCAAAAGGACAACTGTAAAATCTGCAGTGAGTAATACAATATTTAACAGTAGGCATAAATAAAATAGGCATAAAGTCAAATATCACAACACTGTTTCCTTTTTTACTTGACTTTATTTGACATAGCCCTTAATTCAAAGTCAAATGTAGGTTGCATTCCAATAAACAATTCTAAGTTACTAAATCAAAACTACCTGAGAACATGGCTATTTGTTTTGTGCATCTTAAAAAATTTTGCAAAGTGGTAAAGAGAGAACGACAGCGCTAAGATTTGCTTCCTGGATCTGATTGGTTGTTTCTGATTGAACTAAGTACTTTTGCAGAATACATGGAAGAGGCAGAGGAGCTGTATTTTTTTCACAGATTATCCATCTCAGTAGGGCATAGCAGTGGTCCAACAGAAAGAGCAGTGGAACCAAACGTCCTCTACCGCTCGTCATCTAGTCCAATGGCCTGGATTATTTTTCAGGTTACCTGCTTAGCATTCTGACCATCATGCTCATCCAGATGAGTGTTGGCAATTATGCACCGTTTTGCCTGCTCCGGTTGACTTTTTTCCTGCAGTGAAACTCGACACATCTATACTCCTTTAAGTACTTGTTTTTTGGGAGGGGGTTTTCAAGTGTCGTTAAATTCAGTGTGTCGATGCAATTTAAAGTGATTCACCCTCAAGGTATTTTTCCGTCAGAAGACGCAAATGTCCCCATTCACTCTGAAAACATTAAAGATTAACATGACATTGCTTCCATGCGCAATGTGAAGGAAAGCGGAACATGTGTTGCACATGGGGCCTCTGCAGGGTGCGAAGTATGAGATACAGGTGATCGGTTTTGTGATTGGCAACAAGAGTGATCAGCAATCATATACTTTTTCACGAAAATCAGATGATTATGATCGGTGGCCAATCGATTGGCACAACACTAATTGCAATGCATTGATAAGTCAAAATTTTGTTGAAATGAAGCACCTGGGACAATGTCATCTTCCAGCGTTGTACGCATTACGGATGTTGTCATTCTGTTTGTAATTGGACATCCTAGAACACTCGCGACTATTAATGAGCAAACATGACATAATTTGGGATCAGTCACATTAACCTGCCAAACGATGGTTATTTTTATCTTGACCTAACTTATCATCTAGCCAATTGTGCACTTCTACTTCAAGCTCAGGCCTTCTATCAGAGGCCTCAGAGCCAGAGGGTTCTATCCAGGATGTTAGCCGTTCTTAGGCTTGCACTCTACTGGGATCATGTCAACAACATAACTTTATTTGAAATAGACATTTGTCGACACCTAGGCAGCGGGATGGCTGCCATCTTGCAGCATCACTGTGTTACCTGAGACATTTGGTGAGGCACAGATGTCGGCAGACATGTTGAAGGATTCACATGGCAGACATTTACACACAAATATAAATGCATCACTACAAATAACATTTTTGGCAATGTCATTTGTGTTAAGTTTGAGCATCTGTTGCTGTAAGACAACATTGCATTATCATGTAAAATGTAAGTTCATAATACTTGGAGTACATTAAACAAATAAAGCAGCGTTGGTGACCCTCACAGCTCAGCTCTGGCTTAATGGCGACCGCAGGACCTCCAGCAAATGCCACCAAAACTTCGTCATCAATCTCACTCAGACACCGCACCAGTCTACTAGGCAACACAACTCAATATGTCGAGCAGTGCTCTTTGATGATACATAAAAAATTTTTTAAAAAATCTAATGCAATTTTGCTGATGTATTTTGTTGACTTTGGAATAACCTGGGGGCGCAGTGGAGTCAATTCACAATTTAATGCTTTTGGCCTCTTTAGAGGTTAAAGGTCAATCATAAAGTTTGGTTGCAAATCGGATGATGTATATGTGAGACAGAGCCAATCGTTTGCAAACAGGAAGGGATTAAAAGTCACCATTAGGCCACTCCCACGTGCACTAGCCAGCAGTTAGTGTTTAGAGAAGGATTTACCATCATGTTGTTCTGTGTCATTAAACAGGTTTAGACTTGTATGAATCAGGCATCTTAGACTTGTATGAATCAGAGTAAAAGGAAGAAAACTAGCAGGAAAACGGGTGACTTCGTGTTGAAAGGGGGTATGCTGAAGGTGATGTCACAAATTGGCTGCATGAATGTGAGGAGTTCTGGTCTGTTGTGACACAAAGTTTGATGCAGCTCTGAGCTTGTCTGTGAAAGTTACTCCATCTTGATGTTTCATGGTGAATGGTCAGATTTTGAGGCTTGGTCCTGCCCACGTTTTATGCAGGAAACCTATTTTGATAACATTTAACCTTTAAGGCCTCAAGACTTTACTGAGTGATTCTGAAGTCTGTATGTCAAAATGTGTAGGAGGACTTCGCTCAGTTATAATGTGTAAAAGGGAAAATGGCAACTTTGATCCAAAATATCTGACTTCCTGTTATGTTTGGACCATGGCACCAACAGAGTTTTTGGTCCATCCTTGCAAGATACATCTATTCCAAATTACTCAATTCTCAGTCAAAGTATGGCTTGGGGCTGATTTCTTAAAGATTTTTAGGAGACACTGTGGAGGAATTAAGCCATGTCCACCAAATATTACACTGTATTCCTGTTGAGGGCCTAATTATTGCACAACAGCCCTTATCAATAGGAATACAGCACACACAAATATTAAATTTACAAGAAATTTGTGAGGGCTGCACAGTGGCGCAGTTGGTAGCACTGTTGCCTTGCAGCAAGAAGGTCCTGGGTTCGATTCCCGGCCGGGTCTTTCTGCATGGAGTTTGCATGTTCTCCCTGTGCATGCGTGGGTTCTCTCCGGGTACTCCGGCTTCCTCCCACAGTCCAAAAACATGACTGTCAGGTCAATTGGTTTCTCTAAATTCTCCCTAGGTGTGAGTGTGTGTGTGCATGGTTGTTTGTCCTGTATGTCTCTGTGTTGCCCTGCGGCAGACTGGCGACCTGTCCAGGGTGTACCCCGCCTCTCGCCCGGTACGTAGCTGGAGATGGGCACCAGCAACCCTCCCGACCCCATTAGGGACAAGGGTGAACAGACAATGGATGGATGGATGGGAAGAAATTTGTGATATGTTAAGCAGCCCTAGTTAACATTCTGTTTATATAGTGCCAATTGACAATGTCGTCTCAAGGCACTTCACAAAAACTTATTTCAATTCAATCATACATACATTTAAACTTATCCAAGTTATTAACAGGGCAGTATTCTAAATTAGGCAAGCTCACTCCGCCCCAATGCAGGAGTAGAGCAAACTTCCAACAAACACGATTATATGGTGATGGTCTCTGTGTTACCTGTGACATTTAGTGAGGCATCTTTGAATTACCAGTCAACATTAAGGCAAAGAAGATAGGCAAAATATTTCTAATGAGTCATTCATCAGCTCCATTATTTCACCAAGGCAGAAAATGACATTAAAGTCCAAGGTCTTGAGGAGTGCTAAATCACTTAAAAAATGAATGCATTTCATACGAGCCCATAAAGGCGAGTTTAATTTTTGTTTGTTCCATAACATGGCAATATTAGTTTAAACATGATGGTTTTATTTTGTTTTTAATGCATGAATATTGTCAGTTATTCCATCACAATGTACAAACGGAAGGGAATGGATCTCCTCTCTACTGTACTGCAGCCTGCTGTGAAAGTGGGAGGGGCTCATGGCAGCTCTCACTACTCACTGTACTATCGGTGTTTTCACGTTTTGTTACTAAAGTCTCCAATAAGCAGAGGTGGAAATTAAATATTTTCTCAGCCACTCAGACATTTAACCAGCCACTGTTTTTTTTCTTTCAATTACAAACCCCACAGTACAAGCAAATGACATAAAATATATGATTTATTCTTAACTCTTATGAAAACCAATTTACTGACAATAAGTTTACTGTACTTATGTATGTATACAGACTAATTTAACATAAGGATGGATACCTTAACAGAGGTGTAATGCAATAAGTTCACTTGAAGTAATTACTAACAGCAAATTTAACTACACAACCCTAACATTCTTGCAATTATTTTCTATGTTGAACTTTTCCACATTTTTCTACAACTCCCCCAGATAGTATTTATTGAAGATGTGTCTAGTCATTTTTTAAACATTTTCAAATGGTATCAATAGCTGTTTTCTAACTGTTCTGTTTGTTGTTCCTTACTTATTACGTTTTCTATTGAAATTGTTACAATTATTCTTATTACTGAAAACATCTCAAAACGTGTTCATTATTAATTCTACGGGCCGTCATCATTGCTCTGTTGTCCCCATATCTGTCAAGTCTCCCGTTTTAATATAAACTACTGTATATTACCTCTTGTATTTTATATCCCTCTCCACCACCTCCCCTCCCATGTTAGCTTCTCTCCCTCCCCGCCTTTACGGTAGCACCCTCTGTGACGTTACTGTGTGGTAATTAACATATCAGTTTGACACATTTTTCTGAATGGGCTTATGCGCATTTTAGCTTTAGTTGTCGTAGTTTTTCTGACCCGCCTCATCTCGTTTCCACTCAGTGTTCTCGGACTATGGTTAGCTGAAATGGTGCTATTTATAACCTCAGTGGAGAGAGGCAGGCCCAGGAGGACTGAGGAATTTCTTTAGATAAGCCCAATGTCCGTCAATGAAATCAACTAATGGACTGCCGCGGTCGATAAAAATTATATTTGATATATATATGTTTTTGTTAAATTATGACACCCTTGGTCCGTCCCATAGTATGTGCATCAGTCTGTAGTCCAGACTGTCACTCCTCCCCTGGACATAAGTTCAAACTGAATGCAGCTTTTTTTTTTCAGTTCAAATTGTTAACCCGCCACGATGGCGGGTGCGTTGCTCCAATTTACACGCCACTTCAGACTTTTACCCGCATTTGGCCAGTGGCGGGTGCTAATTTCCACCTCTGCCAATAAGCCATGTAAATTTGTTAAATTCCACATAATCTTTCATAAAACTATCTCAGTACTCCTCCTTTGGTCAAATAGTCCCTAAGCAGCTGAATTCTCAGATTTGTTTAAAATGGTATGGCTTTTCATAGCTTGGAACGGGATTTGAGTATAAAACCATCTCTTTCGGACACACTGCTCTGCCCAATGGTGAGTCAGTAGATAGAATAGTGAGAGTGGCTGCAGTGAGGGTTGATCATAGCATTACTCAGCTTTCCAAATGTGATTTTTTTTTTTTTTTTTTTGCAATGTGGACATGGAGTAGAATGGGTCTCTTCTGCTCTGAGTGTTGGCGATGGTACATTGTAGGACGGACAACTGACTGCAGTGTTTGGGAAGAGCTCAATGCTTGCTTGCTGCTTACTCAGGACCACCCCTGCTCTAGAACATTCCTGTTCTAGTTTTCATAAAAATTGCTGATTCAGAGCTTAACTTTGTGTTTGACTTAGCGGAGGCGTTCAAGAGATGTGTTTGACCAAATGGGTTCCCGTCCTTAACTGCTGCTAGTCCTTACTCAGTACCAGTTCTTTGTGTTTTCGCCATGACTGGAAATTCCAGAGTTTGAAATAGTGCTGTTGAACCAGTGAAAAGAACCCCTTTTGTTCATCGATAGCTTTTGTCAGGAGCTCTCAATGAGTTCATTGCAGCAAATCAAAACCTGAGCGACAAGAATAAAAATGCATAACTCTGTTTTTGATCAAATCTAAAACAAAAACAAAAATCTATGCTTCAGCAATAAAATCAGATTACCACAAGAATAAGTAATCATTACAATTTAAGTAAATATGTCACTTACAGCTGATAATTTCCCCCACAACCCATAAATACCTTTATGACTAATTTCTTTAACACTGTTGATCGTTTATTATCCTCCTAATAAACCTTGCATTAAAAGTTGTCTTTGATTCCCGTTTTCCAGCTGCTGGATAACAGATAAAGTCTGATGGCATCATACAGAATCAGTTTTTTTTTCATATGGTTGCTTTATTTTTATTCAGTGAAAAGTTTGCTAAAAGACAGTTCTGAATTCTGTATTGCAGACCAGCATTTTGCTGTGTTAGTCCTATTTTCTGTATTTAGTCTTTAATAATTGTCAGGGTGTCTTTCTAATCACTTAATTGGCCGGTTTATAGGCCTGACCCCAGTGTGACATTAAATTGACAGCATGCAGTCTCTCTAATGCTGTCAACCCACATTAAAGTTATAACACCACAGTCTTACTAAAACTACACATGAAGATAAATTAAATTAACAATTAAACAAATATTTGTATTCACCTTTTTATCACGAGCTCTACACAGGTCGTTATGTGCCATATTTAAAAATATGTATAAAAGCTACAAAGACCTTACCTTGTTACAGTGACGGCCAATACCCATGAGAAAGTTGTCCGGTTTGATGTCTCTATGGATGAAGTTCTTTGTGTGTACATACTCAATTCTGCTGATCATCTGGGGGGAAAAAACATCAAAAGGAGGGTGGGGGAAAAGCGCATGAGTTGCTTACCATTCAGTTATTACAGAACTATTTACAGAAACTGTTAGGAAACTACTGGCTCAGAACCTGTCTGATTTATGAAGAAGTTTCTCCACTGGCAAGTCTCACTGTAACCGGCTAATGTGCGGTTCACTGCAGTGGTGAGTTTTTCCTCCCTACTGTGGGAGAGTGGGTGGGCCATGAGCCCAGCAGCTGTGAACGACTCTGACATTTGCAGCGACACTTAGCAACAAAGAACTATAAGTGGTTCTGATGGACTCAAACCCACATTTCATTTTGACCCAAATATAATGGGAAAAAAATTCAGATGAGATTTTCTTTTCTTTTTTTTTTGCTATGCATATTCTGGCATACAAGATTTTTTAATGTGAAACTATTTAGATTTAGGTAAAGCTGTTAACCACTCCTGAAATTTGACTTTATGTTTTTCAAAATCGACTATGTTTTTCAAAATCCAACAAATAATAAAATGCAAATCACAACAAAAAATGCTTAAATATTTCTATTTAAGCATCAGGCGCCTCTGGGGTTTAGCAATCCAGTCAGCAATCGTGACAATTCAGAAAGAACGGTAGAAAAATGATTTTCTACAAAATGGTACACAGCTCACTACACTGAACTTAATTGATATCAGAGATCAATGTCAGGAAAAATTTTCATATTTGTGCATCCCCAACAATTGCTTTTCTTTTGGAGCTGCACTGTGTTTTTGTAGATTTAGAGAAAGCATTTGCCAGGATTCCAAGAGAGGAGCTGTGGTACTGCATGAGAAAGTATGGATATCTTAGAGTGGTGACATGTATGATAACTGTAAGATTGTGGTGAGGTGTGCTGTAGGAGTGACAGAAAAGTGGGACTTCACCAAGGATTGGTTCTGAGCCCTTTCCTATTTGCTGTGGTGATGGACAGGTTGATAGATGAGGTTAGAAAGGAATCTCCATGGACTATGATGTTTGCAGATGACATTGTGGTCTGTGTTGAGAGCAGAGAAGAGTTGGAGGAAAATCTCGAGAGATGAAGGCTTGCCCTTGAAAGGAGAGGAGTGAAGGTTAGCCATAGCAAGACAGAATACATGTGTGTGAATGAGAAGGACCCAAGTGGAGACATGAGGTTACAGGGAACAGAAATAAAGGTGAAAGATTTTAAGTACTTAGTGTCAACAGTCCAGAACAACGGTGAGTGTGGAAAAGAAGTGAAGAAACGTATCCAAACAGGTTGGAGCAAGTAGAGTGTCAGGTGTGATGTCCAATAAAAGAGTATCAGCGAGAATGAATGGAAAGGTGTACAAGACGGTAGTGAGACCAGCAATGCTGCTTGGTTTAGAGTCAGTGGCAATGACGAAGAGGCAGGAGGCAGAGCTGGAGGTAGCAGAGATGAAGATGTTGAGGTTCTCTTTGGAAGTGACAAGGATGGATAAAATCAGAGGAACAGCTCATGTCAGATGTGTAGGAGATAAAGTCCGAGAAGTCAGATTGAAATGGTTTGGACATGTACAGAGGAGAGACAGTCAATACATCAGTAGACGGATGCTGAAGATGGACCTGCCAGGCAAGAGACCTAGAGAAAGACCAAAGAGGAGATTTATGGATGGAGTGAAAGAGGACATGAAGATAGCTGGTGTGAGAGAAGATGTGGAAGATAAGGTTACATGGAGATGGATGACTCGCTGTCATTTTAGGGGTAGCGATCCCTAAAGGAAAAACCCGAAAGAGAAAGAAGAAAATTAATCTGTAGTAATAATAGCTCACTTTTGAAGTAAACCTGGACAAAAACTGTACAGAAGTCTGAAATTATATTAAATTTAATAATAAAGCACCAGGCTCAACTTTCGTGCATATTAAGACGGCAGAGGAAAAGATCCAAAATATGGAAGAAGTCATCACAGCTATGCTAAAGCTACACGCCAAGATGGAGGACAAATTGCTGTATCTGGAGAGTCTATCCAGATGTGAAAACAATAGAATGTATGGGGTGCTCGAGGGATCCGAGTAGGAATGGACAATGATGATCTCGTTTATAGAAACCTTACTATGTGAAGGTCTTGAGTTAAATGATGACATCCCCAATCTCTAGTTTGAAAGAGCTCATCGGTCAGTGGGGTCGCCATTTCCATCATAATTAAGTTCTAAAGTTTCAGAACTAAAATGACAATACTCCTCAAAGCCTGGCAGGGGGAGGGGTTTACCTGCCAAGAAAACCACATAACTTGGATCACTACTATCCACCTATCATAATTCAAAGATGTAGGGAATATACAGAAATCCACAAAGTATTGAAAGAACATAATGTCCACTTCCAGACCCTCTTCCCCACATAGCTGAGCGAGGAAAAGGGTCTGTGGTACAACAACCTACCTTGTTGTAGGTTGTCATACCACAACCTACGACAAGGTAGAGGAGTCATCACAAGGCCTGCTGAGACAAGGCTTCACCGTGACAACCATCAAACCTCCAGAGACGCTCATGGGGCAGGTACAGCAGCTGCCCTGGAGTAGAGAGGACCGACGAAGGGCGCATTTAAAGCCGGCCAGGGTTCCAACTACAAGGAGAGGCTGCAAACCTTCATGGGAACATCAGTGGGCCACTCCAGAACTTAGAGAGGATCTACCCCAGATAAAAGATAGCCGGAAGAATTGTGAAATACAGTGTATCACAAAAGTGTACAGTGAGTACACCCCTGACATTCTGGCAGATATTTAAGTATACTTATTCAGGGGGAAACACTGACGAAATGACACCTTGACAAAATGAAAAGTAATGTGTGCAGCTTATATAACAGTGAAAATTTATTCCCTCAAAATGACTCAACAAATACAGCCATTAAAGTCTCAACCCCCGGCAACAAAATTGAGTACATCCCTAAGAGACTACACTCCTAAATGTCCAAATTGAGCACTGCTTGTCATTTTTCCTCCAAAATGTCATGTGACAAGTTAGTGTTACTAGGGTTCAGGTGTGCAAAGGGAGCAGGTGTGTTCAGTTTTGAAGTACAGCTTTCACATTCTCTCATACTGGTCACTGAAAGTTCCAACATGGCACCTCATGGCAAAGAATTCTCTGAGGATCTTAAAAGAAGAATTGTGGCGCTACATGAAGAGGGCCAAGGCTACAAGATGATTGTACCCTGAAACTGAGCTGCAGCACAGTGGTCAAGATCATCCAGCATTTTAAAAGAGCAGAATCCACTCAGAACAGACATCGTGTTGGTCCTCCAAAGAAGCTGAGTGCACGTACTCAGCATCACATCCAAATCCTGTCTTTGAAAGACAGGCACAGGAGTGCTGTCAGCATTGCTGCAAAGATTGAAGAGGTGGGGGGGTCAGCCTATCAGTGCTCAGACAATTCGCAGCACACTACATCAGATTGGTCTGCCTGGCTGTCAACCCAGAAGGAAGCCTCTTAAGTCTGTACACAGGTAAAGTCTGTACACTATCTTTGTACTCCTCATTTGAGGAGTACAAAGATAAGTGTGTGATGCCTACAGTCAAGCATGGTGGTGAGAACGCCATGGTCTGGTGCTGCATGAGTGCAGGAGGTGTTGGGGAGTTATATTTTACTGAGAGACACATGACTTCCAATACGTACTGTGAAATACAGAAGCAGAGCAGGATTTCCTCCCTCTGGAAACTGGGTCACAGGGCAGCGTTCCAGCATAAAAATGACCCCAAACACACCGCTAAGATGACCACTGCTTTATTGAAGAGGTTGAGAGAAAGGGTGATCAAAAATGTCTCCAGACCTAAACAAAATATCACATCTTTGGGAAATCCTCAAGTGGAAGGTGGAGGAGCACAAAGTCTTGAATATCCACAAGCTCCATGATGTCATCATAGAGGACTGGAAAAGCATTCAGTAACATTATGTGAACCTCTGGTAAACTCCAAGCCCAGGAGAGTTAAGGCAGTTTTGGTAAACAATGGTGGCCACACAAAATATTGACTCTTCAGGAACTTTCACTAAGGGGTGTACTCACTTTTGTTGCCAGTGGTTTAGACTTCAATGGCTGTATGTAGAGTTATTTTGAGGGAAAAATAAACTTACACTGTTATATAAGCTGCACACAGACTACTTTTCATGGTGTCAAAGTGTCATTTTGTCCCATGAAAAAATATACTTTAATATCTGCAGGAATGCCACAGGTGTACCCACCTTTGTGATAAACTGTATCTTGAACTGTATTATGATTGTAACCAGTGGTAGAGATCCACTACTGAATAAACTGGATTGTTCGGGACAAATTTTTTTGTGGTTGGGACATATTTTTTGAATGGTACAAAATTATGCAAGACCAACTAACTGCAACATTAGTTAAAATGAAAACAAAAATATTCCCTTGTAGGGTTTCCCCTAGAAAACTTGCTAAGCCCAGTGGTCGGGGCACCAGGGCAGTCCACCAGCGGAAAGCTCTTTTTTTCTTAAAAAATGTTTTGTTGACAGGAAATGTAAAAATATTACTGGGTAATTATATTACTGGAAGAGATTGCTTACAATGCTTAAACACACACTGTAGACTTAAAATCAACAAACCAAAAAAATACTAATAAATATAAATTTCTTGTACATCTGTTAAATTCCGAATAAAGTTATGATCCAGTGGCTCCATAAATGCTAATATTTTAACACGGACCACAGATATACAAATGCAACATTTATTTATTGAGATTATCAATGCTGCTAAATTTGATATGGTTTGATGCATCATGTAACCAGGAAAATAATAAAAATGATATAAAACCATAACTACAAGGCAAGCACGAAAGCTCCTCACCGGGCTGAACCTGAGGTTAGCGCTGGTTCATTAACCACTAATACACTGGGCAACCGAGAACACATACCTAAACTTTACAGCGTAGACAGACATAGCAACATACGTTGGACAGCGTATTGAGATGTAAACGCCACACATAACTATTCGTTCACAAAAATAAATCAATCTCACCACCCCCTCAACACGCACCTCTCAATTCGCGACAAGTTATTCCTGCGGTTCGCATAGAGCTGCGCAACCAGAGCTAAAGCGCTGGGTTTTAAACGCCTACCTTGAGTTCTCCAAAGAAACATAAATCCTCACAGGAAGTTGATGTAAATATCCATACAGGTTAGCCTGTGTCCAGTTTGAGTGAAAGGAGGAGTGCGCGATCCGCACTGAGGTAAACTTCATCAAGCAGCATCAGTGTGCGAGGCAACGCACAGAGCTGTGATACTGGTCCAAGCACTGCTGGCTTTAAATGCATAAACTATAAACCCATCTTTAAGAAATAAATCTGCTCCGCTAGTGGAATGCATTTCACTAGCATTTCAAAGCTTGCAATCCGACTGCAAGCTCACCAATCTCTGCTCTTTAACTGCTCTGCTCTCTGACTTAGAAAAAAAAATGAAAGAAAACAAATTAAGCAATTTGTTTATTATTATTTTCCTAAAGACATAAACAAGCAAGGCTTGGCCTGGTGGGGAGCCTATGAAAGCATGGCAGGCTGCCAAGCTTATAATACACTGAGGGAAACTCTGGGCCCCATAAATGCTAACATTTTAACACAGACCAAAGATCTAGAATTTTAACAACTGTTTATCCAGAATGACAATACTATTAAATTTGATTTAATGGTTTCAGCATAGATAAAAGATTTTAAATTGTTTAACATTTAACCTAAGATTTTAAGGAGCTGGCTTGTGGCTTGGACCACAACTACAATGTGATGCTATGAGTTTAATCTTTTGAGATGCATTTGTTCACAAATATATATTTATGTCAACAATTTACAACTATCAGTGATTCCTCTTATGGAATCGGTGGTAATTGATTATCACTGACTTCAATTCCCAGATTCCATTAAATCTATGTTGAAATGCTGTTAGTGGTGCTGATGTTCTAAACAGGAACAGGGGGCTCTCAATTAAAATTCTGCTCGAGGCCCCATACCACATTGGACTGGCCCGGCATGACGAGCTGAATCAGTTGTCGCTACACATCTCTCTGCTGGATGCAGCGGGACAAAGAAATACATTTAATTCATGAGGCGCAAATAGAGACAAAGGTTTTTCATTTTCCAACTGTTGAGTATTTAATAAAAAACTGACATTAGGTTGGCAGAGCCTTAACAAACAGGTTTTCATGATCTCGGCGTGGCCACACTGTGGCGTTGCGAAAAAACAAACAAAAAAACAGTGTGCTGAATGACTGACAGCTCCTTCACGGGCTGAACCACAGAGCGACTAACACACAGTCCCACTGAGGAACACATCCATTAACTACCAGCGCAGACAGAGTCGCGCACTGGCCAGCATGTGAGAGATGTAAATGCACACACCATACATAATGTAGTCACATAAGGTGGTCTTTTTTATATATATATATATATAAAGTGCTTTCAAAATTTGGCTTCCATACAAATGTAATTGACATATTTGTAGCATTAGTAAGCCAACAATGAAATTAAAATTACTGGAGACTTGACCAATTCATTCATTTTGGAAATACAAATGAGACGGGGGTGTTGTGCGTCACCGCTCCTCTTTGCCTTATTTATCGAACCCATGGAACCCATGAGTCAATTGGTCAGGCAAAGGTCAGATATAAAAGGGGTTACAATGACATCTGGGGAGCAAAAACTGTTCTTGTTTGTTGAAGATTATTGATAAGTACAACACAGCCCACACAGACAATCCCAAAACTGATGAAATTGCTAGAAGAATCTCTGGTTACAAAATTAATATAAACAAAACTCAAGTATTAACATTTAACTATGACCCCCGTCTTCAATTAAAACTGGGTACAACTGGAATTGACATGACACCGACTCTGTCCCCATGCGCAAGTAGAGCAAACCCTGACAAACAAACTGTTATTATGGCAGAGGTAATGGAACTCAATGCATTACCAGAGACATTTTTGGGTCATTTTTGCCTTATAAACCAATGCTGAGCCAAAGACTGCAGGCAAGAAAATTCTCTAACGAGTCCTACATTAGGTCTGTAAGCAGGAAATAACGGAGAAATCAAAGGTAAAGTCCAAGAGAAAAAATGACAAGGGACATAAAGTCATACAGCATTTACTGCAGTCCATGTTTTCATGCTGCCATAGGGCTACCATTGGAATCTACACATATAAAATCCAGCATAACTACCTTCACTTATTGATCTGAAAATGATTAGATGTTTAGCATTGTTATTTTAATCAGACTAAGTTGTGTTTATTTGTCGCTTAGCAGTCAGCCTAAAGGCACAGAGCCTTTAAGACATTAGCCAGATTACTTCCAGATAATATATTACATTGTTTAGGTTAAAGCAGCATTCATGACAAAGGGGGTACATAAGTATACTTTTCTTTATTCACATGTGTTTATTTATTTGCCTAATTAACCACTATAAGGCTTGTATTGATTATCAATAAGTGTCGTTATGACAAAAATGGGATGTTTACTTTGGGTTACTTTAGTGCTGACTATAGTTCCAGTCAATCAGTTTAATTTAGCTGGACATGAGGTGGGCTGCAAGCCATGATCCATTTCTTGCATTATTCCAGTCTCCTTTTCGGTTTTTGAAAATGTAATAAATTGTATTCCGCCCTTTACACGTTCTAGGTAGATTGCACATTCCCCACTGACAGCTTGGACCATGACTGTTATTTTCCCCCAAATCTCTCTGACCGCATTGATAAACACCGTCAATATTGTCGGTGGTCAGTTCCTCTACATAAGGGGTGTGTAGTTGCGATGCGGATTGGTTAGTTGCTGACAAATGCCCTGGAATGATTGAGGGAGGATTGCTCTACGTCAGCATTAAAATTTGCAGAATAGAAGACATAAAATTATGAGGTGGTGTGGCTATGATTTTTAATTTTGCACTAAATAGAATTGAAACCTTACAGAAGGATCATGGACAGGAAAAAGATGATTGTTTTTGGTACCTGCAGGGGAAACATTATTTTAATAGACATTTTGAAAAGGTGATAGAAAAAGGTGATTCAAGTTTCATGGAGGTATTTCTATCACAAAGTCCAGATCAGACAGCAAAATAATCTCTAAATTATATAATAGTGGTAATTCAGATGGAACAATATTGCAATTTTTTGTTCCACTCATTCAGAAACAATATCAAGGCAACATGGATGCTTGCTGGAGACTTTGTGGGTCTAAGATTAGGGCTGTTGTAAACAAATATTTTAGTAATCGAGTAATATATCGATTATTCTTACGATTAGTCGAGAAATCTGATAAAAAAAATTATAAAATAAAATATTAATAAATTTGGCATAACACCGGTGTTACTATCGGATATCAACATCAGTCCAGCGTTTTCATTTTTGAGCATCCCCAACAGTTACGTTTTTGTAGTTTAGTAACAATAATAGCTCACTTTCTAAGTTAACCTGAAGAAAAGTTATACAAAGATCTGAAATTCTATTCAATTTCATAATAAAGAGGCAGGCTCACAAATACGCTTATAAAAAATGTCTATTTTTGGTTTATGTATTCATCTTCAGTCAGTTTAAAAGATGAACTCTCACCTTGCCCCATACCTGTCAAGTTTTGGGTTTGAAAATACGGGAAATGTTCCCTGGAGTGGGGGGCTTGAGGTGGTGGGGGAAGAGGCCAGGTGAGCAAACGCACATAAGATGTGGGTGTAGGCGGGGAGAAAATGGACCAGGAGACAGATGAACGTAAGTCCGGGGACCCGTAGGCCAGGGGACGAAAGTAAGAACGGGGGAGCAATACGGGATATTTACGGCACCTTCGTTCGTCACACTCAGAAACTCATCTACCAGCCATGTACCGCCACGATGCGCTCCACACCCGTTCATCCAGACCGGGATGATATTAAATTTATTGTGCAGTTCATCTGTAAAGCTACACTTACACTGTAACCATCAACTACTCAGCAGCCCGCCATGTTCAGTCTATCCACTCACCTGTATAAATACTCCCGCAGCGCTCTTCCCGCCGTTCACTTTCAACCAGCAGCTCCCAGAGAAGAAAGCCTGCCGTACTCGAGGCATCGTGCCAGTCATTTTAAGGATGCTTATTGGTTCCCCCATAAACGATGAAAACACGGGCATTGTCAATCAATCAATAAAATCCCCACGGGCCGAACTTGAAAACTGGACGTTATGCCGCTAACATTTGCATTTGTCAACAACTCAGAGACGGAAGTCAGAGCTACGCGTAACGCAAGTAATGTTCCGACTGGAACCCGGTGCGCTAAATAATAAAACATAAATTAACGAAGCTTCGAGTCAGGTAAATTTGCCTCGAAGAGAGGTTCTCTAATCATGCAAGGAATCGTTTCAGCTTCATCTAGGATTATAAGATCACATTCGGAAGAGTTCCACAAACATTGAAAATGTATTTAATGTAAACATTCCATTTAAATGTGAAACTTTGCATTTGGGCAACTTACTGTTTGACTCATGGAAAAACAAAGACAAAAAACTGCTGGCTATACTATTGGCAGTCAGTAAGAAATCAGTCATGAGGAAGTGGTTAAAATCAGAAAATCAGATTTCTCCCCATACTTACTGAAACAGTGCCAAAAGACCCTGAGTCCAAACTGACGACTCCGATGGCTCAACTTAGCATCCATTCATCCATACTTCTATTCTTCTATTGTACATGTGGTCGTTGACCGTCAGGCCAGAAGGTAGGAGTGTGAATAGTCCATGTTGGGGGTGGGTATCTATGATACCAACAGGAGATCAGATCTCCTGTAGGTAATGCTCTTCAGTCTAGTTTTGAAGCATACATGAAGTGTTTTTGGAGAGATGTGACCTTTTGCAGCTGATGTTGTGCTGCATTATCCAGTCTAAGTCTAAGTCAAAGTCTAAGTCTAAGGAACAATTGTGCAACTGTGAGATACGTTGAGGCCATTACCAGGGTACTTAAGGGTACTTACAATCCTTCAGGCCATTTGGACTATCTCTAGACTGCATAGGAGTGTTGTCTACGTGGACTAACTCCAGCACTTCTAGTGCTAAAAGATGTTAAGTTGACAGGAGAAGTTAACATATTACTGGGTAATTGTAAGTTACAGGAAGAGATTGCCAGTAAAATGCTATTTAAACCCACAACTATAGAGTTTTAAAAACAACAAAAAATGCAATTAAAATTAAAGCTGCAAGCAGCATTGGAGGCCCTCGAAGGTCAGCGCCACTCCAGCCTCATGGTGCCCGCGGGTGGTCCAGCAACGCTACCTGCTCTCGCGCAGTTCCCACACATGTCCACTCGGCGAAACAAAATGTTTTCAATAATGCTCTATGACGATGCACAAAAAAATCTGCTGCAGATCAGTTGATATCTTAAAGGGATATAGCTGTTAGAATAAACTAGGGGTCATAATGGAGTTAATTTACAATTTAATACTATTGAGCTCTTTAGAGGTTAACAAAGATCAATCATAAGTTTGGTGAAAATCAGATGATGCATTTATGATTTAAAAACAACTGTATGCAAACAGCAAGAGATTAGAATTCGCCATTCAGCCATGGCATAATTCGAGCGCACACATTTTCATTCTCAAAGCAGAATTTTATGTCTCTTGTTCTCAAAACTTTTAATATTTGTGCAAACGCACCCGGTATGACACTTGCATTCTACTGGCTGAGAGGTTGCCAAAAGACGGTATTTTTTTTGTTCTAAGCGCAAGCAGAAAATGATTCACAAGTGAGCAGAGAAGTTTGCAAGCGGAGATTTGATCCAAGCAGAAACAAGTTTTGAGCGTGAGGAGAAAGGTTTGAAGTCTAAAAAGGTTTGAATTGACAGTTAATATTTGAAGGAGAGCAGAGGTTTTGAATGCAAGCATTACAAATTTTGAGAGGAAAGACTTGAAGCTTATGCTTATGTGAGGAGCCCTGATCTGTGATATCACAAAGAAAGTTGAATGCAACTGGGAGCTTAGGTGGGGAAGGTATTCCACCTTGATGTTTCATAGCGAAGATTTGATTTGAGGCTTAGCCATGCCCACACACTTTGATGTATGAGAAAGATTTTGATCATTTTTGACCTCCAATGCCTCAAGACTGTGCTGACAGATTTTGAAGCCTGGATCTGGAAAGCTGTAGAATGAGTTTGTTCAGATACAACATATCTAACAGAGACAAAATTATGGCTTTGATATAAAATGGCTGACTTCCGCTTGGCTCCTAGAGACTTTTTTTTTTTTACGTCCTGTCAAGATGTATATGTGTATATGTACACATATGTATACATATACACATATACATCTTGACAGGAAGTAAAATCAAGATGTATGTACTGTATATGTGTACATATACATCTTGACTGACAATAATTTCATGATTGTCAGTGAAAGCATAGCTTGGGGCAGATTTTAAAAAAGATTTCTAGGAGGCGCTGAGGAAGAATTAGGCCACACCTACCAAATATTGGACTGCATTCCTCTAGGGGGTTGGACAAGGATTGATTACAGTGAGTTTGGTGCAGCTCAGCTGAAATATGTGGAATTTGTGACCTGTGACTTCACCGCACTACCAGTTTCACGCCCTCCACCGAACCTCTTCGCACTTTTAAGCAAGTGAGACCAACTAGTTTTCTGTCTTCTGACACAAGATCATCTTGATTAGCTCAAGGGGGTCAGAGCATCCAACCAGGATCACTCATGTCAAGTTTGGTGCCAATTGATCTTTTTATGTGAAAGTTATAGTGTTTTGTTTGCTTTGGCGAGTACGGCAAGTTTGCCGCTTGGCCCCTAAGAATATACGAAAACTCAGTTTTTTGATAACTTTTAATGCCCCACCCCTTAACTGCATCCTGGCCAAAAATGAAGTTGATAGCTCGAAGTCACTAGGAGGAGTTCGTTAACGTTCGAGGTGTGTAAAATTGAAAAATGGCCAAAATTTGACCCCAAATGGGCACCTTCTTGTACATTTTAGGGGTTACCTCCAATAAACATTTTTTCTTGATTAAAAAAAATCAAGCTACCAAATCTACCAAATTTCAGATCTGTATCACCTACAGATTTTCTAAACTCACGTTAGAGGGTGCTGTAGAGCAGTTTGGCTATGCCCATTTGTGATTCCACTAGAATCCAAAAATTTTAGTTTGAGGACAATTTTGGGTAAAATTCACTGCTTGAACCTAAAAAATATCAATTATTTGCACGTATGTTTAATCCAAATTAAGTCAGCAGCTCCAGAAGGCCCCCAAGGACTTAAAGGCTCCCTCATAAATGTTAATATTTTAACACAGACCACAGATATATAAATTTTAACATTTGTTTATTGAGAAGATGATTTATACTAACTTTGATTTAATGGTTTTAGCATACATAAATTAGAATGTTTTAAATTAACATTTAAATTTAAGATTTTAAGGAGCTAGCAAGTTTACTACATAAAAGTTCAAAGAACAATCTAGATAGATTGTTTAGTTTGTTTAGTAACCACAGTGACATCTGATGCTGTGAGTTTAATCTTTGAGATTGAGTTCTGTTTGTTCACAAATATATCTCAGTAAATTACATTTATTACCAATTGCTTTTTAGGTTGGCCAATTAAATTACCCTCTTGCTCCCAGAAATGACTAAATTTGTGTTAAAATGCTGTTAGCAGTGCTGATGTTGGAGGGGCTCCTAAGTCAAATTCTGCTCAAGGACTCGTACAATCGTGGACCTGCCCTGCATGATGAGTTAAATACACTAAACTGCGCATCTCTGCTGGGTACAAATAGGTACCGGCAGTGACGTTCTTTCCACTCAAGAATAGGAGAGAACACATGCTGATCACGGAAAATAGCCTAACTTCCCATCATCAAAAGTCCTTTTTAAAAAAAATTTTTTTCCAAAAGCAACACAACTGTGTTAAAGTTTATTATTTTTTGCTTTCCAATGATACCCACTTTATGTATATTGAATAAATAAAAATAATAATAATAAAACACTTGGATTTTCCAAATAGTTTTCATAAATTTTTTGAAAAGCCTGATTAGAACGCATTATTTATGCTAATTTGAACGCCCCTCCTGACACCGCGCTGAAACATTGTAAAAGACAACCGGTTAGGGCATCGCGAACAAATGACCAAATTAGCCAACAGTGATATCATGTTAAACCTTAAACCAGGGGTCACCAACCTTTTTTGAGACTGGGAGCTACTTCGCGGGTACAGAGTAACACGAAGGGCTACTTGTTTGATACAGACATAAATTTTCTTGGCTCAGCCTTTATAACAATAGTATATACAGTATATATGTATATACAGTATATGATTGCATGCTGCCTGATCACATTAATGTTAGTTAGGGACTACTGACAGACAATAGTTCTCAGTAATAATTTACCATGGCAGCTATGGTAAATTGCTATTACGTGATCAGAAGTTTTTAGTTCAGAGTTTGAAGTTTGATTACCTTTTGGAGTTTTTCTGTGTGATTCTGAATTGCCCACAAGTGACTGAGAGTATGAATTGTTGCAGCTGCAGCTGTATGGCTGTACGTACTTGAGATTTTCCTTTAAGATAAGATAAGATTTATTTGTCATTGTCATCAACAGATTACAACGAGATTGAGATTTGCTCGACTCCAGTTAAGATGCAGGTTATGTGTATATACATAATATACAAAGATAAAGAAATAAATAGTACAAAATGAGAAATAAATAGACATCAGTAGATGGTTGCAGCGCCTGGAGGTGTCGCAAATAAAAAATTTAAATAAAAAAGAAAAGTTATTGTATTTTTTTTATTATCCAACCCTCTTTACTATCAACAAAATTGTGGAGAGAAGAAAGATCATTTGTGCCAAAACATCTGGTATGTAGCGCACATCAGTGTGAGTTGGCACCCCAAAGCCTAAATCTTATTGGTCAGTTTGCATTTTCTGTGAGCTAAAAATGATGAGCGGAGTTTGAACCTCCCGTTGTTCTAAGATTCCGCCTGAGCTTTTTACAGTGTGCGTGGTTCTGGCAGGGTCGCCGTTTTTTTTTTGTGGTTTCGCAAACTTAGAAGCTGATGGGTCACGCATTGGCTGACATCAGCAGATGTCAAAAAAAATGTCAGACAGATTGGAAGGTATGCACAAAACTATCACTGCACCTGACTTGCAAGAGCACAACCACCTCTCCAACGTGCATCATGTGCGCGTCACACAAAAGCAGCACAAACCTAAACCACTAAAGCAGCACATCGTTTTTTAAATTTTTTTACACAAACGATGCTAAATAAAGACATGCAAGCAAAGCTTACCAGTGTGATCCAAGGAAAGAGGAGGATGTTGAATTTTCTAAAACAAAACATCCCTATTTCCCACCAGCAATATCAAAAAAACTATTAAAGATGGACAAAAATGAATGCCTTTATATTATTCAGCAGACTAATGTATCTGTAGAAGAGATGTTTTATTGAAATCTGATGAAAAATACAAATTTGGGGAGTGGTCAAAAATACCCAGTTTTGTCAATTTTTGATTTTTTTTTTTTTCCATTGGTCAAATTAGCTTTGGAAGCATTTTGCAGCCTAATAAATCTTTATTAAACAGTCCCAGACCCCTACAAAAAAAATTGCCTGTTAAGACCACACAGCAGGCTGGGAAAAATAGCTTTTGGGGCTTGGTTTCAACATATATTTTTTTAATATGGCATCCCAAAAATGCCATGTCTGCTGTTAGGGTCAACATTGAAATTTGTTTTATTTTTCAAAATGACAGTTTTAAGGAATTTTCACTTTTAAAGTACCGTATTTTCCGCACTATAAGGCGCACCTTCAATGAATGGCCTATTTTAAAACTTTTTTCATATATTACAAACCAGCGTTCTGAAAACTCCATTTATTCCCAAAAAGAATAAACAGCTGTTTTATTATTTTCCCCGAGGTAAAGTAAGTGACGTGGTATTTTCGTGACACAGTTTATCTTTTAACAACAGCAAGGTATAACATATAGTGGAGGGGAACTTTTCCTTGATTCAATAAACACATAAAAAACAGAATAATACTGTTACGGTAAATCAAACGTTAATGCAATGACAATATATATCCACTTCCGCACCATTGATTCGTTCATGTTAAATTCTGTCGCTGCTGCTCTATTCCCGTGTTCTACTGCGTGACTGATCACCTTGAGCTTAAACTGTGCGTCGTAAGCGTGTCTCTAAATAGGAGCCATTTTGGGGTCTTTACACAAAACCCAGCATGCACCGCGCACTTTTTCTTCTACGGGGGAAAATGAAGTCGGCGGCTGCTTACCGTAGTTGCGAGACCTGTTGTGGCTCAATATTGATCCATATATAAGGCGCACTGGATTAGAGGCACACTCTCGGCTTTGAGAAAATTGAAGGTTTTTAGGTGTGCCTTATAGTGCGGAAAATACGGTAAGCTATTTATACTGTGCATTTTCATGTTTTGCAATATGATTTATATATATTTTAAAAATTTCATTACAAATAAGTGTCAAATTGATTTATTTTTTATGTAATCAGCTTTCAAATACCCCATCTTTTTCTACTCAAATGTTTGTTTGAGGCAAGGTACACCTACCCCCCAAAATCTCAAAAACCGTTAGACATAATGGGCTGAAATTTTTTCTGCTCTTTTCTGGTAATACACTTAATAGAAAAATGCTTTAAGAGTACTAAAAATTTAAAGAAAAACAATTGACTGCCGGTACCTAGCACAAAGGGACTAACAGGAGACTTGATTTGTGCGGCTTTAATAGCGCTCCCATTTTGTTCGTGTTGAGCTTTTAATAAGTTAATAAGTTTTTAATAAGGGCTACAGAGACTGTTTTGGATACTCAAAACAAGCTTTGTGGGTTAGGGTTAATTAGTGCAATTTTACTTACTTGGTCTGCCAGCATGAGGACAGTTTTCATGGTAAATCGTCGAGAGCAGAAGTTAAATAGGTCCTCCAAACTGGGTCCAAGCAAGTCCATGACTAGGACGTTGTAGTCTTTCTCCTGGCCATACCACCTGTTGACACACAAAAAAACTATTTTGCAATGTGCATCTGACATTTAATTGAATCCATGCTGTTTTTGATCTGAAAAACCTTACTTGTAGCTGCATAATGACTTAAGCACATGACCACCACGTTAACTTTCAACATGTTTTATGCAACATTAAACTGACAGCAGCACTGATCTCTCACTCATGTAAAAGCACACATATACAAACACATATATACACAGCCCTGGAAAAAATGAAGAGACCACTGAACATCATTGAAAACCTCAAGTTTATTCCACCAAATATTGACTTCTGAACTCTTCTTGAGTTAAAACATTAGTATTGTTGTTTCTAAATGGATATGAACTTGTTTTCTTTCCAATAGTCAGAATCTGCAAGAGTTACGTGAAACTGTGTATGATCGGTGATCGCCAATCACAGTCTCGTGTTGCCGTTCACCAAAACATTCATCTGTATCTCATTTAGAAGCCTGTGTGTGCAGCGTATCTCCTCTTTTGTTCACACTGCAAAGCATGTGGCAACAAATCCTAAGTGATGTGGTGAAGAACTTCAACACTCAGACTCAATGAGGAAGTTTGCATGTTGCAACGCTGAAATACCTCGGGGGTGAAGAACATCAAAATGCATCAACACAACAAATCTAATATGACATTTAAAAAACAAACACCTGACGAAGTTTGGCTAAATCAACGTTCACTGCAGGGGAAAAAAAAAGATATACGTAGCGGCCTGGCAGCAGCAGGTAAAGCACTGCACACCTTCCAACACTCACCCAGAAAAAAGAATTTAAGCCTTCGGGCTAGTGGTGTAAGATGCTGGGCTAGATCGCCGCTATGTGCTACTGGTAGTAATATTTCATAGACGTAGCAACGTTTCTGCTCCACCTGGCAGTGAACTCTCCCACTGAGCATCATATATATATATATATATATATACAGTATATATATATCAGAAATATATATACCAGAAAACTTACTAGGTCGGGGCGCCAAGGTGATCCACCGTGTTTTTATATTAAAAGATGTTAAGCATAAAGGAAATGTAAAAATATTACCGGGTAACTATACATTAGGGAAAAACATCGCCAGTGAAATGCTATCTAAATTCACAACTAGTCTTAAAAACAGCTAATCAAAAAATACAATTAAAATTAATATCAATTATTCGCACTTCTGTTTAATCCAAATTAAGTCAACAGCTCCCCAGGGCTTCAGGGGCCACTTAAATGGTAATATTTTATCACAGACTACAGTTTGAGATTATTATTATTGCTGCTAAATTTGATTTAATTGTTCCAGCATACATAAATTAAAAGATTTTAAATTGATTAACATTTAAATGCAAGACTTAAAGGAGCTGGCAAGTTTTCTTTGTAAAACTTCAAAGAACAATATTCATAGTTAACTTGTTTTACCACAGCAGCTGTGAGTTTAATCTTCGAGTTTGAGCTCTGTTCACAAATACAAATTAGTAAAGTGCAATTATATACATGTATACATGTGCGTGTATTTCATATATATAATATATATATATATATATATATATACACACATACATACACACACACACACACATTACATTGTACAGTGCGCCTGTCTGACAGCGTCAGCAAAATTTTGCTCAAAATATACAGAGTAGAGATGACGTGCGTGTTGCTCTGAAGAACATAATTTTAACGATCCGACAAAAAAAAAAAATCAGGTTCGACTAGCTTCACTGAGGAACTCAGTGTCTTCAGAAAACTCCGCCGCCATTTTCTAACAGACATGTTGGGAAGTAACACAACAAAAGAGGAGCGGCCATTTCCAACCACATAGCTTTTCCCTGCCTTGGATCCAAATGCGGCCTAAAGAGGCTTCACAGTGAAATAAGGTTGTTTGGTTGAAAATATGTCGTCACAATAATTGATTCATGATTAGCGAGCCCTATCTCAACGAGACCTTCGCTAAATCACTGTTGGTTCTCTGTGTCTAGGATGGCAAAACAAACGGAAACTCAGAAATACGATGACACCAACTAGACTTAGAGGGGAGAAAAGATTGTCCTACCTGATGTGTGGAATCCCGACTCCACCTTGAAGGATCTTGTACAGCTTGCTTTCGTATAGGAGCTGTGGATGTCTGGCTTTTTGGGATTCTAGTTTTACAGCTACCTCCTACAAATAACACACAACATGGTAGCTGTTACCGCTGCAGTTCAAGAATTGATACGACAAATACTTCCGATATACCAATAGGCTAACATGAAATCTTAGTTCTCCGGCAAAAAGACAGGGCAGTGTTGCTATCTGCCTCTCATAGTAAGAATCTAAAATGAACCATCCCATTCCCAAACAAGAACCCAGAAACAGACTGATTCACCAAGTTACCTCTCCATTTGTGATGTTGATTGCCAAATAAATGTCGCCGAAAGATCCCGATCCAATTTTTCTGACGAGCTTGTACTTTCCACCGACTATGAACTCGGCTTTGGAACCACTGCTGCTGGCCATAATATCAACCGAAGAACAATTACCAACAGAAAAGCTTCAGGATCGTTGCGTTTGTTGGTCAAGCTCGGTTATCGGTAGAACATAAAGTCGCGTTATTAGTAAAACCACTGTACAACCTGTCACAAACAATTCCCCCCCCCCAAATACAAAAATGATTATTTTAAGTGGATCTCGACCAATGATATTGGTTTTGTCATGAGCTAGAACTTATAATTTCTCTAGAAATGTCGTGCCAAAAAGAAGGAAATCCAAAACTAAATCCCAACAAGATGAAGGCCTTTAACGAGAAGCTAACGTCAGCACAGCAAAGTTTAGCATCAAGCTAACGTTGTGGCGAGCAGCAACACTGAAAAGTGTCCCAAGTTTCTGTCACAAGGAGCTGAAAGCAACGCTCCCGATGATGGTAATGGTAGTTCAACAGTCTCCGAACTGTTTTTCCGGCTAACTTTAAGAACCGCAACCGTCTGTACAAAGCGCAACCCACTCACTCCGCCATCTTGTCTTCTCTACCCTTCCTCAACTGGTTTCAGTTGAAGGCGATTAGCTATGCTGTCTCATGGCCCCTTCAAGTGCTGTTGGGAATTTCATAACTATCAGGAACAAAACACGATTTCTAAAGCATAAATTAGCTACCTTATTTTTTATGATATAAAATTAGACATCATATTTCTTTTTATTGTCTTTCATGGTTAATTTAACTTGGTAAATTATGTGATGTTGCTACTTCTGTTGTACAACTAATTTTTACGTGACTGGTGAATAAGTAAAATAAAAACAATAGAAAAGAATAGTGGGGCAATATCTTTATTGTCTGACAGTTTGAAAATTCTAGTGTCAAAGCAGCAAATTAACTTAAGTGGGACCACATTCATAAAAAAGGAAAACTTACAAAAATAGGAATAAGAGACAGTATTATACTGAAAAGAAATTACAACATAAGAAAAATAATAACATATGATTATTACAATAGTATTTAAACTGAGTTTGCGAAATTCAACTCAATTGTCTTCTTTTATTAGCTTTTAACCTTATTCCTGAATTGACTTGTTTCAAGTATTTGCAGTTGTCTTCAAAGTGTTATTATTTTGTATTTTGTAATGTCATTTATACTTCAGACTTCAAGCACAAGTCCAACTTCTGTCATCTACAGAAATGCTCAAATGACTCTGCAGTTACTGAGCTTATCAGCAGATGGACTGAGTACAGAAAGCTGGTGGGCCGCTTTGTGGCATGGTGTAGAAACAACATTGTTTGTTAACATCTTGAACGTTAAACAATGGAGATGATTGTAGATTTCAGAAGAGCAGGGTCAGATCAAATTCTATTTCCATCATGGGAGAAGAGTGGAGGTGATTGAGGAGCATGAATAAGCAGCATCAGAACCAGAACCTAAAAATGACTGAACAACCTGATTAAGATTTTCTGGGGACGATTGTGGAACCTCTGGAGATGATTGCGCAAAGACAGGTTTTGCATAAAATCAAGAGAATTATGAAAACCCTGAGAATCCTCTTCATCAGACTGTCACAGAAAGAAAGCTTACTCTGTCAGAGGCTTCTTCAAATTTGTTGTAATACAGACCACTGCAGGAGGGCCTGCCTGTCCACAGCCATCGTATGGAGGTATTTTTGGTGCAAAACTATTTGTGCCTTGCTACTGTAAAGTTGAAGACAGAAGACAGAAAAATCCTATAGTTATTGTGAATCTTTCCCAATCTGTCACAAATACACCTCTTTAAGCACAAATACACAAACTGTTTTCTTTGAGTCACACTTTAAAAAAGCTTACATATTCAGTGTTGCTCCAAATGATATAAAACTAATGGTGCAAAACAAATGATCATACCCGTATCTCATACAATAACTTGCAAATATTTCTTTATCACTCACAGACACAAAACTGCTGCTACACCTTCACATATTCTTCATTAGGGGTGCCCAAATTTCACTCTACAAGTCACAAAATATAAAACTTATGCTCTAATACTTTTGCTCCACTCAGTCCAGTACATTTGGAGCAAAACTAATTCAAACACCCGTATTAACATCTTGACACAGACACATTTTTTTAAATAATATTTTTTCCTTAACACAGATAGAGGTCAGTGAATGCAACTACACAAAACCGATGATGAAGTTACAAATCCTGCTCTACAAGTCGCACTGTCTTATTTTTATTTTTTTTAGCGCCTTAGTTTTGGACCATTTCCCAGCTAGTATACCTAGTATCCCATATGGGGCCCCAGGTGGGCCCCATATAAGATAAACGAGGGCAACAATATAGGTCCCACAAGGTTTTGACCGAGACTTCCATGGTGGCCCTATGGGAAAACATGCTTGTGTTATTGAGGAGGTCTTGAAAGCATTTTGCCAACCGACCCATAATATCTCGAGTTGAGGTCTCGAGATGGGGGTGGTAGCACACCACCCCCACTACACACAGTTTTGGTGGTGTGCTACTGCCTCATCCACTGAGGCAGTAGTTATGGTGGAAACACTGGTGGAAACATCAGTGTTTCCACCATACACTGATGTTGTATGGTGGAAAAGAGTCACCTCGAAGCCACATGGAAATTGTTCTCCATTGCCTCTCAGAACTCCTCTCAGATCTAGGTTTTTGTCCCAGCAACCACCCAAACTGCATGCCACTTGGACTGTACCCATCAGCTACTTCCAGGGTCCCATAGGCCAAAAAGACAAAACAGGACTCTTTCTTCAGCCTGACAGCCTCACTGTCATATTTATATGATGTTGCCACTGTGGCAAGCACTGACAACCTTGCAGTCACACCTCCATTAAGACAACGGAGAAACAGAACATGGCCCACTCCAACTCAATGACTGTCATCAGAAATTCACTGTCCGAAAGACTGACCTATAGATCCTCTTTGTGGGTTCCAACCTCCAGACCATCTTCATGGGTACCTCAGCAGCATGACCGACCTCCAGAGACTCTTCATGGGTACCTCTAGCCTCATGGTCAACCTCCAGAGCCTCTTTGTGGGTCCTTCCGGCCTCACAGCCGACCTCTAGACTTCAGGGTCTTCCGTCGCCTGCTCCCTCCAAGGTTGCAAGGTTCCTGCTCCGCCAGTGCTGGCCACCAGACTTTTGGCTACTTCGGCACAAATGCACTGGAGAAATCAAAGTACATGATCCTCACAGAGCTGCCTGCTTTAGCTAGATGATAGTAGAATTGTTAAAGCAGTAGTATGATGGTGTCATCAACTCCAATTCCACGGCGATAAGCAAACTGCAGGGGATCCTGATATGTGCTTGTCTGCTTACTCAGATGGGTCTGAGTAAGCATCCCAGTTGTTTCTGTGTGTTTCTACTATATTTTTTTATATTTATTTAAATATACTTAATTTATTATTATTTACTTGTTTGCACTGCCTTTGAGAGTTGCTACTTTTAAAATTTCATTGTGCTTTCTTGCACAATGAATGCTGACTGAATCTGATAAATAAAAACAAAATAAGACAGAACTGATAAAACTTGAACCAGGACACATGCAATACATACCAGTTTCACACTTACCTGTAGTTAATATTTTGTAATACTGTACATATCACTCAGAAGCATTTGGGACCGGAAACACAGTAAATTCAAAACAATTTAACATGAACAAAACTGCAGATCATTAAAATTGAAACAAGAGAACATCATATAATAATAAAATTAGTTTTATGAGCTTTTCTTGATACTATCCTGGGGCAGTTTTACAAGAAGTGGTACTGTACTGCCATTTTTAACGTCCACTCTGACCACCACCAAACACACAACCACGTACATATCAATATACTGTACATGGTATAACATATGACTCCTGCATAAAATTGATGCAGTGTAGTACATACCATTTAGAAGCATCTAGGATATAAAAAACACTGAATACAAGACAATTCTGACAAAACAGAAGTTGTGAAAAAGGAATTTTTGTTGGTTACGACAAAAATAGCACTGTTTGTCTTCTATCCAGACACAGAAAGAGTGCTTAAGAATAAGCTGATAAAGTTTACCACAAAAAGTCCTAATGAATGTGACACTCAGACTGATGGAGATATGAATGAGAACATTTCACTCAATAAGAGAGTTAAAAGTGAACAATCAAAACCAGATTTGACAACAATTATTTCACAGGGGATTAAAACTGAGACTTGTAACATTGATGGCAACTTAGGTCAAAGTGAAGGTAACCTTGTGCACTGTATCCTAAGAGAGAAAGGACACCTTGCACAGATCAGGACTATGACATGAAATATGAGGACGATCAAGTGCACATGAATGTCGACTATTGCTAAAGGATCACAGTGATGTGCCTTACACACTGTAAGAGGCTATAAGCTTGCATATGAGGTTCATAGCTTTTAAAAATGGCACACATGGTTTTATTTGTAGTCGTGGTCTCTTTGAAATGCAAGTTTTTTATTTAACTATCACTTTTTTAGTCCTGTTGTGCAGGTGTCAGAGAGACAGTAGGTTCAAATCATGGCAGTGGCAGCTATTGCTTCACTTCCGGTGGTAGCTGCCGTAAGGTGCCACGGGCACCTGCACAGGCTGTGGCGACCTGCTACTGGCATCTGCCATGGGCGACCTGCACAGACTGCTGCGATGTGCTAGTGGCATCTGCCATGGGCTGGTGTGGCATCTGCCATGGGCTGCTGCGACCTGACAGAGGCTGCCGATCCACCAGGACAGGGTGCCACGACCA
Source organism: Xiphophorus couchianus (assembly GCF_001444195.1). Classification (NCBI taxonomy): domain Eukaryota; kingdom Metazoa; phylum Chordata; class Actinopteri; order Cyprinodontiformes; family Poeciliidae; genus Xiphophorus; species Xiphophorus couchianus. The sequence continues at coordinate 359,325 of NC_040238.1, forward strand.
TCCAGTAGCCTGCCGCAATCTGGCACGGGGTGCCACGACCAGCCACAGCTAAATAACGGCAGCTTCTAGCTTCTGTGACGAATGCTTTTGTGTCAAACTGAAAATGAATTGTTTTATTTTGAACCAAAAAACAACAACAAAATAAATACATACATCCATCACTGATTCGGTGACATATACCGCAGCTTCTGTGTTAGATTGAATATGAATAATTTTATTTTTACTGAAGCTCTTTAAATGTATTAGAAATTTTAATTGACATTTGTGACTGTATCCCAAATAGACCAGGGCTTATTTGTTTATTGTGAGTGAAATCAACACTTAAGAGGAAATGCAATACTTTTGCGAGGTAACACAAAAGAAACCATTTCCCCATGTCCCCTAGGGGGCTCCGTAGCAGGCTGTGCCAGATCCACCGGTGTTTTTTTAAATTTTTTTATTTCTAAATAAAATAATTCATATTAAACCATGCAGGTAACGGCAGCCCGTGGCAGCTGTCACCAGAAGTGCCGCAATAGTTGCCACTGCCACGATTTGAGCTCGGTCCTGCTGCAGAACACGGATCTTGTGCGAAATTCTGTTCCCCTGTGAAAATCTGTTTCCCTTGTGTCGGGAGCGCGCATTACAGCCAGATAGGCGGCTCTGACCATTTTCACGGCGCTTCTGATTGATTTCTCGGTAAAAACAACTCATATAATCATGTCAAGGTTGTAACATTTAGTTTAATCGGCAGCTGTTGTTTACAAAATTGTAAAATAATAAATAAACGAGGTCTTCTTACTCTGTTTTGTGTTGTTATAATATTATGTAGTTCTGCTGTTTTATACTGTCGGCACAAAACTGCAGCTCCGCTTCGCTGCTTTACTCTTCTTTATTACTGTCAGTTCTTCAGAGAAACAAGCTGCTAGCAGCTCTCCTAACTCACGGTCATTCCGTTACAAAACTTAACGCTGTGTTCCTGTAGCTCCCCGTGATTAAACTCACAATTACTATCCTCTGTACTGAGCAGCTCTCTGATAGCAGACGGTGTGTCCGTAAACAAGTTTTACTAAATATTGTACAATAACCGAAAAGAGAGATATAACTTCTATCATGAATACAGATCAGCAAAACCCTACAAATTACAATGAAATACTGCTACTTCCGGTTGGCGCCGGAAGTAAAACCCATAATCGTTTCCACAGTAAGTCTCCCCGGATAAGAAAATAAATAAATAAATAAAACGTTTTTGTGGGAGGGCACCCTGTTGGTCAAGGGCCTTTGGAATTGTCCTTTCTTTTTCCCCCTATATGGCGCCCCTACCACAAGGTCATTTTTTAAAACATGTAATCTCATCTGTGCCGTTCAAAAATGCACAATATGTCTATAAACAATTTTGGAGTATTATAAAAAAGTACTGAAATATTCCGTTTTACAGCGAAACAACGTCTTTGCCACTTCGGCACAAGCACAGCGACAAAACCTTCAGAGGATGAAAACACTAGACTCCGAGAAAAAAAGATGTAACGCATGAAATGATTCTCAAAAATCCTAGTGCACTAGTAACCGGATCAGTGCATAAATGCAGTTTTGTCTGTGTATCAGGCGACTCATACATACTTATTTATCATTTGTAGGCATAGGAGAAGGTTTGAATTCGTAGTTATCAGATTTGTGAGGTTGTAGTTAAAAAATGTGTGTAGATATTGTAATTTCTCCAAATATAGAAATTACATGTTAATTTCTATATTTGTAAAATTATATATGTGGTACTTTTATGTTACCACATATTTACAAATTACGCACAAATGTTCTTTTTACGGTTTACAAATCATGTTTCACAGATACAACTATCCATAGTTACACACAAAAATGCTTACACGGATTACAAATCCAGTATTACGCACGCACAGGTATTTTGAGACTATTTTCCCTCCATATAGATGCATCTAACAGTTGCAGGTATCCCTGATCTAAACGATACATAATCTACAACAAGTAGAATGTAAAATACCAAGAAATTATATTTTAATCTAATATCTTATAGTATGACAGCGAAATTATACATATTTTTCTTTACAAATCGTAGTAGGCTTCACATACTCTGAGATGACGCTGTGGTGACGCAACTTCGTAATGACGTTTGCTTTCGTTGTGTCTGGATGAGACTCCCGCATCCAGCTATGGTGTCGGTCTTGAAGCTGCCCGGTCGCCAGAGGAGGACTTTGCTGCACAGCGACTGGACATCTGGCTGCTTTGCACCTCACGAGGGTTAGAACAAAGAGGCGTCCCACACCACTGGCTGCTGTGGAGGGCAGCTCGCGCATCTGTTGCCTGGGTGAACTAACATCACGTTAGCATTTAGCTAGCTAGTTTGTGACCTAACAATGAGCCTGTTTGGTATATGTGCCAATGTCATGTCGTGTTTGCGTTCGAAAGCAGTTCTTCACTGAACACACGTTCACGGCCTGACAGGCTGAGCTCAGAGTGGGACCAGAAATGACTTTTATGTAACCTTAAAAAGGCAGATTTTAGGCAAGCACCGTTTTTTAAAATAATTGTGGGCAATGCGGTTACTGCAGAGCTTAGCCGCATTGCCGGCAAATTTGGAGTTTTTGCTTTCCAGCTTATCTAAATGTGTTTGAAATTAACAAAACTGATGGCTATAATCGAGTCAATAATCAGCTAGAAGGCCGTACTGTCAATGGAATCTTTCCTGCAGATTGCTCCCCATTCTCTGGCTATTGTACTGGCCAGAGATGGAGGTGCTGAGGCATCAGCTGCAGCTGGTGTGTCAGAGAGCGACGAGCTTCCCAGACACCACACTGGTTATGAGATTTTTGCCGATTTTAAAGCAGAAAACTCTCAGCAGCATATATGGAACCAGCGGATTACTGAAGCTGTGTCGGAGACCTTCTTCCTGGGATGGATAGATGAACACGTGCTACTGATCCAGGGAAAAGAAGACCATCTGGAGGTGCTAAGAGAGGGATGGATGCGGAGATCTCTTAACCCTCCGCGGGGCTTCACCATCAAATGCTTGGGTAAGGCCTACACACTTTCCTGGGTTGTTTATTCAGGTCAATTCAGACATATTTTCTTAATTCTTAAGGAAGACTAATTAACTATTTTCATGGCATTGCAGGATTTTATGCACAACGTCAAATAAAAACTGCTCACACATACTTGTAAAATGACAATTGTTTTTATATGTTGAAATCAATGCATTTAGAGAATGTATTGAGCAGCTATTTGGATCTCATTTAGCTAGAATTTTTGAAAAGATAGCAGCCTCAGACTACCCTGCAGGATCTCATAGTACATAGGTCATATTCCTTATTTTAGGCAAGTTGGTAGGCAGGGGCGCCGCAAGAAATCTTGGGCACATTGACAAAAAATTAAACTGGGCTCCCCCTTTGCAGCTGCTGTTACAATTTTTTAAGTATATATGACCCATATAAAGCGTCACAATTTTAAAGGCTTGCAACTGCCTTGTTTTCGTTGGTCCAATACTGATACTAGCACAACATACACTAGCAAATTTTACATGCAACAGTCCACATACTGTATGCAAATAGGTTTCTTAATTTTTTTTATTAGTAGTTTTTGCTCTGTGAAATGTCTCACCCCACCAGCAACAGTCACAGGCAATGTGCAAAATATACATGAAGCAATCCAGACATCTCAAAAAATCCTATATTGCTGCATTTTGTTCAAGCTGCAGAATATAACTTTAATTAATTAAAAAAAAAAAAAAATTCATATTTGTTAAAGCTGCCACCATGTCACGACAGTTTGCTATGAAACAGATAATCTGTGAAAAGATCAATCTCTATCTCCTCCCTGAGCTACTACTGCTGTCTAAAATAATGCACCATTCTGACCAAGAACAACCAATCAGAAACAGGAGGGTCTTGTAATTGACAGGGTCCCCATTTTTTTTCTATTTCTATAAGAAAAAAAAACAACGTTTTTGTGGGAGGGCCCCCTGTTGGTCAAGGACCCTTGGAATTTTCCTAACTTTTCCCCCCCCCATATGGCGCCCCTGTTGGTAGGAGAGGTCATTCCTCCAATACAAGTATTGATTTCAGACCAAGAAATGCTGAACCACAGTTGTTTTAATATATTTTTACACATTGCATTATCATGTTCTGAAATTATAATTCTCAGTTAAATGCTACATTGTTTTACTTTCCAGTCAATTTTTGGGGCCTGTGTTCACTGTTTGTTTATTTTTCTGTGAGGGTTTAATAATTCTCAGTTTTGAAAACTGCGTGTTTGGAAATAAATTAAAAAATTGCCAAGTTTTCACTTCAAGCTACAATATGCAACTTTTACAAAAATGTAAAAATCAGTTTTATATTAGCACCTCAGGAACATAAAAGTGGTTATAAGCAAGTCTCACTGGAGTATGTCACAACACATACTACATATAATGATGAAATTACAAATATATTAAGGTTATGTCATGGAAGTTCTCTATTAAGAAGTGATCAATCAGACAACAGAAATGTACATTTTGTCTTAATTTATTCAAGAAGCTCAAAACAGGTCCTTGAAATCTCCCAGAGTCTGAGAGCGATCTTACATAGTTAAAGCATGCTTTTTATATCTTCACCATGAGACACACTTTGTACAACGCTCCATTTTGTCAGCAACTTATACGGAGAGAAAACACGCCTCACAGTTGTGTGCTTTCACATCTGGTTTTTGTGAAAAGCAAAGTTCCTTTTTCCTAAGTAAGTCAAAGCAGAAAGGTCAAGTTTAAAGTTTTTTTCGCAATAGGTAGTATGCAACATGCCTCAAATATTGATGTATTTAAAAGTCAGGGGCATGTCATAGTCTCGTAATATTTACATTTTGGGACAGAAAAAAAGAATACTTTGTACCTAATTTTGTTAATCTTAGTCACTCAAAATTAATGACGTGGCTCCCTTTCCAGGTGATGTCTCTCCCATCAGTATGTCCCCTATAAGCCAGTCGCAGTTCATCCCACTGGGAGAAGTTTTATTATTGGCTGTTTCTGCTATGAATTCTGCCCACAAGACTGTCACTCAAGAGGCTCTAACAGAACACCTGCAGACATGTTTTCCAGGTAACACAAGAGCCAGCCAACACAATTCACTGGCATCTATCTTGATTATTCAATTTACACTTGGTTAAGGCATTAACAGCAAAACTAGGGAACCAAATCTTCTAGAATGTTCAGTCATTTTACTTTATAGAAAAATCAACAAAACAATGGATAACAAACATTAACTTGATTGATGAAGATTTTAACTTTGTAAAACATTTAGAAATGTATTACAATTCCATTCGTTGATAGATTCATTGCAAGCACAGCTGTCTATCGAAAGACAGCCATACATCTTCTAATTTAATTCCCAATCCTGAGCATACATAGCAAAACACTCTCTCTTACAAATTGTCTTACAAATGCACATGTGTTTTATATATACTGTATTTGTATATACAGTATATGTATATATATATATATATATATATATATATATATATATATATATATGCGGGCAACGCTGGAGGGCAAAAAGACTATTCTTTTACATGCCATCCATAGCCGTGCTGCCACGGTAGAATAATTCTGTTAACTCAATGAAACTTGGAAATTTAGATATTGTTAATTTCGTGCTGTGCTCCACAGCAAAGGGAAAAACCGTTGAAGCACAACTAAAAACCACGTCTTTCTCGCCAATGATATATATCTTTGGCCACTCTATGCAGACTCGTTGCCATGCCAACTGACAACAACGGCCCTAATAAAACACTAAAATATTTCCCACACAAAGAGCAGAACATTCAGTCTGTTGCAGTAGTATGGATTTAGGCTTAATGTTTATTTTGCGATTATTAATAAGTAATTGCTGTGGTAATATGAGAAAACTATAAATATATCGCTGCACTTCACTTTACTGTTTGTCTAGCTCGTTAGTACTGTCTCTTACTCTGCAGTTGTGGAGTCACAATGTCTAGGATCATGAGCGCCCCCTGCCATGAGGCAAGAGAACTGCATGCCTCACCTCGAATCTGTTCTCTGCCATTTATGATCGCTCCTCAGCACATTACATACACAGTTGGTGACAAAAAACACTGCACATTATATACAGTACAGACCAAAAGTTTGGACACACCTTCTAATTCAATGGGTTTTCTTTATTTTCATGACTATTTATAAGACAAGAAATCCCACTTATTAACCTGACAGGGCACACCTATGAAGTGAAAACCATTTCAGGTGACTACCTCTTGAAGCTCATCAAGAAAATGCAGAGTGTGTGCAAAGCAGTAATCACAGCAAAAGGTTGCTACTTTGAAGAAACTAGAATATAAGGGGTATTTTCAGTTGTTTTACACTTTTTTGTTTAGTCCATATTTCCACATGTGTTATTCATAGTTTTGATGCCTTCAGTGTGAATCTACAATGTCAATAGTCATGAAAATAAAGGAAACTCATTGAATTAAAAGGTGTGTCCAAACTTTTGGTCTGTACTGTACATAAGCTAAATTATGAAAAATCAGTTCATACATTAAATGTATTTTAACCATTTTATTGGCGACATACAGACAGGAGGAAAATGCTCTCAGAATGGCAGCCAGTGAACTTAGCGAGAGGTTGATCAATCCCAGGTGAGGCTGAGGTCGCTGCTGCTTCACCAGCTGCGCTTCCAAGCATTTGAATGGGAAAATAAGAAAATTTTGCAATTTTGAAGAAAACAAAATCAAAATTGGTTAAGCTAAATGAAAAATAGTTACTTTACAGTACAAACAACCGGGTGAAAATAGCAATATAAATATGACCTGAGCCTCACCTGGGACTGATCAACCTCTCGCTAATTTCACTGGCTGCCATTCTATGAGAGCATGTTCCACCTGTCTGTACGCCGCCAATAAAATGGCTAAAAAACATTTAATGTATAAACTGATTTTCTATCATTTCGCTTATGTATATAATATGCAGTGTTTTTTTTGTCACCAACTGTGTATGTAATGTGCTGAGGAGCGATCATAAATGGCAGAGAACAGATTCGAGGTGAGGCATGCAGTTCTCTTGTGTCATGGCAGGGGGCACTCATGATCCTAGACATTGTGACTCCACAACTGCAGAGTCAGACAGTAAAAGCGAGCTAGCCATACAGTAAAGTCAAGTGCAGCGATATATTTATAGTTTTCTCTTCTTACCACAGCAATTACTTATTAATAATCGCAAAATAAACATTAAGCCTAAAACCATACTACTGCAACAGACTGAATGTTCTGCTCTTTGTGTGAGAAATATTAGTGGGTTTTTTTTTGTGGCGTTGTCAGTCGATATGGCAACGAGTCTGTGTGTAGCTGTGCTGAAACAGAGGGCGAGAAAGAAGTGGTTTCGAGTTGTACTTTAAGGGTTTTTCCCTTTGCTGTGGAGCACGAAATTAATAATATCTGCATGTCCAAGTTTGATTGAGTTAACGGAATTATTTTATTTTATTCTTATTTTAAAAGAATACATTATTTTAATGTATTCTTTTACATTCTTCCATGTAAAAGAATAGTCTTTTGGCCCTCCAGCGTTGTCCGCATGCGCAAAACTTCCTTATGTAAGCAATAAAATGCTGTGGGCCTATATTGGTAAATATGATTATGATTAAGTCAGTGCCTCACCAGCTGTGAACCTCACCGCACGTCACTAATATATATACAGTATATATACACTGCCTGGCCAAAAAAAAAGTTGCCACCAAAAAATGGTCACACTCTAATATTTTGTTGGACCGCCTTTAGCTTTGATTACAGCCCGCATTCGCTGTGGCATTGTTTCAATAAGCTTCTGCAGTGTCACAAGATTTATTTCCATCCAGTGTTGCATTAATCTTTCACCAAGATCTTGTATTGATGATGGGAGAGTCTGACCACTGCACAAAGCCTTCTCCAGCACATCCCAAAGATTCTCAATGGGGTTAAGGTCTGGACTCTGTGGTGGCCAATCCATGTGTAAAAAAGATGTCTCATGCTCCCTGAACCACTCTTTCACAATGTGAGCCCGATGAATCCTGGGATTGTCATCTTGGAATATGCCCGTTCCATTTGGGAAGACAAAATCCATTGATGGAATAACCTGGTCATTCAGTATATTCAGGTACTCAGCTGACCTCATTCTTTGGGCACACAATGTTGCTGAACCTAGACCTGACCAACTGCAGCAACCCCAGATCATAGAACTGCCCCCACAGGCTTGTACAGTAGGCACTAGGCATGATGGGTGCATCACTTCACCTGCCTCTCTTCTTACCCTGATGCACCCATCACTCTGGAACAGGGTAAATCTGGACTCATCAGACCACATGACCCTCTTCCATTCCTCCAGAGTCCAATCTTTATGCTCCCTAGCAAACTGAAGCCTTTTTTTCTGGTTAGCCTTACTGATTAGAGGTTTTCTTACGGCTACACAGCTGTTCAATCCCAACCCCTTGAGTTCCCTTCGCATTGTGCATGTGGAAATGCTTTTGCGTTCACAATTAAACATACTCCTGAGTTCTGCTGTTGTTTTTCTTCGATTTGATTTGACCAAACGTTTAAGTAATTGCCGATCACAGATCATTCAGGATTTTTTTCCGACCACATTTCTTCCTGGAAGACGATGGTTCCCCACCATCCTTCCAGTTTTTAATGATGCGTTGGACAGTTCTTAACCCAATTCTAGTAGTTTCTGCAATCTCCTTAGATGTTTTCTCTGCTTGATGCATGCCAATGATTTGGCCCTTCTTAAACAGACTAACGTCTTTTCCATGACCACAGGATCTGTCTTTTGCCATGGTTGTTTAAGAAATGAGGAGTTACTCATTGTATCAGCTGGGGTTAAATAACTTGTTGCCAGCTGAAAGATAATCGCCTATGCAGTACTTATCCAATAGGAGGCTTGTACTTATTTGCTTAGTTAAATCCAGGTGGCGACTTTTTTTTGGCCAGGCAGTGTATATATATATATATATTACAGTGTGTCACAAAAGTGAGTACACTCCTCACATTTCTGCAGATATTCAAGTATATATTTTCATGCGACACTAACAAAATGACACTTTGACACAATGAAAAGCAGTCTGTATGCAGTTTATATAACAGTGTAAATTTATTCTTCCCTCAAAATAACACTATATACAGCCATTAATATCTAAACTATCTGCATCAAAAGTGAGAACACCCCTTAGTGAAAGTTCCTTAAGTGTCAATATTTTATGTGGCAAGTATTATTTACCAAAACTACCTTAATTCTCCTGGGCTTGGAGTTTACCAGAGATTCACAGGATGTTACTGAATGCTTTTCCAGTCCTCCGTGATGACATCATGGAGGTGGCAGATGTTCAAGACTTGGTGCTCCTCCATCTTCCTCTTGAGGATGTCCCAAAGATGTTCTATTGGGTTTAGGTCTGAAGATAAGCTTGGTCAGTAATTCACCTTCAGCCTCTTCAATAAAGCAGTGGTCATCTCAGAGGTGTGTTTGGGGTCGTTATCATGCTGGAACGCTGCCCTGTGATCCAGTTTCCAGACGGGGTGCTCCAGTCTTTCACAGTACATATTGGAGTGAATGAAATATAGTGCACCATGAGTACACCTGCTGCACTTATGCAGCCCCAGACCATGGCATTCTCACCACGCTTAATTGTAGGCATCACACACTTATCTTTGTACTTCTCACCTGACAGCTGCCACACATGCTGGAGACCATCTGAACCAAAAACAACTGATCTTGGTCTCGTCAGACCATAGGACCTGGTTCCAGTATTCCATGTCCTTTGTTGACATGTCTTCAGCAAACTGTTTGAGGGCTTTCTTGAGTACAGACTTCAGAAGAGGTTTCCTTCTAGGGTGACAGCCATGCATACTAATCTCATGTAGAGTGTGGCATTTGGTCTGAGTACTGATAAGCTGACCTCCCACCTCTTCAATCTCTGCAGCAATGCTGACAGCACTTCTGCGCCTGTCTTTCAAAGACAGCATTTGGATGTGATGCTGAGCACGTGCACTCAGCTTCTTTGGACGACCAACTCGAGGTCTGTTCTGAGTTTGACCCTCCTCTTTTAGCAAGCTGCAGCTCAGTTCCAGGGTGTTATCAATCCTCTTGTAGCCTTGGCCATCTTCATGTAGCACACCAATTCATCTTTTAAGATTATCAGAGAGTTCTTTACCATGAGGCGCCATGTTGGAACTTTCACTGATCAGTATGAGAGAGTGTGAGAGCTGGAGAGCTGTACTACAAAATTTAACACACCTGCTTCCTATGCACACATAAGACCTAGTAACACTAACTAGTCATTTGACATTTTGGAGGAAAAATGACAAGCAGTACTCAGTTTGGACATTTAGAGGTGTCGTCTTTTAGGGGTGTACTCTCTTTTGTTGCTGGTGGTTTAGACATTAATGGCTGTATATAGAGTTATTTTGCCGGAAGAATAAATTTACACTGTTATATAAGCTGCACACAGACTACTTTTCATTTTGTCATTTTGTCAGTGTTGTCCCATGAAAAGATACCCTTATATATCTGCAGAAATGTGAGGGTAATAATGTAAAAAAGTACTGTTAAAATAAATTAAATAAAATTAATAAAATGAATGGTGGCACAGGCAGTATGCACCAAGGTACAAAAGCTTGGAGGTGTATTACCAGGCAACAGTGTGTGAGGCTAACATGAAGTGGTGTGGACAGTGTAGGGGCAAGTATATTCTGGTGGCCTGTCAGACCTATAATGCACAAGGGGAAATCCTTGTACAAATTCATCAAAAGTTGAGGAAATGGAAAATATTTTATTGCGTAGCAATGTTGTTGGTTGTATTGGGTCTTTTAATGAATTTAAAACATATTTGTTAATTCTGTAACTTTTCTGATATTTTCTTAGGTGTTCCTACACCAACAGAGGAAGCCCTGCACCACACACTTAGCTTACTGGTCCGGGAGCGTAAAATTTACCCAACACCCGATGGATATTTCATTGTAACTCCTCAAACCTACTTTATCACCCCAAGTCTTATTCGAACTAGCTCAAAGTGGTACCATTTAGATGAGCGAACATCTGACAGATACCAGCATCAGAAACAACAGCGGCATCAGCAAACTCAATGCATCTCTCCTCTTTCTGGAACCATAACACCATCCAATTCAGGGGGGTTTCTAGATTGCACACACACAAAGTCCAACCAAAGCCACTGTGCAGGAGGTGATGATTTTTTTTACAGCAGTGGTTATCGTGCAGATGATCCACCCAGCCACCACACTACACTTCAGCGACGGTCTCCGAAAGAACACAGAGACGCATACTCATCACAGTACTCCCCACAAACACCTTCTCAGCAAGCAGCTGGCAACTCAGAAAAGAACCGTAGTTCCCTGGGAATTCCGTTTAAGACAGACACCCTCATCAAGCACCGAGGAGGGCCTGTTGGAGGACATCCAGGAGGAGGATCTGGGGATCTAGACAAACAAACGCTGGGCAGTGCTACAGGTGGGAGAAAGTTTGGTTTGAAGTTGTTTCGTCTGAGTTTTAAGAAGGATAAGGCCAAGCAGTTAGCTACCTTCTCTGCACAGTTTCCCCCTGAGGAGTGGCCACTCCATGATGAAGAGGAACCCAACCACTTGCCCCGTCACGTAGAAATGGAAATTATACGTAGAATCAACCCTGACCTTACGGTGGAAAATCTGGCCCGACATACAGCAGTTATGAAAAGACTTGAAGAAGAACGCACTCAGAGGAGCAAAGCATCATCAGCACATCAGAGCTCCAGAAGTAGAAGAAGTGGGAGTAGGCACAGAAAGCAATCTCAATCCAAACTTAGTCGCTCACAGAGTAAGACAAGGGCATTCCGCTTTGAAACAACTGATGGTATCCATTTAGAGCTAGCTGACAAAGATTATAGAGGTTACTCTTCCTCACTTGCACGATCACCAAGAGAGCAAGCTCTGGCTGTGGAGCGTCAACGAGCTCGACATCACCTTGCACACAGCATTCCCAACATCCTTGACTCATCTCATTTGCCTGTCACACCAGAATGGGATGTATCTGGGGAGCTAGCCAAGCGCCGCATGGAAATGCCTTTCCCTGAGCCAAGCCATGGTCCATCAACTCATTATTCCAAAGTCCACCGCTCACACTCTCACACTCAGGAGAGAAAATCAAGAAATGAACGCAGTAGCAAGGCTAAGGAACGTTCTAGATCTATGGACAATTCTAAAGGGCAGCTAGATGCTGGCTTGATTGGACCACCACCTGACTATTATGATGACCGCAGTCATTATTTTACTGATGATTGCACTCTACGAGCTAATCAAAGCTCATCTCACTACACTCGAACCCCACCACCTTCATCTAAGATTGCAGCCGATTCTGCTGGTTTGGATGGTGCCAGAAATTATGAGAAGATTAAGAGCAAGGACAGTTTACCAACATACTCACCCAAACCTCTATCTGCCTCCAACCCCTCTGAGGATTATTTTCAGTGTACTGGTAACTCTGAAATTGCTCTTACAACAACAATTATATTAGGAACTCAAGGCAAAAACAGCCACAGTGGATTAATAGCAAACATTACTGACAGGCAAACGGAGAGACAGATTTCCAGCCCCTCAAATGAGGATTTGTCAAATGTTGGACCTAAAGGTGGAAGTCTACCTCCAATACCTCTGTCTAACCCTGACCCTGCAATTTCAAATGGACAACCATCCCACAGTGCCTCTGCTGGCCAGGAGAAACACAAGGAAATTTTTAGTAAAGATACGCTCTTCAAGCCGCCTCCCAGCCTCTCGCTGCCTGGCTATAGCTCCTTGAGGAAACCTACAGTTCTTGCCTCCATTACTCTATCTTCATCCTGTGACGCTCTTGATTCCCACAAAGGATTTGATGCTCCTAAACCACTTATAACAACTTTGTCTGTTCCCAAACAGGGAGTGGAGGCCACATCTAGTACTGCAGAGAACTCTTTTGACTACTACAATGTCTCGGATGATGAGGAACTTGAAGATGAAGGGACTAAAGTTCAAAAAGGATTGGAAAAACCTAAAGGAAGTGTTTCTGAGGTGGAAGAATGTGGAATAGGGACCATGCAGTGGCTGTTGGAGAGAGAGAAGGCAAGGGATTTACAAATGAGATTTGAAAGAACTCTTACTTTCTCTGGTGTTCAAGGAAACCATTCAGAGCCCCGCCAGAGCCAGCATTCAGTCCACTCTGCTAGACTTGACAGTATGGACTCCAGCTCTGTTACAGTTGACAGTGGATTCAATTCACCACGGTGAGAGCATTGGTATTAATGCTTTCTTGCAGAATTTTTTTAAATATATTTTTTGCATTTGTCTGCAAATGTTAAAGTATTTATTAAATCAACCCTATTCCTTATTACTTTAATATTATTTCTGTTAGTTTATTAAACAGTTTTATGTAGTCTCCTTTCCTAACAGATTTATACACACTCTTTTAAGGACTCTTAGAACAGGTTTTTTGCTATCGATTCAGATATCGATCATCCATGAGGCCGATCACTGCCGATCACCTAAAACTGCTTAGAATGGCTGTTAATTTTTTGTTTTAGGTAGAAATGATACTGTGTTATCTGGCAAAATGGAAAAATTATCTGGCAATAAATTCCCCTAATTTAAACATAATAGACATATTTTAATACATATTTAAAATCTATTTTTCTTTTTTTTTTTTAAAGTTACATGCTGCAGTTTTAAGCAGACGTTCGATGTGAGAGTTCACTGTCTGGTGGAGCTTGAGGGGCGTCTGTGAAACATTATCAGTAGCGCGTAGCGTTGGTCCAAGAACGAGAGCAGATCCCAGCGTCATACACCGCCAGTTCGAAGACTTTAATTATTTTTCGGATTATTTGTTTAGCTTTCTGACCGTCATGCTAATCCAGGTGAGTGTTGGTAGTTGTGCGCTGCTTTACCTGCTATCTGGCCGCTCCGGATGTTATTTTTTTCCTGCATTGAGCCTCGATAAAGCCAAACTTGCTTGTTTTTTAAATGCCATATTAGATTCGTTGTGTTAATGCATTTTGACGTGCTTCACTCCCGATGTAATTTTCCGCCGCAACACGCAAACTTCTCCATTCACTCTCAGAGCATTATAGTTCCACACGACAGGATTTGTTGTCGTGCGCTTGTGCAGTGTGAAGGAAAGAAGAGATTGCTACACACGCAGGCTGCGAAGTGAGATAAATGTGATGCAATCACCGATCATACACTTTTTCACGGAAATCGGCTGATTATGATAGGTGGCTGATCGATCGGCACACCTCTACACTCTATCTTTGTGTCTTTTTAAATTTCCTTATAGGAATATTATGTAAACTCGACATTTTTGAGCATCATGTAATAATCATCTAAAACATACCTGGCATGTTGTCTTGATTGTTTCATGCATGTTTGAGGAATCTTTGAATGAACATGACAGCCATTCAACTGTGCAAAACTCCTAGGTGGCTGTAGCTCCCTTTGAGAGGCAGCTCGTCCTCAGAGCTGCAGTTTCCAAGATGCAGACTTCAACAATATAGAGCCTCGACTCCCCCACTCAAATCCTTCAGACTAGCCAGCAAACACTGGGTAGAACTATGCATCTAATGAGCTATTTATAAGCCACTTCTTAGTGCAACGCAGGTAAAAACGTTGTCAAAGGCTTAATAGACTAGTGATGTTGTGATAACTTTCTGAAGGTGCCGTTTCAGAATGAACATTTTTAAGAGACTAAAGCACATTTAAATTATGAAGTTAAATGTCTTAAGTCATACTTGATGCATATAGCAATTTCATAACAACTGAAGGTAACACAGTTACTTGATTGTGCCTAGAAAACACATACTACTACCCCTTTAAATATACTGTGTATTAACTCTTGTTAAAACTGCAAATTTGTTGTACTGGCAAAAATAGCTACCAATCTCATTAGGGGCATCTTTTCATGTTTTGTGTCTGTCTTTTCAGAACAAGAGAGAGCTTAGCATCAAACACCTCTTCAATAGTTGAAAGTAACAGACGTCAAAACGTAGCCCTGAGTCCTGGACACCTCAGCACCACAACTGGCAGCGGTCCTCCTTTTTCCTTCCATGCTATTTCAGAATCTGCCACCACTCAACAGGAGAAACTACAGAAGCCCACTACCTGCCTTGCGTCAATCACCAGCGTCTAGTATCAGAACTAAGGGCTGAGTGAAGCACAAAGTCAGTGAAAACGGACAGAAAATCCTAGAACCGCTCCACCTGACTGCTACACCATGAAACTGACAGACTGAACTAGGGAAGCTGTGATAGATCAACCGTGGGAAAAAGAATCTAGAACAGTTCTTTCTCAGTCTTGCAGATATGAAAATGT
This sequence comes from Xiphophorus couchianus, assembly GCF_001444195.1. Lineage (NCBI taxonomy): Eukaryota > Metazoa > Chordata > Actinopteri > Cyprinodontiformes > Poeciliidae > Xiphophorus > Xiphophorus couchianus. Next base: position 374,655 of record NC_040238.1, read on the forward strand.
GCAGGCATCAACAAGACATGCACAAATGAACTGTAACCCACTTGTTGGATTCGGTCTTTTACACACTAGTGCTCTAGCATTTTTTTTTATCATATATTTTGGTTGAGGCATGTGTGTGTCAATAATATGTATTATCTGTAATCTCAGGTTTGTTTGGGGGTTTTTTTCAGTCTCATTTCTGTTTCTCCCAGTCAGTGTATCTCCTTCTGCTGGTGCTACACAAATGAGAGCTGTACCTCTGCTGAGTACTGTTACTGATGCATTCTATTTAGTTGGCTTTTTCAGCTCTGGTGTCATATTAGCCACTTGCAGACACCCTTTAAGGCAAGACAGCAAGAAAAAAAAAGATTTTTCACACATTGGTATATTTTGTGGTAATTTAACATTCACAAGTCTTATTTCAAGATTTTCTGTAAAACTGACAACTTGTTGATCTGACACTTTTTCAGATAAATGTGACAAGTCTTCTAGGGTTGAAAGTATTAGAAAGTAATTTTTACAGCTTTTTAAAATGTGACAAATTTGTGGTTTCATTGCCTTCAAAACTATTTTTTGGGAAAGAGAATGTTAAAGACAATTTTTACTTCTGCCAATTTGGTGCTTCTTAAACAAAGCTTCCATAGAAAAAAGCTTATAAATTAGATGTTTAAAGCCCAACGAAAATGTGCGGAATTAGGTGCATTATTGTCATAGACAAATAAGTAATCAGTAAAGGATTTTTTTCCCCAGCACTTTTTAATCTATTTAAAAACTGTACTAGATAACTATCTAGTAACAGAACCTGTAACACATTTATTACAACAATATTCAGGAAGGAGGTGGAGTCAGATGATTAAAAGCAAGCCTTAGTATTTAGTTCTATTTTATTTCAACTGTGAATTGAAAAATGGATGTTATACATTGATGACCGCTTGTGTGTTGTAAGTAATTCCCTACTTTAAGAAAATGAGACATTAAATTAATAAGGCATTTCAATTTATTTATATAGTGCCTATTTACTCAAATATTCTCTGAAGGCACTCTTCAAAAGGAAGACATATCAAACATTTTATATGCATAAAATGTACAGTTTCATACCAGCTAATAAGTCATCCAGTTAAGTTCAATTTCTAATCAAAATCGGTGGGAAAGAGCTTTCTAAGGAAACCCAGTTGGTTGCTTCGAATCACTGACTTTGAAGCACTCCTCTCTCACGAATAAGTAGTTAGTGACAGTTGTTTGGGTTGCAAACCACCATCCAAAGTTAACAATTGCGTTGTTAACTTTGCAGCAATCCCTCATACTGAGAATCCATGCAGCAACAGTGGAGACCTCCTGTTTTAAATGTTAAATGAACTAAACTTGTATAGCGCTTTTCCATTCATTTTACCCACTGAAAGAACTTTACCCATTCCCACACACATACACCACAGATTGGTAAGCAACTTGGGGTTAAGTGTATTGCACAGTCACCCCACAGTATTTTTACAGCAAGAAACTTTCAGTGACCATCTTTCATAATCATAGCCAATGGAAGCAGCCATTGGCTATGACTGGCTGATGGTTTGAGAAGATAGAGATGCATAAAACACAAAAACAATGATCTTGGAGAAACACTTGTAAGCATATGAGCTTGTAGTAAAATTTAAAGGGTGGAAAACGGAGCCTGCTCATACTTAGCTTCTGCAACTGCTGTATGAACAAGAATGAATAGAGATAGGTAGAGAAATGTGTGTCAGCTATAGCAAGGGAACATAAAGTAGGTGGCAGCAGTAGCTCAGCTGGTAGTTTCCTTCAGGAAGGTGACAGCCAAATAGAACAGGTGAGCTTAGCTTCCATGAAAAGCAAAAACATTGAGATAAAGTTAAAAGGAGATATAATGCAGAACTGGAGAATAGTAGGATATTTTAACTGAGTGAGGCAAGGTGGTCCAGCAGCATAACTTCCAAGATAGCTCAGAATAACCAACAATTCTATCAAAAGGGAACTCCTAGTCCTAAAACTACTGGAAGTTGATAAATATGGACCTAAGTTACAGCAATGTCTGAGCTGTCTGAGATGAATTTCCCAGCAGCATGTTTGTGGATTACATCAGCTGTTAACCAGCACAGCTAATTCACCTCGTTTCCTTTTACTGCCTCTTTTCAATTCTCAGACAGCTTTTATAGTTAAAAGCAGAAAACACTGAATTCGGGGATGTGATTCTAAAGCAACTTCTCAGCAAAACACATAACACTGCATTTCCACCCTGTGTGAGTCCATTTCAGCATTTGAACTTCATATATTTTATTTGTCAGAGATCTCATACCCCCAGTTGTGATGATCAATAGAAGAGATTGTTTGAATTTCCTCCTTTTCTTTCTCTCCACTTTGCTCCTGCTCTGTGTCTTCATCATCTATTTAATTCATCTGAGATTTGGGGTCTTAGTTTAAGTAGTATTCAAGCTTTTGAGCTGTTGATTTGTTTCTCTGTTGTAAAAAGAAGTGCCTTTTACTGCTATAATTACACGTCATTGCAACTGCCCAAAACTAAAAAGTACAAGCAAAAATTCTTCCTGCTGGATAACATTTAAAAACATAGGGAAAGACTCCAGAAAGCCTGGTTTTCAACAGAAAATAAGGGAAAGAGTATGTAAAAAAACAACAAAAAAAACCCATAAGGAATGTAACAGAGCTACTCCAACAAGGTGTTATCTTGTGTAATTCTTGAATCAATGGTGCTATAAATATATCTCATCCATGTACTTAAAGGTTTATGCAGCACAATACAGAATGCATTTTCCCCCACAGGATTTATACCATTGCCTCTGTGACAGTGGCTATCTCCTAAAAATGCTAATACCGAATAAATCATTAGGTGAACAAAGGCTTTCATTTCTTGAACATCAAGGTTTGTTTAAAAGAGCAACAGTACCTAGACTTATCAAAAACATGAATGTCATTCATTTTTCCAACATTTAGTGTTTTATTTGAACAATTGTTTTACCAAGATGGAATAAACATCTGCCAATTAATAACAAAAAAAAACATTAGTTGCACAGGTTGGTAAGGTATAATTAACTGCGATTGTGTCATTTGCAAACTTTATCTGCAAAAGTCAGCATCTTTTAATCAAGACTATAATCTGCAGCTGATCACTTAAACTAGCTAAAAGCCTGCTGGAGAAAAGTTTTTTTTTTGTTGCAATGAGTTTTGTTGGCATCAATGAGAGCAATGAGCTCTCCTTAAATAGAGATTTTAGCTAAAAGCTATTAAGCTAAAAGTTTAAAAGCTTAGGAAGTAGAGAGAGTCACCATGATAGATTATCAGCTACCATTTTGAAATCATGATTTTGTCATCATATGGGCTTTTTAAAGGTCTCTGTCAGGGAAGCAGCCACAAATTGTTGATGGATACCATAAGTATTTTTTCTCTAGAAGAATTGAAAGCACTTTCCTCAAATAGGATGTATGTATATATTTGAGCCTCTGTGTAATTTTGTGTGGAAGAGAGAAATTGCGCTAAAGTTCATCTACTCTCTGTTATAAAACTTTATTGGTTTTAATATGGAATTGAAACCACTGACATCCATGTCCATGTGTACTCCTGATAGGTACTATCATTCAATTGTGAAGCTACTGTTAAGTCATTTTATTAGAGTATCTGTTGCTGTTTCAATCATTGCAAGATGTTTTGATATTAGGTAGTTTTGTTTTAAATTAATATACAGTGGATATAAAAAGTCTACACACCCTTGTTTAAATGCCAGGTAATCTTTATGTAAATAAATGACAGCAAGACAAATAATTTCACAACTTTCCACCTTTAATGTGACCTATAACCTGTGCAATGCAATTGAAAAAAATGAAACTGTTAAATAGAATAGAATATACTTTATTGATCCCCAAGGAAAATTGCTTATTAGTTGACAAGCTACTCCATGTAAGGTGTTAAATATTAATAATACAAATATAACCAATTATATTTGTCAAATATAATAAGAGACAAAGTTTATCAAATATATACAGTATATACCCAAGTATGTAGTATAAGTAGTTCAATATGACTGAATATAAATAAATAAATAAAACAAGCATGCACATGGAAATATGTTAATCTATAAATAATGTGAGTGCAGAGAAAATTAGTTTAAAGTTACTCAGACTTGGGCATTGTACAGGCAGAAATGATTTCCTGTGTCGCTCTGTGGTGCATTTTAGTACAATGAGTCTCTGACTGAAGGTGCTCCTGTATCTGGCCAGCATGAAGTGGATGAAACTCATTGTCCAAGATGGCCTGCATGTTGGACAGGATCCTTCTCTCTGACACCACAGTCTGCTGGCCTTGTGGATAAGTCTGTTCAGTCTGCTGGTGTCCTCCACCTCCACCTTCAGCCTGCTGCCCCAGCACACCACAGCATACAGGATGGCACTGTCAACCACCAGGGAAAATATAAAATAAAAATATGATTGCATAAATATGCACACCATTAGACTAATACTTTGTTGCAGCACCTTTGGCTTTAATATCTTTGCAAAACTTCTCCAAATTTGACAGCTTGTGAGGGCATCGTCTGTGTACAGCCCTCCTCAGACCACCCACAGATGTTCGGTGGGATTCAGGTGTGGACTGTGGCTGGCATTCCAAAGCCTCGATCTTACTCCGGTGAAGCCATTCATTAGTTGATTTAGATGTGTTCTTTGGGTCACTGTCATGCTGAAAGATAAAGTTCCTTTTCATCTTCAGCTTTCTAACGGAAGGCCGAAGGTTTTGTTCATAATTCCCTCCACCCTGACTGAGGTCCCAGTTCCAGCTGAAGAAAAGCAGCCCCAAAGCATGATGCTGCCACCACCATGCTTCACTGTAGGTATGGTGTTCTTTTGGTAATGAGAAGTGTTTTTGCGCCAAATGTACCTTTTGGAATCATGTCCAAAAAGTTCAACCTTGGTTTCATTAGACCATAACACATCTTCCCACATGCATTTGGGAAACTTCAGATGTCTTTTTGCAAAACTAAGGGCGTTGGATGTTTTTCTTTTTTAAGATAATACTTCCATCTTGCCTCCCTACCCCATTGCCCAGATATATGAAGAAGACAGGAGATTGTTGTCACATGTACTACATGGCCAGTATTTTCTAGAAATTCTTGCAGTTCCTTTAGTGTTGCTGTTGGCTTCTTGCCAGCCTGACCGGTTTTCTTCTCATCTAATCAATTTTGGACAGACGACCTGTTCTTAATGTCCATGTTCTGCCATATTTTCTCCACTTGATGATGAGACTTCACCGTTTTCCATAGTATATTTAATTCCTTGTAAATTCTTTTGTAGTCTTCACCTGACTGAAATATTTGAATAATTATCCCTCTGATGCTTTGGAAGGTCTCTGGTGAAAAAAACCCCAATATATTTGAGTATATATCAAATATTTTTCTGAAATACATTTTCAGTATGTTGTCAAGTGGATATACTTAATATTATATTAAAAATATAAAATAAATACATTTTGAAAAACATACTCCCAATACTCTTTTTAAAAATTTATGTTGGTACTCTTTTTAAAAGTGTATTTTTTCTAAAATATGCTTTAAATTCTAATTAATTATGTTACTAAAATTATACTTTGGATAATCCTTTTAAAAATACACTTTGCATGTATTTGTAAAAATTTATATTTTATATTTAAATCTTTAAAAATATATCACAAATATATACAAACAATACTTTTCTGAAGTTGTACTTTTGGCAATATTTTCAAATAGGTTATTTCATGATAAATACATTTCAATAATATTTGTAAGTACTTTGTAAACAGTGTCTAATTATATTTCAATGAAACACAGTGTTTACATACATGCACTGTTAGACCTTTTATTGTAATTACCATTCTACAGTACCTTTACTGTTATGATATTTCACAGTTAATTTTTACTGTGAGTGTGCTTTACAGTTATAACTGCTTTACTGTAATTGTATTTTATAGGAAAGCTGGTCTACTGTAAACTTGTTTCACAACATAATGTCAGAGTTTTACTGTAAATTAAAGTTTACATTTTTTTAATATAAGAATATTTTACCATAAACCGAAACATTTCATAAAAGAAATTTTAGTCCAAGTACTGTGAATAACAGGTATTTATTTTCAGCAGATTTGTAGAAATAAAATCCATTTACATATTCGCAATGTCATAAAGAACAATGTCACAATACAATATAATGTGCTGTAAAACAACAAAACCATAGAACACATTTCCTACATCAGAAGAACTTTTATTCCATTCGTCAAACAAAATCAGTGGGATCCATCTTGTGGAAGCTGAACTGTAAAGAATAAGACAGACAATGTGGGAGGTCATGAGATGGTCAGGAAGTTATCTACATTTTCAAATTTACCAGGAAGGCTGACAAATTAAGCTGAAGTGACAATGTTCAAATGCATAAAATCTTTGTCATAAAGCAGCATTAAGTTGATAATTTGTTTAAAAAAAAAATCAATTGGACTGAAGTGATAATAGAAGCTGCATAAAGAATGAGCAGGACTGGCTTCACTTCAGGTTTTTGGATTGTTTATGGCAACAGCAGTTAGTCAGTCTTCAGTAATTCAAAAGATTGCGTACTACAAATGACGATGAAGTACAACAATCTTTTTAGTCATTTTGTTGGTGCTGACGGATTACTGCAAAGGTGTGCCTAATAAACTGAAAACTGCATAGTATAAAAATACACCACACTTAAACGACTACACACTTATAAATTTGTGTGATTTATTAAGAGATGCAGCGACATCCACTTTTTACCACGGACACAGAAAAGATGCAGGCTACTCTAAAGGGCTATTGTGTAGGAATCACATGCCATTTATAAATAATCATTAAAATCAGATTAAAAAGGCTAAAGTAAAGTCAGAGCATGCAAGATAGGAGGAAAAGACAACAAAATAATAAACATTTACATTTGGTAAAATACTTACCTAGTTGGAAGTCCTCCATTCAAATTCAGCAAGTTGTTGGAAGAAGGTGGTGATCTGGGAGTTGACACTGACTACTTTCCTCTTGACAAGACTTCCCGTCTTGCAGCTTGTATCGACTTTGGCTGTGCATTTGGTACCAACATCTGGATTGATCCTCACAAAGAATTTTTTAACAGAAATAAAATATATTAATTGTAATTTTTAATGAAGACGTACAATACAGCAATCAGCTATGGTTCTTCACCATCAGTCAAACTGTCATTAAATTTAATTCATAAATGGCTTGGTGTAGAGTACTTGCCGTTGTATCATCTCCAGCGTGGTGGATGCTGACTCCTGATACTCCAGATTGAAGACATAATATGACCCAAAAAAGACAGCAAGGACGCTGGCAAAGTCATGTAGTTGGTCTGGCTCGAAAAATACCTTCTCCTCCATACTGACCATCCACCGGGTTGCAGACATCAAGCTATTTCCTAAAATAGACAAACCCTTGACAGGCTAACGCTAGTGAGTAAAAGTACAGACTACCATAACAATTACATACATTGCTACAAAAAAATTATAGTGATAGAAAATATTCCTCTTACCAAGCATGATTACCCTTGGTGTAGTGGGCAAGGTCATTTCCATTTCAACAGACATCTTGGTGGAAGATACCTTTAAAACATAAAAGGAAAACTCTCTTAAATATGAATTACTGGTAGTAATTTACATTTAAAGGGCCAGTTCACCCAGATTACAACAGGTTTTTGAGAACCTCATCCCGGAGACTAGACTAGACTTTACCCCTACATCCTGCTATCACTCTGAAACAGCGGATGTGAATGACAGTTTGTGGGGCTAAATGCATTTTTTAAAGCATTACATTCCACAAGTGTTCAGTCTGACTTCTGCAATGGCGGTGACTCCTGTGCATGTGGGACCTGAATGCAGAAAATGTTCTGAAGGAAGCGGGACATTGCTCTATTCCACATGCAAACCGATAATTAGCTGTGTGTTGATGTTTCTTCACATGACTACAAAATTCTGTAAATTCTGAAGTACAAATGCTGCAGAATTTACACCTGTACATAGTTGCACCTGTTAGTACTGACTTAACTTTAAATTTGCAGGAGCATGGTTTAAACATGTGAACAGTCCTTATATGTAACCAGGGTTGGAAATTAACTTTTTTTGTCCACCTGCCACTGTGGCTGAACCAACTCAAAAAATAACAGAAACCACTTTAATGTTTTTCACCTTTGTCCTCATTTACAGACTCTTATACACTATGTTGGAGATGTAATGGTACTTTAGCAGGCTAACCAGCTGTAGCAAGCTCAAAGTTATAGATTAGGTTAGCTGCTCCTCTACATTTCCAGACTATTTTGTGGCTTCAAATATGTTTGAAGAGCTGTCTTTTTACCTGTTGTCTTGTCTTTTGAAGAGATGAAGCTACGTTAGCAGTCAGCAGGACAGAACTGCACAGCCACTTGGAGGGAAAAAGCTTGGGAGTTAAAACAAAAAGTCATCTGAAGAAAAGAAAAAAAAAAGAACAACGTTAGAAATTCATCCTTGCTGACCTACGTAGCTAATCTGCACTTTTAACATTTGCAAGGTCATGGTTTAAACAAATGAACAGTCATTAGATGTAAAAAAAAAAATAAGGTGGGGGGGGATCAATTATCAGTTAAGGTTATATTGTTCGACAAAGGATGTAACAACAATGCTAACAGACACTCAGCACTGAGCTCATCTCAACCCAAAGCCGCCCGAGGAAGATTAAGCGGCAAAAGTCAAGCTAAAACCTTCAACGGTAAAATTAGCACCTTAGCTAATGTTAATTCCGAACCAGCTCAAAAAATAACACCACCATATTTTCCTTTCTTTCACCTCATTTACAGACACGTAACTTATAACGTTGCAATATGCCAGTTATATAAAACACCAGAGTTAGTAACGTAAAGGTAACGTTATGTTACCAGGCTAACCAGCACAAACGAGCTCATGCTATTATGCTAAGTTATAGCATGATAGCATGATGCTATAAGCTACGTTAACTCCATCTAAAATGTACATTTCCAGACTAGGTTTTGGCTTCAAACAGTTTTCTAAGACGTGTTTTTTTACCTGTCTTGAAGAGCTGAAGCAGTGTGAGCCCACAGCACGGAGACAGAGTTGCACTTGCACTTGGAGAGAAAAAGCTGGTTGGAAGCGAAGCCACCCTTGATGTCGTAGCTAGATAAACTGCATATTAATGTTAGCTAGGGTGTGGGAAAAAAACAAAAGTACATTCTCTCTTTCTGCCTTAAAAATATGTTAACCACTAAAGGAGTAAAAATACAGAAACAGGGAACCACGATGAAGCAGCTATGATGACCGTTGGAAATCAAATATAATTCTTACTGTATATTATAAGTACAGTACCACTACTGTAATGTGTAAACAGTAAATTACTGCAAATTCAAAACATACAGTAAGTTACTGTAATACTATGTACTATACCCATAATGCAATGCAAATTACAGTAACTACTTGTAAAGATGTCTTATGGTAGTTTTACGGCATTTTGTGGTATTTAACTGTACAAAATACAGCAAAGGCTAACAGTGTGCTACTTAATGCTAACAAAGTATGCTCTATTGGGTTCCTTAATAATCGTTTACTATTTTGTTAAAATGGCAAAAAAAAAAAAGATTTCTTATAAATAGGCTACATCCTCCTGTGGAAGTATCGTTTCATGTGTTTTATTTCATCGAAGATTACAGTAAGCTTTGTTTAATTTATTTTATACATGGCTTTCATTAAGCTGCTGTATTACTTCATGTGTTTACTTTACATGACAGGCAGCTTGTAAATAGCCTATATTTATGGCTTTAGTTTGCCGTCTGCAAAGTCGTTACTACTATAAACAAGTTATTATTTGGCGGTTAATCAGGACAAAATACATTGTTTTTTGGACTACTTTGTCCCTATATTTTAAAATATTTTAGTTTAATTTCACTCTTTTTTTTATTATTATTAAACTTTGCTAAATAGATGTTAGTAGCGATACTCTGTGGGTTAGGGTATGGTTAGCTGTGTAATAGCCATGTAATATCAGTGTATAATATTAATCATATCCTATCATTTCAGTGACATGCGCAGTTCGGTGGACACATTGTGGCTGCGCTGCTGCTGATAACAGACATACAACGTATTAATGCGCAATTTTTTTTTTTGCGGTGATCTGTATTTGTCTGTGTTTAATTTAATTTCAGTAAAAACCTGTTTCCCCTGTCTGATACTGTTTTATTCTTATAAACGCCTCTGTATTTAAAATATTTTTAACAGGTAGGATATAATAAAAGGATTAGGTCATACATCTATAGCTTTTCATTTTAAACTGCATTCAGATGAAGGAAGTGATCTTCTTGTGGTTTCGTCGTGTATATAAATTGTTCCAATGCTAAGCTAAGCATAACGCCTAAGCTTCCACTTCAGTCCCGTAGCACTGATAGTCAGAACACCGCACATAATTCTTTGTTCACAAATATAAATCATTCTCACCGCACGCTCAACGCGCAACTACAGTTTATACCATAGAGCTGCACACCCACTATCGCGGTGGGTTTTAATCTTGACTTCTACTTTAATGAAAAACTCTGCAAAGAAAGATAAGTCCTCACAGAGGGTTGATTTAAATATCCAAACAGGTCAGCCTGTGTCCAGTTTGAGTGAAAGGAGTGAAATTTCCATTAGTTTTGCTGATATATCCAGTTTTAGGTTTTTGTTTTCTGTCATAAAAGATTAAGTCAGTGAAAAAATTAAGTGACATTGCATTTTATTGAAGTTTCACAAATCAGATAAATGTTTCACAAATCACAAACTTGGTTTTAAATATTCTGCTATTAATTGACAATAATCTAGTCCAGGTTTGAAGAGTCTAGCTGTTGTAATTTTTTAACTAGAGTAGATAAAAGATGCTGAAGGTCGTGAAAAATTAGATGGAATCGCCCTTTAACCATTTCCCAAATAGGGAGCTGCAATCGGGAAACCAACTTCAGCTTCGTGTAACCACACCCACCACAGTGTGCCTGTTAGAACGCTCCAGGCCACATTCATCGTAGGTATTTGGTGAAACGATTCAGAACTAGGCCCTAATATGGCCACGAGACAAATCTCGTGTTTCTCCCATATGTGCTTTTTTCTGCTACTTCTATTTAAAGCGCTACAACCGGGTCTCGCTGCCCGCCCGTTACTTGTGTTTTTGCTCGACGGCTTTCGTTATGACTATATAGATGAACTACATAAACTGCCGGGGTTTCGCGAGCTCGTGGAGAGAGGAGTGAAGGTGGACTACATGACTCCAGATTTTCCGAGTCTGTCATTCCCAAATTACTATTCCTTAATGACAGGTAAGCTATCAAACCGTCAAACCGTTTGTTATCATATTATAAGTTAAATAAGCATCGTTTTTCCTGTACAGCCTAAATGCCTTTGTGGTAGTGTAAATTTTGATTTAACACAACTATAATCTGTTGTGAAATTATTTAAGTCCCAGCAATGATAATACTTTAACATAGATTTTAAGCAATCTGTAGCAGACTGAGAGGCATAGTATCTGTTATCCATACTCAAAAAGGACTTTGGCCTTTGAAACTTTGGCAATCACTAATAATTATTCTTGACTATGGAGTTTATATGCTCCTCATAGACAACAGTGCAGACAAGTTGTCCAGCAAATAGTTGAGTAGTCTAAAGATATTTGACAATATTCAGTGACGAGTAAACATTATTTTGAGAACTGTCTATCAAACTTTCTTCATATGTATCAAATCATCTTCTTCTTGTTGTGAGTATATGAAGCAGGTGCATATATAGGTGTATATATACAGTTAAAGTTTCTAATTCGGGATAATAATTTTGATCTTAAGTTTTGATATTTAAAAAAAAAAATTCTCAAGTGCTGTTAAACAGATCAATGCTTTTTTTCGATACAGCTTTTTCAAACATTCAGTTCATTTATATAGCGCCAATTCAAGGCAATTTGCAAAGAAAAACTTTTCCAAAAAAAATCTTTTCAATTCGTTCACACATACATTCCAATTGATTCTAGTTATCAAACAGCACAGTATGCTCAGTTAATTAGTCAAAGTAGATTAAAAAGTTTCTAACTAAGGAAACTCAGCAGATTGCATTGAGTAACTTATTTGCTGAGCATGCTTGTAGTGGACAGGAAAAAAAAAAAAAAAGAAGAAATCTTCAGCAGCTGCAGCTTCTATGGAAAGAAAAATAACTGAGAGAAAACAAAAACTTAACAATTGAAATAGCACAAAATAATGCAAATTGAAGAGTAGAAGAGGAAAGTGAGAAAAATGGTCAGTTTATCCTCCAGTACCCTAAACCTATGGCAGCGTATCTACTGACTTTATGAAAAAAATGTTTTAAGCCTAGTTTTAAAAGTAGACGACAGCTGATTCCACAGGAGAGAGGAGCCTGATACCTAAAGGATCTGCCTCCCCATTCTACTTTTTGAAATTCTAGGGAGCAGCAGTAAACATGCGGATAAGGCTTTAACTCCTACTGGTTTTATCCTGGAACCCCCAAATGCCCTTTTTTGAGTCTTTTATTATATTTTTTATTTCCTTTTTAGAACAGAACAGGCAAAACAAAACCTAGGCTCAGCACAACATAGATCTTCACAGTTAAGACAGGTTGGAACACAAATACATACATATACAGAGACCACTTAAAATGATCTGTTTCTCTGACTTTTCGTTTTATAGATATATTTTTGAATAAAATGAACATTGTTCTTTTATTCTTTGTACTACTCACAACATGTCTCTGAAGTATCAAGCAATTTTTTAAAATTTATTTGCAGAAAATGAGGTCAAAAACCAAAAAAAGATGCAGTACATTCAGACCTCAAAGAAAACAAGTTCATATTCATTTAGAAACAACAATACTAATGTTTTAACTCAGGAAGAGTTCAGGAATCAATATTTGGTGGAATAACCATGAGATTTTCAATGGGGTTCAGTGCAGTGACTTCTTAATTTCTTCCAGAGCTGTATTTACATTCACTGTTAATTCATGATAATGTTGTTTAGTATGGATGCAACAGTAGAATTTGTGAAACGGAATCCAAATACACAAAAATTGTCCCTTTGCACAATGAAGAGAGCAGGTTAAGTATTCCAAAGGAAAATGTTCCATGATGAGTTTGTGCCACGATGTTTTGGAAGGAGGTTTACCTCTGACCCATGACAAAAAGATGTTCTTACGGTCAGCGTAGGTGAGAATATCATACAATCTGCCAGAACCAGGATTAAATTAAAGCAGTTTGAACTTCTCTTTAGGTTAAAAAAGTATCCTGAATACTGAAAAGGTAAGCACAAACATACAACATTAAAATTTCAGGGCCATTTTTAACTCAACTCCTAGTGACACTTATTTACTTCCATACACAATCCTACAAAACACTGTCAGTCTCACAGTCCTCCAGCCTTTACTCTTCAGGACCATCAAGAATGTTGATCCTGAAGAGTAAAGAAAAAAAATCACCTGGCCTGGATGGAGTACTTGAGAAAGTGGTGAAAGCTTGTGCTTAGCAGCTAGCAGAGGTCCTCACTGAGATTTTCAGCCAACTGTCAACCCTGTCTCAAGTCAACAACCATCATCAAAAACATCTGCCATACATAGCCTTAATAATTACAGACCTCTTGCAGGGTTTCCCCCAGAAACTTGCTAAGCCCGGTGATTGGGGCGCCGAGGTGGTCCACCATGGTTTTGTATTAAAAGATGTTAAGTTGACAGGAAATGTAAAAATATTACTGGTTAACTATATCTTAAGGAAAAACATCACCAGTGAAATGGTATTTAAACCACAACTAGTCGTAAAAACCACTAATCAAAAAATACAATTATAATGAATTTCAGTTATTTGCACTTCTGTTTAATCAAAATTAAATCAGTGGTTCCATAAGCCCCCCCCCCCCCCAGGGCTTCAGGGGCCCTATAAATGCTAATATTTTAACAGACCACAAATGCATAAATGTAACATTTGTATATTGGAATTATCAATGCTGCTAAATTTGATTTAATGGTTTCAGCAAAGATAAATTAATCATTTAAAACTGGCTAACATTTAAATTTAAGATTTTAAGGAGCTGGCAAGTTTACTTTTTAAAAGTTCAAGGAACAATATTCATAGTTAGATTGTTTTGTTACCATAGCTACAATCAGATGCTGTGAGTTTAATGTTTTAGTTTGAGCTCTGTTTGTTCACAAATACAAATTAATAAACTGCAGTTAAAACTTATTGCTTTTTAGGTTGGCAAGGCAATGCGCAGAGGCGCCAGCTGTGTGACTGGTCCACTCTCCCGGCTTTAAATGCATAAACTATAAAGCTATCTTTTAGAAATAAATGTGGTTCGCGAGTGAAACTCAGAACAACAGAGATTTGATATACACTGCCTGGCCAAAAAAAAAGTCACCACCTGGATTTAACTAAGCAAATAAGTACAAGCCTCCTATTGGATAAGTATTGCATAGGTGATTATCTTTCAGCTGGCAACAAGTTATTTAACCCCAGCTGATGCAATGAGTAACTCCTCATTTCTTAAACAACCATGGCAAAAGACCAGTGTTGTATAGTAACGAAGTAAAAATACTTCACTACTTTACTTAAGTATATTTTGGAGTACTTCATACTTTCCTCGAGTATGAAAATTTTTGATAACTTTCACTTTTACTTCACTATATTTCCGAACTTAATTGCATACTTTTACTCCGATACATTTTCAATGTGTGGTTTAGTTACTCGTTACAAAAAAGCGAGAGAGAGAAACGCAAGTGTTTTGACCCCACCTGCTGATTAGCAAGTAGCAAGCAGGCTACCGAACAAAGTCGGTAGCCTGCTTGCCTAGGCTTGTTCATCACCACCAATAGGATACACCTGTTTCGCGTCTCCCATTAAACACAAAGCAAGTCTCGCAATCAGCAGCAGCCACATGGAGGAGGAGACGAAGACCACAACGACTGCAACTACGTCAGACACGGCTCCAGTTGAACCACCAGCTGGTGATGAGAGCCCATGGCCTTATTTAAACACAATACACTCTTTCATGGGTGTTAAAGATTCGTCGTACCGCATGCAGTGTATGTTATTCCTGCCTGAAGATGTGGAAATTCTATCTTACAAAAACTCCCCGTCCAACTTGAAGAAACACATCGAGGTAACGTCTTATGAAATGGTTATAATCCTCCTGTTTCAGTAACTATAGCTTGGTCACTAGGCACTATTGAGAAATCTTGACCATAACATTACCTGTATAAATGAACTTTGTTTGGCATTGTTTCAGTTCCACACGTGGTGTATTTAGCTGAGGCCTAATGTTGACTGTAGCAGGCTACCTAGACTCCTCTGTTCAAGGGGGGACAGAAGCCATAGCGATAGCAATTTAGACTCAATTTAACGAATATAGGAAAGGCATGCAAGTTCAAAACCAGGTTTACAGATGCCAATAAGCTGCATTTCCCTCCCAATTCTTTTTTTCTTTTGCATAATGACCAGTTGTGTGCACCAGCTACTGACTGTAGCATTGACTGATTCACTGATTTGTGAAGTAGAGTAATCGTAACAGCTCTTTCTCTTCATGTTGGCCGCATTTTCTGTACTATTTATTTTTCTCATTTTCAGCACTGACCTTACTTGAAGGGAAAACTTAAGGCTTACAAAAACTTTGTATTTTCTGTCCTGGAGGGTATACTAAGAAGCTGGTTCAGTTGTAAAGCAGGTTAAGTTAACCTTGTGCTATAGGTAAAGCACCTAATTTTCTTAACTAAATGATGCCTGCAGGTATATCTATTAGCAGGTTTAATTTTGCCTGCACTTGGTTGTGTACATTATTTTAAGTGTATTTGACAAGTTTACCAAAATATAAAAAATGTCATTCAAACTGCATTTGCCTTGTTTTACTTTTTACTTGTACTTTTCATTACATTACTTGAGTACATCCATTGTTACAGCAATTTCCATACTTAAGTACAAGAAGTTTCAGATACTTTAAGACTTTAACTCAAGTAACATTTCAGTCAGTGACTTCGACTTTTACCAAAGTCATATTTTGGAGAGGTACCTATACTTTTACTTGACTCTGAGATTTTAGTACTTTATACAACACTGCAAAAGACAGATCCTGTGGTCGTGGAAAAGACGTTAGTCTGTTTAAGAAGGGTCAAATCATTGGCATGCATCAAGCAGAGAAAACATCTAAGGAGATTGCAGAAACTACTAGAATTGGGTTAAGAACTGTCCAACGCATCATTAAAAACTGGAAGGATGGTGGGGAACCATCGTCTTCCAGGAAGAAATGTGGTCGGAAAAAAATCCTGAATGATCTGTGATCGGCGATTACTTAAACATTTGGTCAAATCAAATCGAAGAAAAACAACAGCAGAACTCAGGAGTATGTTTAATTGTGAACGCAAAAGCATTTCCACATGCACAATGCGAAGGGAACTCAAGGGGTTGGGATTGAACAGCTGTGTAGCCGTAAGAAAACCTCTAATCAGTAAGGCTAACCAGAAAAAAAGGCTTCAGTTTGCTAGGGAGCATAAAGATTGGACTCTGGAGGAATGGAAGAGGGTCATGTGGTCTGATGAGTCCAGATTTACCCTGTTCCAGAGTGATGGGTGCATCAGGGTAAGAAGAGAGGCAGGTGAAGTGATGCACCCATCATGCCTAGTGCCTACTGTACAAGCCTGTGGGGGCAGTTCTATGATCTGGGGTTGCTGCAGTTGGTCAGGTCTAGGTTCAGCAACATTGTGTGCCCAAAGAATGAGGTCAGCTGACTACCTGAATATACTGAATGACCAGGTTATTCCATCAATGGATTTTGTCTTCCCAAATGGAACGGGCATATTCCAAGATGACAATGCCAGGATTCATCGGGCTCACATTGTGAAAGTGTGGTTCAGGGAGCATGAGACATCTTTTTCACACATGGATTGGCCACCACAGAGACCAGACATTAACCCCATTGAGAATCTTTGGGATGTGCTGGAGAAGGCTTTGCGCAGTGGTCAGACTCTCCCATCATCAATACAAGATCTTGGTGAAAGATTAATGCAACACTGGATGGAAATAAATCTTGTGACACTGCAGAAGCTTATTGAAACAATGCCACAGCGAATGCAGGCTGTAATCAAAGCTAAAGGTGGTCCAACAAAATATTAGAGAGTGTGACCATTTTTTGGTGGCGACTTTTTTTTTGGCCAGGCAGTGTATATATATATATATATATATATATATATATATATATATATATAATGTTTTTTTCCCAATTAATTTTTCTAAACATAGAAACAAGCAACACTTTGCCTGGCGGGGGGCCTAGGAAAGCATGGCGGCCGCCAGGCTTTTAATACACTGGGGGAAACCCTGCTATTGCACTAACATCAGTAATCATGAAGTGCTTTGAGAGGCTTGTAGCTCAGCATATCAAATACCTGCTTCCACCTGTTTTGGATCCATATCAATTCGTGTATAGGGCAAATACAGGCCTGTCTCATCTAGAACAAGACAATTATGAACAGATAATCTTTGCGGAGTACTCCTCTGCTTTACACAATAATTTCACAGATTATTGTTAACAAAATAACCACGGAGATGTGTGCTTAGCCCGCACCTCTACATCCTGTATATGCATGACTGCAAAGCTACTCACTCTTCCAATCATCATAACATTTTATGATGACACTACTGTAATTGGACTTATTACAGGAGGAGGTTAATTCTTCTACAGGAGTGAAATTCTGTTACTGGCAGAATGGTGTGGAAGAAACAACCTACAGCTAAATGCAACAAAAAACAAAAGAGATAGTGATATATTTCTGGAAAAATAGAACTGAACCATGTCCTTTCCACATTGATGGAACCCTATGTGAAAATGGTTCAGACCTTCAGGTTTCTTGGTGTTCACATCTCTGAGAACTTCTACTGGTCAGAAAACACCACATCAGTGTTGAAGAAGGCCTAACAACGCCTACGCTACCCGTGTCTGCTTCAAAAAAACAGCTGCTGGTCTCCTTCTATGTTTCCACTGTTGAGTGGGTTCTAGCATCCTGCATCACAATATGGTACTTCAGCTGCTCTGCTGCTGACAGGAAAATGCGGTAGAGGATCCTCAGGTTAGCTGACAAAATGCCCTCGTCCAGGAAAACTCCAGCTCCCGATGTTTCTCCAGAGTCCAGAGCATCCTGAAAGACTGTCACCATCCAGCTCACCACCAGTTTACCGTACTGCCATTAGGGAGACAATGACTATAAAGACAAAAAGAAATAGACTGAAAAAGTTTTTTTCCCACGGGCTGTTTGAACTGCCAGTTTTGCCACAAATTGTGTCTTCTCTTCTGCTTAATGTTATGCATTTTGATTAGAAAGCTTTCAGCAGAGCTACTCCATTAATCTTGTTGCACTACTAAAAGTGCTGTGCAATGACAACAAATCTAATCTACAGACCATATTTTTGATTCAATTTGATGTTATGTTTTTCCTATATTTTTTGTGGAGCACTTTTATCTGTGAAAGGTGCTATACAAATAAAATCTTGCTGACTTAAATTAACCCCCCCCCCACTGCATCTTATTTACAGTTTGTTAAATCTGTCAGAAAAAATATATAATTCTTTGAGAGGCACTTTGAACATCCAGGCCCAAGTAGCAGGTTCTTAAGCACTTGTAGCCCCCTATGTACTGTTAAAGTGAATAGTAGAATGTCCATTTTTTTAATTGTCTTTGATTTAGTGAGTAGTTTTGTGAGATTTGAAATAATCCGTTTTAAAACTTTACAATTATTTTTCAGGCCGTCACTGCGAGACCCATCAGATGGTTGGAAATTATATGTGGGATGAAGTCTTAGACAAAGAGTTCCTTATTGGGACCAATTTTGATAGTCGGTTGCCTCTTTGGTGGAATGGATCAGAACCTCTCTGGGTCACCATGCAAAACCTGGGAAAGAAAGTTTTCATGTACTTCTGGCCTGGTGAGTGCACACTGTTAAGGAGTTAAAGGACTCCTTAACACTTTTGATAACATTTCTTCAACTGCAGCTGAAAGATTGTCCGTAAAGTAATCCATTGTTGTACCTTCTTTTTTGTGACGTTGTTGGATCTCATTTATTTTTAATTCAGATTGGTGTAAATAAGACCAGTTCACAACATGAGTTGTGAACAAGTCTTTATTATTAACCAATCCTGGGTTATTAGGTTGATTTGTAGTTTGATTTCATTTGTGTCATTATTATTTTGTGTTACTTATTTTGTTTAGATCTGTCTTGTCCCTGTTTTCCTTTAGTTCACTTCTTGGAGTTTTTAGTCGTGTTTATTTCTTATAGTTAGTTATTCTTTGTTACTCGAGTTCAGAGGTTGTGAACCTGCGGCTCTCAAGCTGCATGCAGCTCTTCTGCGGATCATGTGCGGCTCTTTGGTCCCGCACTCCTTGAAGGCAGCACTGACAATATCAGCTCTTTTATCTTTTGGTATCTCTGCCAATTTTATATTTGTCTTATTATTTTTTACTAAAATTAATTTTATTTCTATTTGATCATTTATCTACTTGTGATGTTGTGTTTGTTGTGAGCTTTGGTCAGCTGAGGCTGTTGTAAATATGCTATACAAATAAACTTTGACTAGACTTGACACTCCATCATGTCAAAATCTCTTTGATCAGGTGTTGAGAGACTGTCTCTGTAGTAGTTTTATGGAGGGGAAACATGTCAACCCACAGAGAGAAACAATCCGTAAAAACCAGGAGGTGGACTTTGTGGAAACGGTTAAGTCGAGTACAATCCTATCATTTGCCATTGTGCATTCACCTGTGTTTGCTGTAACTTACCCAAGGCTTTTTGGGCTTTTGGTTTGTTACATTTGGCAGACTTGGCAATATCTCATGTAGACCTGTATGTCCATGCTCACCCCTGACCAATACACCAATACTTGTAGGTGTTTACAGGTTTTATATCATCCGAAATGTCCAGATAAGGGGTCATTATGGTTGTGATGCAATAATTGTGGAGGAAGTGATGGAGGGATGTTGACCTGATAGTCTTTTTGTGGTAATTGGACAACTCTGTAGATCTTGTCTTGTAGAATGGTGTACTTGATGGTATTGGGGCATTTGTATTGTATTGCCCCAATACAAATGCCCCTGTCAGAAGGTCAATTTGTTGAGTCAAATTGACTTGTTGACTCAACAGGTCAGATTATCATGGACCTGTTGAGTGCAACACATAAATAGAAATAAAATTGTGTTTGTTATGGAGAAAGCAAAGATTCAAAGAAGGTCAAATCTATTATATATTTCAGGTTAAAGTAAATCCAAGTCTAATCATACTCATCTGAACTGTGATATCAGTTATTATTTTTTAATGCATCTACAGGTAACAGATAACAGGTGCAATGACTTCCTATACTTGTTTTTAGGCTGTGAAGTGGAAATTCTGAATGTCCGTCCAGCGTTCTGCAAAGAATACGTTAACAGTCCATCAAAAGAAGATCTTATAGATTCGATAACCAGTTCACTTGCTGCCTTGAGGTAAGAAGACATTTTTTTTCAAACATAATATCTTATAAATTAAGATATTATAAAATAAAATATGTCAGTCTTTGGCAACACGTAATACTCATTGGTAAAAGAGGTTAACTTTTTTTTGTTGTGGGATTTATTAACAAAAAGAAAAATACTCTCAGCATACACATGCAGTTTTCCAGGGTCTCTGTCCTGCCGGCCACATTATTGATGTATTGCTATTCATCAATACACCGTTATTGGTAAAAAAAAAAAAAGTCAGTGGAGAAAAATAGTAAAAATAATATGGACACTACAGGTTTAGGGGTTTTTAAACCTTAATCACAATTTATTGTGTCAACAATAAATCAATATCTTATAAAGAAATTTATCAGAATCATTTTATTACCAAAGCCAGTAAACACGTTTATAGTCTAGAAAATTGCTTTGATGTAATGGTGCGAAAGTAAATAAATAATAAAACATGAAAAAGAAAAATATACAATGTATCTACAATTCTGCAGGAGTACAGGTCCTTTAAAGGTTGGCGGTTGTAGTCGGTCATCTTGCGCACAATGCACTTTAGTCTGCCTGTCCCTGGTTGTGGCCATATGGTGATTGAGGAGGTGAGGATGGACATATTATATATATATATATTTATATATATATATATAGCTCAGTTGGCTGTTTGAGTTTCCTCAACTACTGTAGGAAGGGCCTTCATTATGAGGGAACTACATATAGAGTGCCTTGCGAAAGTATTCGGCCCACTTGAACTTTTCAACCTTTTGCTGCTTGTAAGGGTTCAAACATAAAGATCTAAAATTTTTATTATTTTATGAAGAATCAGCAACAAGTGGGAGACAAGCATGAGGTGGAACAAAATTTATTGGATATTTTAAACTTTTTTAACAAATAAAAAACTGCAAAGTGGGACATGCAATATTATTCGGCTCCTTTACTTTCAGTGCAGCAAACTCACTCCAGAAGTTCAGTGAGGATCTCTGAATGATCCAGTGTTGTCCTAAATGACTGATGATGATAAATAGAATCCACCTGTGTGTAATTAAGTCCCAGTATAAATGCACCTGCTCTGTGATCGTCTCAGGGTTGTGTTTAAAGCGCAGAGAGCATCATGAAGACTAAGGAACACACCAGGCAGGTCCGAGATACTGCTGTGGAGAAGTTTAAAGCCGGATATGGATACAAAAAGATTTCTCAAGCTTTAAACATTTCAAGGTGCACTGTGCAAGCAATCATATTGAAATGGAACGGGTTTCAGACCACTGCAAATTTACCAAGACCTAGCCGTCCCTCTAAACTTTCATCTCAAACAAGGAGAAGACTGATCAGAGATGCAGCCAAGAAGCTCATGATCACTCTGGATGAACTTCAGAGATCTACAGCTGGGGTGAGAGTGTCTATCAACAATCAGTCGTACACATCTTTATGTTTGAAGCCTGAAAAGTGCCAAAAGGTTGAAAAGTTCAAGGGGGCCGAATACTTTCGCAAGTCAGTGCAAATATATATTTTTTTCTGTGGCTTCAATCCCATATTCCTGCCTTTTCCCCTCTCCTTCCTTAAAATTGCATATTTACAAATGCAAGTTCAATCAAGCCTTACAAATTCCCAAAAAGTCAACACATTGAATGACTTTATTGGGCATTTAGTCCAGCACTGGGGCAGAATGATGAAATTAAAGTCAAAAGTTTTCTCTGCAGCTGAACCATTTCTGTGTTTGGGGCCCGCAAACACAGAAATGCTGCATTTACAAGGGCAATTAAAAAAATAAATAGAAATGGTTTTTCTAACTTCAACATCAGATCTACATCTTTATTCACAGAATAAACTTGTATGCTGAAAATATTAAGTATTTTGACCATAATCTGATAGTTAGAGGGCAAAGAGCCCCCACCCCTTTAGTGTTAGACCAAGGGTAGCCAGATTAATGCTGAATAGTTATATTTGGCTAAATATTATTGCTGAGGGGCAAAGCAGGTCTCCTGATGCACAGATAAAAAAAATGTGAAAAAAATGGAGAATATTGTGGGAAAAAAATCCCTTAAAAAAGGGCACTTGGGGCATCAAGGATAAAAGGGGCAGGGTCTCAAGCCCCCAGCCCCGCCCGCCCCTGCATGTGATTGAGGCTCTGTATGTATTGCTTCATTTGTTTTAATAGACATTTATTCAATACTATTGGTTGGAGATTTGTTATAATATGCCTTTGTTTTTTTAAGTTCAGGAAAAGCAGACATGGCAGCTGTTTACTATGAGAAAATAGATGTGGAAGGACATCACTTTGGTCCAGAGTCTCCTCAGGTCAAAACAGCTGTGCAACACCTCGATCTCACCATGCAGATCCTGAACCAAAAAATCAAGGTAATAACATCACTATTGCTTTTGTAGGTTTTTACCTTTGTATGTATATCTATGTACTTGATGTCTGCTTCTTTTTGGTAAATCTAGCATCAAGACTGTTCATTTCAGTTCAGACTCATGAACTGAAATGTTTAAAATAAAGATTTCTCCCCATTCTACTAATTTTTTTCCTGTAATAAGTCAAAAGGAATGCACTAAAGCCCCAGCACAACATCAAAAGTGTCCACAGATGATGTAGAAACACTAAAAAGTGTTGAACAAACTTAAAATAATGTCTTACATAGTTTGTGGAAAATACTTATTTGGTAATAACTTCTAGACTTGGATCATATAGGGAAACTGTAGACATACATTGCACAAGGGTTTGGAAATTACAAAGCCTTTGTCATTAAACTAGCTGGTTTTAGGCCTTTTTACACAGCCGTTATGCTTTCAAAACTTACTCCCTGTACTATGCCACTTTTAAGAAATTAACTTGCTTTAATTTCTTTCTTTCTGGGAACCACTGGGGTTCTTACAGGCATCTGGTGTAAGTTTCATGTCAATATGAATGTTAAAATAAGTGTGTGTGTGTGTATATATATAGTTGTTTTTATAATTTTGTGTTGCTGATTTTCTTTCAGGACAGCAACCTGGAGAATCAGCTAAATGTGATGTTATTTTCAGACCATGGTATGACAAAGATCAAGTGGATGGAGAAGGTGATAGAACTGGACAAATATATAGACATGTCAGACATTGTGAAGATGATGGATAGAGGACCAGTAGTCAGCCTGTGGCCTAAAAATACCACATACCAAAAGGTAACCCTGTGTCACTTTTTTTTTTTAACTCTGCATAAATGTTGCAATTTTGTGGCTTCAGAGCTTTGATAGAGAACATTAGCTTATATGTAATAATGTCATAAAAATAAGGACCACAACAAACATATCAGGAACAAAGATGAATCAAATTTAAACTAATGTTTTGTTCTAAAATAAAATCAATAATATACATCTCTTGAAAATGGAAAATATATGACAAACATACAAATGAACTTACTCTACAAATCCATCAGAATTGGCAGGCTGACAAGGAGGGAATTAAGAATGCTGGCTCTGTTCTCAGGACTTTTTGAGGATTCAAGGATTTTTTTATTGTCATACCACCTTGATAATTTGTGGTACGAAATTTGTACTCAGGTCCCAGATTAAGAATTTACTACACACACAAAAAAAGCTAAATAATAAAATATATAAACAAATTAACAATAAAGTAATTTAAATGAGGTGTATATATACATGTACATAACATGTTATGTCTGTGTGCAAATGATCTGAGGTGAAACTGTATTTAATGCAGCTTGAGTTCAGCAGTCTGACGGCTGAAGGGAAGAAACTGTTCCTCGGCCTGGTGGTTTTGCTCTGGATGTTTCTCAGCCTCCTGCCTGAGGGGAGCAGCTGGAAGAGTCTGTGTGCAGGATGGGTGGAGTCCTTCATGATGAGGAGCGCCCTCCTCCTGCACCGTGATTTGTGGAGGGAAGGCTGCTCCCTACTGTCTTCTGTGCAGTAGTAACCACCTTCCTCAGAGCCATCCTCTGCGCAGCAGTGCAAGTGTAGAGGATGTTCTCCACCACACAGCGATAGAAGCTCCTCAGGACTAAGTTCCCAAGTCCAACTCTTCACAGCTTCCTGAGGAAGTAGAGACACTGGTGGGCCTTCCTGACCAGACGGGAGATGTTGGTACTCCAGGTGAGGTCACTGAATATATGCACACCCAGGTACCTGTAGCTGGAGACCACCTCCACATCTGCTTCTCCGAAGTACAAGGGCTGAAGAGGATCCTTGTCCCTTCTGAAGTCCACCACAATCTCTTTGGACTTCTGCACGTTGATTCAGAGGTTATTTTCTCTGCACCACGTCTTCCACCTCCTCTCTGTATTTGGACTCATCACCGTTCATGATGCGTCCCACTACTGCTGTGTCGTTGGCAAACTTCATTATATGACAGCTGGGGTGTCTTGCCAAGCAGTCATACGTCAACAGAGTGAAGAGGAGGGGGCTCAGCAAGCAGCACTGCGGCAAGGCAGTGCTGAGGGGGATGGAGGAGGAAACGGTGTTGGAGGACTCAGATCCTGACTGAGGTCTGTTGGTCAGGAAGTCCAGAATCCAGTTCCCCAGTGTGGAACTCAGTCCAAGAGAGGAGAACTTCTGCACCAGGGTCTGTGGGATGACGGTGTTGAAGGCTGAGGAGAAATCCAGAAAGAGCAGACGGATGTAGGAGTTCCTGCTCTCCAGGTGAGGTCTGTGTGGACCAAAGATGAGATGCCATCAGCAGGAGAGCAGTTCTTCCTATAGGCATACTGAGGGGGGTCCACAGTGACGTCGATGGAGTCCTTAATGTGATTCATGACTAGCCTCTCGAAGCACTTCATGACTACTGATGTTAAGGCTCATCACTGTGGAGCATTTGGGGACAGAGACAATAGTAGCGGTCTTTAAGCAGGTGGGCACAGATGACAGTGACTGTGAGATACTGAAGATGTCTGTAAACACCTCAGACAGCTGATGTGCACAGTCCCTCAGTACTCGTCCTGGGATGTTGTGGGGGCCAGCAGCCTTACAGGGGTTGATTTCCTGGAGAGTCTTCTTCACAGCTGCTATGGTCACACAGAGAGGTGTCACCAGGTGGTGGCACACTAAACAAAATGGGGCTTCATGGGTGGAGGTCAAGGAAGACCCCATTGCTGAAGAAAGACATAAAAGAAAACGCTTTATCTTTGTGAAAGAGAACTTGGACAAACCTCAAGCCTTCTGGGACAATGTTTTATGGACAGATGAAACAAAAGTGGAGCTTTTTAGTAATTCACACAAACAGTATGTTTACAGATGGTGCAATGAAGCCTTTAAGAAAAGAACATCATACCAACAGTCAAGCACGGTGGAGGATCCATAATGCTGTGGGGCTGCTTTGCAGCATCTGGTACTGGAGGCCTTGACCCATATAAGAAGATTATCAATGTCAAGTTTAATTGGCACACTCAACACTTTTGAATGTATTCACCATCTTCACCCAACTGGCACACACATCATATAGAATCAAATGCACCCATCCCTTTCACTGCTCAAGCTCAGCAGCCAGATCTATATGGTAACCTGGCACACCTGTGCTCACACAATGATCTCTCTTCAGACAAAGGACCTCAACTGAAAGCTTCCTCAAAGACATCACTGGTAAGAAATGGACATTGCTCACATTTTACATGAGTCAGATTGGATTCAGAAGACCAAAATAGATTTAGTTTTTTGGCTTCTCTGTGACTACTTATGTGACCATGTTGCTTGTTCATATGCGGCCGATGAGCTTCATCTAAAGAAAAGATGAATTAAAGATGTCACTGAGATGAGTTGTTTTTGCTTCTCTTTGGAGGAAGCATACCTTTTCAACTTTTGGCAAAAGCTGAGGTGGCTTAAGAGAGTAAAAACAGCCAAGCAATTCTAGAGTGAAATGTCTTGCCCAGTGTAAGGAATCTTAGTTTGAGGCAAAGATCCTGGATCCTCCAGCAAGATAAAAACCCAAAGCACACCTCCAAAAACATGCAGAAATTGCTCAAAGGGAAAAACTGACTGTTTTAAAATGGCCAGCAATGATTCAATTGAAAATCTTTGGGTGGAGCTGAAATCTGCCATCGGAGAAAGGAACCCTGCAACTGTACAAGAGCTTGAGCATGTTGCAAAGGAAGTGTGGGAGAAAATACCTGCTGAGAAGTGCAAGAAGCTTATCCTCCTGAGACCCAGAGAAAAAAAAGTTTTTGAATTTCATTTTTTTTACACTACATGACTCTTTGGAGTGAAAAAACATCACTACAATTGAAACATCCCTGAAACATGTTCTTATTTATTTTTTAGAGTATGTCCTTTGGAGAGGGCATCGGGACTCTCTTGTGGCAAATATGAACACATTTCGAGGCCCAGGATGTCCTCTCTAAGGACCAACAGGATTTAACACAGTGGCATGTATGGTTTCAGAGTTATGAACAAAAAACCAATGTCCTCCACAGAGGACAAAAATGTATATAATATAAGAAAGAAATGGATATAAGAAAGGTTTGGAGTCTGTCTTTGCTGCTAAAGAGTGTGCAACCAAATATTAAGAGGGGGTGTCAATATTAGTGCACATGCTGGTTTTCTGTTTTGACCTTTGGAATTAAAATATTTAATTTGAATTAAATAGCATTTTAACAAAATGGCAATTGTTAAATTACTTTGGACCTTCAATTGAAAAATCCTGCTGATATAAATTTTGAGTATTTCCATTTATTTCTGAAAATGTTCATTCAGCTATGCAAAACATGAAGAGGTGTCAATAATGGTGAGCAGGACTGCATATACATATATTGCACATAGTATTGGCTCACCTGCCTTGACTCACATATGATCTTAAGTTACATCCCATTCCTAATCAATAGGGTTCGATATGATGTTTGCCCACCTTTTGCAGCTAGAACAGCTTCAACTCTTCTATGAAGGCTGTCCACAAGGTTTAGGAGTGTTTATGGGAATTTTTGACCATTTTCCAGAAGCGCATTTGTGATGTCACATAGTGATGTTGGATGAGAAAGTCTGGCTCTCAGTCTCCACTCTAATTCATCCC
This sequence comes from Xiphophorus couchianus, assembly GCF_001444195.1. Taxonomy (NCBI): domain Eukaryota; kingdom Metazoa; phylum Chordata; class Actinopteri; order Cyprinodontiformes; family Poeciliidae; genus Xiphophorus; species Xiphophorus couchianus. The sequence continues at coordinate 402,125 of NC_040238.1, forward strand.
AAAGGTGTTCTATGGGTTTGAGATCAAGACTCTGGGCAGGCTAGTCAAGTTCATCCACACCAGACTCTGCCATCCACGTCTTTATGGACCTTTGCTTTGTGCTCTGGTGCTCAGTCATGTTGGAAGAGGAAGGGGCCAGCTCCAAACTGTTCCCACAAAGTTGGGGGAATGGATTTGTATAACACCACTGCATCTGACGCTTTGCGTTGCACTTGGTGATGTATTGCTTGGATACAGCTGGTCACCATGGAAACCCATTTCATGAAGCTCTTTGCACACTGTTTTGGAGCTAATCTGAAGGCCACATGAAGGTGGGAGGTCTGTAGGGTTTGACTCCGAGGAAAGTTGGTGACCTCTTTGGAATATGCGCTTCAGCATCCGCTGACCCCGCTCTGTCAGTTTACATGGCCTACCACTTAGTGGCTGAGTTGCTGTCGTTCCCAAACACTTCCATTTTATTATTGTACAGTAATCTAACATGTTACTTTTTTACAATCCTATAATCAGATTAAAGTTACGTATCCAAGTCACACTGTCTGACTATGTATATTTTATTTTATATAGTAAAAACATATGATGTTGCTTTCCTCTTTTTTCTAAGGGAGTGACGTCTCGTGTAACACCAGCGTCACAAACGAACAATGGAGGGAAAAGAGAGATGCACATTTTCTATCTGATGGATGAATTTTTCATTGAGCAATCAAGTTACTTTTTCAAAGTAACTACACCATACTAAATTAATTTCAGTATATATCATATGTATATGTTTTATGATCTCATGGTGGCAAACTGTCCCAAAAATATCTTTTTCCATTTCCTCTAGAACAAAATGGCCTTAATCAAGCATAATGACTGTTATTCCAAGACAGAACACTTTATCATTTGCCTCACAACTAGCAAGATAAATACTCTGGTGGCACACACAAGCTACCAGATTCTGATATATTTTATTGGTCAAAATACATTTTATTATTGGTCAAAAATGCATTTACATTTGTTGACTAGCAATTAAACTGGTTCTGCCTCTTCCTAAAACCTTAAATAAAAAACACATAGTAAAATAGGACTCAGCAGTTTTAAACTCAATACAGCAGTTTGACCAACAAATATAAAGTCTAAAAAACAAGTTTTGTTCTTTTTGAACAATTCTCTATAGTATGTCCTACAAAAATGGCAAATATTTTAGAGCCAAACAGGAAAATCAAAATCCATTGAGAGGTCACTATATAGAAACCGGTGGGGTGTTCTACTGCAGCTTATAGTGTGTAAATAATTAAAAAAAATTTTTTACCTGACATCAGTCCTCACCTGTTCTCTTTTCTGGTTTTATTATAATTAAGATGATTTTTATATTTTCATACCCTGAAGCTAAACTTCGCTCTTCTATCTCCTCCTTGATCAACTCTTTTCATAATAAAATTGTTTAATTTATTTAAGTAATAACAGGTTAATACATATTTCAGTAAACTAACTGAAGACCTCTCCTCAACTTCCTTACTCTCTTCACCTTTCTTCAACAGCATTGCTACTCTAGCACTACCATCCAATGTTATACATGTTGATAAATAAAGGACCAAGTGTTGTGTAGCCATTGCTCACACTGTTTTTACACTTTAAACAACAACAAAAAAAAATGGCTCATTTTGCTGCTGTTTCAGTCTCATTGTGATGAGAAATAAAACATTGTGGCTAGAGTAGCTAACTTTTAGATGAAATTAGCAGTAAAACATTGGAACATTCCAGAATTAAAACGACTTAACCAAAAATATTTGGTTATGAAAGTAAACTGATGAGATACTATAAAAAGTAATATTCATGGCAACGTTCCCGACAGACCGTTTTACCTCATGCAAAAGGAGTTTCTGACTCTTTGTTGTCTCCTGCCTCTGTGGAGCGCTGTGTTGCACCTACATAGTGAAAAAATTCAAAATCAAATAGTTTTCGCAACTGTGGTGAGTTTCTTGGGTGAAACAAATGCATATAACTGTCTCTAATATTGGGGGTGACACGTCACCTCCGTCCCACCTGATTCCTACTCCTCTGATAGCATGTAACATTTCTGTTTTCTAAGGAGTAGCCATTTCAGAGTTGCTTTATAAAATTAGTTTTTTGAAGTTGTACATGTTTCTGTTTGTGTGTATTACCAGGTCTATGCTGCCTTGAGCCAGGTCCATAACATGCGTGTCTATTCCAGGCAGGATATCCCTGAACGGTTCCTTTACAAAAAAGGGAACTTTGTTTCCTCTCTCACTTTGGTTGCTGAACCAGGCTGGTTTATCACTAAGGTATGAAATAACATATCAACATATGTAATTTTTTAATTTGTCATCTCATCGTTTTTAGAGTATCTGCCTTTGAGAATAGAATATGATTTTCCAGCTAAAAGTTTAGATTTAGAAAGTAAAAGAAATATCAAAGTAAAAAACAAAAAACTCCCTTTAAATTCAATGTATGTACTTACAACATTGCTAATTTGCAATTGCAAAATAAAAAACTAACTGCTCAGGTAAAAAATAAATATACTAAGCATGTTAAACTTCAGCACACTTGAAGCCAGACTACTCATCAGTGTATTTTAAGTGTGTTATTTTGGAACAACTAATTTTGTACTTGGTGTATTTTAGTACTAATGCAATTGTAGTAAATCACAATTTAAGGCGTACTAATTGTACTATAACATGCTTTTTTTTTGGAACAACTAACGTTATACTTTTTATACTTTACGTATATGGCTTCTTATGTAATATAAAACTGAAAAAAGAAAAGGATTAATGGAACTAAAATGGCATTTTTAAAAGAAACTATGAATGTTGTGACTTTATAGACAAAAATGTCACAAGAAATTCATAAGAAACTGTTACATCAATTTTCTTCCCCTCTACTCTATGATATCGCTAAATAAAATAAGAACCAAATAGCTTTCTATTCCACTCCCACAAAAAAAATTAAGGTATAAATTTCCTAATTATGTATAAAGTTTTTCCTATAATAACTTTCTGCAAACGAAAATCGAAATAAATATAAATTCCTTTTCATTTTGTGGCTCAGATTTTGAGACAATACAACTGCGACTTCATTAATGTTTTTGGAAAGATTTTTAAAAGTGGATATTGTACAAGAAGTCTATTCCATCTTTAAGTTTAAATATAATAAAATGTCTTCTAAAAGGGGATGAAGAGTTAATTTATGATATATTTAATCCTCTGGCTAAGTTTTATTCACAAATACTGCTTTCTAAAAATAACCAACATTTTTAAAGTGAAATAATTTTAAGAGAATGCTTAAACGTTGCAACATTACAAAAGCTCAATCTTCATACTAATATTTTAATATCTTAATTTAAGATTTTAAAATTCTCTTGCATTTGTGACATTTTGTTTTACTTTCCTCACAGTTAGTTTGTGACTATTCTTTTTCTTCTTTTTTTCTGCTCAGTTAATCATATCAAACTTTTTTATTACTGTGTGCCTTGTTATGCTGTTTTGTTTGAAGTTTCAATAAAGACTTGGAAAAAACAACGAAACATTGCCATGAATCCGCCTTTTAACTCAAAACTTGAATTGTGGCAGCGATGAATTGTGGGTAATACATTTTGCCGAAGTCCTTAAAAATGTGGACTTTGTGTAAGGGCAGAAATGGTACCCAAAATGGGCGGAGCAAAGGGCGGATGTGGAGAATGTGGGATACACTATGACCTTTAACCTTCAACATGAAGGCGCATTTGAAGGAAACAAGGGCAGAACGAAGGTGGGAGTGCACTGATCCTCATCCTGGCCACTTCACTCTCGGCTGCGAACTGCTCCAGCGAAAGCTGCAGATCACAACCTGATGAAGCCACCAGAACCACATCATCTGCAAAAAGCAGAGATGCAATCCTAAGGCCACCAGAACGGATCCCCTCAACACCTTGGCTGCGCCTAGAAATTCTGTCCATGAAAGTAATGAACAGAATCGGGATGTTTTAGTTAAAAAACTGAAATGTTACCCCTAACCATTTGGATGCACATTCACAGTGAATTTGTGGATTGTAATCCACAAATATAAATATACAGATATCTGTCATCCTTCCTTTGGAAAAACTGACTCATGATCTTAACCACAAATCACACACATTTTTGAAGCTTTGAGGTCCACTTGAGTCTTTCCTACTTAATCCCTAAGATTTTAGTTTTTTATTATTTTGTTTTACTGCTTTATTTATTCTTGCTGGAGTTTTTTTTTTTTTTTGTCTTAGTGGTTGTGAGGTGACATGGACTGGAGGAAAAGACTAATAACTCCTCATCTCTTATTCATGTGGGGTATTTTGTTATAGTTGTTTTGGTTTTTTTGGTTCTTGTGTATGTGGGAGGCAGCACGGAATTCTGTTTCTGTTCTTTGCGTTGTAACTGATCTAAAAATAATTTTAAAAAATAATAATTTTGATCATTCTAGCTAAGCTTAAACAAGAGAGGTTTAGTCTGATTTAATTTTAAAATTATGTAGGCAAAACTGAAACATCTTTCTTTTTTTTTTTAGTATAGAGTGGTATTATGTATTCTGCACATACATTCTGTAAATATTATTATGTAACATGCTGTTTACATTGTCTGAAAGCTTGTTATGTCTCATGTCATCAGTATTTATTGGTGTTCTCTGCAGAACAAGACAACACTACCCTACTGGAAAAATGACTCGGGAGAGGCATCAGCTTGGCAAAATGGCTGGCATGGTTATGATAACGAGTTCCTTGACATGAGAGGCTTTTTCTTGGCGGTAGGACCAGGTAAATTAATTTTAGATGTTAGAATGGTATTTTGTTTTATTTGTGATCTAGTGACATCTTTTTACACCACTTTTAAGTGAACACAGTAACAAAAGATACATTTGCCTAAAAGAGACAAAAACACAAGATTTTCTATAATATAAGAGAAAAAAAGAACTCTTCGGGATTGGGATGACAGTTGGCTCCTTTAAGAAAAATTGACTGCTCCATCTTTTTAATTATGAGTGATGGTGGTATCGAGAGGGAGATGGACAGACTCACTTGGGCTTTTTCTGCTGTAATGCCAGCACAGAAAAGAGCCAAGCCAAAAAGCAAAGCTCTTGATTACCATTCCATCTGCATTTCAGAATACAGATGTCATGGTCCTGAACCTTGACCATATGGCATGGTGCAGGACCATGACATACGGACTTGCACCTCTGTCATTCAGAAAGCCCTCAAAGTAAAACCACTGCTTCTCTCCACCAAAGGTGTCGATTCAGATGGTTTGTAAATGCCTCAACCTATTTACGAACTATTTCATATTAGGGTCCAGTGGATCCAAATACAAGTAGTAACCAGTCACAACTCAAAGTTGTGACTCTAGAAAGACTCAAGAGTTGTGACAGGTTCTTCTCTAGAAAAGTTAAGGAAATCTTGGGTTACTCTGACTTATTATATCACAAGTCATTAAGTTAAGAGCCTTAAATATTCAGTTTTTAAATCGTATATCTAAATAAAATTCAAAATGAGAATCATTACTTGTATTGCATTTCAAATTTTGTCTTCAAATCATATTTGTTTACAAATTCTTGCAGTTTGAAAATAGAAAATACATTTAAATCAAGTAGAACTATTTTTGTGTAGTTCAGAGTATCCTTAAATTCTTGTAACTTTTCAAGAAAAAACATAAAGGTCTGTTGGTTATTTCTTTTGATAGCTGTAACTCTTGTGTTTATGCAAGAGTTTAGATGATCACTCAGCAATTAAATTTCCCAATTAATTGGTTCGAAACAGTTGTTTTTTAATCTACAGCTGAAGGAATTGATCTTTTCAAAACAGAGAGTGTCTATTTTGCACTTGTAAACACTCTGATTTGACAGGCCCAAATGACCTAATTAATCTTCTAAACATGGTTCTCAACAATACACTCTTCAATAATTTCATCCACCGCTTACTGTTTTACCATTTACCGCTTACCAAAGTAAGATACACTAACTGAATGTCCCTCTGTACTTTATGGACAAAAAGGCAGGAAAGGGTGAGCAAGAATCAAGCTTTGCAGTAAAACATTTTGAGATCAAAGTGCACTTTTTACACCAGCCCAGGTGTAAAAAGTGCACTTTGATCTCAAAATGCACTTTGTTCTCAAAATATCTTACTAGCAGAAAAACATACTGCCTACCAGTTTAGTTGTGCACACAACAAACTCCATTTTTGGACATCATGGTCTGGGATTTCTTTGAGAAGGGAGCCCTGGTCTCAGGAACCTGGAAACAGATTTGGACAAGCCCCCGGTTGTTTATTTTTGCACCCTTTTTCTGTTCCATGCAACAACCAGGTCCGTTTAACAGTTCTGGGACCAGACCAGACCATTACCCCTCAGAGTCACTACCTAGAAGTATAAAAAAAATTTAATGCCAAAAATGATAAAATGTTACATGTCATATAAAAGAAATAGATACAGAGGGACATTCACTGTCCAGTTGGGCTCCACTAAGCACACATTAAAGATTGTAACGCAAGATCTGCTTTTATCTTTTCCTCATTCTGCATCCTCTCTAAGAGGTGTTGGCCTGCTTTGATCAGTTTTGTTTGTGTGACTGTCGCCAGTCTTATATGTTATGGCTATGTAAGCGTGCAGCAGTGTGCATGTGAGCGGATAAGAGATAGAGGAAAGACACAAAATCATATATGCATAACAATCTGGAGAAAATCAGATTTACCTTGACTAACTAAGAAAGTCTATTTTATGATATTTGACAACCAGTACTAGCTTGATGGATAAATTTAAATAATATGCAGTATTTTATGGATATGCTATGGAATACCCCCTGTTATCTTATGTCCTCCCACTGTTGTGTGTTTGTTTGGGAGGTGACTATGGTGTGCTTTTTTTCATGTTGAAAATCTATAAAATCAATAAAAAGATTTACAAAAAATACAAGATGTACATTTGGAACAGGAAATGTATGTTGGTGCTTTGTCAGGTTCTTATGAAAGTGTGTTTAAACTGGCAGGGGAAATATAAAGCAGAGATCTAAATATATTTTCTTTGTCTACCCAGACTTCAAGAAGAATGTTCGAGCAGCTCCAATTAGAGCAGTGGATGTCTACAACCTGATGTGCTGGACTTTAGGTGTACATCCATTGCCTAATAATGGATCTTGGTCTCGAGTTGAGTACCTACTAAATGGCTTTGAAAGTCCATTACAGTCTGGAATGCTTTGGACCTACAGTATGGGTTTGCTGGGAGTAATGTTAGCATTTTACTAGAACATGCAAATTAATTATCATGTATAGATTTTAGCTGTAATGATCTGCTGTAAAGAATAATTACAAATTTAATTACACTTATGTCTGTCAAGTACATGTAGATATCTGACTATACTGTAATTGTACTTTTAACGTATGTTTCAGTTTACTTCTGTTTTTATTTTTGATTGATTTTTAGATTGATAAATACTATGCATGATGTAATTTTGCTTTGTATTGGAAAGCTGACTCTGTACTGGGACTAAGGCTGGAGTCCCTGGAAACTGTGGTGGAGAGGAGGACACTGAAGAAGGTTTTGTCTATTATGGACAATAATCAGCACCCTCTCCACAACATAGTGGACAGACAGCGGAGCACCTTCTCACATAGGCTGCTCCAGCTCCACTGTTGTAGGGACAGATACAGGAAATCCTTCCTACCACATGCCATCTCACTGTACAATAAAAGCTAAATCATTGTTCTGCACTAATCAGTCCAATTTCGCACAACTGCACTGTGGCACACTTGCTGTACATATATTTACATATACATACTGTATCTGCATTTTTTGAATCTTTGCAAGGACTGCTCTAAGCTGCTTTTATATTGACAGCATGTTATATTTTATTTTTATTTTATCTTGTTTTATCTACAATTGCTACTCAGTGGTGGTTGGTGTGTGTCTTGTCTCTATGCTGCTGTAACTGCGAAATAATTTCCCTGCTGGGATGAATAAAGTAATTCTATTCTATTCTATTGTTGTTGGTCAATGTTTTTTCCCCTGTTTTTTTTTTTTTTTAGTCTAAGAACATTGTTTTTAGTTTCCATAAATTGATGGACTAATTAACTGTATAAAAAACTGTAACATTCAAAGAGAATATATGGTTGGACAAAACTCAAGCTACAAAAATTTTTCCCAAAAAACTGAATAACTTAATGTAAAAATGACCACAATGTGTTGGTCTCACATTTAGAGATTGTTTTGTGAGCCTTCTATGAGAATCTGCAGTGAACCATGTGGAACTAAACTGAAAACAGAGGTGAAGTTTTGAAAATTAACAAATGAATAATGGACAAGTTCTGTCAGCAAAGCTGAAATTTGTTGACTTTTACAAAGCCTCTTGTTCATCTCTGATACAACCGACAACTGCAGAATCATCTGAGTATTTCTGTAGATGACAGAAGTCAGACTTGTGGTATTAGTCTGAAGTGTAGCGAGTGAAAAGGAATGGTGAGAGTACAGTGCCCCTACAGTGCTCCTGTGTTGCTGTTGCTGGTCAGTCTCACAAACTGTGGTCTGCGAGTTTGTCATATCCAGGTGATTGTTGAGGCCTTCACTTGTGTCTTCTGGATTTTCTGACAAAGCAAATCAGACTGAACTGTATTTATACACAAAGGGTAACCTTTGTGTATACCTGTTAATGCTTTCTAAGTAAGTGTAATGAGTATATCTTACAGACTATACACAAAGGCTAACCTACACAAACGATGGGGTTGGGGGGAGCAGACCAAGACAATGAGCAAACCTAAACAACTAATTCAAGTCAACACATAACTACAACACAAATGTGAAAACAAAACTTAATACCATAAAGCAATTGTACTATTAGTAGAGAGGTAGATTCGCCAGAGTCAAGTCCCCTGCTTCTAGCACCCAGATTGATTGCTCCACTTCTTGGTTTTGCCTTACAGCCAGACCTCTTCTCCAGCCAGTCACTGGGGAAAAGATGAAGGAACCTCCACACTCCCCCTCTTCTGGAAACTCCATGGGCCAGCATGTTAGGTAGTCAGCAGTAGAGTTCAGCTTCCTAGGAATGTGATGGACAGTGTTGTATAGTAACGAAGTAAAAATACTTCACTACTTTAATTAAGTATATTTTGGAGTACTTCATACTTTCCTCGAGTATGAAAATTTTTGATAACTTTCACTTTTACTTCACTATATTTCCGAACTTAATTGCATACTTTTACTCCGATACATTTTCAATGTGTGGTTTAGTTACTCGTTACAAAAAAGCGAGAGAGAGAAACGCAAGTGTTTTGACCCCACCTGCTGATTAGCAAGTAGCAAGCAGGCTACCGAACAAAGTCGGTAGCCTGCTTGCCTAGGCTTGTTCATCACCACCAATAGGATACACCTGTTTCGCGTCTCCCATTAAACACAAAGCAAGTCTCGCAATCAGCAGCAGCCACATGGAGGAGGAGACGGAGACCACAACGACTGCAACTACGTCAGACACGGCTCCAGGGGAACCACCAGCTGGTGATGAGAGCCCATGGCCTTATTTAAACACAATACACTCTTTCGTGGGTGTTAAAGATTCGTCGTACCGCATGCAGTGTATGTTATTCCTGCCTGAAGATGTGGAAATTCTATCTTACAAAAACTCCCCGTCCAACTTGAAGAAACACATCGAGGTAACGTCTTATGAAATGGTTATAATCCTCCTGTTTCAGTAACTATAGCTTGGTCACTAGGCACTATTGAGAAATCTTGACCATAACATTACCTGTATAAATGAACTTTGTTTGGCATTGTTTCAGTTCCACACGTGGTGTATTTAGCTGAGGCCTAATGTTGACTGTAGCAGGCTACCTAGACTCCTCTGTTCAAGGGGGGACAGAAGCCATAGCGATAGCAATTTAGACTCAATTTAACGAATATAGGAAAGGCATGCAAGTTCAAAACCAGGTTTACAGATGCCAATAAGCTGCATTTCCCTCCCAATTCTTTTTTTCTTTTGCATAATGACCAGTTGTGTGCACCAGCTACTGACTGTAGCATTGACTGATTCACTGATTTGTGAAGTAGAGTAATCGTAACAGCTCTTTCTCTTCATGTTGGCCGCATTTTCTGTACTATTTATTTTTCTCATTTTCAGCACTGACCTTACTTGAAGGGAAAACTTAAGGCTTACAAAAACTTTGTATTTTCTGTCCTGGAGGGTTTACTAAGAAGCTGGTTCAGTTGTAAAGCAGGTTAAGTTAACCTTGTGCTATAGGTAAAGCACCTAATTTTCTTAACTAAATGATGCCTGCAGGTATATCTATTAGCAGGTTTAATTTTGCCTGCACTTGGTTGTGTACATTATTTTAAGTGTATTTGACAAGTTTACCAAAATATAAAAAATGTCATTCAAACTGCATTTTTACTGTTTTACTTTTTACTTGTACTTTTCATTACATTACTTGAGTACATCCATTTTTACAGCAATTTCCATACTTAAGTACAAGAAGTTTCAGATACTTTAAGACTTTAACTCAAGTAACATTTCAGTCAGTGACTTCGACTTTTACCAAAGTCATATTTTGGAGAGGTACCTATACTTTTACTTGACTCTGAGATTTTAGTACTTTATACAACACTGGTGATGGACATCAAACTGAAATGGTTGCCTTGCCAAATACCAATAGGCTATTCTGTTGTTTGAGGCTTTCATTCTTTCAAGCCACTTCAGAGCCTTATGATTCATTTCTAGGACAAACCATGTTTGTTGCCGTCAAGCTTACCTCATCACAGTAAAGCAGCTCGAACCAGCTCTCCGTTTAGAGTCCAAACCTCTTCAGCCTGATGGGCTGGTCCCAAGCAGGTCAACAAGAAGACTTTTTAAGCTAGTGTTGAGGAGATGCTTCTTAGCATCCGAAAGTCAATCTCCACTTCAGCTGGTGGCCCAGTCAGACTGAGTAGCCTGCAACAACCTAACCTCCCAGTCACACCTGTTAACGCTTTTTAAGTAAGTGTAATGAGTATATCTTGCTGATTTTATTTTTTAATGAACTCATTAGTGGGTTGGACTAAAGTCAACATCAAGCATAAGTTGGTACCGTTATGCCCAAGGTCATCATCTTGTTGGCAGAAATGTACTATAATCTGAATTATGCTGTCAATAGCAACCTAATCATCTGAAAATAATCTTTTTCTTTTTAACCTCAGAATGTGTCAGTTAGTGATGGTGGTTTCCTCCCATGTTATGTTTTTATGTGGTTATCACAGGCTATGCATTGGTAGCCCAGGAAGGAAAAACTCAAAATCTGCATTCTAAAGTTTAACTAGTGCAAATTTCTATTATTGCTGATTAACCTTTTTGTAACTAACAAACTAGACACCAGTGACACCCTAAAAATCCTAAACACCATCCCCCAAATGAAAGCCAAGAGTTTCCCCTTTAAGATGATACCAAACACTGTATTATAGACCTTTGACAAATGGTCATATCATGAGTCTAAACCAGACATACATCAATCTCAAAAAACAGAAGTTGTTTAAAGGGGTTAACTTAATGAGCTGATAACTATGACTCATAGTTATCTATGACTTTGGAAAGGCAATTGTTACCAAAATGTTATTCTAGAGACATGCATCTTTTCAAAAAATATGGATAGACTGTGCCACCCTGAAATGGACCAAAATGTGAAATTTTGGCAAAAAGGTGCAAAACATCGATAGCACTCAAGGTAAACCTGTCATTCTTTAGCTAAAATGGGTTGAGTGAGAACATCTGGACTGATGGTTTGTGGCCTGGGTTCACAGTGCTGCACCCTCTGATCTTCAATTAATTATCACTCATATTACTTCATTATTTTCTCTTTAGTAGTAGTAATGCTACTTTACTATGATCAGTGATTTAAAAATTTTCTTTTTTCCTCTATCATATCAACAAACACTACAAATACCCAAAGTATTACTTGATATCACAATAAAAAAAACCAAAAATGCCAGAACTGGCAGTAATCATAGCAAACTGAAAAAGGCAGAAATCGCTATAGCAACCACTTATTATATACCTTGGCTAAAATGGCATGACTGACAGTGATTCTTTTCACACCCGTTCTTCCCCAGTAAATTTCTTTAAGACAGTAATTGACACACACCAAAAAACAATTTTCTAGGAGCATATTGGAAAAAAGGGAACATAAGCTACTCTAGCAAAAACAGCCAGTTGGGTTTTTGCTTAGTCTTTACCATTAGTACTTTTAATTTGTTGTATTACCAAACAATTTAAGGAGACAGATTTTTCACCAAAACAGAGATACTATGCTTGTGACAGAAAATCAATCAGCATAGGTTTGATAAAGGAGTATCAATATATTGAAATGAATTGTAACATTGAAACTGCTATAAAATATTTCATGTTTCTATGTTCAGATGATGATCTTCAGTTGTGTCTGTGGGCTAATCAAGAGTCTGCTCAGCATTTTTATTAGAAGTCTCCATTCCAGCTGCTGCATACACGACAATACAAGAAATCACTTGACAGCTTTCTTTAACCTGACGTTCTGAGATGTTCAGATCTGGTGACATCACATGGATCAGTTTTAGGCAAGAACAAGAATATTTATATTACAAATCCATTATGGTGCTGATACGTGCATCCTTTGGCTAACAGGATTTTTTGTATCTTGTAGTCACAAATAAGGAAAAGCTTAGTTGTACAACCATCATGTTGCTTTAAAACCATGGCATTAATGAAATATAAGAAGAAAGCAGAGAGGATGTTTAAACTATTCATCCTGATTCATAGTTGCATCAAATAGCTCTTTCCTACAGAAGATAAAGCAAAGAACACAAGGGCCATTCCAAATTTTGAGACATTCTTATACTTAAATTTTTAGGAGCAATAACGTGTGAGGAACATTCACTTTGTTGTTTACATTACAAACATGAAATTAAGAGTGCGTTAAGAAAGGATTAGCCCATGTTGTGACGGTTTCCATATCCTCGGCGGTGATCATCTTTCCACTCATCCCAGTTTCTGGCTTTTAACAAAGAAGCTTCATCATCATTCTCAGCCTTTTTCTCTTTTTCTTCATCTCTCGCCTGCTCATCAGTGTTGTCCTCCACAGCAACTTTGCTCGGCATGCCCTGATCAGGTAGGACTCCATGTTTTCTGTGTTGCTCATACCAGTCATCCACCGTCATGGTGGGGAGGCTAGGATACCCAGCGCCGAGTACTTGAGCCTGTAGACAAGAGAAAGGAAAACGTTAGCACAGTGACTCAGCATATTTTGAAAATGACAACCTATACTACAACTGATGGCAGACTGATCACTGAGTGAGCCTATCTGAACTGTTTTAACCAATCAGTGTCATTTTCATTCCATCTATCTAGCAGCATGTACAGTGAACAGACCTAGCTGAAACCCTTTCTTAAAGACACTAGGATGGTTCGGTTTTCGAGTCCTTCCCATATCGGCTCAACAGGGCCAAAAGGCCGGAGTCCACCCTGACGACTCTGACGGCTCAAATTAGCATCCCTTCTTCAATTGTAAATGTGGCCGTTGACCGTCAGGCCAGAAGGTAGGAGTGTGAATTGTCCATGTTGGGGGTGGGTATCTATGATGCCTACAGGAGATCAGATCTCCTGTAGGTAATGCTCTTCAGTTTAGTTTTGAAGCATACATGAAGTGTTTTTGGAGAGATGTGACCTTTTGCAGCTGATCCATGATGTGCTGCATTATCCAGGTCATTTTGCCAAATGTACATAGAGTGTGCAAAACATACAATCTGTTTCAAAAAATATGCAAAGGTTTTTCTAAAAGAAATTAGTAATGTTTCTCTTTGAAATAAAGCTAAGAGGGTATAACATGACAGTTTAGAAATAAACTAACCAAATTAATTGTGTTGATCCACCTCAAAAAAATCATGCAAAAAGTGTAAGCAAAAGAGATCTGGGAGACTTTGCACATGCAAATTTGCATGCAGCCTTTTGTGCTGTGGAGGATAAATAGGTGACTGCTTCACCTATTTAGTTCACAAGAACTAATGGCATTTATTTCAGTCATAATCTTGCGGGGGGTGACCAAGGTTCCATCACTATGTGACAGCTGGTCAGCAAACCTGGCAAACATGATTGACATGGCAGCACTGAATGCACATGTGCTTTATCAGGCTTGCATTGGGGTGCAGGAGAGACGGGTGGACTTCCTGGTTGAGCTTGCAAAAGAGTTCGGTAACTCTCATGTGAGTGAGAAGAAGGCACACAAGGAGAAACTGCTTCGGCAACAACCTTCCACACCCAGCTCAGGCAAAAGGGCGAAGTGTCAGGTCAACCATCGATGCAGGATGCATGTCCTGAGGCCGAAACATCATCAGTGACCCCTCACACCCCCACCATGGACTGTTCTCCCTGCTGCCCTCTGGAAAGAGGTTCTGCAGCATCCGGTGCAGGCCCACCAGGTTCTGAAACAGCTTTTTCCTACTTGCCATCAGACTGCTGAACTCTTAACTGGACTGCACTCAAAAACTGGTCTCCACTTTATACCTTGCACATGTACAGAGCTAAATAACTTCTATTTTACTGTCAGTCCTGCACTTTATATTTTATATTTAGATTTATATTCATAATTTATACTGTATTTTATTTTACTCACAACATTGGAACCTCAAACATTATCCTGAGCCGTATGCAACGAAATTTCGTTCTGTATACACCCTGTGCATTGAAAATGACAACAAAGTCAGTCGAAGTCGAAGTCTAAGGAACAATTGTGCAACTGTGAGATGCGTTGAGGCCATTACCAGGGTACTTCTAAGGTAATGGCCCTATTTACTGAACAAAAGCACCTGCTAGATAAAATCCTTCAGGCCAGTTGGACTATCTAAGCCGAAATAGGTATATGTCAAAGTGGCCTAACTCAAGCCATTCTAGTGTTAAAGACACTTAAAGTGCATATTCAAGGTTCTTTTAAATGGTAGAAAAATATTTTCTGGGGTCAAACTGTAAATCTAGTTGCTGTATTTGGTTTCTAATTAGCCAGTAAATATTTTAAAGTGCTGAATAAACAAAAAAGCTCTCCTAGAAAAAATCGTGTGATTTGTGACATAACTGGAGGTGAACGGAGCCCAACACTCAAATGAAGGATTCTGGAGTAGCAAAATGTGCTACCCATGTATTTACCAGGTAGGATATTTTGATGGAGCTTTGGTGGATCAACATGTGCTACCATGTGTATTTCATGAAGGTAGGGTTCTAATATGGGGTTTTAGTGAGTTAAAATGTACCAGCTTTACATATTAAAAAAGCCACGCTATTCTCCTGAAGGATTTTAGTGCATTTATACAAGCAGGTATTTTCAAACAGGGATTCAGGTGCTTTTAGACAAGTTTGTCATTTATATATTTTTTTCAACTGCTACGTATCACTGCTAAGGTAAGTGCCACTTATGGAATGATTTCTGTTTATTATATTTAACATTGACACTAACTGCTAAGGTCTTTGGTATGTAAACATGACGGTCGTTGTTTTTGAAAGGTAGTACCTATCTATTACTTCCGTAGTGATCTAGATGCACTACAGAAGGAAAATCTGACAAGGCAGCACAGATTGTTAAAACACTGGCAGAAATTTTTCAAGTTGGGAGGAGGGGCGGGGGGGGCTAGTGATGCATTTGTAGGGTGTTGGATAAATAACACTCGCAGTGAATTAGATGGCGAAAGCTTATTATTTGAATCACAATTTATACTCGATGGTTGCGATAGAGCCATTTTCACCATGGTAAATTGAAAAACTTGGTCTACATCGAGTATACTCAGTACATCGGCCCAGCCCTATTTCCAGGTCTGTCTGCATGCTGTTTTCCATTTCAATATCTGCTCTCCAACCATTTAAATGAACTCTGTTTACCATGCTGCCAACAGTTCCAGATTCTGGCTCACCTATGAGCCTTCAATGTGAAACATGTAGCCAATTTAATGCTCAGGACTGGTCACCTCCTCCAGGTCTTGTTTTTAGCTGCATAGTCTGGAAAGTCTTACTCTGCCTACATCATTAACGGTTGTCACTAGGGGCGTTATTTTCAGGTGGAGCAGTAAGTAGGCTAAATAGAGGAGGTACTAGTACCTTTTACTTTGAAATATGGGCCATTTATGCAGTGAGAATGTGAATTTCAGACCTGTTACGATACAAAGACTTCAACATGTGTTTAAAGTGAAAGATGCACTTTAAGAATGCTGATGATTATTAAAGTTCACATGAACTGTTGCCATCATCACACAAACTCACCTGTAAAGCATCTCTAGTGAGGATGAAGGGTTTCATGGGATTTCTGGGTGGCTGAGCTGGTTGGTTAGCACGACTCTGCTTCAGAAGATCCATGTTTTTAAGTATCTCCACCTCCTGGTCAATGGCCTCCATCTCCTCCAGACAAACAGTGATCCATCTCTGGACATTCAGAAGGTAAAATTCTCTGCTGACCTCGTCATCGGCCTGTCCACTCTCCACTACTTTGTGAACATCCGACAGTCTAGTCTCCAGTTCCTTTCTCTGTCGATACCGTTCAATCTTCGTTTGTCTCTTTGCTGCCATGGCAACCAAATTTGATGGACCTGCAGAAAAAGACTGAAACCACAGGCACATAAGTAAATCAAAGTCCATGAATTTATGTCTAATGGTATCAAGCAACAGTCTGAGTTTCCAGTTAGCAGGTGCGTTAGTGGACTGGTAGTTCAGCCTGTGGAGGAGCTTTCGCGCTCGCCTAATAGTTGCACAGCACGCTGGTTTGTTTTTATTTTATTTTATTTTTTGAAGCAACACAATGCATATCTAATGCTTTGTCCACTTAATGTCAGGTACAGTTGCTGCGCAGCCATGTGCAGATCAGAAAAACTCATCCCATAAAGCTCAGGCAACCAAAACAATTTCTGTGGCGCTAACTGGCCCCCTCCCCCTTGTCCTACTAATAACATCAACACCACTAACAGCGTTTGGTTATCTCTCCCAGATTTCAATCTGGGAGAGGGGGCTGAGCAGTCAATTATAATAGTAGTTTACTAAGATGTATGAACACATACATAAGATGTATGTGTAAACAAACAGCTTAAACTCAAAGATTAAACTGACAGCATCATATTGTTGTTGTGGTAACAAAATAATCTAACTATAAATATTGTTCGTTGAACTTTTACAAAGTAAACTTGCCAGCTCCATAAAATCTTAAATTTAGATGTTAAAAAAATGTAAATTCTTTTAATTTAAGTATACTGAAACCATTAAATCAAATTTAGCACCACTGATATTCTCTTAGTTCATTTATGCCTTGGGACAGTTCTAAATGTGATCAGCATTACATCGTGGTTTTAGATCCACTAACTGATTAATTAATTTGGATTTAACAGAAGTGCAAATAATTGATATTTATTTTAATTTTATTTCTTTTTATTTGTTGTTTTTAGGCCTGTCGCGATAAATGATAAATCGATTAATCGTACGATAAATTAAAACTATCGACGTCATTTCAATTATCGGCATTATCGTCTCTTCCGGCCTTTTTCTCTTTCTGTTGATGACACCGAATGAAAAAGGCTCAACTCCGGTGCTCTCCACTGACCCTCCCTGCCTCATTTCCTTACTGTAAAGCCCAGCGCACAGGACACGATCTTACAGCTGTCGGCCGATTGTCGGCCCATTTTTAAAACCTGACAGATCACACATTAGCCGACAGAAATCCTAGATATAACGGTTCGATCGGGTTCGTTCCTGCCGTGTGGTGTCCAACAATGGGCACAAAATAATGGCTACTAGTTCAGTGAACTAATTTTAAAACCAGACATTAATCAATGCTTTACTACAATCTACCTGCAATGCATGTGGCTAGTGTCAGCGTAAAGTCCTGACTGACAGAAAATCATTAGAACCTATTTACCTCACGTTAACGAAGAACAGCTGAAAAGTTACCGGGTTTATCAACTGCGGTAGCAATTTCGCTCCAACTCCTCCCCTTGTCATTTCTATATTCTTTGCATGTTGAATAAACAATAATGTTGTTTCCACATATCATCTCCAATGTCCGCTGGACTTCGGGTTGCGCCGTATCAGCTGTTTGGGATTCCCCGACGTAATTTCCCCTCAGAAAACACTGAGGAGAATCCGCGCTTTCTGATTGGCTACCTGTCACATTCAACAGGCTGAGTTAACGATCCCAGTCGGGGAAAACCCCTGATTTAGATCGGAGCGGCAACGATGCTCTACCGTAACACACCACACAATCTTAGAAAGACCAACGTTTTAAGATTGTTGTAAGGGGAAAAATAGGAGCAAAAAATCTTGTAGTGTGAATTATTGCATCATGTAGTTGATGTGCCCATTTTCTCTATTTAAATCTAATTATTACTGAAGGGCAACATAATATACAGACTTCATAATCTGCCCTCTTTTGGTTGAATGCAGTATTTATTTCCACTTTGGCTTTATGTTGTTTAGTTTTTATCAAGTACATTTTTTATTAATGGAGACTGAGAATCCATTTTGCTTTTGGTTGTTTTGTTTATTTTGTTTATCAGCTCCAGTGTTAAATATTCTTTTGAAAATAATGTGTATCTATCTTTGGCAGAAAATCACATGCATTATTACATCATTTCCATTAAATCAGTGTAAAAAGGTATTCAAACAATATTATCGTTTATCGCAATAATTTTTTGAGACAATTAATCGCTCAGCAAAATTTGCTATCGTGACAGGCCTAGTTGTTTTTAAGATTCTATAGTTGTGGGTTTAATTATTATCAGCAATGTCTTCCAGTAACAAAATTACCCAGTAATATTTTACGTTTCCTGTCAACTTATCTTTTAATACAAAAACACCGTAGACCACCTCGGTGCCCTGACCACTGGGCCTACTAGGTTTTCTGGGGGAAACCCTGTCACCTCATTATCTAAAAAGAATATTTCCACTGTGGCGTGGGAACATGTTGCCAAGATACGGAGTGACATGACTACACAAGCCTTCTGTCTGTGCTTCAAATACGGTTTGCAAGTTTGCAACTAAAATAAAGTTTTATTTATATCCACGTACAAAAGGTGATGTGTAAAATTAAAGGTCGAAAAATATTTAAAACTTAAATCTCATTTTTATATCAAAACCTTGCGTTTTGAAAATAAACTTATTTAAACCATACCTGTAAAAGTTTGCGGAAGTTAGCATTTTACCTTTATATTATTATGAGTAGTACACATGTATATAAAGCTCATGGTAGTCTTTACCTTGGCTTTGGAAAATACACCCTCCGATGTTTCTTGGGAAACACCGTTTTCATTTGATGGCTTCGGCAGCTCAAACTGTGAGATGTTGTAGTCATGACACGTCTTTAAGAAATCCATGAAGTAAGCCCGAGCTATCTGCACCGTCTCCAGCCGCTTGTGCGGGCTGCTCTGTTTCATGTGCAGGGCCCCTAGCAGGGCAGGGAGCAGCAGGTACTTCAGGTCTGCAGTAGCGATCTCTTCCACCTCTTCGTTACGGCTAAACAGGTCGAGCTGAACAACCATCCTCGACGCGTCTTCCAACATGTTAATGCCGCGTTTAATGCGATGCACGGTGTTGGGGCCAAACGGTTCGTTTGAACTGTCCAGTTCCTGAAGTATCTTCCAACCACGCTCCAATAAGTCAGATAGTTTTAATTGTTCAGTGTCAGGAGCGGACGACTGTTCAGCCGCATTGTCCATACTTTCAGCCATCTTTTTTTTCTTCTTCTTCTTTTTGTTTTTAATGGCGGTTGGCAAGCAACTTAATGGTGTGCATTACCGCCACCTACTGGTATGGAGTGTGGATAAGAACGCAACTTAAAAAAAAAACAAAAAAACACTAAATCCTTTCTATCAGTTTAGTTTTCTTAAGAAATTTTATGAAATAACATAAATATTCAGAGGAAGAAGAATATCCCAAAATATCTGATATTTCTAACTGTAACTTATTCTTTAGAAGCCTATATTCTAATTTCCTTCTCTCCTCGGATTACTTTGGACATAACAATAAAACATGTTCTACTGTCTCTTCTTGAAGACAAAGATCACAATTACCTGATGGATGTTTCCCCATTTTAAATAGTGTACTGTTTAAACCTGTATGACCAAAACGTAATCTGGATATAATGTTTTCTTCTTTTCTACTTCTTTCTGTTGCCCTCATTGCACCAACTGTCCTTTGAATACAATAAAGCCATCTACCAGTTCTTTCTTCTTCCCACTGCTTCTGCCATCTTCCCTTAACCTTTTGTTTTATAATAGATTTTATTTCCTCTTTACTAAAAGGAATCAGTATCTCAATGGAACTGTTTTTTGAAGGTTGTTTTGCATATTTGTCTGCCAACTCATTTCCTTTTATTCCTATATGCGATGGAACCCATATAAAAATGACAATTAATCCCATAGCCTGAATTCTATAAAGTATTAACTGAATCTCAAATAAAAGGTCTGGCCTACTATTAGACTGATTATGTTTAATTGAATATAATGATGAACTTGAATCAGAACAAATTAAACTTCTCAGAGGACGAACCTCTTCAATCCATCCTAATGCCAGAATTATTCCCATCATTTCCCCTGTAAACACTGAGACGTCATCAGAAATCCTCTTACATTTTTTAATACTAAATCCTGGAACGATAAACGACACCCCATTGTTGCTACTTAAACTTTTAGATGCATCTGTATACACATAACCAAAGTATTGTAATGACGTCAACACCGGAGATGTAGTCCCGCCAAACAGGGTTTATTAGAAATAGGTACAAGCTGCTATTTCTGAGGCTGCAGCTCACGCCTCTAACAAACGGGCACAATGAACCATTAGCTTCATTGCTAACTCCCCTCTAAACTCTCCCCCACTTCCGGTCCTGGTACTCCCGCTCCACCGATCCCCCGCCCACATGACAGGCCTATCACATGTGAGTGGGAGCCAGCAGAGTCAGACAGGGGAAGCCCATAACTCTCTAACAGAAAGGATCACAATGCAACTTATAATAAATACAAATAACCATATGAACCCCAGCAGAACTAAAACACAGAATCGTTACACTACCCCCCCACTACAGAGTTCCTCGCCCACGAGGGAACAAACAAAGTCATCAAACCGTCTTGGGGCCCTCCTCGTCCGCTGTGGGCGAGCTCCCTGCGGTGCTTCAGACGGCACCGCTGGGACATCATTCGGCAACAGCGGTATGGCTTCTGGAGAAGCTGGTAGCGATACCGGCGACCCCGACTGATGGCCTTCTGGGGCCTGTGGTGCAGCCCTGCCTTGGTAGGGGGCCAACCTGTCCCTGTGCAGTGCTAGTTTTCTCCTGTTCTGGAGCATCTGCACTCTGTAAACAACCTCCCCCATGCGCTCCAACACTCTGCAGGGGCCCACCCACTGACTGTCCAGCTTCGGGCAATGACCCTTCTTTCTCCGAGGGTTGTAAACCCAGACCAACTCTCCTGGTGTAAAGTGTCGGCCCTTAGCTCTTACATCATAGTTCCGTTTTTGACGCACACCTGCTTGTTCCTGTTGTCTCCGAGCAAATGCATGTGCTGTCTCCAACCTATCCTGAAGCTTTCTGGCATACTCAGGACCAGCTGAAACAGCAGGTGCATCCGGAGGGCGTCCGAAAGACAGTTCAGCTGGTGTGCGCAACTCTCTCCCCAACATGAGGAGTGATGGAGTGCACGCTGTGGAGTCCTGTACAGCTTAGCGGCATGCCATTAGCACCAGTGGAAGGTGCTCGTCCCAGTCCCGCTGATGCTCCGCTGTGAGAATGGCCAGCTGCTGTCCCAAGGTGCAGTGGAGTCTTTCCACCAGTCCGTCGCTCTGGGGATGTAGTGGTGTCGTTCTTGTTTTCTGGATGCCAAGACGGCTGCACATGACAGAAAAAACCCGTGACTCAAAATTTCTGCCCTGGTCACTATGAATAATGTCTGGCACCCCAAACCTGCTAATAAATCCCCCCAACAAGGCATCTGCCACTGTCTCTGCCTCCTGATCAGGGATGGCGTAGGCCTCTGGCCATTTTGTAAAATAGTCAATAGCTGACAGAACATAACAGTTTCCCTTGTCTGAGCGTGGCAGTGGACCCATAACGTCCACCGCCACTCTTTCTATAGGGGCCCCTACAACAAACTGTTGCAGGAGGGCATGCGACTGACCTGTCGGCCCCTTCCGTGCTGTGCAGGGGTCACAGCGGCGGCAGAAGTCCTCCACGTCCCTCCTGCACCGGCCCCAATAAAACCCCTGCCGGAGGCGGCGGAGTGTTTTTGTGACGCCAAAATGTCCGGACCCAGATGCTCCATGCATGGCCTGCAGGACTACGTCTTTCAGGCCTTTGGGGACTACAATTTGCCACCGCTCCTCACCCGTGGCAGGGTCTTTCCATGCCCTCTGCAGCACCCAGTCTTCCAGACGCAGAGCCTCAAACTTGGACCACAATCCTTTAGTTGCCAGCGAGAGCCCAGCCACCTCCTCCCATGGTGGTTTCAGTTGTCTCTCCACCCACTGTAACACAGGCTGGATGTCAGGATCCTGTTCCTGTTGATACCTCCAGCTGTCTGTGCCAACCGCCTGCAGCTCCCTGCAGATAACTGGGTCACCCCGACATGATCCTGGCTGGCTCCGTTGCAGCTGTTCCTCCTCCAACCTCTCCCTCCGGTCACAGTAACTGCATCCCCCTGCAGCACAAGGGCGACGGGAGAGGGCATCGGCATTAGCGTGCTTAGCTCCAGCCCGATGGACAACTGAGAAGTTGTAGGACTGCAGCTCTTCCAGCCACCGGGCCACCTGACCCTCAGGTTCCTTAAAAGACACCAGCCATTGGAGAGCAGAGTGATCAGTCCTTATAGTGAAGGGCAGGCCACACAGGTAGTACTTAAAATGACGCAGAGAAAGCACCACCGCCAGCAGCTCCCGCCTTGTCACGCAGTAGCGCCTCTCTGCTTTGTTAAAGGCCCTGCTAAAATACCCCACCACTCTCTCGCCTTCTTCCCCCAACTGGGAAAGGACACCCCCGACTCCCATGTTACTTGCATCCGTGTCAAGAATGAAAGGGAGAGAGGGGTCAGCAGGAGCGAGCACTGGGGCCTCAGTCAGACTTTGCCACAGACAGTCAAATGCTCCCTGGCACTGTTCGGTCCACACGTAGTCTCGGTTCTTCTGGAGGAGTTGGAACAGGGGAGCCGCTATACTTGCAAACCCCCGCACAAACCTCCTGTAATAAGAAGCCAGGCCCAGGAAACTTTTAAGATCTCTCTGGGTTGAGGGGATTGGCCACTCTGCCACCATCTTTACTTTGTCCTCCATTGTGCTGATTCCCTCCCTTCCAACCCGGTGACCCAGAAATGTCACTTCTTGTTGCATGAAATGACATTTATCTGGGTGGAGCCTCAGCCCTGCTGCTCTAATTCTCTCCAGCACCCGACGGAGTGAACCCAGGGCCGTTGCAAAAGAGGTGCCATGGACCAGTATGTCATCCAGATACACCAGGCACTCTTGGCGAGGGATGTCAGCCAGCACCCGGTCCATCAGTCTGGAAAAGGTGGCAGGGGCATTGCACAGCCCAAATGAGAGCACTTTAAACTGCCAAAGTCCCCGTCCCGTGCAAAAAGTAGTCTTTGGTCTGGCACTCGTTGATAGGGGGACCTGGTAATAACCGCTGCGAAGATCCAGAGACGAGAACCAGTTGGAGCCTGACACTAGGTCCAGTGACTCATCGACCCTAGGTAGTGGATATGAATCTTTTTCTGTCACCCCATTCAGCGGCCTGTAATCAGCACACAGGCGCCACTCTCCATTCTTTTTGGGCACCATGACCACAGCAGCCGCCCAGGGACTGTCCGAAGGCTCAATAATGCCAGCCTGCAACATGTCCAACACTGCCTTGTCACATGCTTCCTGCCGGGCCAGGGGGAGCCGGCGGGGCCGACATTTTATCGGGGGTGCATCTCCTGTCAGAATGTCATGCTCCACCAACCGAGTCCGCCCCACCTGGTCTTCACTCAGAGCAAAACTGTCCTTAAAGTCCACGAGCAGCTGCCACAGTTGTTCTTGCTGCTGGGTGTCCAAACCCCTACAGTTCTCTGCCCAGATCTTCTGCATCATGGTCACCGATGCATCTTCTGTCTCATGAGGCATCCAAGCTGGGGGTATAGGGTATGTAGGTGTGGGGACTGTTGCGGCAGCAATCTGGTTGATCTGAGGTGAGATGTGCTCAACAGCTGCAATCTGAGGTTCTGTGTGACAGACCACAGGCCCCAGCAGAACTGGGTCAGAAACTGCGGGCATCAGCGGAATGAGGGGGCCTTCTTTAAAGCTCCATGTCCCCCCTCCCAAATCCAACTGGCACCCTGCAGCCCTTAAAAAGTCCAATCCTAATATGCACATGTCCTGCACCTCTGCTACCCACACGGGGTGGGTGATAGATCGGCCACCTACATTAACAGTCATTGTCCCCCTCCCCTTCATAGGTGCCATGTCCCCTGTGACTGTGCGCAGCTGCACTGTAGTGGGCTGAATCCGAGTCCAGTCTGGCACCACATCAGGCCTCACTAGCGTTACTGTGGAACCAGTGTCAATCAGGGCCGTGCAGGGAATTCCTTCCACTGTGACTGGGACATAACAAAAATCCCCAACACAGGTGCGGCCAACCACTGCAACCATTGTCGGTTGGCTTTGGCTTGAGTGCATGTCTGGGGGAGTCTGGGACAGGACCCCCTGATGACGCTGTCGGCCCCCGCCTGCTGGCAATGAAGGTGTGGAGGCTACGGCAAGGGTCTGCGATGCCTCCCCCATGCAGACCCCGTATCGTTTCCCTGCTTCTTGACTGCTTTAGGACACCGTCTGAGGAGATGCCCTGGTTGACCACAGCCCCAACAAAGGACAGGGGCTGCGGAGGAGTCCCTCGTCGACTGCAGCGACACCGCTCGAACCATTTCTGCCAACTCTGAGGCCCAAGCAGGCTTCTCCAGGTTCCACTCTGCTCCCTCCGCAGATCTGCATGCTGGTGGTTGTCCTCTCTGGTCCTCTCCAGCTGCTATTCCAACCAAGCACTCCCTCTCCACAGCTAAATCCAAAGCATCCTGCAGGGTTTGGGGGTGCATCAGCTGGACCTGCACACGCAGCTCCGGAGGTGACAGAGCTCTGATGAACTGATCTTTCGCCAATTCGTTCTGTACACCTGACTGCATGTGTGCATACGCCCTGCGTGTGAGGCTCTCAATGTCATTAGCTAAAACACGCAAGGGCTCACCCGGCAACCTGCTCCTGCCACTGAGTTTATTTTTAAAGATGTCGGGCTGTACACATTGTCCAAACCGCCTCTTTAGAGCTCCGACTAAGGCATCATAGTCTTTTCTGTCCTCTGAACCGAGCAGCAATAAGCAGTCCAATGCATCATCTTGTAGGCAGAGAGCTAGCTGCAGGGCTTTATGCTCCACTGTCCAACGTCCAGCCTGTGCCAGCAGCTCTAACTGTGCATGGAACGCCTCCCAGCTTGACCTACCGGAGTACTTGGGCGTCTTCAACGGAACAGCGATGCTATGGACGCCACCATTATTGCAATAGTCCTGCCCGCCACCACACTTGTTGACAAGATCGTTCGGCGCTTCCTGGGACAACGGCGTCGACGGGCGCAACTTCGCACCGGCACCCAGACCTGCTTCGGCAGCCATCCTCGCTGCGGAGCTGCGCAGGGAAGCCTTTGCCCGAGCCATTTTATTAAGCTCCGCACCCCACGCCTCACTGTCCTCCTCTCTTTCCGACTTAACTCTCAGGTGGGGAAACGCGCCGTCCATGACGCTAATGCAGCCGGCGGAGATAACGAGCTAACAAGACCCACTCAGCTCCGCTCGTAACGGTTTACTTCTGACACCAATGTAATGACGTCAACACCGGAGATGTAGTCCCGCCAAACAGGGTTTATTAGAAATAGGTACAAGCTGCTATTTCTGAGGCTGCAGCTCACGCCTCTAACAAACGGGCACAATGAACCATTAGCTTCATTGCTAACTCCCCTCTAAACTCTCCCCCACTTCCGGTCCTGGTACTCCCGCTCCACCGATCCCCCGCCCACATGACAGGCCTATCACATGTGAGTGGGAGCCAGCAGAGTCAGACAGGGGAAGCCCATAACTCTCTAACAGAAAGGATCACAATGCAACTTATAACAAATACAAATAACCATATGAACCCCAGCAGAACTAAAACACAGAATCGTTACAGTATTTATTTTCGATTGCACTGAGTATGATTCTGAAATATTTCCTTTTTTCCTCTTCTCCAACAAAGATAAATCCACAATGATTTCATGAAACAATCTTTTTTTCTTTTTCTTGTTGTTGTTCTTCTTCCTGTTTTGTTTTTTTATAGCGATTGACAAGCAACGTTTAGATGTGCATTACCGCCATCTACTGGAATGGAGTGTGGATCGCCAGACTTTAAAATTCATGTCTAAGTGGAAGAACGGAGGAAGTTGTTATTTTATTATTATTATTTTTATTTATTTATTTATTTATTTATTTTATTGTTTTGTTTGTTTTGTTTTGTTTTGAGGGGGGTGTATATAGTTAGCGTCCCGATCCACACTCCATTCCAGTAGATGGCGGTAATGCACATCTAAAAGTTGTTTGCCAACCGCCATAAAAAAGGAAAAGAAGAAGAAGAACGGAGAGAGAGAGAGAGAGAGAAAGAGTTTGTATATTTTCTACCTTTGGCTTTTTTCTACT
Source organism: Xiphophorus couchianus (assembly GCF_001444195.1). NCBI lineage: Eukaryota > Metazoa > Chordata > Actinopteri > Cyprinodontiformes > Poeciliidae > Xiphophorus > Xiphophorus couchianus. The sequence continues at coordinate 428,797 of NC_040238.1, forward strand.
GTTTTTCACTGTGTTTATGTTTGCTTAGTTGTGATTTTTTTTTGTTAATTTGTCATGTTTTAAGAGGTTTTTGTTAGTTGGGGTGTGGACGTCAGGTGCTGGGGCTTTCTCCACGCTGACACGGAAGAATGGCATCAAGGTGGGTGCTGGCTCTCCGTGCACGGCAGTGGGCTTCTGTTGTGTGCTTGTCATCATTGCATATGCAACAGTTTATAACAGGTCTGGCTCGACCCCATGTGCGCTTGTGGCGAGCAGATCTCTAACCTGAACTTTATCAAGGACCTGCCTGAGTGTGGTGGAGGCCATATTAGTTACAGCTTATAATCTGTTTAAGTTAGTTATTTCATTTAGACATATTTTCTTATGGGTGCACACTTTAATTAATGTCTGTCTGAATGGTTTACTTGCACTTGTTTTTTGTTTGATGGGCTGCTGATGCAAACCAGCTGGAGGAGGAAACCTGGAACAAACCATTTGTTTTTGAAAGACTGAGGGGGGGAACTTGTTTCAAGTTACTTTTAATTAGTTAATTTTGTCACTTAAATATTCACTTATTATTGTTTCTGCTAAGTAAAAGTTAGTTTTGCTTTATTTGTTTCATAGGATGCTATGAAAGTAGTTAATTTTGTATTTATTTGTTATGTCCTGCCTCCCTCATGTGGTAGATTTAGGTTACTCCACCAGTATTTAAGCAGCCTTTTGTTCTTTGTTTGCAGGTCAGTTTTGTTTGTGTTTGGTTAGAGTTCAATTGACCTCAATTAAATTGGGCCCAAATTTGTTATTTATCCTTTGACTTATTCTTACATTAAATCTTTATGTTTTATTCACTATTTTTTGAAGAATTAAATTGAACTTTTTCTACTTTGAACACTTTTTTGTCCTTGTTTGAGTCTGGTCCCTCACACTGAGCATAGACATCATCTCTCCAAGCATGGCACCTTAATGTGTAGAAGTGTGCCGCTACAAGAAGTCAGGAGGATGTGTGACTGAAGTATTGAATCAGCATGTTATAAATTACATCTGGGGAGCATGTAGCATTTAAAACAGGGTCACTTTTAAAACCAATCTTAACCACATCTCTGGCTCTGCCTATTAGCCTCCCCATAATGTCCTGTTTGTATGGAACTATTATAGTTCTGCCATCTAAGGTAACCTCTCATCATTTCAACCCACTCAGTAACAGTCTATTTGTCAGTATTCTCACCTCTATAAATTGGAGGTGCTGTTCCTGATTTTACAATGATATTAAATTTTTGACTATCAAAGACAGAAGTGTCTTCAATATGTGCAGCATCTTGTTTCAAACAGGTGGCATTTTGGGTTTCTTTTTCCCCAGCAACACCAGAAGAGAACAATTTATTTGCAATGGACTCTCCAATCTGTGAAGCTAACTGATAGATCATGTCACTTAACAGGTGTAAGTCATGGTTAAAGTTAAATGTAGAGTGGCTCGGGCCCCCTACAACATCTGCCCCATAGGTGTCTCAGCTGGATAGAAAGCTAATCTATCCAGCTGTTACCTGCAAGCAGTAGGCTTGCAGGTAACATGGGTGAGGCACAAAAATCCGACCCAACTGCCACTCCTGACTGAAAAGTGAGACCCATTACAACTCTGCCTCTCCCAAAGGAGGGTTGACTGTTCACATTTTCAACATTAGGTTGGAATCTCTGCCATTTCAAAATGGAATAATGAAAATAAAACACACTCAAATAAAAATCAGTCACTTATTGGCAATAAATATTCTCCCCTCAGTCCTTTAACCTTGTAACCCAGGTGTGTTGACATGTGAAGTGAAGAGGCAGCTCGTAGGTAAATGACACAGCAACCCGGGTGAACAGCATCAAGCAGATCAAGAATCACGGAGTCACAGCACCAATGTAACCTTCCTCGCTTAGTAGTTAGTCACCTAGCACAACAAAGAATAAAACACTCTTCACAATGTGACTTCTGACTGCATGCAAGTGGCCCCACAGCTGAAAAATAAAAGACACAGTTAGTGTCTTGACTGAATAGTCAGCCACGAACACCAACTGGCGCAGCTCCCACTCATAGGTTCATATTTTTCCAGCCCAACCACAAGAAAACTTTGCAAATTATATTTGTATTTGTTAAATGATCTTACAGTATTTTGTTAATTGTTGAACTAGAAAAATATAACCCTAAGTAAAAAAAAAGTAGTGAAGAGCTGCTTCACTCGCACCTACCTCCACCAGCATTCCTCAGAATTCTGGTGGCCAATCAACATGCACAGACAGAGGAAGAGTGAAAAAATAAGTATTTGTCTGTGATTCTGTTTTCTTATCTCTCTGTTTTGACCCCTTTTTTTAATTTTATTTATCATTATTTTTATTTTATTTTTATTATTATTCATTAAAATACCACTAATTAATTTTGGTGTTTAGTCAAGTACTATTATTTTAACTGTACAGTGGTAGAAAATACAATTATCAGTTTTAAAATGACAGACAAAACTAATTGGTTTCTGTTCGGTATGACCGCTGACTGAACAGATAAGCTCCAGGCTTATCTAAGCCTGTCAGTTAGTCTGGTCTGAAGCAGACTCAGCTGCACAGAATCACCATGGTAATTCTGTGCAGTAATTCTTGGGTGTTATCTCTTTTGTGAAACCGAATTGAGGCTTAATTAAACCAAGATATCCGGAAAATCCGGACTTAATCCACTATCCTGGTTTTGTGAAAAAGCCCTAATGTGAAACTTTAAGGCAAGCTCAATCTACAAACCAGGAAAGTGTGTTGATTTCGTAGTTTTGAAAGAAAAGAAAAGAACAGAAAATAAAGCAAAAGAAAAAAGAATCGCAATCTAGATGCTTTTTTCTGTTTCTCTACTGTTTCATACTCCAGTCCAGTTGGTGGCGGCCGCGCTCCTATTTGTCGATTACCGACAATCAAAAGAAAAACGAAAATCCATTTGGACGGAGCTTGAATTTACTCGGTTGTCTTTCTTCCACCCAGAGCTTCGGCCGCAGAGTTTTCTGCAACCTTAGAAGCAGCCTACCCTCCTACCGTGTAAGAATGCTCTGAGGTAGCGTGACCATCCTCTGCTCATCATTTGACTATAATGGACCCGGCAGGCTACCTTCATGCTTCTAACAGTGAGCTGAACTTTGACCAGCGTTCTAACAAGGGTTTTACTACCTGTCACGGGCACAGGAGGGGCAGTACGTACGTGCGTACGTCTGTCTGTATAACAAGCGAAACTTACCCTGAAGTGTCAGGTTTTCGATGTGTCGTTTCGTGCTCGCTGACCTTCATTCATTACCTTATCTCCATTGTGATCTCCCTTTCTCCAATTGTTCTGGTTTTCTTGTCTTGTCTCGTTTCTGGATCATACTGTCACAGTGCTCTCCTAAAATCCCTTTCTACTGTGTTGTTATCTGGAGCTAGAGTAAAACATTTGTTGAGGGTTGTTTCACAAAAATGTATGGAAGAAAAAGGTGTTATGCCGAGAATTGCATGCCCTGTCGCGGGAACGCACATCGGTCTAAACTCTCGCCTATTGATGAGAAAACGGACTGAAATATGACCGAAGAGGCAACTTTTAAAGATATTCGTAACATTATCATGCTTCTTAACCATGTAAGTCCTAAAATGGTGGGTTTTATGTCGCAGATGAATTGAAATAAATACGGTTTTGACACCTTTATTGAGACATATGAGTCGAACGTTTTACACTCAGTGTCTGATGAAAATATTCTCCTCTAATGTTTCGCAATCAGGGCGCTGCCAGGAATCTTGGGCCCCATGACAAAAAATGAAATTGGGCCCCTCCTGCTCACCTGCTGTTATAATTTCTTGAGTCTATCTGACCCATCAAAAGTGCCACAATTTTAAAGGCTTGGAACTGCCTTGCTTTCTTTGGTCCAATACTGATACTAGCACAATATTTACTGCTAATGAATTTTACATGCAAAAGTCTGCATACACTATGCAAATAGGATCTCATTTTATAAAGAGTAAATTTCTGTCAGTAACAAATATATTGCTTTTGTTGTGTAATTGCAAAAAGAGCAGACAGGAAAAATCTACATAGACTCTCTGGAATGATGCTAACTAGCTTGTCATTGAACACAGTATTGCTCACCTTTATCACTGGGATAGGGGTGAAGGCGCACAACAGCTATTAAGTGTCGTAAAATGTACAGGAAGAAGTTAAATATATGAATAAGTTGGTAGATCCCCCACCTTCATTCATTAAATGAAAAGAAGGCAAACAGTAGTCTTTAGCTAAGCTAACTGTGCTAAATGGTTGATAATCTACCCACCTCTCTTGGAGAAAAACTGGGTTACAAATTTTGGGAACCTGACTTTACAACTTTCCTTAGCAGCACAGTAACTGCTACAGCCGTCCATGTTTTCTACTGACAGCTGCTGAACACCTTCACCGTCAAGCGCGCCAAGCAGGAACGAACCATTTCATGCAGATCCATAGGAGTGTTCAGGGCAAATATGATTGTGTGCTATGTAGTGTGGTAGGGATAATATTTCATTTAGCTGCTAAAAGCAATTAAAAAAACACAATATGATTAATTTAGTTATTAACAGGGCCCCCAATTTTTTTCTATTTCTATAAACACCAACAAAAAACTATTTTGTAGAGGGTCCCCTGTCGGTCAGGGACCCTTGGAATCGTCCCAACTTTTATATAGCGCCCATTCCCATGTTTGCAATTCCTCGTTTTGACTTTTAACACCATAATAGCTTAACGCATGAGAAAACAGAGGTCCATTATGTGGAAAATGTGATATCAACCTTAACTTTCTAGTCTATTAATATAGGAGGGGACGAGCCTGCCATTATCTTCATTCCCTGCCAATTTCCTATTGATATGAAACTTATACCAGTAGCTCAGAGAACAAGTGTGATTATGTAGAAAAGGTGAAATTCCTCTTAACTCTTTATTTCTCCAAGTTAGCAGGAGGATGCATTTTCTTTGGCAAAGCAAATGATTCACCTGCCAATATTTGCATCCCCTGTTTTTCCAGCTCAAAAGGTGTCATACACATATGAAAGTCATACCAGTAGCTCAGAGGATATGTGTCATTATGTAGAAAATTTCATGTAACACATAACCATCCAATATTTTCACACTGCAGGTCATGCATTTTCTGGCAAGGGACATTTGGAGGCTGCTGATGACCTTCCTCATCTGGCGTCAGTGGACTATTTAATCTTATGCATTATTTCACAATAAAGGAAAGAAAGAACCCACTTTACTCAACTCTAACTCTTTAAGTAGTACACATTCATCAATCTGTGTTAGCTGGGGAGTTCTTGACACATTTGCTGGTGGTAACACTTGTTGCAGCTTTAATGGACAATTTGAAAATAAAACGATTCAAATGGCCAAATTATAAAATTTAAAAATATCCTCTCATTGTTCTTTAGCTGTTTTCTGCTAAATATTAAGTTTCATATCAATAGGATAATATTTGGGGAAAATAGGCAGGGGATGCAGATATTGGCAGGCTAAAAATGGATCCTCCTGCTAACTTGGAGAAATAAAGAGCTAAGTATAAAATAACCGTTTCTACATAATCACACTTGTTCTCTGAGCTACTGGTATAAGTTTCATATCAATAGGACAATAGACAGGGGATGCAGATAATGGCAGGCTTCGAAATTAAAATGCATCCCCTCCTATATAATAGACTAGACAGTTAAAGTTGATATCACATTTTCTACATAATGGGCCTCTGTTTTCTCATGCGTTAAGCTGTTAAAAGCAAAAGCGGAAAATTGCGAAACATGAGCAGAGAATATTTTCATCAGACACTGAGTGTAAAACGTTCGACTCATATGTCTCAATAAAGGTGTCAAAACCGTATTTATTTCAATTCATCTGCAACATGAAACCCACCATTTTAGGTGGGTTAGGAAACACGATAATGTTATGAATATCTTTAAAAGTTGCCTCTTCAGTCATATTTCAGTCCGTTTTCTCATTAATATGCGAGAGTTTAGAGCGATGTGCGTTCTCTCGACAGGGCATGCGTTTCTCGGCATAACACCTGTTGTAGGCACTGTATCACACAAGTGAATGACGTAGGCAATTAGCGCATTCTCATTGCTGTCTTTATATTGCCAATAAAGTTGTTTAGTTACAAATTCTCTACACATGTTGATATTCCACAGACTGTTTGACATATTTAATAATTGTGTGTGACATATTTAGTCTCCATAAATAAAATGTTGAACATTTTGAGATCATATTCCTGTCCTGGATTTGCACACAACCCCCCTCTGTTTCTCACTTTGACACCATTTTTGACTTCAATTTGTAGTAATTTGTGTACCATAAAGTTCTGGTTGATCTACTTTGTGAAGATGGCTAATGTCTCTCTCTGTAGATGCCCAGGTCTAGTCCATGGGTATGAGTCGGCTGGATGTATTTTACAGAAGGCTTCTCCTCACCAAACTTTTCATTGGGGGATGGGGAAAGCCTGAAGACCTCAAAAGGTAACAAAATCCTTGCTTTACCACCTAGAAGTTTATTTATGTTGGAGCTTACATTCTTGGAATAATGCAAAACTCCAAAAATAACTTTGGTTGAATATTCCATTCCACTTATTATTACACTATGTTAAAAGTAATGCCTATTTCAGGCTCTTCATCATACCCTGTTATATAATCCAAAATCCGTCGGCACATTTTGATTTTATGCAAAATCAATCTACGCAGCAATAATAATATTACTCAAGTAGAAGAAAACGGTACTACAGAGCCCTCTAGGGACATGGGGATTTTTTTTTTTTTTTTTGCCTTCCCTCGCAATAAGTTTTGCGTTTGCTTGCAGTATGCTTACTGCAATATTTGCTGGTCTGTTTTGTAGTCACGAATGTCAACTTAACATTTCAAATATATACATATTTAAAGAGCCTAAACGTGCGGCAAACTATTGGTGGTAGAGGGCCGCACTGGGTTAACTCAGGGAATCTCATCTGTCCGATGTGTATATCTATCAACTCCAGGCCACTTCTTTGTTCTGTCACAATTATCGAGCTATTCCATTTTGATTATCATGTTTCAAACTTTACAAGGACTGCGACACAGACTCACCAGGCCAAACAATGCACAAGTGCCAACGATCAACGGTATTACAACACGATCAACAGAAACTACTCAACTCAGTCGGTTGGTTTGGGGAAGAAACTGTGCAAAGTTCTTTGCGTTTTGCTGGTTTGCTGCCATGATTCTAACACACACCTGTGTAGCTCTGCACAGCAGCAGCAGGTCTCCGTCTCTGCTGCACAGGGTGTAAAAAGCGCGAGCGTCGAAGCGCTCATGTTGCGTTTGAAGGCTGCTCGGAAAAACATGGTACGACTTGTTAACAACGGATTAAACAATTTTAACTGCTTAAACAAGTGAAAGAGAGCACAGATATGGGAAGTGCGGAAGCCCCTACTGTATCAAAATCAATATAGGAATAACAGAGAGTTGGCCACTTTAAGGCAAAAAACAACAAACAGTTTCCAGCTGACGCTGTGGGCAATGCCCGGACCTGATCCTGACCTCCTGTCTCTCTACCACTTATTTAAGTACCAGGACCGCTTTCACCAAGCTGACGACTTGGTGATCCCAAGCCACAGGTTTAGAAGTAGTGGTTGATCTCGGATAAGCAGACAATATTGAATGGATATTTATGACCTCCATTATTCCTCCCAACACTAAATATACAAAGATTTCAAAAATTAATTCTTTGTTTTTTGTGTTTTGCAGAATTTTTGAGTTTCGAAAGATCATTGGAGACAGAGAGAAGTGCAAGACACTTGTGCCTGTGGACTATCCTGTTTACATAAACAAGGTTTGTTTTGGGCTTTTATTTAAAAACATTTGGTACTAAGTTTTTGTGTTCTCATCATCTTTTCTTCTGCATTTTGCCTAGACAGAGGAGCTCACTGACTGCCACATCCATGATGGTTTCTTCATTTCTCCTTTGGAGCATTTGGTGCCAGGCATCCTGCCACAAGAGGCTGTCAAAGCAAGGTACCCAACATGGCAGTCTGGTGATCTTTTGAATCTGTGATGGAAACATTTGCATCTAGTATAATAAGAACTTTGAGTTTTTAGATAATCTCAAGCCATTTTTAATTCATATTTCCAAAATATCAAAATTAAATAAGTCATGGTTTAATTTTGTTTATTAATATCTTTTAGTTTAAATATAATAACATACAATTTGTCAGGTCTAAATACCTATTAGAGACAATTTTACACAAACACAGGAAAGACAAGAGAGTTAGATTCTTTGTTTCTCGCGAGGAGAACGGACAGAGATGTGCTTTCAGTTACAAATCTCCTACCGCTCTGAAAAACACATCTCCCGCTCCTCTGTTTTATTGATTTTAGGAACCCTGCCACACGGGGCGCTGCAACTCTAGGGGGTGGGGTCAAAGCATTTTAGTTGCAGTGCTACAAGACAATCACTAAACTAAACACATGGTATCTACAATCTAAATCCTTCTTGCTCCAAGCACGGCGTCGAATAGGACACGTTGTATAGCTTCAAAGCCTCCAAGCACGGCGTCGAATGGGACACGTTGTATAGCTTCAAAGCAACGGCTTTGTATCACAAAGAACAAAGCAGAGTTTCCTCCAGGGTTGTAAAACTCAGCTTGGAACAACTAACACTTCCATCTCTCAGGGAGTCCTGCTGAGAATATCTGTCACCTCCCTCTTCCAAGGAGGGATTAGGAAGAAATCAGAATTAATGAACACACAGAAACATTATCTAAATGTAACTACAAGGCTACATAATACAACAAATATTTGATAATACTAATAATACAATTTACCCAACACAATTGTAGAAGAATAAAGTTTGTCCTCCAGCAGCCTAACATAGCAGAATAACTTCACAGAAAACCTAAGCCCTTAGAATGAGAGGATGAGCCACAGAGAAGCAGCATTTTTCCCCACCATACACAACTGGGTAGTTGAATTTAGATTTTTGCTGAGAAACACAGGAGCTGTCATCTGGTTGCTACGCTACCCAGACGACTTTTGTGACCCTTTAGTCCACCAGTATCAAACTGGTGGACTATAGTTTTACCATTTCACTAAATGGTGAAACTATCTCACTAGCATGCAGTCAAGTTTTATAAAGCTTTGCTAATAAGTTCATATTGGAGCCAGGGGTGCTGAAGGAGAGAGACATCTAAAAGTTGCAGGACTCTGGCAGTCGAGGAATGCAATTTGACATCAGTGCGTTAGTCCAAGAAACATTGCCCTGTGTTTAAACATGAGCTTTACCAAAAAGGAAAGTTTTAAGCCTAGACTTAACGTAGACATGGGGTTTGCCTCACAGACTAAGCTGGTTCCACAGGATCTGCCTCCCATTGTAATGATAGAACCTCTAGGAACCAGTGGTGAAGTCTGAGAGAAAAGTTCTCTGTTAGAAACTGCTCTCAGATAGCAGGTTGGTCAGTGGTGAAGAACTTATTCAAACACTCTGCTTAAGTAAAAACTATTACACTAACATTTTTACTTGTGTAAAAGTAAGTACTTTCTTTTAAAAATACATTAAAGTATTGAAAGTAAAAGTACTTGTTGAATATATTCCTCAGGTTCTAGAAAGGTCTAGAACCTGAGTGAAGTTTTCCCCTCCACCTTCTTCAAAGCATACAAAATTTGTGTCAAACGTTTGTGTTCAACATAGCACAAACATTTCATACAAATTTTGTTTGATTTTGTAAAAGTGTGGTTGCTGGTTGACCTTTTGACCTTTAAACTTTCATTAATATATTCAAAGCCAAAGCAACACAAGCAAAGGTTTTTGCTGCACAAACCAGCACAAATGTAGTTGAGTTGATTGACACCAATTTTGTCTGAACTGAAGAATGTGTGATGGCTGGTTGGCCCCTTTCATGATGATAGCAGTGTGTCCTGGTTCCGGTGATCATTCTTGGATCAGTTAATTAAGCTGTAATGACTACAGCTTAATTGGAATTAACCGGTGGGGAACTTCTTTGAACACAGTCGTGTCCACATCTGACCCTTTTTGCTACTTATTTTCACTCCTTGGTCTGAAATCTTGCGAGGAGATCTGGTCCCAATTTCTAATGTAATGATGTTCTTTTCACTTCTGGAGTTTGGGCCAAACAGTGCTCACTGGAAAGTACAATTGGATAAACATGTTTATCCAGACATGTTTTACAACAACTATTTGAAGAGCATCATAAACATAGAATAAACTTTAGAGCTACAGAAGTGCTGCACTTCTCTAGCTTGTCATACGACAATGATTAATAATGACTTATGGAATGTAATATGTAAGAATGAGACTGAGAAATATTCTTGGGAAATACATGCATCTAGAAGTTATTAAAGAAGGTATTAAACCTTTTTCTCTATGCTGTAGCAGATTATTTTCGTCTAGAGTAATGTTTTAAACTAGAAAACAATAAATAAGAAAAATCTATTTTGTCACTTTAACTCTTATTTTAGCTTACATACAGTAATGTGTTTTTCTAATGTGTAAGCAGTACTTCAAGTGTATGTGTTGTTTCAGGTTCCAATTTATTGTACCAAAGAGGTGGCAGAGGAACAGACCAGTATGTATTCAGTTAGCTGGGACTGGAGATCATGTAAGCTCTCTGCATTTTCATTTCCATACTATTAAATGTCTGAGTTTTCTTGTTTCAGGTCATAAAACAAAATCATTTGATATTCACTGGGTTTCATAATTATACAGATTCAGTTAGCACCAGTTCACAGCAAAAGTTGTCTCAAGGCACTTTACAAAAAAGACATTTCAGTTCAATCATACATACATGTACATTCCTCTTGATCCTAGTTGTCAAACAATGCAGTATTCTCTATACCGTGTCTAAGGAAACTCAATAGATTGCATCGAGTCACTGACTTGCAGCATTCAACCCTCCTGGACCAGCAGGGGGCAACAGTGTCGTTAACAATACCTCATATCATGTAGCAGTGTGTCATAATTTTAACATATTTATAACAACCTCTAGCAAAAATTATGAAACAATTATTTATTCTGGAAAAATGAGAGCCTGTGGATTTACATCAAGATTGGAATCACATATTAAAACTTTGAGTATTTTGTCAGAACGCTGGCAGCAGTATTTTGTACAACTTGCAAACGGTGTATGGAAGTTTTGCTGAGACTTGCTTAAATTTCATTTCAATAATCCAAACATGATGAAACACAAGCATGCATCATTATTTCCAGCTATGGATGTGACACAATGGACCTTAATTTGACAATATTTCTCGGATGATATAAATAGGAATGGACCAGAGGCTTAACATGTCTGTCAAAAGTAAAACCAGACTCAAAGGTTAAACTAAAGCTCCTAACATAGGTTAGGGCCCTATCCCATTATTGACCTTTGGCGCATGACTTCTCCCTCTTTCATAAAACACCATCTTGTCAGTCCATTATCAAATAAAGGCCACTAGAGCCAAAAATATTCTATAAAAAAACAAAAGAAAAAACAGTGCAGTCAGCTTTGCAGCAGCAATCTTTCTCACACGTCTCCAGTGACCTGCAGTAGGAGAATTTACAGTCCAAGCGGAACTACACATCAGTTCAGTAGAGTGCTATGAGATTTTCTCATTCTGTTCTATTTGTCTCTTCTATGTTTGTAGTTTTTTTGGCGGCGTCGGACCTTGATGGCCAGGCCCATGATCAAGGAGGCAGGAATGGCTTCTCTGCTTCTGGAAAATCCATATTATATCCTTTATATGTCTTTGAGCATATGCCTAAACCGGCAATGTGTCCATATACACAAGTAAATACATTTATTTCAGTTTTTCCTTGTTAAACTGCTTTAGTAGTGTGTATATATGTTCAATGCCAGTGTTAGATGGTTGAACTTGCCTTGTAGTTTGATACTCATGACCTATTTTTGGTTGTGTAGAGAAGTGGTAACCTTAACAAGCTCAAGGTATTTGGTTGGAAAAACGATCCCTAACTTATTCAACTTTGTACCTACTAAACCAAAAGTAATTATTTACCTGAAGATCCCTCTTTGGGATCATGAAAAAACTCTCAGTTTATTATTACGGTATTTGTGTATAAATTCTTTAATTTGTAAAAAATAAACTTTATTTCAACAAAATGTTTTCCTTAATTAACCTTGAGTTGTATTTTTAAGAATATGACAAGCTTGTTTCCCTTGAAAGAATTATTGAGCTCTTGTTCATGTTCAGTCTCCTTGCTTTATTTTGATTTGATAACAAGCAATGGAAAGAAGGAGTTTGATAGAACTACACGGATGCAAATGCTGCAAAGATTTCTCTCCCAGCTCAGGTTGTTCCTGGGAGGACTAGGATGAAGAACGCCTCACCAAACTGATGCACAGTTTCGAGTGCATCAGGCTTGTTGTCTAGTGGAGACAACAAGCCTGCTGTTGTCTTCACTAAACTGCCCTACAGTCAGAGCACACATAGCTCTAACATGAATCTTACCCACTTAGGAATTCCAACAGAAATGTGTGGTTTTAGTTTTTCAATACATAAAATGCAGCTGTAGTGTGTGCAATCTTTTTATGTTCCTTGACCAACAGGTCAAATGGCTATCGCAAACCCAAAGACCAACTGTAAGTGAACTCTCTAAACATGTGGTGACCTGTTTTGTAGAAGCAGATAATAATCAGAGATTTCCCAACGTGGCAGTAGCACATGAGATTGTAATTGACAGCTTTAAGACCCGCCAGTTAACATTAAGTTATTTTTTTATCTCAGGAGGTCATGTCTAAAGAATGTGTCGGACCTGTTTGTGATGGGAGGGGCGTTGATCTTGGAGTCAACTGTGCTACTGCGCTGGCTGGAGAGAGAAGGATACTGGCCCTTAGGAATGACTGGCATCTCTATGGGAGGATATGTGAGTAGATTGAATATACTCACACACCTTAGCCTGGCCCTCAGTAACCTGAAAATTGCTAACTTGTTCCTCATTTCACCTGAAAGATGTTCTTCTGGAGAAACTGTCTGTGGCAAACGCTAGGAAACAATGTGACTTATAGTCATTTAGCAGGTGTGGACATATGAATACGGCAACATTCTTTTGTCCTGTGTCTTTGTTAACATGTTAAAATAAGTTTCAATGTTTGTATTTCTTTGTCAAAAGCAATATTTGAGAAGACGAGACCATCTATGTTGTGGATAGGTGTATCTCTTGATCATGTGGTGTTTCTAGTGATTGTTGCTCACCTGGTGACTTTAGTAAGTGGGTGATGGGGGGGAGTTTACTTTTTGCTGACCGCTTTAAGTTTGTATGATTTTTTTGTCTTTGATTACTGTTTAAACCTGCGGATCCATTTTTATGCTGATGTTCTGCCTTGGATTTTTGAAGATATTGATAAAAATAATTGATAAACAAATTGTGTTGGGTACCTGTGGACATTAACACTCAGAAACAATGTTTTTCCTGTCTATTTCCTGCCTTGATCTGCAGTGCTGATGATTCCAAGACGCCATTGAACGCCGATGTTTACATATGTTCCTTGAACATGCCTTTTTCATTCTGTGTACTGCTTTGTTTTGCTGTGGCTCGTTTGGCACTGAGTGCGAGTCAAGCTGGGTTATTACGTTCAGTGGAAAAGATAAATAAAACCTTTTTTGAATAAAAAAAACTCCAGATGTCATCTGTGCCTGATCCCAGCAACATGTTTACCGTGTTTTCGATACTCAGCAGGAGGTAAACTCATTGGTGATTTCCAAAGTGAACTTCATTTTGTCCTGATCTTACATGTACAAATTTGTGATTTCTTTTTGGAACTGATGGGGTAAATGCTCTGTTTCCAGCTGTTTCCAAGCAGTCAGCCAGTCAGCAAACCTTGAAGCTCCATGGACAGACATGTTTGATAAAATGATACCAGCCAGTGTCGCCAAACTGTATCCTGGGGAGTTTTTTTCCACTCTAATCACCCAGAAAGTCATCTTTCACCATCTTTCCATAAAGTTACTAAAATCTTTTTGAATAATGAAAATAAAAGAAGGCTATCTTATGATGAGATGGTTTCTATGTACAGATCATTTGTTTCATGGACTCGGTGTTTTGTGTCTAGATGGCATCTCTGGCAGTGACCAACTGGCCCAAACCAATTCCTCTGATTCCCTGTCTGTCGTGGTCTACTGCCTCCAGTGTGTTCACCACGGTAAGGCATTGTTTCTAAAATCTTGCAGATAAACATAGCATAGCACAAAAGGAAGGAAATACATGTCTGGTTATTATTTGTAACAATATTCTAAAAATCTTTTACCCTTAGAAAGCCTCTTTCACATTCGTAAAGAAAATGCATTTATGAGTTGAGTATTTGTGTTATGGCCATGAAAACCTTCCAAAATACTATTTTTTCCAGTAGCAAAAAGCTTTGGGTGGAGGCAGTTTGGTGGTGTGGGGCAAAGCAATGCTTGTAACCATTGGAGGCAATCTCAGTGCAGAGATGTTGAGATGAGATTCTGTAACATATCTGCACTCTATGGAGCCAAACTCCAAGAAGTCGATGTTCTCCTCCACAGTTTGGGATTTATTAGACTTCCTCCAATCCAGATTGAAAATTGATGGGATCAGCTCAAGAGTGCTGTTAGTTTACAAGTGCAAATTCTTCAAGTTGCAGAAATGCTATTGTTTAGTTTGAGTGGCTTTGTGTATATTTTATTTTATTGTTTGTACACGTTTAATGTAATTATGTGGTGTAATTTAAGTTTTTTAACCCAACTCTCAGACAAATATTTTAATCTCAGTGGGACAAACCTAGTTAAATAAAGATTATTATTATTATTATTATTATTATTGCCAGAGTGACTGAACTTTAAACCTTTTCTTGATTGAAGAAAATGTTGTCATCCCTCAGCAGTTTGTGAAAAACGTCAAATGCCCATTGATGAAAAATGTAAACAGCATCAAATAAAAATTTCGGCTCAAATTTAGGCAAAAACATGGACCAAGTTAAATTCCACCACTACGAGTTTCCTATTCACTATATTTTAACCAGCTGTCCAGACCGCAGCTGGTTGACTTGTGTTATGGCTGTACAGTGTAGCCTGTGATGGTCTTTAGACATAATGTCTAAAGAAAAACACTGAAAGATCATTAGAACTTGTGCTTTAATGGATGGTTGAAGACCTGCCAAGTAGTGTTTCTGTTTTCTTTCAGTTGTTCCATCAAACTAAGAGTGAGCTGGTGTAATGTGTGTGTGTGAATCCAGGGTGTGCTTAGCAGAGCAGTAAACTGGGCCGAGTTGGAGAAGCAGTATGCAATTAATTCAGTGTATGAGACGGAGATCATCAAACTGCTGGAGTACTGTGGGGTAAACATCTCATCATTCCTTGAACATCACTAAATTACTGCATAACAATTCCATTTATTCACAACCCTCATGAAATGAATAGTTATAATCTCATAATTCCATAAGGTTTATGAAATTTGAATGGAAAAAAAATCTGTTAATTAGTAAGGTGAGCAAATACAAATATACAGACCTCATCCCACAGCACAAGTGTTATGCTTATTGTTTCCTCTTTATGCCTCTGCCTGTCAGGCTGATTCTTTTAAGATGGGAACAGAACTGCAGAGGAATGTGGACTCTTTAGGGAATCTGCTTGGCCTTGCTGGAGCTCTGCCAATCAAAGATGGTCGCTTCGTTAAAGTGGAGACGCAGTCTGAAGTCAGCTCATCACTAGTCAACAGCAGCGGAACTAATATCGGGTAATTGTTGTTTGAGACCATTACTACATCTATTTAGTCAATAACAGTTCACTGAATGAAGCCAGCAGAGAAATGTTACATTTCCTGAAGAAATCCTTATATTTAAATAGAACTATTTTTTTCAGACAGGAAGCCAAAATCCTCAGTATGTTAATCTATAATCATATCTAGAAACACAGAATAAAGAAATGAACCTGCCATTTAAAAATACAGCTTTCTACCACTCAAGAACTTAATGCATGTCAGTATTTTGAACTAATCTTTATTGTTCAGTTTAAAATCCTTACCTCCTCTTACAAAGTGTTAGCACCTAGACTTTAAAGTTAAGGAGTTGGTTCCTTTTTGTGTTTTAGAACCATAACTGCTCACAGTGTGGGTCATGGGAAGAAGATGAACTCCCACAAATGTTGTCGGCCATCGCTACACACAGAGTCAATCAGCTTCATGAAAGGTGTAATGGATGAATGCACACACATGGCCAACTTTTCTGGTAAGTTCTTCTACCTGAGTTCACAGGTTCCTCCCTGCCTGGTGTCTGGCAAATGATCCTCTCCATGATAAAAGGCTTCAAGAGTTGGAATAAGGACTCTTGAAGGACTCTTTTCATTTTACACTCCACCTCCTTTTTCCATGTCAGTGCCTCCTCTGGACATGCCAGATGTCTTGGTTTTTTTTGCAAGTTCAAGTAAAATTTGATGTTACAATCTTGCAACTAGCACTTTGGACTCAGGAATATTGGCAAAATTAGAAACATATAGGAGTGATGATAAACAACTAGTCCCTGCATTTGTTACTTCAAGGCTGGACCACTGCATCTCTTCACTATCAGGAAGTCCACAAAATACAGTTAAAAGCCTCTGACTGATTAAAAATGCCACAGTAAGAGTTTGAATCAAAATTAAAAAGAGAGATCATATTTCTCCCAATTTAGCTTCTCACTCTGCTGCATTCTCCTACTACTCTCCGATTTTGCATTATCTCCTATTTTTTGTGATTTTCGCTATCTTTTTAATCTTCCTTTTATTATTGCGGTACAAAAATGTGACTGCTCAAAACCAGAAAATCAAACATCAGAGGATGTCTTATACATTGCTGTACCAAACTGAGGCACATATTTGTACCGAAACAATTGAAGGACTGTCATGTGGAGTAAAAAATCTGACTACAACACTCTCAGAAACAATACCTTTTCTTTTTTGTTGCATTTGAATGAATTTTTATTTCCCCCATGTTTTAAATGTCCCAGTATGTCTTTTATTAAAGCCAAGTGAGGTAGAGGTTGGGAGTGTGTGTGTGTGTTCTGTTTCCAACCTCACAAAATGGTGCCATTAAAATCACTAAACAAATATTTCTGTCCTGTGTGTCTGTCAGCAGCTAGCCTCACACCAAATGGATCCATAATTAGGTCTGACTTGATCTGAGGTTTTTTTTTTTCCAAACTTTGGAAAAAGTCTGAAAAATAGTATTCAAAGATTGTTATGACAATCCCAAAACATATGTGCTAGTGAGGTCAGTCTGTCAAAGGAAGGATCAATAGAGGGAAACATCTCTGATCACTCGAGTTTAGATGTGAACTTAGTCACAGATATGAATTAAATCTATGTGTAGATATAATCTACACATAGATCTGGTCACACCAGACCTGGTGTGTGTTTTGACTATCCGGCATTGTCAAAGGAATCCCTCCCCCCAGGACGGATTCATCTAATCACTGACTCAATTTAATCTGCTGACTTTCATTTTATAGAAAACCTTTTAACCAGTTTGAATAAGAAACTGAACTTGACTGCATTTTTAATACTTGGATTAACTGACCTCTGAACTAATTTAACTTTCTTGTTGCGTGCCTTGAGAGAATATTTGATTGTATTAACGTTATTTAAGTCTTGACGTTATTTAATAAACAAGAGCTACAACTTTACCCTGGCAACTTGCCATGAAAATCATGCAACTGAATATGTTTTTGTAGAAGGTCTTTAAATACCAACAATGTATACAAAAGTAAAATACTGTTTTCTGACTCTTCCAGTACCCGTAGACACTGGTCTCATAATCGTGGTGCAGGCCAGAGAGGACGCCTACATCCCTCGAACAGGAGTCCTCAGCCTTCAGGAGATTTGGCCTGGATGTGAAATCAGATATCTGAATGGAGGGCACATCAGTGCTTACCTGTTTAAACAGAATTTCTTTAGGTAAGCTAAAGACTCGTTAGAAATCTTCTTAGATTTTGACATAATTCCTCAGAAACCTGTATTATAGTCAAGACCACCTAACCCAAGACCCAGACTAGCGCACCATGCTACATGACGTAACAAAATATGAAGCATGATCAAAACCTTCTCAAATTGATGTTAAAGATTCACATTCCAATGAAAAACTCCTGGATATTAAACATTGAAATCAATTTAACCAGTATCATTGTCAATTCAAACTCTTTGTTTTTCTTTGTTTCCACCTCTGTGCAACAGTCTGCACAGTTTGGATGTGGTGCAATAAACTATGATAGAAACCAATAGAAATACAGGTAAGGAAAGCTGTTACCATGGAAACAGATTTCAATACCAAATGATTCAGCTTCCATCAGTCACCTACAAACTCTGCTCCAAGACTGAAATAACTACTGTAGTAGTGATGAGACTACTAAAATGATTGAAAAAATCAGTACAATCATTTCAAATTATTTTTAAAAACATGTGTTTGAAAGAACATGCCATTTATCCCAAATACAGTTTTATAGTTTTTGTGGTTGAAACTCACGAAAACGTTGAATCATCTGTACTAATTTAAAAAAACACATGATGATCTTGCAGATAAAAATATGTATATATCCTTAAAAAAGATAAAAATTCAAGATATCAATGTAAAATGCCCATCTAGTGTTTTTACAAGTGTCTTGTGGATTGATAAAATTTTAGTGCCATTTGTAATATAGAAACAAAATAAAAGGAAAATATGACAAATAGAGAAAAAAAGTGGACTTGAGTTGCTTTTGCAGAAACAAAATTGATCTCATGCATTAAATATAATAATTAAGGCAACACAATAACGGTTAAAAAAAAACACTCCACTGTGAACATTAGCTTAGGAGCAACAAGCAAGAAGAGTGAAGCACATCACTACCGTCCTCATCCTCTCTGCAGCTGCATGAAACCTGCAGCTCACAGCAGAACAGCTGACAAAAACAGAGCAATGAGCATGCACTCTGTGTGATCCTACCGTGTTCTATTTCATTTATTCATTGCAGATTATATATTTTCAATTAAAGAGAATAATAATAACTACTGCAATGTGTGCAAAACATTACAAAAGCTAAGAACGGCTCTCACTGAGACTTGAGTCCTACCATTCATAAAGAGCCATTCAAGGAATCGGATCATTTGTGAACGTCACATCATTACCCGAGACGAGACTATTAAAAAGTCATCTTAAGACCAAGACCGGACTCCAGCACTACTACACTGCCAGAATCTATATATATTCTTTCATGTTGAATACACTCTTAAGATTTTAGATGAAGCCATTGAAGTGCCTTAGCCACAAGGCTTTGTCTCCCAGTCCCTTCTGGCTGCCTTTATGTCCCTTTTGATGGTGATGAACACTTAGACTGGGAAATGTTGCACACCTTAGGCATTATTTTTATTTTAAACTAATTAAAAATGCCTAAGGTGCTGATAATGCCTAAAATAATGCCTAACACTCTGTTCAAGATGCAACAATCTGTGAAAGACTGATATATTACAAATTAGTTCAGTGAAAGAAATATTTTCTTTTAAAACTGCAAAGAAATACTACTTCATAAAGCATGTTTTGCACATGTTTTGACTGCCTGACAAAGCAGTAAAAACCTTTTTGTAAACATATGAAGTTGCCACCTTCATATGTTTAAACAATAATACATAAAATATATAGCATGGAACTATCATACCATTCGAAGGAAGACAGGTTCTGTGTCACAGACATGAAGCTTTTTGTGTAAAAGATTTGCATTAGCAGATGTCAAGAAGTTTGAGCACAGATGGGAATTATTCAACTAGACAGCAACTAGACAGGTTTGGTTGTGACCATCACAGAAGTGTGATGTGTGTGTGTACGTGTCAGACTGAGCTCTGAGTGAAGGAATTGGGCAAAATTCCAGTTAACTATGGTGAAAAGATCATGTCATAATGTTATTCCCTCATCAAAAATACATCTGGAGCGTTGCCTTTCATCCAAGTTTGAGAAATTCTTCAAGCAAGTATTTTTGCATCTAGTGCAAAACGCATGATTTCAGACTAGCGTCAGCAGCAATTAGCAAACACCTGATGGAACTGTGATCTGCTGAGCTCGTTATCCGAGCGGCTTCTCAGTGCAACGCTGGTAAAAAGTGCAAGTGGTCAATAGAGGAGTCATGTGATAAAAACCTGAAGACGGAGTTTCAGAAAGAGCAGGACTTTCCTAAAGAGACAGAAGCCCAGTTTCAAGGCATTCAGTTACAATGTCAAATTTCTTTTATGTGATATTTGAGATATATAGCATTTTTATAACATAGGGGTTAGGGTTATGGTTAAGGTAACCCTACAAAATGTTATTATGTGCCTCGAAAATACATGATAATTCCCCTTTAAAGACCAAAAGCAACTTGTATGCTTTTGGTCACACAAATGTAGAGGTTATTTTATTATTTATTATTTAATGTCCCTTTGGGATTAATAAAGAATTTTTGAATTTCATTAATCTGCCATGATTGTCATTTGTTTTGAATATGCATTTTTACATTTTTACGTTTATTTGTTTACTGTTTTGCATTGCAAAACCTGGCTTCCTCAACAGAGTTATGGCTTTTATGTATTTTTTCTCTTAATGTAATTTCCTTTCGTCCTCGGCTTTATGCATCATTATGTCAGCCAAATAATTAGATGATGTTTCTCTTTTTCCTCCAGACAGGCCATTTATGATGCATTTAACAGGTTTTGCCTGAAGTATCCAAGCTCCCAGTAGCTGTGGGAGGCTGAGGCCCTGTTGACGCTGGGACAGGCACCACAGCCTGAAGAAAGGACGAGAACTTCCTGGACAGCAGCAACAATCAGAAACATGTCAAATGTTTAGTTCATCCAGCAAGCAGTGGCAGCTTTTGTATTGCCTCCTCCTGATTTTCCTGACTTGCCTGGTGTGTGTCTCTGGAAAACCAAAACTAATGTGGATGACTGAAGATTTGTGTGCCAGTATGTGGTGATTAAGGATAGACTTAAACCTTATTTTGATAGGATCCTGTAGGAATCATGGAACATTGGAAGTGATCTCCTGTTTTTATTATTT
Source organism: Xiphophorus couchianus (assembly GCF_001444195.1). Lineage (NCBI taxonomy): Eukaryota > Metazoa > Chordata > Actinopteri > Cyprinodontiformes > Poeciliidae > Xiphophorus > Xiphophorus couchianus. Next base: position 449,789 of record NC_040238.1, read on the forward strand.
TGAAATCTCTGGACTTGGAAATCTCTAGATTTTGCAAGTAGGCAAATCTGCAATAAGCTACAGAAATCATGAATGTGGGAATGTAATTACAGAAACTAAGTATTCATTTAAGGCTTCAAAAAATATCAGCCTGATAGTTTCTTGGTGTATTTGGAACACTGCAAATTTCATAAATTAAAATGTAGTTTTGTGAGTATTTTACCTAACATTTAATCACTTTTTGTATCTTCTCTTTTTAAATATAATGAAGCTGAATGCTGTTGGCTTGCGTGTTCTTTGTTCTTTCTCTTTTGAGTTTGTTTGGTGTAGATAGCTCAGTCTTTGACCAGCTAGAGCTGATTTAAACAAATGTTTTTTAAAATTTCCCAGATGCTCTGCAGCTGGGTTGTTGTCATGTCAGTAATCATTGGATATCTGTAGTGTGGGTCCAAATCTGCAAGATGCTCATATGGAAACGGTTTTATTCCAGGATTTTATAGGAGAACATAGATCAAGCCTTTTTTATATGATGTTTGTTATCATGATGTAAACATTGTCTCATTAACAACTGATATTCATTTAGTTTGGAGACATTTTTGGTGATTTCTGATAACTGTGCTCCATTTAGAACTGGAGTATCTGACCCAGTTATACAGCGGGCCAACATTAAAGACTTGAAGAACATCAGCCTTGAAAACGTGTCTAATTGAGGATAGTTTTCCTTTTCATGTGAAAATGAGCAAAACTTTTCACTGTAAGCACATGTGACAAATATCAAATAAGTTAATAATAATAATAATAGATGCAATAATTAACATCTTACTCTAGCCTTCTGAGTGAAATGTAAATAGTAAATAAAATAGTAGCAAAATAGTAGCAATTTTTTCTAAACTCTAGCAATGATGGTAATCCATCCATCCATTGTTGTAATTGTTACTCTACTTTATTCTTTTCTTTTTTTAAAAAACTACTTTCCTTGAAACAGTTTTGGTCTATGTAAATTCTTCCATCTTGATCTTGAAACCCTAGAAGACATTCAAATTAAGAAATACACTGCTCAAAAAAATAAAGGGAACACTCAAATAACACATCCTAGATCTGAATGAAAGAAATATTCTCATTGAATACTTTGTTCTGTACAAAGTTCCATTTGCACAACAGCAGGTGAAATTGATTGTCAATCAGTGTTGCTTCCTAAGTGGACAGTTTGATTTCACAGAAGTTTGATTTACTTGGAGTTATATTGTGTTGTTTATTATGTATTATCTGTTATTTATCTTTTTGAGCAGTATACTTTATTGATCCCAAAGAGAAATTAAATGTTGTAAGGCATTTAATTGAAGAGTCATCATATTGCTTTGAATATTGACAATAAAAGACTTCACTGCATGATTTTAATGTATGGAAGCCCGTTTCTCCCACTCTAATTAAAAAAGAAAGTTATCTTATTATATGGAGATAACTACCTCCATCAGTCGTTCTATTTTCTAACATAACGTTAAAATAATAAAAGTGCATTATAATGAGATACTATCTCATTAAAATATACCATATATATATACAAATATATTCTATTTCGTAATTATGTTTTAATCATGTCTGGAATCCAAAACGATTTCTAAAGATAAAAACCTTCACACTGTAGATCACAGATGTCAAACTCCAGTCCTGGAGGGCCGCAGTCCTGCAACGTTTAGATGTGCCTCTGCTGCACCACACCTGAATAGAATAATTAGGTCATTAAGGCTCTGGAGAACTGATCTACACAAGGATGAGGTAATTAAGCCATTTCATTCCAGTGTTTTGTACTTGTAGCACAGCTAAAAACTGCAGGACAGAACACTGGAGTTTGAGACCTCTGCCGTAGATAATATCGGAAATAGCGCCCCTTCAGTTCAGGAGAGCAATGGCGCCGTTTGCAAATAAGGTATGGGAGTGACATCTGGTCTGTCCCCGCCCCTTTCTGTCTGCTGCAGCGAGGTTATTCTCCATAAATTGTAACTGAGCTTATAAAATTTATTTTATTATCAGCCCCCTGGACAGAGGCAAAATGGATGTTTAAGATGTAAATAAGTACTTGTTTTAAATATTGTGTGATTTAAACTGCATTTGTTTAATTATATGCAAAAAAATAAAGTTAATTTACATTGTGAACATTATTTTAAGTTAGGTTTTAATAGGTTAAAAGGTATTCTACAAATAATATGGCTTGGCCTGATTGTAATAATACCTTTGTTTCTTTATCAATCATTTCTCTAATCCTCTGCAATGGTCTATTAAGGCCTTTGTGACAAACTGAACAGAGGTCTTCAGAAACACAATCAAACAGCAATAGAGGCCATATGGGTCATTTTAAAACTGATAATTCTATTTTCTAACATCATAGTGTTATAATAATAGTACTTGACTGAATATGAATTAATGGTATTTTAATGCAGGGTGATAAAAAAGGACCAAGGCAGATAAGAAAATGGAACCAGACAAGACTTAATGGTTTCTGATCAGTGTGACCACTGACTGAACAGATAAGGCTTCAGGCTTAACTAAGACTGGTGGTTAGCCTGGTCCAGAGCAGGCTAGCTTCACAGAATTGCCGCTTTTGTAAAGCCGAATCAAGGTTTAATTAAAAACCAGGATATCTGTATTTTCCAGATATCCTGGTTTTTTGAAACAGCCCTTTGGACTTTGTTGTGGCCACACCAAAACACTGACTTTGTTGTCCTTAACCCACTTTGGTCTTCCAAATGGACAATAACCCTAAGAATACTGTCAGTCTACGCCCAAACTTTAACTTCCTGGCTGATGTCTTTAGATGTTACTTCAATATTTCTACATCATGTTGTTTCCTTATGATGTGTACCAGTTTCTCCTGCAGCAAAACACTCCCACAGCATGATGATGCCACCCCATTCTTCAGTTAGGATTGTACAAACAACAAAACATAATACTGTTGTGAAAACGTACTTTGGCTTACTTACTGGAAAAAGGAACTCAGGGTATTTTAGGGTTATTTTCATTTTAAAAAGGTCAGAGGATGTAGAACCTAACAGTATGAGACTTGCATCTTTTTTTGTGTATATTGATGTTGAAATGGGAAGTTCTGTAAAAGGAAGTGTGAAGCAATGCATGTACTTTATTAACTCTCATTTTCTCTGAGAATCTTCAACGACCTTTTTGTTGGCCTTTGAATAACATATCCTGAAATAAAATATGCGCATTTCTTTGTTGTTGATTGATCCAGTGTTTTCACTTTTTAATAAAGAACTTCTATAACTGGCACTTCAAGAGTCCAAGGACTGTAAGGATGGGGTTTTAAACTTGTCCAAAAAGTAATATAAAGAAAATATGTTTCAGAAGATGGAGAATGTTTACAGAACTAGTGGGTTATAGAGGCTGCTAACTGCACCGCTAACACATGCTATTAATCTACAGGTGCCATTGGGACTGGTGCACTGATTAGATGGCAAAAGTATCCTGCAGAAAACTAAATACATATTGAAGATAATGAGGTGCTTTTTAAGAGATGAAAGCAGTAACCAAATTGCCCAAGTTCAGAAAACACAGCAAGAGACTTTCTACACAAAATAGTTTATTTCAGAAATTGCAATTTCCAGCAGACCATTTGTAAAAAGTATTTATTAAAAGGCAGGAATAAAAAAAAAAAAACATTACTCAAGTCTCCCACTGTACATGTTAGAAATCCATCAGCAGCTACTGCTGAGACCTGCACCTTCTCACAAAACAATGATGTTACCAAATAGCCCTTGAAGTCAGCACATTTCAACGGTTAAATTGATTTTAAAATTTCCACACAAAGGCCCACAGAGCTGGAATGATCAAACAGTTACCCAGGAGCCAAAACAAGACGACCACCAATTCCTTCTGAGAACAGGAGATCTGCCACCCTTCAACTTGTAGATGCATCCCTGCTCCAACACACCTGAATCAAATGAACTGCTCATTAGCCTGATGGCTGCTGGTGTAGCGACTCAATTCAGGTGTGTTTGAGCAGAGATGCGTCTACAAGTGCAAAGCAGTTCCAGCATATGCTTGAGGCCATGATTGGAAGATACCAACAGAACCACATCACCTGCAAAGAAACCCTGGTTCACAAAACAGACAGCAGAAACAGAAACAAGAGTCAGTCCTTCAGCTGCATTAAAGCTACTGCCATGTCTATTCTTGTCTCCAGTGGATTTCTGATTCTGTCCCCATTTTTTTTAGCAACTGTTTAAGCTAGATAACAGTTGTATAAGTGAGGAGTCCCACAAGATTAGTTCTTAACATCTTTTCCTCCCCAATCAAATGTCAGAGCTTTCTTTTCAAATCCCAGTCTGCCAGATAGCAGCATGAGTAACGGGACTCCATCTGCTGGAGGGAGAACTTCAAACTGACTCCATAAAACCATTTACAGGCTGGGATTACTGGGCTACATCAGATTGAAAGCTACCGTCAAAAAACACTTGTAGTTAGTGTGACAATAGAAAATCTATTTACAAATAAATTTTTGATGATACGAACAGGTGAACACTTTGCAAATATTGAACAAAGAGAAACAAATCCATGGTTTTTATGCCGGTCTGTTGAGCCTGACTAAGATCTGTTTAGGGTTCCATCTTGGACAGACACTGTAGTCCAGGCAGTCGCCAGCGACGAGTACTGCTGTGGACCCGGAGGTCCAACCACTCCTGGTGGGTCGCACCCAACACCGTACTGGAAGCACAGAAAAAGATTACACCTCCAGCAACCACTCAAGTAGGATGAGTACGATGGAACATGGTCTTTCCTTACACAGCGTTTTATCAAGTCCAGAGGACTTCAAACCACTTCATGCTACAAGCGGTCATTCACACACTGATTGTGGTAGGCTACACTGTTAGACACAACTGGCCTGGGGCAAATGGACACCAGCATACAAGGCAGGTGAAGCCACTTACCCAAGGACAGAATGATTGAGACGGACAGATCAGGGTTTCAAACTAGAAACCCACTGGTTACAGTATGAGCTCCTACCTGAGCCACTGTCACCAAATAGTATTGTCTTTTCTACACACAACACACCATAGAATACAATGCCTAAAAAGTATTAAGCTCTTTGGATGTTTTGCCGTTTTATGCCTTTTACAAATCAAGCATGATCAACAAAATGTAACTCTTTTGATAAAAAATAAATAAAAATACAAAAAACGTAAAGTCAGCGTAAAATCACATTTTAATAAAATACTGACAAAATATATGTAACATAATGATTACGTACAGTAAATATTCACTTTAGTAAATGCTCCTTTAGCTACAGTCCCTGCTCCAGCTAAACAGACTGAACTGAACTCATTTTAGCTTTTGCAATGCTAATCAGCTGCTGCTGGATGAAAGCCTCTTTGTTGCTGAGGTTGACCATTAAACATAAATGTTATTGTATCAGCACAAACCCATCTGCTGACTTCTACATTTCTGATGGCTTGAGTCTTCTTCAGCCTTCTTGCTGTAATGTAGGCAGGAATCCAGGTAAACCAGTGACATCAACAACCAGATGTCTTTATACTACTATCACTGGAGATGGACTCAAAATCAGATTAAAATTCAAAAATACTTTATTGATCCTAAAGGGAAACTAGTGTTGTTGTAACTCATTAATTCAAATTCTTCAAAGAATTATTGTAGTTAGTGATGGCTGTTTTTTAAGAAAGAGCTCTTGTAGCAGTCTGTATTACAGTGAATTTTAAGAAGCCTCTAACTGAAGACACTGTTTTCCCCAGACAGTCTTATCCACATTCATCCCCAGAACAGAACCAGCCTTCTTAATCAGGTTGTTGACTCTGTTTAGGTCCGTGGTTCTGATGCTGCTGCCCCAACAAATGACAGTAGAAGAAATAAAGCTCTCAATAGACTTATAAAAGATCTGCAGCATCTTGCTGCAAACCTTGAAGAATCTTAGTTTCCTCAAGGAGTCCAGTCTGCTCTGTCCCTTCTTCTCTGTTGAGTCTCCAGCCCAGTCTGTTGTCAAGGCCAACACCGAGGTATTTATACTCCTCCACTTCTCCCATGATGGAGATGGGGTTTGATCTAACCCTGTTTTACTTGAAATCAACAATCATTTCTTTCATTTTGTCTGTACTGAGCCTCTTCTCCATCTCTGACACACCCAACAACCACAAATTCATCCGAGTATTTCTGTAGATGACAGGAGTCGGACTAATGCCACAGGAATCTGAAGTTTAGAGTGGAAAGGTATGGTGACAGTACAGTCAGCTGTGGCACTCGTGCTGATGACCACCCGGTTAGATACACAGTTCTTCAGTCTCACAAACTGTGGTCTGTGTGTGAGATAGTCATAGATAGAGGTGATTGTTGAGGCCTCCACCTGTGTCTTCTTGAGTTTCTCACAGAGCAGACCAGGATGAATTGTGTTAAATGCCCTGGAGAAATCAAACATGATCCTCACAGTGCGGCCTGCTTTGTCCAGATGACAGTGGGTTTGTTGAAGCAGGTGTATGAAGGCAATTTCAACTCCAATTCTACGGCAATAAGCAAACTGCATTAGGGTTAAGATATGTTAAGCACATATCTTAACAAGATATGTGCTTGCCTGCTTACTCGAGTTGGCCATAAGGAGTGTCTTCTAGGACCTTTATGATGTGGGATGTCAGGACAACAGATGGCTGAGTTTTCTTTGCTACTGGAACCAGACAGGATGTCTTCCACAACAGCGCGACCTTCTCTTGTGTCAGTCTAATTGCCGTGAATATTTGTCTAAAAACTCAAAATCTAAAAATCAAAACACTCAAAACTTAAAGGTGATCAAAGCAAATATCTTTGATCACCTTTAATCAAAGCCACTTGATGCACCGTGGGTTTTACATATTTGTTAAAACTGCCATTATATTGTGACAGTACGGCATGAGAGATAATTTGTGAAAAATCTATTTGCTCTGGCTTTTTCCAGTACTATCTAGAAACAACCAATCAGTGGCAGGAGAGTTTTAATGCTGTCAATCACAATCTTATGTGGTGCTGCTCATCCTCTCTCCCATTGCTCTGTGCTATGCTGTAGCTAATGCAGCCTGTTGTGAATGCTCAGTCTGGTTAGCATAGCTACCAATGATGGCAGATAAACAGTTTTCCTGTAATGATAAGTTGTTTCTCCACCATTAGCACATTTAGCAGTGAGTGAATGAGATTTATTGACAGCACTAAGACCCTCCTCCTGGTTCTGATTGGTTGTTTTGGTCGGAACGTTGCATTACTTTAACCAGTAATAGTGATTCAGGTGGATGAGATTGATTGTTTTCACAGATTATCTGGCTCATAACAACCTGTCACGACAAGGTGACAGCTTTAATAAATATGGAGAAAACATATTTTGTATTAAAGTTATATATTGCAGCTTGAATAAAATGCAACTACTTACCAGTTTTTGAGAAGTCTGGATTGCTTTATAAATATTTTGCACATTGCCTATGACTGTTGCTTATGGGGAGAGACATTTCAGTAAGCTAAAACTAATAGAAGAAATTTAAGGAACCTACTTGCAACTGGACTGTTGCATGTAAAATTCATGAGCAGTAAATATTGTGCTAGTTATCAGTATTGGACCAAAGAAAACAAGGCAGTTGGAAGCCTTTAAAATTGTGATGCTTTTTGTGGGTCAAATAGACTCAAAAAATTGTACCAGCAGCTGCGTGGGGGGGCCCAATCTAATTTTTTTTCATGGGGCCCAAGATTCCTGGTGGCGCCCCTGCCCCTCAATAACTCCCTGTCTCATTCCCTAAATGCTCTTTTTTAAATTAACAGTTCCTTTAGGTCACTGGTGATCCAGGGTTTGTTTTTCAGGAAGAATCTCACTGTTCTGGTTGGGATGGTGTTGTTCACACAGAAGTTTATAGAGTCAGTCTCACACTCAGTCATGGCACTGATATCATCTCCATGTGGCTGGCAGAGAGTAGTCCACAAGGCTCTCAGGTGATCTCCATTCCCCTCACTGTGAGACTTACTGGCCTGAATTGACTGACCTCTGTTAAATTAGGTCAGTTCCTTTAGAGGGGTACCTACAGTATATATGCAATCATTTATTTTATCATAAATACCTTAATTCAATTTTTATTTTGTAGAAATACATTTTCACTTTGACACTAAAGGGTTTTTTGCTTGCTCATGGTCGATTTGTAAAAGCAATAAAAATAGTAAAGCGTCCAAAGGTGTGAATACTTTTTCTAGGCAGGGTATGTTCTTAATGTGCAAAATGTAAAGACCACACATTTCCTCTACATTCCAAGTAGCTTACCTTAAAGCCAGGTAAGGCTCTGCAGGGCGAGACGTGTCCACTGGAGGGTGGACAGTCTGATCAGACTGAGTCAGCTCTTCACCTTCCACACAGCCCAGGTTGGTTATGTTACTGCCCACAGCAGCAGTATCCAAGCTGTCTCTGCTGCCTTTAACTGGACCTGGTGTGTGTGTGGAGGAGGTGTGGGGGGGAGACAACCCACATGGACACATTTCACTCTAGTAGTCCATCAGTAAGCCAGACTACAACATGTGTCAGATCTTCAAAATCACAGGGTATCTTGACATAGACACAATGGCAAAGCAAAGAGGTTTATATGACTCATAGTTTGACTGAAAGGTGGGGAACTTACAGCAGCGTGTGAACGACTCCCAGGCTGGGCGCTGCAGGTACGGCTTGCCCTGTGGCTGTTGCAGCAAACATAGAAGCGCCGAGTCTACCTGCTGAAAAACACTTCACACACAGGCAACAGTCCAGTCAATATCAATGTTGCAGAAAATATTCTGTGGCTATAATTTTTCAGTTTAAATTTTTCCATCAAGTTGATCTTCTCTATCACGTCCTGCCAGTGGTCTGACCCTGGTGGTCCTGCTGGGTTTCTGAGACATCCAGAGTTCCTTCTTTTCTTAGCAGCTTCATCTGACCAGACATTTGTTTTCAGCTTCAAATCTTTCTGAATGGAACCGTCAGACAGCCACACAAACTGAACTGGCTTTCTTTCCTGTTAAAAATTAGCTTAACAAGAATAAAATAAATGCTACTTTAACAGCACAAAAAAACTATTTAATGTTTATTGAACATAAAATCTTTCATTGTAAAGGTTATTTAATGACTTGAATGACTGTAACAATCAGACTGATGTATTTTGAAACCTGGCTGCAGCAGGAAGATTATGTTGCTGTACATAAATCAATACAATTATTTTTATTATGCAAATGCTAACCCCCTAAAATATCCGTAATATATTGGCTAAGGAGTAGGATTCATCTTTGAACCAAATTTATTAATTTAGACTTTAGTCTTCACCTTAAGCCTTTTCAATGAGGGAAGCTTCGAGGATTTCTTTTGTGTCCATTTCCATATAGCTTTTTCTCTTCATGTTAGAAATACATCGACTCCTAGATGAGTAGACCTGCCACCATAAATTTTACTGGATGATAAATTGACCCAGAAATGATTTTAATAAATGATAATGTTGTTTGATACATTTTTTCAAGTGATATATTGATAATGGCGTTATAAAGCAAATTCACCCTTTCAGACTTATAAACTTTAATTTTGTAAAGAACATTCCACACTGAAACTGGAAGACAATTTAAATATTCAAAAATAAAACACAACAACCAAAACCAATAAACAAAAAGTAAAAACAAGAAAACACAACCCAAACCATAAATAAAACACATAAAAAAGTCTCTTAAAATTGCGCTTCAAAAAATATTAATCATCAAAATGAAAATTGAGCTCATTATATTCTATCATATAATTAACTGATTAATTGCTTGTTTCTTATAACAAAACAATTGCTGCTATTAATTTGAGGTCAGTGACTTCATGTATTCCCTCTACCTGGACAAGCATTTAGCGACAGTGGAAAGAAAAACTCTTCAACAGGACAAACATCCAGCAGAACCAGAACATCTGCCACCACCAACTAGGGATTCAGAAAAATAAAGTTTGTTTGTTTTACAAGGAAATTCATTTTGAGGGGACTTTGAAAATAATTTTATTTTAGAGGATTGATTTTACTAATGGCTGCGTACGATCAGTATGCTCTGGTGCTTACAGCATACTGCCATTGGAAGCAAATTTAATAAGCATCATCACAGTTAACAAGGAGCATTAGGAGCAAAGCACAACCTCGTCATCCCATCTTATTTTATGTTTGTTCTGAAGAGGGCAGAATTCAGAAGCACAAAACATCCCCAACCCCTAAAACAAAAAAGAAAACACTTTTTGTTTATCCTCCCAGAATCTTTTCCATGTGGTTAGGTGAAGAGTTTCACCATCTGACCAAAAATATACAATTAGAAATGGGTTTTTGATCTACTTATCTCTGTCTAAATTCGTTACAGTTTTAGGTGTGTTCACTTTATAATGTTGGTGTGGTAAAAGGTTTACCTGGGAGGAAGTTACTAAAGGCTGAAAGTGGTCTTGTGTCTATGGCCACATGTTTATTATTGATCTGATTAGTGTCTAACAGATGTGATGTGACCTACATGAGCTGATCAAAAAGGGATAGACAATGTTTTTTATATTGTCTATATTGTCTATCTGTTGTCTGCCAACTGATATAAATCATGACAAAGGAAGAAGCAAATAAAAAAAATAAGTAGCTGTCAGGAAACTGACAGGAATCCAAGGCTATTTCAAAAGTCTGATGTTGTCATGGTAACAAACCTAACCTCTCCCAATCAGAACAACTATGTTTTCGTATCTCATATGCTCTCATTTTATTTCTCATTCTGTCTCCATTTCTTTTCAGCATTTTGGATTTGGATGCTTGGACTCCATCTGTCTTTAACACAAGATCATGCTCAGATCGTCACTCACCTTGGCAGTTCAACAATATGGAAATGGAGCAGAGAAAGTGTGCAGCTAATAAGTCAGATCAGTGTGAACAGTGGAAGTTACCTGAGGCTGAGGAGTGTCTGGTGAAGTTCGGCTGACAGGTCGTACTTGTCAGACTTGATCATCTCCCTGACAGAATCAAAGTCTTCCTTCAGCTGCAGCGCCCCCTGCAGACTGAGGACAAACAACCACAGCACACTGTACAGACAGACCACTGCAGGATGAGTGTGTCAGCACTCACACACAAAAAGCTGACACAAAAAAGTTGTCCCTGAGTCAAATGATCATTTCAGAGACTGACGTCCCAGAACATGGAGGTTGCCATGACAACATGTCTGTTTTACAGCAGCTTTAAGATTGTTTTGTTATTTTACTAAGTTATCATAATATTTTGTTATATTACACAAAATGTGTTCTGTCAACTAAATAGTTCACATATAAGACTGTAAACAGCCAGTGTCCATTCAGAACATGTGGCTTTAAGTTCAGGTCCTTCCTCTTCATTTCTTCTTCTGTGGTAGTTAAATTCTTCTTTTTATCTCTCAGCCCTCTTCCCTGTTGTAATATTCACCTGTGCTGATAAGTAAGTAAGTGTAATGTGGCTTCCATCATATTTGTTTCAACCCATTAACACGGATATCTGGTTAGATTTATTCAGATATGCATTTATGAATTAAGCATAAACAGCTTAAAGTTCAGGGAGTAACAGACTTTAGCTAAACATCAGCATGAAGAAACATAAGGCTTTCAGTGGGCAGCACATAATGTGATTTTGTTCACTGGTATTCAGAATGAAAACAAAAACAGGGAATGCCTCTCTGCAAAAGACAATGAGACTCACAGCAAATTCAAAGACCAGCAACACAGTTCTGGTTCCTCCAACAGAACACAGGAAGTAAAACCTCTGTATGTCACAAGTCAGTTGACGGTGATATGTTGTTCCAGTGAAAAATGCTAAAGCCTAACCTGAATTTGATCTTCTGCCTTAATATGTGCTCCATCCATGCCTCCATGAAAGCCGTCATCGTGACAGTTAGTGCTTGGACGTGAGCATCTTCTGACAATGGCGCAACAGCCTCTAGAACTTGGCCAATCACAGTCTGAGCTGCCAGAGATGCATATTCACTGGGATTCCTGGGAAAACCTGCAATGCATAAGAAACATTCACTTTTACCTTGCATAGTGACTACTGTTGTTGTGTCTTGTAGTTGAAACTAGAAACCTCAGATTTATTACTAATTGAAGGAAAGAAATTCATTTTCCTCCATCTTATGCTGATGAACATGCAAAGCATGTTATTGTCAGCATTGCATAGGGGTAGAGATGATCAGAAAGAATGGAAGTGGTTGACACATAACTGCTGAAGTTCTTCTTCAGCAGTGCTTCTGTCTGATAGCTGCTTTCCATGAGTCTCATGATTCTACTGCTGAAATATTACAGATCAGGCCATTAAATCAACCTGATGTCCACAGTTGGCTTCATCACTTTTTACAATGAATTTATTTATTTTAAAATGGTCAATTGATGGAGAAGGGATGAATTGCATGAAATATATTTCAATAAAAGATCAGAGCAAAACAATCAGCATAAAGACTGAAATGAAGAACAGTTTAAAAGGGAATCAAAGATTGGAAGAGCACCGACCTCCACTCACTCGTCTAAAGAAATGAAGACCAAGCACTGTAGCAACTGGTTACTATGGTGATGACTCAATGATGCCCAAACACAAATAGCAACCAGTTGCTCTAGACATGTGGAACTGATCCAGCCTGCTGAGCCCGGCTCAGCCCATCAGTACGACTCTGGCATGCGTACCCATCCTCTGGCTCGGCCTCCAGTATCCTGCAGACGGCATGGTGCGTTCAAAGATCTCCCCAGACATCCGCTTGCAGTCAGTCGAGAAGTTGCTCAGCACCATAGAAGAGAACGCCTGGTGGAGCAGAATGTCGAGATCAAATCCATCAAAATGATTTGCTTTGCATAACCTCATTTCTAACATGTAAAGAAAACAGTTTTAACACATTTATATTTGGAAACAATGTTAATGGGCTTCTACACTGATCGTAATATTTTGCAAGGTTTCTACACATTTATAACAATTCCATCTTACATTTTATAAAGGTTTTAAGTATTACCCTTCAACCTGCTTGAATAGTAGGCAAGTCTTTTTCCCCACATTGGAGCATTGGAAACTAGAAAAACTTAGATTATCTATTTATAAAAATCTAAGTCTAACTTTTGAAAAAAGTTTGTAAGGCTTTTATTATATTTTTAAAAAATTAAAAGACAGTGAAGGGACAAGAACACAGTTATAAATTAATAAATGCACCATAAGATGCTTCAGTCCATGAAGTAATTCAGAGTTACAACATTGTAGACATAAGAATGAAGACTGTCCCACTGTTCCGTCACAACCTCATTTCTGCCATTTAATATTCCAAGCATCATCTCACATGCTGAATTTTCAATCAGTTTTTCTCTCCACATTTTGAGGGTTGGAGTCTGAGGTTCTTTCAATAGCATTAAAATAAGGTGAACACAAGTCACAAGTCCAGTATTTCATACTCTGAAAACTGGCACCTTGCCTCTGTCCCCAATAACAACAGTCTTGGTGATTCAGGTCATTTAAAACCCCCATGAATGATAACACACTGCTCCAAAAATGGAGAGACTTTAACCCTCCCACAAAGCATGCAAGACAGCACCTTTTTCTTCTTGACTTTCCATCACAGGATGTCTTTATCTAGACCCATTTTATGAAGTCTAGATGGAGTGAGATAGAATCTGCTGAGAATTTTACTTTGAAAAAATTCGTCTTTGGCCTCCCTTATATATAGCCAGAAATAATTGAGTCCCAGGTTCCTTCATTAAAAATACAATCAAGATATCTACAATTTTAAAGCCAGCTTATTCCTATTGCTTTCTAGTTTTTGGGTTTATAGCTTAATCGGGGTGAATAGTGAGGTAGGTTTGTGTTTGATTAAAATCCAGTCTGTCTGTTTACATACCTTAGACATTTCAAATGAAATAGTTCAAGGTTCGGTTGGGTGGGACCAGTCCTAATGCTAACACTTGTTTGGTATTTTGACCCAGTTTAGGATCCACAGGTCTAGTTCAACTCGAATTAAAAGCATCTTAAGGACCACTGTCATTTGAAATAAGTATGCATTCAGTGGGAGTCAAAATATTATAAAATGCTGATGTGTGAACAGGAAAAAATTTAAGTTATTTATAAGTTCAAGAATAAAGCATGTCAGATTACTATCAAACTCAGCATGTACTGGACACAGCCACGAAACAGTAAGAAAAATGGTCTAAAGAATCAGCTATGAAAGGAACATTGTAGAAAACAACAGATACTCTCACATGAACAAAGGAAAGACAGCAGTAACACTGGACCAAGCATCATCAATGAATCAAACTGTCCTACACAGACTCACCTGCAGCTCACATGCAGCCCGATCAAGAGCTTCCAGTTGGTGCCTCTGTAGATGCTGACTGTGGCTCTGCAGAGTGGGATGATGGTCACAGTCTGAACTCAGGAGTAGGGACTTTGTCTGACCAATTGTCTTATCCAGGCTCTCCATCAACATCTAAAGACAAAACAGCAGTTTTACAGCAACTAAACAAACTGACAATTTTTGGATCACATACACTTTATACAGCTGATCATTGCTAAAAAACTCATAAGTATTTGTTTGTCTTTACTCGTCAAACTAATAGGACAGAAAAACAGGGCAATATCTTGTGAATGAATACAAGAAAAGTCTTTAGGTGCCAACAGTTTGATCTGGTTTAGTAGTTGGTGTTTATGCACACATTGCTTGGCATAACATTTTCAACTGAACATTCTCTCCTGCAAACATTATTAATGCTGCTGTAGCAGCAGCGATAATAATGGCTTTCTGATGATATGTTGTCAGAAGATTTTAGGTTATCTTTAACAGTTTTCATATTCTACTTCTGTGGGTCTGCTCAATGTTCCATAAATTTATTTGTGATCTGAAGATGGGAACATGTCTCAGTCAATTTTGAAAGTCCAAAGCGACCTACTCATGGAGCTGGTTAGCAAAGACTAGGTTGGCATCTGAGCAGAGATCAGTGTAGTTCTGCTTAGGATAACGGTGGCTGACTTCTTTGGTGGAGTTAGGAAAGTGTTGGTGTCAGGTTAGTGGGCGGCTGAGCGGATATTTCCCTCATCTCCTGTCTCTATAGATGTAGAATGCTATGGTGTACATTTCCTTTAGTCCAAAACTAAAGGATGTTCAGAGTGGTTTGAATCTTTGAATAGTTTGGAGTGAATAAAGTCAAACATTAAACTCTACTCTATTTATTGGCAGTAGTTCAGTTGTAATGGAAACTTTTGTAAATGAATTATGCTGTAAATGTGAACCTTTATTGTGCTCAGTTGTGTTGGCAGTACTGTACACAGGCAAGACAGATAAAGATGACGGTGAGAAAGAGCACAGCTGGTGACTACTGACCAGGATTTTATCTTTACATGTCATGATTTTCTTTTCAGGTTTAATAATTATTCGAATATAAAGTTTACTAAACTTTGGCGAAAAAAACCCTAACATACAAATTATTCTCAACAAACTACACTTATAGGGTAAAGTGTGCAACTGAATTCAATAATTGTCTAATTATTGAAAACCAATAGTGGAAACAAGGTTTTTGAAATCACTGAGCAGCTTACTCTGAGATCTCCCTGGGTGACAAGGAGGAACTTATTAGGACTCCATGAAGAAAGGAACTGGTTTGCTTTGGACATGATCCAGACTGTAGAGATTTGGATCGAAGCAAACAGCAAACCAACAGTCCATCTCTGCAGTACACAGCTGGGCAGGAGGAGGCCAAAAGATTCTGAAGGGAGAAGGATAAATACCCTTGAAGAGACAGTGTTTGAAGTTGCTTTGGGTTTATTTAACTTGGGTGGGAAAAATGCTTCTTTCTAGGAGGACTCTAAACACAATGGATCAGAATGGCAAAAATAAAAAAGTTAAATCCTTAAAAAACAAGACCATTAGCCATAAATAACTGATGTTAGAAGAATTACCAATTTCTTCAAAAGTCACAGGCTGTCTTAGTTTCACAGATAAATTAAAGTTCATCCTTTTAGATTAATAACCAACATCTCTAGTAGATTTCTGGTTACTTCCCATGAAAAGCTGAAGGGGCAATATTATGTGTTTCATTGTGTGTTTATGGCACAATGTGCCATAAAATGGCACTGTCAAGTACCTGTCACCTTCAGCTGTTATAAAAATGCCATATATATGAAATATGACTTAAAAGAAATTTGATTTCACAAATTAATGTCTTGAAATTGAAATTGGGCCTCTGTTTCTTTAAGAAGCTCCTGCTCTTTCCCATATGCCACCTGAAGGAAGACATCACAGTAATGCTCCTATGATGCTCCTATGCTCTAACATCGTTTTTTGCAGCATTTCACTGAAAAGTAGTTCCTATAATGAGCTAAGCAGATGAACAGTTCCACCAGGTGTTTAATTGCTGCTGCCGCTAGTCTGAAGGAGCTGAGTTGGGGAGTGGTGGAGGAGGGTTGCTCTGTGAGGCGGAATCTCTGCTGGATACTGCAGCTCCTTCAGTATCCACCAGTTGAAGCTTCAGCTTCAACCTAGATGGTTGCCAAATGAGATTCAAGGATTTCTCAAACATGCATGAAAGAGTCAAAGCAACTCTGCAGGTATGTTTTTGATGAGGGATTATAGCATTATAGCATGATGTAAAGATCAAAAAAGTCAGTTTTACATAATATGGCACCTTTAGAAGCAAAAACATAAAAGAAATTCTGCTAATAAAAGAATAACGTTTGTGAACATGCAGGGGAGCAACCTTTTTCCTTCCTGATTGTCTTACCACACACTGAGCTGTTTGACTGGCAACAACACAGAGACGACAGCAGTGGAGGGAGGAGCTGGAGGAAGTGTGCCATTGTCTGCGATATCAGGACACGTCCCTCTTCGTTTGAAGTTGCTGCTGCAAAGCTGCTGCTCTCATTTCTGACACATTTATCCTTCAGGGCTGAACCCAAACCTCTGCATGCCACTGATGAGACACACACACCCACACATACCAATGTGGCACATCATCACAGCAGGACTCACATGCATCTATCAACATGGCAACTTACATCAGATTCATCGAGCAGCAAAATGTTTGGTTTAACCTCATCTGAGTACAACCACTCAACCCCCAAAGAAAATCGGACTTTTTCTACAAGTGGTGAGGTTTGACAGTCTCTGACCGGCAGGTCTGCTGCAGATTTTCTACAGGTCCAAAACACCTGAGGAAAACAGCTGTAATGCTGTGAAAGCTTTCTAATGCATTTGATGAGATTTATTGCTCCTCCATGGGCTGCCACCTTATCGTGGTGGAGGGGTTTGAGTGCCCCAATGATCCTAGGAGCTATGCTGTCTGGGGCTTCATGCCCCTGGTAGGGTCACCCAAGGCAGACAGGTCCTAGGTGAGGGACCAGACAAAGTGCAGCCCGAAGACCCCAATGATGAAGGAAAACCTTGGACTTGGTGTTCCCTCGCCCGGACGCGGGTCACCGGGGCCCCACTCTGGAGCCAGGCCTGGAGGGGGGGCACGATGGCGAGCGTCTGGTGGCCGGGCTTTTACCCATGGAGCCCGGCCGGGCTCAGCCCGAAGAGGAAACATGGGCCCCCCCTCCCATGGGCCCACCACCCGTGGGAGGGGCCAAAGGGGTCGGGTGCACTGTGTGATGGGTGGCGGCCAAGGGAGGGGACCCTGGCGGTCCGATCCTCGGTTGCAGAAACTGGCTCTTGGGACGTGGAATGTCACCTCTCTGGTGGGGAAGGAGCCGGAGCTAGTGCGTGAGGTCGAGAGGTTCCGGCTAGAAATAGTCGGTCTCACCTCGACGCATGGCTCTGGTTCTGGAACCAGTCTCCTTGAGAGGGGCTGGACATACTTCCACTCTGGAGTTGCCCAGGGAGAGAGACGTCGGGCAGGAGTGGGCATACTTGTTGCTCCCCATCTCGGCGCCTGTACGTTGGGGTTTACCCCGGTGAACGAGAGGGTAGCATCCCTCCGCCTACGGGTGGGGGGACGGGTTCTGACTGTCGTTTGTGCTTACGGGCCGAACGACAGTTCAGATTACCCACCCTTTTTGGAGTCCTTAGAGGGGGTACTGGAGAGTGCTCCTCCTGGGGACTCCCTTGTTCTGCTGGGGGACTTCAACGCTCACGTGGGCAACGACAGTGAGACCTGGAGGGGCGTGGTTGGGAGGAACGGCCCGCCCGACCTGAACTCGAGCGGTGTTCTGTTGCTGGACTTCTGTGCTCGCCATGGATTGTCCATAACGAACACCATGTTCAAGCATAAGGGTGTCCATATGTGCACTTGGCACCAGGACACCCTAGGCCGCACCGCAGTTCGATGATCGACTTTGTCATCGTTTCATCGGATCTGCGGCCGTATGTCTTGGACACTCGGGTGAAGAGAGGTGCGGAGCTGTCCACTGACCACTACCTGGTGGTGAGTTGGCTCCGGTGGTGGGGGCGAAAGCCGGTCAGACCTGGCAGGCCCAAACGTGTTGTGAGGGTCTGCTGGGAACGTCTGGCGGAATCCCCTGTGAGACGGAGCTTTAACTCCCATCTCCGGCAAAGCTTCGAACACGTCCCGGGGGAGGTGGGGGACATGGAGTCTGAGTGGACCGTGTTCCGTGCCTCCATTGTCGAGGCGGCCGATCGGAGCTGTGGCCGCAAGGTTGTCGGTGCCTGTCGCGGCGGCAACCCTCGAACCCGTTGGTGGACACCTTCGGTGAGGGATGCCGTCAGGCTGAAGAAGGAGTCCTATCGGGCCTTTTTGGCCTGTGGGACTCCGGAAGCAGCTGATGGGTACCGGCGGGCGAAGCGGCATGCGGCTCGGGCGGTTGCTGAGGCAAAAACTCGGGCGTGGGAGGAGTTTGGAGAGGCCATGGAGAAAGACTTCCGCACGGCTTCGAGGCGATTCTGGTCCACCATCCGGCGTCTCAGGGGGGGAAGCGGTGCAGCACCAACACTGTTTATAGTGGGGATGGTGTGCTGCTGACCTCTACTCGGGACGTTGTGGGCCGGTGGGCAGAGTACTTCGAAGACCTCCTCAATCCCACCAGCATGCCTTCCACTGAGGAAGCGGAGCCTGGGGACTCTGGGTTGGGCTCTCCAATCTCTGGGGACGAGGTCGCCGAGGTGGTTAAAAAGCTCCTCGGTGGCAAGGCCCCGGGGGTGGATGAGATCCGCCCGGAGTTCCTTAAGGCTCTGGATGTTGTAGGGTTGTGTTGGTTGACGCGACTCTGCAGTATCGCATGGACATCGGGGGCAGTTCCCCTGGATTGGCAGACTGGGGTGGTGGTCCCCCTGTTCAAAAAGGGGGACCGGAGGGTGTGCTCCAATTATAGAGGGGTCACACTCTTAAGCCTCCCTGGCAAGGTCTATTCAGGGGTCCTGGAGAGGAGGGTCCGTCGGATAGTCGAACCTCGGATTCAGGAAGAGCAGTGTGGTTTTCGTCCTGGTCGTGGAACACTGGACCAGCTCTACACCCTCAGCAGGGTCCTGGAGGGTGCATGGGAGTTCGCCCAACCAGTCTACATGTGTTTTGTGGACTTGGAGAAGGCGTTCGACCGTGTCCCTCGGGGAGTCCTGTGGGGGGTTCTCCGGGAGTATGGGGTACCGGGCCCTTTGATACGGGCTGTCAGGTCCCTGTATGACCGGTGTCAGAGTCTGGTCCGCATTGCCGGCAGTAAGTCGGGCTCGTTTCCGGTGAGAGTTGGACTCCGCCAGGGCTGCCCTTTGTCACCGATTCTGTTCATCACTTTCATGGACAGAATTTCTAGGCGCAGCCAAGGTGTTGAGGGGATCCGATTTGGTGGCCTTAGGATCTCATCTCTGCTTTTCGCAGACGATGTGGTCCTTTTGGCTTCATCAGATCGTGATCTGCAGCTCTCGCTGGATCGGTTCGCAGCCGAGTGTGAAGCGGCCGGGATGGGGATCAGTGCCTCCAAATCCGAGGCCATGGTCTTGAGCCGGAAAAGGGTAGAGTGCCTTCTCCGGGTCAGGGGGGGTGTCCTGCCCCAAGTGGAGGAGTTTAAGTATCTCGGGATCTTGTTCACGAATGGGGGAAGAAGGGAGCGGGAGATCGACAGGCGGATTGGCGCAGCGTCTGCTGTCAAGCGGGCGCTGTACCGGTCCGTCGTGGTGAAGAGAGAGCTGAGCCAAAAAGCGAAGCTCTCGATTTACCGGTCGATCTACGTTCCCACCCTCATCTATGGTCATGAGCTTTGGGTCATGACCGAAAGAACGAGATCGCGGATACAAGCGGCCGAAATGGGTTTTCTCCGTAGGGTGGCTGGGCTCTCCCTTAGAGATAGGGTGAGAAGCTCAGTCATCCGGGAGGGACTCAGAGTAGAGCCGCTGCTCCTTCACATCGAGAGGAGCCAGTTGAGGTGGCTTGGGCATCTGGTCAGGATGCCTCCTGGACGCCTCCCTGGTGAGGTGTTCCGGGCACGTCCCACCAGGAGGAGGCCCCGGGGAAGACCCAGGACACGCTGGAGGGACTATGTCTCTCGGCTGGCCTGGGAACGCCTCGGGATTCCCCCGGAGGAGCTAGAAGAAGTGGCTGGGGAGAGGGAAGTCTGGGCCTGCCTTCTGAAGCTGCTACCCCCGCGACCCGACCTCGGATAAGCGGAAGAAGATGGATGGATGGATGGATGGAGATTTATTGAGTGAAATGATCCAGCAGTGTTCTAAGAATTTACAAGGTGAGGGAGATTCTTTGTTTGACTGTTCCTCTCCTGGGACACATCAGCCTGACAAGATAACACCGATACATAACATTCATTTAAACAGCAATACAGATGACGCACATTTTGATATTACGTCTCAGCTAGGACAAAACACAACTGCTGGTCTGCAGTCATAAGGCACATCAATGTCTCATTTACAAGAGAGACCTCTTAGAGCCAAGCATGTGTCTATTTACCACTAATGCCTGGTGAGGCAAAGTCAACACACACCAAGGGTCAATATGGAATCACTTTGCTGCCATCTAGTAGATAAAGTTATGGCAAATAATATACCCAGTTTGTGCATGAAATACCCACCCTAGATATACATCTGCTGTATGTGCTAAATTCAAGTCTTTTTTGATTTAGTATATTTGACAGCATATCTATTTTTTATGTAGCTGTTTAAACACACATTGCAAAATTATACCATTTATCTCCCAAGTCAATGCAAGAACTCTGATCCATGTTTTATTAACAGCAAAACAGTTATCATAACACTCTTGTATTGCATGATAAAGTACACTTTATCACAGCAAATAATGAAAAAATCAGCAGCATGCTTTTTGACTAGATAGACAGCTGGCATTGTAATTTATAGGTCTCTTTACTGGCTTCCTACTTTAAGGACTGAATTTTAAAAAGTGTCACTGTTTTGTTAATGCTTTAAGTGGTCAAACTTCAGGTGTTTGGCTGCTTCGTCAAACTCCTCAGATCTGACCCCTCAGATTACTGAAGAGCCACATGGGAGCAGCCTGACGGCAGCTGGCAGTATTCGAAGTTTTAAAGGCAGACTCAAGACATTTCTTTATCAAATCTTTAATCTCAATTTTTAACATAAATTTATATTTTTATTGAATCTTTTTGGGTTTTATACTTTGCCTGTTTTTAACTGCTGTTTATTTCTAAGAGGTTTCCAAAAAATTATTTTTCATTTATTCTCATCTGATCTCAACTTTTCATTAACTATCTAATTGGTATCAACTTTACTATTTAGTTTATAATATGTTTAACAGCAAAAACACAAATATATTTTTGTATAATTGCCAATAAGGCAATTATAGTTGCCATAGCAATATCTATAGTGAATGCAATATCTATCCATCTTTGTGTGAGTATGGGGTGAAGGAAGCTTGTTGTTATTTCCCTGTACATTGAAATATGTAAAGCACTTTGCAGTTGATGTTTGAGATGTGCTAACTGACTGGTTGGGACCATTAGATTGTGAGTGCAGCACTAACCAGAGTCCCAGTGGGCGTGTGCTGACTGGACAAACAAATACATCCTGAAGTGTTCCAGTATGGTTCGGAATGCCTTTGGAAACAGACCTAAAATACACAGAACAAAATACGTTCTGTTTTGTAAATACTCACTTTTCACAGAAACAGAACAGAACACAACACAACAGACAATATGAACTCTACTACAGTCTTCATCTTCCAGCAGTAGTTTAACCAACATATTTCTGAGTGCATGTGACTTGATTCCCTAAAGTAGTCAAGGAATTCACAGTTAGGAAAGTGAGACAGCCAGTTTGACTTGATATGCCATTCTTCATTGCACTCTTGATGTTGAGCATTTGTGAGTAATTTTCTTAGTACCAGCTAAGATACCAGATGGCTTAAGAAAGGAGGGCGATATGAGGACTTCACTCTTCCAAAATCAGAGCTTCAAATCATCTGTTTAAGGAATGTTATTTAGCTACATTTCCCATTAGTTTCTTTATTTTGTTTTACTTCTAAAATGTTGTATTAATTTCAGAATTCTGACTAATAACATATTTTCAGTGAACTAGTTCTGCCAGTATCTACAGATCCATCAAATCCATTCTGGCCTAGTCCAACCAAACAGTTCCACTAGCATGTTTACGTGGCTGAAATGTGACTGTATTCTTCGTTCTTACAGATTTATACTATCAAATAGTTTCAGTTTTGCTTGGTGTAGCACAGTTGGGTGCGCTCTCTATGGAGTCTACAGGACTGAACTGTTCCACTGGAGCTACACCATCAGTAGGCAGACATCCTAACTGTTCATGTGATCTTTAGCAAACTTAACATGGACAGAAAAAACTTATGAAGGCTGTTGGGTGAAATACTGTTAGAAATACTGTAAAGATGATAAACACTAAGAGTCTAAATATTTAAGTGCAATTGAGTATAATATTAATTTAAATAACCAGAAGGAACCCTGTGGTATTCAGAAAGAATATTTTGTGTTGGTTTGTGGAATAAGTTGTTTGTGGGACCTGTTTTTTGAAGGGTTTATGGAATGACCCAGAATGTTGAAAGAAAACAAGGTGGTGAAGGAAAAAGGTCAGATTTAAAGCTGGGAAATGGAATAAGAAATCATTTTCATTAGTTTCAAATGAAAAACTGTTTATGTGATAGTATCTGTTTCAACACAAACATGAACAATTAAAATAAGACATTAAGAATAAATGAAATTTTAAAAATTTGTCATAGATCTAATACTTAAGAATTGTAGGATTTAATGGATTAATATTTCTCTTGCTCAACTAAATAGACTGAGTTTATAAGACACTTCTCTAGTCATACTGTACCCCACTTTAACATCCTGGATGAATGTTTTACTATTCATGGTGTCAGGTTAGCTGGTCACCGTCATCCTTTGCTGATGGAGTTGCTGGGAGATGATTGTGACGATTTCTGAATGTCTGTAATCTGTACAATTTACTGGTGTTGGGTGAAAGGTGAGCTTATCATCCAATAATCATCTCTAGATTGGCTCCTTTATCAGCAGGTATTCAAGCTTATATTAACTAATTGAGTGATCTGCTATAATAATATCATGGCGCTTGTGGAATATTATGTGCACATTCCTGTCCTGGTCAGGTAGACCCAACCAGGCTGGGCCTGCACCTGGAGCTATTGTTGGAAACAACAATTCCTTATTAGAAAGTAGGACTGATAAACTGACACTGTTGAAAGTAACACAAACCATTGGTTATGTGAGCAGACAGTGCTACTACAGTATATTCCAGAAGTGTTTGTTGTGCAGCTTAAGGTGTGGCTTAAATATATAAGACTGCAGGTAGAATGGAAACCAGATCTGATTGAGTCTATGGATGCATTTTTCTGTCTGATCTCTGAAAAATATGTTTTGCATTTTCTTAAAGTTTGGTTAATTTTCACTTGCCGTCTCGTCTTTGATCTCTCATATCACAAGCCTGAGGGAAGACGTTTGGACGTCTTTAACACCACCTGGCACATCATCTATTCAGAAAACTAGCCTGAGATGACCTGCATTTTGCAGAAATAGACACTCTGACCAATATCATAAAAGGACAGTAGTGCAGGCTTCTGAAAACTCCAAAAATACACAGCAATGTGTGTGCAACACAGTGGGCTGAGAGGAAATGTGCAGGTTACCTGTCTCTAAAGCATGAGTAACACTGTGCAAGGTCTGGAAGCTCCTATGATCATCTTGAAGGTTGATGCTGCCTGCAGCGTTTCCTGCTGCTGCTGTGTGGAGTTTAAGCCGCAGAGCATTAGTGCAGAAGACCAACAGCTGAGACTGATAGAGTTGGAGAAGATCAGCAAGGAGAACTGATCGACCCATGTCCATCCACTGCACAGAGTGAGGCCCACCAACACACTCTGGCTCCACAGTGCTTAACCTTGTTCCATCTCTGCCACCTCTCCTTAAGTCTTCATCCTTCACAACACCAGAACTGAAAAGCAAAAACAGTCTCTTCATCATTAACCTGTGAGAAGCCAAGGAAAATTATCATGAACAGAATGCCGATGTAAACTAGCCTGCAGTGCAGAACGGATGACCACAGGATCAGGCGCCTTTCAATCATTAACTTTAGTCATTGCCAGTGGAAAATGACAGAAGTCCACAAAAAAGAAAAAGTGTGACTGTTTTCTAAAACAGCCAAACAATGGCACAAGCAGCAATCATTTTCCTGCTCATGCTGTCCCTACCTTTCTGGAGCATCTGCTCCCGATGTCGTTTTGACCCGGGTCCAGTCCTGTGTGTTGGTCCCAACGACGTTCTGCTGGCTGAACATCTTGTACTGAGCTGCTGCAGTTACACCGACTGATCCAGCCTTCCAAGCAGCCACACCAGGAGCTGAGACCGAGACGAGCTGAGTAGCAGCTTCTTCTGATGTTGGCCTTTGAAGTGCCAGTGGAGCCAACAGGTCAGTGGAGGTCATGAGGACCTGAAACAGTGGTTCTACAGAGGACTGGTCCAGGTGAGGAGGAGGCAGGGCTGAGGCATGATGGGAGGTGGCTACAGAGGGTGAAGGACAGTCACAGTTTCCTAAACCTTCCAGGTTAGACTGAGCTGCCTCTGCACTGAACTGAGTGAGTCCAGACTGAGGTATGCATGTTTGGCTCTGGCTGGTTCTGGTTTTTCTTGAGCTTTCTTCTTTATTTAGGAAAGAAGACAGTTTCACCAACACAGGGAGTTGAATTTCTAAAGCAGAACTCTGCAAGGAGCGATTAGGGCTGTAAATAGGGGAGTATTTCTGTGACAACATCTGCACAGAAGGCTGAATACTGACGAGAAGAGGAAAGGAAGTCAGATAAGTCTGCCACAGCTGTTCCCAGGTCCACTTGGGAAAGCTACAACTGCATTCAGACTCTGGACTCCTGAAGTCGTCACAGAATGTTTGGTGAGTGCAGTGAACCTTGCAAACATGACAGCTCTCCTCAGAAATCCAGAGGTCCAGTAGTCTGGCAATCATTTCTGCCCGATGGACAGCCAAGACACTCATTAGACTTCTGACTGGCACAGCAGAAGCACGCTGTCTTATAAACTTTGGAAGACTGCTAAAGAATTTGGATTTATGTGCCTCCTGCAAAACCAACATCCTCAGCTGGACTTTGTGCTCCTCCACAGCCTGACTGTACAGGTCTGTTCCTGATAAAATGTCCTCCAGAACATCTCTGGGTACCAAGTCCAATTCAGTCTTCCCAATAACAGACAGAATACCATATACACATTGCTCCATTAGGAACAAAAGCTGTAGACCAAGTAGGTTTAGAGTCTGTTTCATCTCCTCCAGCATTTTGGTGTGTGAAACTAGTGCCTGTCTCAGATAGTGGTCAGAATGGACTCGGCTGGTGAAGAAACTCCAGTGGTTCAGATGAAGTCGGAATTCCTGACTTAGAGAGACAAGGCTGATTCTGGATGAAGGTGAGCCAGGCAGGACCTGAAAAGAAAGCGACAATGGTTGAGAGTAGCTTCTGAAACACTAGAGGTTTGTTAGTCATACGTCCCCACAAAGGTCAGGAAATGCACACATAGTCTTCTACTAATAGTTTTTTTTACTTCAATACCTTTCTTTTAAAAAAACAACAGAAGAGTAGTTTGCACTTGTGAATACTTTCATGTAATGCAGCTATAACACCATTCACAGCTAAATGAAATCCTACAGGATGCAGCATACAGAGTCTATCCAGCTCTGGCAGACTTGCTACTTTTACCTCCCTTTACAGTCATACTGGTCAGTGGACAAGGATGCAATTCATCAGGATGTAAAATCAGTTGCTATGGCGCAGTGGGAGTGGGCAATCTGGCAAAGTATCATAACATTTTTTCCAATGAAATCATAATATTAAGTTCATCAAAAGAACAAAAAAAAAGTCTTAAAACATATTTAAATCAGTAATCATAAATGTTGCTCATTTCTCTCAGTAACCACTAACTTTTAAAATGAAAGTCTTTAAGTACTCTCAGATTGAGAACATTTTGCCTCACTCAGAAAACAGAGAAATAAAACAGTAAAAGA
This sequence comes from Xiphophorus couchianus, assembly GCF_001444195.1. NCBI lineage: Eukaryota > Metazoa > Chordata > Actinopteri > Cyprinodontiformes > Poeciliidae > Xiphophorus > Xiphophorus couchianus. The sequence continues at coordinate 476,189 of NC_040238.1, forward strand.
GAGAACTGCCTTGTTGTAAAACAAAAAACTATAATTCCGACAGAGCAAACAGTCCATCCCTCCATCTTTCCATCCACCCACAGCTGAAAGAGAACAGTGTTTTAAGGGTTCTGTTTTCCTGTGACCTGAGTTTGCATTAAGTGAAGTTCCCTGAGCTGATGCTGCAACAAGTGTTTCAGTCTGAATACGAAAGCTGTTGACAGACGAAGCCTTCTGGTGTACTCATGTATGAAAAGCAGCAGAGATCGCTGCTCAAAGAGCCTCCACAGAGCTCTGTACTGCCCCTAGAGGAGAGAGGACGACAGGACAAAAAGACCACCTTCAGATGGAACAGCCCACCCTCAGACCCTACTTTCAATGTGACTCAATCATAGTTAAAACAGAAAGTGGCAGATATTTGCTTGAACTCACTGGTAAGGATCCCATCTGGCCCCCTCCCACCGGTGGGCCCTGCAACACCACCGTCAGAAGATGCTGCTGCATTCGCTGCAGACGTGCAGAGGAGCGCGACACAAGGTTGTGAGCCACAACAAGGTTTTCCTCCTCTTCATCTTGACTTGGAACATGGAACAGACACTTCAAACTGGGATTAAAAGTACTTCTGAACAGAATCTCAGCTCGCTGCAGGGACCGTGACATGACCAGTTACCTGAACAGATGAGAAAAAAAAAAAAGCTGTTTCTGAGAATGGATGGTGTTGTGTACTAATTTTGTTAGAAAGACAAATCTGTGGTCTAGAGTGATAATCTGAGTTAGAAAACAATAGAAGCTGATTCTCAGGAGGTTCCAGACCTGTAACCTTGTCAACAGCTATATGGATTGTACAATGTGTCATTTCACTATGTCACACTTAAAATGAAGACTGCAGCAGCAGAGTCTGCAGGCGTAAACATAGTGGCAGCATATCAGGACCTTCCTGTCAGTTTGATCTGTGAAATATGTTCATCAGCAGAATCTGATGTAGATATCATTTCAAAGATGGTGAACAACTTTGGTTGGATTTAAAGCATTGAATGCATGAAAGCAACCTGCATGAGGGTCAAAACACCGAGCTGAGTCCAGTGAAGATTTGCTTTATGGCTATTTTACTCAAGACTATCAATGAATGTTGCAACCTGCAAGACGTGTCCCTTTGGTTCCACAACTCCAGCTGCATGCTATGAAAGCAAGCAGAACAGGCAGGTGACTTATGACGTGAAAGGTCAAAGCAAACTAAAACAGCCTTCTGGAGGTGAATATTCACTCTGGAACTATTATCTGAAAGGGACTTGAGTCTCATCTGATCAAACTACACAGTTCTAGTTCCACCGCTGCATTCTGAAATGGTTACCAATTGGTTAGCATCTAGAAAGTCTAATTATTATTATGCAGTCACCATAATTGTTATTATGGTGATAATAGCAATAATAATTGTTATTATGGTGACTCTGTGATATAACTCTGTTGATATTATCTAACAACATGTTCTGGCAAATTCCCTTGATTGGAGGTGAAACCCATCATTAAATCATTAGGTGAGTTACAGCTAAACTGCTCCTTTCTGAACAGAACATTACGTCGCAGCAGGACGCGACGTAAAAATGCTGACGTATAAGCAAAGGGGAAAAGAACAGGAGTGATGTGAGCCTTCAGCAATGTTCTATAGAATAATACAATAACTGAGTGACTCTTTCAGCTTTAAAAACGGACGTTCCCTGCTAATGTTGCTACTAAATGAGTGCAGACCCAAACAAACTGCCTCACTGAGGCATGTTTCCTCATCGCTATCATGTCTGGACGGTGCAGCTCTTCTTGTTCGTATCCAGGTGATGGTGAACAACTTTGGTTGGATTTAAAGCAGTGAATGCATGAAAGCAACCTGCACGAGGGTTGCTTTCATGCATTCAGTAGCCAGCGGTCACCAGTTGAAGAACAAATCAAACCTTAAAGTTCAACAGTTTAGTTAAAGAATGTCAATAATGACAGAACTTTACTTTTTACCAACATCTCGTTACTTCTCCCACCAACGGTGCGTCTTGGACGGGGACAGCTTATTCCAGCTAGCTTTTAGCCTCAGATCTTCTAAGACGTTGAAAGCTCTACAGAAATGTTCCGAACAGACGCAGCATTGCGCTGATCTGCGCCTGTCTGTCACCACAATCTGCACAGAACAGGAGCTTTTTAATCCCGTGTTCATGCTGCGTTCAATTTCAAGTCTGAAATCGGGGGGGGGAAATCAGGTTAAATGAAAATCCTTTGGGGTAAAGAGTATCAACAGATCTGTCGGTAGGCGGAAAAAGCGCTGTTGCCAAGCGGAAACACGTGAGCTCTGGACCGGAAATAGTCAAGTATGGTCATTCACAGCATAGATTCATGGCTCCCCCTTTATTACCGTCGCATTGATGGAGGAAATATAATGTATTAATTTGTATTTGACTTTGAAAACTGCTTGACGGACCATGGCACTGAATGCCTTTGTGCTGTCGTTAAAATATGTAAACCAACTGTTAGAAATTCTTCAAAGTGCTCTGGTAGTGTTTTAACAGGGTTTTTAATGTTTCTGCCACCACTTCGTTAAAGTCATGTCTCATTTAAAATAATATTTAACCCTCAAATAGCCAGGATCTCGCTGGTCACAGATTATGATGCCCCGAATAATTTGTGACTGTATTGTACCTGTAAATTATGTCAGAGTATAAAACTTTTTCGGAGTTCCACCACTTCTTAATTATTATTTGGGTGTATTCATATTCATATTTATAGCCAAAATCACACTGGTCACAAATTATGATGACCAGAATAATAATTATGAAGAGGTGGCAGAAACATTAAAACCTTTTTCTGTTTTTTTACCATCGCCTAGGCGATGGTAAAAAAGGAGCCGTGAAGTTTACAACCCAGATGTTTCAGTATTTACGCAGTTTTCGTAAATACTCTTCCTTCTCTCTGATTTTCAAGACGTACCTGCGCTCTATCGCCCAGATTTTGCTATAACTATTCTGCGGTTGCTGTCAGAGAGCAGCGCTCCTCCTGCGGCTCCAACTCACATGGTCTGCTGCACAGATTTGTGACACTTGTCTTAATATTAAAGAATATGATTATAATGGCGTTTAGCTGTGCAACTTTACGGACAGGTTCATTCGTGGCTGTTTTTACTTTTATTGCGCTGTCTCGACGCAAACTGTAGTCTCGATTACAGTTTGCAAACTGTTGAACTTTAAGGTTTGATTTGCGCTTCAACTGGTGAACTGACCATGTTACCAACTGCACAGTTGGTAGCAAGAAGGTCCTGGGGTCTTTCTGCATGGAGTTGGCATGTTCTGTAGATGTGTGGGTTCTCTCCGGGTACCCCGTCTTCCTCCCACAGTCCAAAAACATGACCTTTAGGTTAATTGACTTCTCCAAATCCTCCCCAGGTTTAAGTGTGTGTGTGCATATTTGTCCTGTCTGTCTCTGTGTCGCCCTGCGGCAGATTGGCGACCTGTCCAGGGTGAACCCCGCCTCTCGACAGAAACGTCTCGCTGGAGATAGGCACCAGCACCTCTCAAGGGTAAATAAATGGATGGATGGATGTAGCCCAACGCGAAGCTCGACATCATTCACAGCAAATATATTAACAAACACACAGCAGGACGGATCACAGAGGAAATGATGGACAGGGAGAGTCTGACTAAAACTATCTGGTTGTGTCTCTGCTTATTTCCAAGCTCAAATGAGCAACTTCACGTACAAGCACCAAGCAGGGCTCCAGGTCGCTGTCATCATTTAAGTCTTATTAATAACATTTCACTAACACTTGATTTTCAACAGAGGAAATTTAAGTCTAACAACTTCAAATGTTTGACAGCTGAAAACAGCTATTCTCTTGTTGATGGATCATACTCACCTGTTTACATGTAGACTTGAGTGCGAACAGTTCTCCAGTCCTTCACAGAAACACGACAGTCTCAGAGATCAAAGTCTCAGTTGGGAGAGATGAGTGTCTCCTGCCAGTGTAGGTTACTGGGCTGGAAGGAGACCAGAGGACCAGCAGGAAGTGTAACCTGTAAGGACTAAACTAAAACTCGACGGAGGACAAAAGCAATAAATAGACAGTATTCCTTCTTAATGATTTATTTAATGTGCAATATTCACAACAGTGCAGCATAACTTATTTACTGTTAAGATGACCATGGCATGTTGCCAAATAAGGTAAAGAAAATGAAGCCGAGACCTAAACTGAGACTACATCTTATCTTAGTGATTTGAAACTAATCTGTGGGTTAACGTTAATTGATGGTTCACTGCAACAATATCGCGCTTTCTTTTGCTGTTGTAGATCCGACCACATTGCAGCTGGCTTCCTCTACCAACATACATGCTCCCTTTGGGTTGCCTGGTCAACGAGGCAGCTATGGAGCCTGGGTGGTGCCTAAACCCACTGCATTGGCATAGGCTGAAAGCAAACTGATGACCTGCCTGGTTTCCAGTGTGAGTCTGGCTTCAATCAGCCAATCCTCCACCACTCTCCTGGCCTCCCCTCGCAGCTGGTTCACCAGTTTGGCTGCCAGCTCCAGATCCCCGTGCTCTAGGCAGTAGCTGGCATATGAGAGAAGCTTGAAGGGATCCAAATCCTCGCTGCGTAGCTGGGTGGGCGGGACTTCCTGTTGCTTCTCAAAAAGCAGTGCAGCTTGGACATACGATAAAAAGTACTGGTACAAGGTGTTGTGGGATTCATCGATGAGAGCAACTCTGCGAGCGAGCGATCGCAGAGAGTTGAAACGAGCACGAAGGGAAGCCTCGCTGTACACGCCACGCTTCAGGGATTCTTCAGGCAGAGCTGACGCCAGAGCCAGGGCAAAATCATTTTCAACGCAGCTGGCCCGCACAGCCTCAGCAGCGTCCTCCAGGGGCATGCTGGGAGACTCAGTGCTGGCTGTTTTTAAGGTGTAGGTAAGCGCTTCCACAGACAGCCACAGCCGATGAGCTTTCCGGGCCTCCTCCTCTGCTTCCACATGACCTGCAGGCGGAAACACCCAGTATTCACTTTCCATCCTGAAGAATAGCTCAGGAATCAAGTATTCTTAAGGAATACTTTTGTCAGAGGTCTCCAACTAGCATGTCACTAGCTGGAGAGCTAGCATTCAGCATTCAGGAATTTACTGTTTGGGATGATATTTTCAATCTGCAGGGTCAATGTCCCCCATTGTCTTCACACAAACATTAAACATTTTGTTTTCATGTCCAATCCAGCAACCTTCCTCTCAGAGAATTGTTTCTATACAGTACAGATATTACTGAATAATTAAAAGTCTCAATCACACAAGTGATTAAAACAATGGTGACACTCTTGTAGCAGATACATTACTTGGTGTCCACAATTCTGGAAATAACCACATTTTGCTATTCAGGTTGGAGTTGAATAGTTTTAACCTGCATTAAAGCTATTTATCTGCAAAACCTGGGCAGATTGTATTTGCACGATCTTCAATGTAAAGCATATTTAAGCCCAGCTGTCAAACATCTCTGATTTCAGAAATATTTGGAGAAAAACAGACCGAGCTCAGTCCTAGTTTCAATCCTGTTAAGGGTCCCTGCAGGTTGGCTTAGTGTGAGTTAGTGGAATGTTGAAGTGATTTTCCTTTTGAATAATGTTTCATTTGGTAAATAGATAAAGAATTATCACATGATCCTCTTCTGTAGAGAGCACGTAGAAAACCCTCAAGTGCCACAGACAGAAGATCTCAAAGTTTACACACTGACTGGTTTTGCTTAGGTTTGCACACCTTAACCTGATCAAATGTTAGCATTTAGCTTGGGGATTAAACCTTGCAAAATGAAACATAAGACATCAAAAAAGGTTTTTCTGGTTTCATTGTCAAGGAGAATGAAATTCTGAATATTTCCTGTCAGTCTTGATCCAAATGCTGCTGAACACAAAGAGACCTCTGGATCATTAAAATGCAGATTTATTAGCAGATAAGATAACTTTTGAAATTTGCTGAGCCAGATATTTGAAAATCTGGGAGATTATCTGAAAAGAGCTATGGACAAGAGATATTCTCATAATGTGACAGATATGAAGAACCTTTGCCCAGTAAAGTGGGAAAGTCAAGACCTGGCATGCTGACAGACTGAATGGCTTTATTAAACATTTACCCTAAACCAATGGTTCCCAAAGATTTTCTGCTGGGTCCCCCTATGAATTACAATAACCCCCCCCCCCAAAAATAAAAAAAATGTCAACTGGGCACACACATCGTTCAACCAGACATAAACCTATAAACATATTTTGTTTTCAAACTCCACTGAAGTTTATTTCACACTTCAGGTTGCAACAAAACAAACTACAAACTGTCTTTACAGTGAAACACTTTTGTGTAACTGTTTTTTTTTTTCCATTCATCCATACCGCTTCCCTGCCCCCCTGCAATGGCACAGCGCGCCCCACACTTTGGGAACCACTGCCCTAAACATATCTGTTTGTTTTACCGTTAAATAGTTCTGAAAAAATGTCAGTTAAGAAAAGGGAAATTATTTATCATGATCTCATTTTGTAACATAACAGAAACCTGGGATGTGTAGGCTGGTGACATCCACTGTAGTTCTGGTTTATCCTAATGTTAGACTGGAATGGAAGATTTTGAGGAGACATGTGTCTTACTATCTATGGCCTCCTCCACTCCCTTCAGTCTTGCGTAGGCAGCATTCATATCCAGAGTGAAGTCATCGAGCTGTTCCTGAGTGAGCTGACGGTAGCGGGTTTCCTGCGCCAGCAGCTTACTGCTCAGCTCCTGAAAACACACAGCACTCATTACTACGTCCAGTCACCTCACTAGAGAAGTGAGAAACAGACATTGTTAAAATTACAAGCAATACAAAACATTTTAAAATGAAATTATGCACTTGAATTCAACATTTTAAAATACGGTAACTAATATAAAGACTGACAAGCAGTAAGCAAACCCTAGAAAACCACAACCTCTAGTTCCTCTTGGTCTTTCTTCATGCACTTCCAGTCCAACCTGTTGTCCAACACTTATACTGTACCAGTAGTCCTCTTCCGTCTCCTCTCAGAAAACTGAATAAAAGTTAGTCTTATTCTTGTTTCTCCTGAAACTCTTTACTTTTTGCTCAGATTTCAGATGGGATGCCAGTTAGAGTAAGAAGTAAAGAGAACTAAGGCTATGGACCTTACCAGAGGGGCCGCTTTTCATTGGCTGATGCCCATTCTATGTGGTCACGTGCGTGGCCGTCTCACAAACACACTTAGCTTCCCGTTAGCTAAGTACAGCATAATGGCAGCAGTGATACAACTTCTACACCTTGAAGCCTGTCTGCTACACAGTCTGACGTTAGCTAAACAGATCAATATGCAATGTGTTTGTATCTGACATACACTAAAGATTTTATTTTAGCAGAAAAGGCTTTGGACTAAACTTCTTACTCATGTTAGCCACTCTAGCACCAGGTACAGCTAGTCAATCAACCATCGCTGTGTTCAGGGAAGCGCTGATTAATAATCGAGAAATAAATATCAAGCCTGGAAACTTGATATCGTAACGGAGTGAATGTTATGTCTTTAATGTAATCTTTGCTCGTCTTGCGGGGCGCAGGCGATTGCCACGGTAACAGGTGTGCTTAAACTACAAAGAGAGAGAGAGTAAAAAGGTAGGAGTGGTTTTGAGTTGATCACCTGTTCAGGTTATTTTACCTTTGTTTACCTTTGCTGTGGCGCATTGTAGTTTCTAAACGTTGGACTAATTATCTCGTTCATTTGTGAGTTTACGTCATTCACAACAAACATCAAATAGAACAAATATATTTCATAAAATTTTAAACAAATGGCTTCTACCGCGATAATTATGTGAAATTAAATTAATTATATCCCAACTTCAGAAGATTTGCCTTTACCTTTACAGAGCTCTTTGGTTCCCATCAGTCTGTAGCTTCTCATATTGAGGTCATCAAACCAAATTTCAGATCTACCATAACTGACTGACCTGCTGGCCTCAGGTTTGCAACCAGCTTGTGACTGAGAAACCAGTAACCTCCTCCCAGATGATGACATGAACTTGTTAGTTCCTCTGTCCATTGTAGTAGATGATATATTGTGAAAATCGGGTAGAAATGATGCACTAATCAAGTCATGTTTACATAGAAACAACGCGCCATGAGGCTTTGTTTGTGAGACTTGCGGTCACGCGGGTCGGTTGTGGGCGGAGCTTGGTAAGGTCCATTGTCTCCAATTTTTCCCTCACAAACTCTGCTCTGCTTTGTTCAGTTCGTCATTGTCCATTGGGTGAACAGCAGCAGTACAAGAAAATTAGGGCATAATCCACACATGTCAACACTTAGTGACAAGGAATGAAGCAATTTAACATTCTAAAATGTGCTGAGCTTGGTCAAGGTTGACAATGGGACAAAAAAAACGTTGTACCGACTGCATCTTATGTAACTTGTCTCAACCTAAGACTGAAAAGACGGTTCTTATTGAGTTGCTATACCAAGCAATAAAACCGAATGTTAAAACAGATTAGGGTTTTTTAATACATTTTTTATCAATGCCAGAAAGTCAAGCATCTTAGCAATCTCTTCTCAGACCCTTCCTGCAAACTGCTGCAGTCTGTTTGTCACAGTCGTTCCAGACACCTGCCAGTCACACACAGCAGTTACCTCTAGAGATTCCTCCATCATTGTTGGCACAGCTGGGTGGGGAGTTTGATTAATCATAAGAATAATCAATGGAATACTTGATTACTAAAATATTTGTTTACACCAGCCCCAGACTGAACTGTTTTTTAAATTTAGAGGTATCGTGTTGCCTTTCCTCCTTTGTCCAATCAGCTGCAGACCTAGATAGAAAGGTAGACAGACAGACAGACCACCCTCCCTCCCCACCTTCTACAGGAATAGAGTCTAGCCTATCTACAGTAAGTGCGTATAGTGTGTATTTGTTGTGTTTGTAGAGTGCAGAGACCTGCTCAGCTTCAGCTCTCAGCTCCTGCTCCTGGACTTTGAGGACATCTCGGACGTGGTCGGTGTGAGCGGCTGCTTGCCGCCGCAGCTGAGTTCTCATCTCTGCCTCGATCACTTCCCTCAGCTCAGCCAGCTGCAAGCACAACATGCCTCACGTCAGCACGGCTCTGCAGGATGCCTGCCGCTTCCCTCAAGCATCAATCCACTGCACCTTCCTCTCCTGCTCCAGTCGGGCCTCCTCTTTAACATGCTGCTTTGCCGTGCCGACGGCTTTGTCCAGAGCTCTCTGGTCCTCGGCTCTCTGCTGCTCCAGCGCTGCTTCCATGTGGATCTGCTCTTGGACTCGCTGCTCAGCCAGTTCTCGATTCAGCTGGTCAATGCGCCGATGTGCGTGGGCAATCAAAGCGTTCAGGTCATCTGTTGACAGTTTACCAGCTACTCACACACACACACACACCCACACACACACAACTGAAACTAGCTTAGGATTCACTAAACATTTAAACTCTCCTGCTGTAGCCTGCATGAACAATAATGGTTGATGTGTATAATGTGTGTACTTACTAAGGCCCTTCCAGTTGGCCTGGATCTCTGGAGTTAGGCTACTCACTTCCCTCTGAAACTGCTGCTTGGCTTCATGAACCAGTTCAGTGTACTGGGCCACGATCTTTGCTTCCGACTCTGCTGATTGGACCTACAAGCACATTCCATTCAGGAGACAGGGTGAGGGCTAAAGGATGTTCTGGATGTGGAACCATGAGCAGATCTCAGGAAGTCTATATGCATATAAACAAAACCTAAAGTACTGCACACTGTCACTGATTTACATTATTAGAACATGTAAGCATATAGAGAAGAGGAAAAATATGATAGAGTGCCCAGTTAAAATGATTTTAAACATTTAAAATTGAAAACCAAATCCAGGAATATGTGGAACAAAACAATAAAGTTAGCTAATGATCAGCTCCAAGGTGATCATAGTCAGATGGGAAGATCAGGACAAGAAAACAGTTTGTTGTCACCAAGTTCTCCCAGCGTGAGAAAGCTCTATCCCTGAAACTGTTCCATATCTTGAGAAAAGCTTGCATTGTGTGAACAGCATCTCATTGCTCCTCCCAGATTAAATTTGACTGGAACAGACAAAGCTTGTCAGAAATTTATCAGCAGAACTGACATACTGGTGTATTTTAAAATAAATCAGTCTGAAGGTAGGAAGCTAATAATTTGTTCCCCTTTTCTTCACACTGCGCAGGCGCACGGCAACCAATCATAAGAAATGTCTTTTGGAACTTTAACGCTGTGAGAAAGAATGGGTAAGTTTGCCTCTTGTGATGGAAAAATATCTCAGAGATGAAGCATGTTAAAATGCATCAACACAAAGCTTTAATTTAATATGACATTTAAAAAAGCAAGCACTTGAAAAAGTATGGTGAGTTATTGAGGCTGACTGTAGGTAACAAAAGACATCTGGAGCAGCCAGGCAGCAGATAAAGCAGCACACACCCGGATGAGTACGATAGTCACAAAGCTAAGCAAATAATCTGAAAAATAACTTAAGTTATCGGGCTGGGGGTGTAAGATGCTGGGTATTGCTCTTGCTGTTGAACCACCGCAATGTTCCACTGAGACGTAAAATTTCACAGATATGGCACAGTTCGTGCTCCACCAGGCCGTGGAATTTCACATCCAGCGTCTCCAAAAAGCTGCAGCATGCAATTTAAAATAAAAGACGTTTTTACATAAGTATGAAAACTTCCGTGGTCCCAACATGACACAGATAAGCTGTGGGAATCAATCTCATCTGTCCTCCTTCTGTATTCTGCAGTATTATACTGCTCGATCAAAAACAACCAACCAGAGCCAGCAGAAAACAGCTAGCCATGCTCTCAGGCAGTTTTGATTTAGTAATTCAGGATTGTTTATTTTGATGCAACCGGCATTTGACTTTGAATGAATGTTTTATATTTTGCTTGACATTATTCAATATAGGCAGTGTTGTGAGATTTATTTGACTTTATGTGTAATTATGTTCTTGAGAATCTTATCGTTAAATATTGTATTACCAATTACAGGTTTTACATTTGTCTTTTTGACTGAATACCTGCTGCATTGCGCTTGCAAGAATTTTGCATATTTTTGCCTAATTTGGCAATTCTTTGGTTCCATTTTGCCAGATCACATGGTAGCATTTATACCTAAAGTGAAAAATTAACAGCCAATCATGTGATCGGTATCGGAATTGGCAGCAAAAAACCTGATCAGAGCATCCCTTATAACCAGGCCTTACCTTGGAGACTACTTTGTCCAAGTCTACCACCATTTTATGGAGATTCTCTTCTGCTGCTAAGATCAGCGGCCGTGCAGCTGTAATCTTCAACCCTTTGGATTTGTCAATCACTGATTTTAGACTGTCAAGAGCTTCACTGCAATAGTGGAGAGAAATCAATGTGAAGATTTACCTCAACTGTCTGAACTCAAGACAAAATAAACATGCCTCCAAGACAGCAAAAACATTATTTTCAAAATATTTTTCTTTACCTAGTGGTACATAACATAAAAACAAAATGCTGTGTGTAAAGACAAGTTCAGTTCATCGCAGTAGGCTCTGGATGTGTGTGCATCTCTTACTTGGCTTTGACAAGAGCAGTTTTGGCATCATTCACAGAAGTTGTTCTGTCTGCCAGAGCGGCTTCTAGATCTTTCCACTGCGTTGACTTTTCCTCTGATGGACCCTGTATTCATTAAAACATGAAATTCAACATCAAAAAAATAACCATTAGCAAAAGAAAAAAAAAATTGTGACAATGAAATTTCATTGTAACATGAGAATGTTACAAGTAAACTTCGTCATACTTGTAAAGCAAGTATGACGAAGTTTTATGGCGTAAGAGAATTTTTTTAACTACAGGAATAAAGTCATATTACGTGAATAGTTATACTATAAAGTCTTTAAAAGACGAGAAAAAAACATAAGAAAAATAAGAAGAAAAGCTTTTATAGCGTTATCAAGACCTGACGTGACCAGCTCAGCAAGTCGGGTTCTTTGAACTAAACAGTTCTTTAAATAATCATTTCAAAGTCCGGCAGCTGATGTTTGATTCTGATGTGTTAAAAGATAATGTATTTTCTTATTTGTAAAATCAATACCAACAATAACTTTACAAGATCCTCAGTATTCCTCATTTTAGGACAGTGTGGTGTAGAGTTCCCATAAAATTACAACTTTATTCTCATATTATCACAGCTTTAGTGTCATATGTCAAACAAACAACTAAAGAAACTGGCCTTACTTCGTCATAAGCAAGTAATAGTAGCTCTCAGAAAAAGGCCAGGATATAGATGAAGCTTAACTATTTACTGTTATAAAATGCACTTTTCATCTCTTCTGACAATTTGGAATACAAGCAATATAGTTGCAAATTTTGCACAAAAAATATTTAAAAACTATATACCCTTTTAAGTTATAATTTTTACAAATTTTGGAACGTTTTACTGTGACTCTAAATATATACCCCCCAGGGAAATGATTCCCTGGGGGGGGGGGTAACAGAAAATAATTGAAAACCACTGCACTAGCAGCAACAGTACTGTGGTTAGTGTGGATAGTTGGCTCAGAAGACTCCGTACCTCTGCTTCCATTGCCTCCTTTAGCTTGTGTGTGTGCTGAGTGATAGCCTGCAGAGCTGCCTCCTGAGCTCCAATAGCCTGCAGCGTTGCCTTGGCAGAACTGGCCAGGGAGTCATCCAGCTGGGCCGACAGTGCTGCAACACACACACACACACACACACACACGCACACACACACACACACACACACACACACACACACACACACACACACACACACACACACACACACACATACACAAGATGTTGAAGTTTACAACTCACAAGGCATTTCACAGTTTTACTTGGTCATCTAAAGTACAGACAACTATTATATTCACCCATTAACCTTGTCAGGTCGTATTATGACAAAATAAATTTATGAAGAAAGTTTTCCATAATTATTGATTTTATACTTTATCAAAAATTTAAACCTGTTACCTGTGAGGTAGCACAACCTGAGAGTAACAATGTTATTCTAGGCAACATGTCAGCCCCACTGAACACTTATAAGTATGTAAAAGTTGAGATGAGTAATATTAATATTGTGTGTGTTGCTGAAAACTCACATGTGATAATGTCTTTTTCGTCCTGATTCTGTTGGGCCAGCCTAGCTGCCACTTCTTCTGCTGACCGCTCTCTCAGAGGTTCTGCTGTTCCAGCCGACTTTGTGTCCTGAAAGACAGTCGCTGTTTCCAAGGCAATATTAGGATCACTGCATTCTTTACAGTCCCCTAAGGAAAACCAACACATATCACTTTAACAAAGAATTCTTTTAGACATGTTAGTTTCCAGTAGCAGCGGCCTGCTCTGTTTGGGTATTCTGCCTTTTCATTCTAGACTGCACTGTTAACATGTTTAAAAGCATTTTACACATTTTAACATGTTTAAAATGTTTAAAAAACATTTTAAACATGTTTTTTAAAAATGTTTAAACATTTTAAACATGTTTTTTAAAAATGTTTAAACATTTTAACATGTTTAAAATGTTAGCAGTGCAAAAAGTTTGACTTTTTTCATTAATTAGAACATTAATCTTTTTTTAAGTCAGTTGAAGTGACTGGTGTGTGTTACATTCTAACAGCAGCAGGTGAAGAACATCTCAGGTACTGGAGAACCGGAGATGTTCTCTGGAGACATCATCTTCTGTCATGATGCCCCTCTGTCAGTCTAACCATTTATTGCACTGAACCAAGATAAAGGTGCTCCAGCTCACTGCAGTCGGATGTGTCCTGCTGGATTTTCCTCAAATGATCACTGGGTGTTTGATGTCTAAATGCTACAGATTGTTTAATTAGACTGAATGTGACTGCAAAATTCAGCTTCAAATATTACAGCCAACATTTAAAAGACTTAATGTGTTGTCATGACACCACTTATCTGATCTGCTTCACCCTTAATGCAGGCTGGACCCTCACACCAACCGGCGCTCTGCTCCAAAGACCCTCAGATCCAGATCTGACAGAACTTTCTCTGAGCCACTAAAACTTCTCATCTTTTTTAGTCTCTGCTTAAAACATTTATCTTCAGAAATCTTCACCTCTAGTTAGTTCAGCAGGATGGCTGGGTGTTATTTGTGCTACTTTTGGTTATTTTTGACTTTCTATTGCATAGTTGTTGAACTTTTGTTATGTACAAAACTCTGGTAAACTGTGGCTGCTTTCAGATGTCGAGACATTAGATTTTTTTGCCACTAGAAATACACAGAAACCATATTCCCATCCTGACACCTTCACTGTAGAGTTCCTCCTCTTTTGCTACATGTTGGAACAACATATGGAACAGGTTTATTAGTCCACACAGAGGTTTGTCCTGAAATCTAAAGTTTCTAGACAAGTTTCAGCTTGATGTTAGCCTTACTCCACACCCATCAGTCCTTGGACAGAAGTTTAGGCAGACTATAAATGATTCACCAAGCAGGTAATTAAATAACAAGCTTGTTTTAAAAAAAATTATGGACCGTAAGAGGCCTTTGTTTGACAGTTGTCAGACAGGAAGGGGGGTTGTGACAGTAGGGGGAAGACATGCAGCAGGGGTCATCGGGCCGGGACTCAAACCTGTGATGGCCGAGTCAAGGACTAAGATACGAGTCACGCTTTACACCAGCACCACCACTGCGCCCCAGTAGCTAATGTTGGCATGGAAATATTGAACCACTACTGACAGGTGAAACACATTGCTGGGTGAGGCGGCCTCATGTTTGCCTCGACTAGCAGCGAGGGAAAGTGATCAGTTTCTCTTAAAGTCACAAAGCATCAACACAAACACTGCCCATAGAACCAATTATGCTCATGTTGCATCATCCAGTGGGATTAAAGCACACTAGTGCCACCTAGTGGTGGTAATCTGTTTTTATAGCTGCTTCACAGTACTTCAAAGTGTTCCATCAGAACTCAAAACCTGTGAAAACGTTAGAAGGATGAGGAAGCTCAATGTTAGCGTAGCATGAGTGAAACATGGTGGAGCGTCTGACCTGCAGCTGCTGTGGGCTCGGTGTCGCATGGAGCTGGAATGGACTGGACTTCACTGATGGCCGAGATGATCTGAGTCGCCTCTGCTGAAGCCTCTGCTTGGAAACCCAATGCACAAGGAAAACACACACACAATGCTCTGACTGGTTTGTTAGAAATGTTACAAAAATGTCACAATGAAGGGTAAATTATAAAATGAGCCAAAACTGGGAAAAAGGGGCTTTAAAGTGACAATTAGAAAACCTGAGTCAAATCCCAGTGTCCTAGTTAAAAACAAGAGAAAATTAGCTTGTTTATTTAGAACAGGGACAATGTGGGAAAAAAAAACATTAATAAAAAGATGTTATAGCTTAAGCTACTTTCCATCATAGTCCCTGAACCAGAGAGTTGACACTACAGTCTAATATCATCAAATATACATTGAAAGTCCCCATATACATCGCCATACATTTTCTGTACACCCTTGTCCCTAGTGGGGTAGAGAGGGGTGATGGTGCCTATCTCCAGCTAATGTTTCGGGTGAGAGATAGCTGAGGACAAAATCTAGAGTTTGAATATTTTTGGTATGGGTTTTAATGAAGTTCTTGTTGACATTATCCCCCATATAATAAAAAGAGGATCCTGTTGACAAGTCAGGGTTGCAGGTTGTGGTGGCTCAGTGAGTTTCCTCTGTAGAGTCTAGAATGAGTTTAGGTGGGATCTGTTTCCTGTCTGGTCCAGGTCCCTCATGTCCCTCCCGACAGATTCGTCCTCCTCTCTTTAAACCATGCTGCCACACCATCTTTCACCTTTTATGTGAGCCACCTCTAATTTGGCATAATTCGCAAAAAAACAAATACTGATCTTTGGTAACAATACAAGATTCAAAAGCCCATTTTAAAATGTTACATATGGATTTATTACAATTTTCCAGGTCATTTATAATTGTTTGGAGGTGTTGCCAGTGTTTCTCCTCTGGAGTTTGATTGTCTTCTAGTTTGCTCCTTTGGGAAGAAACAAGTCAATCAAGTAGACGCAGTTTGAATTGACTGCAGAGTCAAAGTCTGGAAAAAGCAACTTCTCCAGACATTGCTATGGAGAAAGAAGTTGGTTTGCAAATCTGTTGGAAACGGTTTGTTAAGTTAAGAAATAATTCTTTTTATAAATACAGCAGTAAGTGTGTGAGAAAAGCATGCCAACGCAGTGAGGTTTTACCCTGAATGTTCTGTGCCGGCTGTGGCGATGCGGGGCCAGAATCCTGGGCCCCATGCTCTGTTGTCTCCTTTAGTTTCTTTTCGGACTTAGCTTTGGACGTTCTCATCTGTTTTTCCAGCATAGAAGGAGGCTGGATGGACTCCATCTAAATAGCAAACATTTGAAACACCAAAGGATTTTAGTTGAGTGTCTCAAAGCAACGTGAAGAAACAACCAGAACTGAAACCTGCAAGCACCTACAGGCAGAATCACTTCTGCTGGTTTTCAGGCATATCTGAAGTGAAGATGCTTTCACATACAAGCACACACACAGCATCATACTGTCACTGCCATGCTTCACTGTAGAATCTCTGTGTATTCTGAATGATAGAAGAACTTTGCCCCATTCTCTTAGAACTCAAAGAGTCAAAACTCCATCAATGAGACCTGACAGATCACTGATCTGACAGATCACTGATCTGACAGATCAGTGATCTGTCAGATGAGTGAGCTTGCATTCTGCATTTAGAGTTGACTGCTATAGCAGAAATATTTTTTGTACATCAAGCTATGTTTAAATGTAAAAGGATTCATTCAGACATTCAAACCCCAGAACTAACAGAGGTTGACATGGTTTTATTAGGTGCACCGATTTGCAGGTCTTTAAAAAGCCTGACCTGCTGATTCTGATTTTGGCCGATAGCGATTTTTTTTTGTCTGAAATGTTGCTAAATATAGTAAGAAAGCCGCTGAATTGGTAACTGTGGGGTGACTATTGTTAACAGCAAACGTGCAGACATGACCTGATGGGCCGGTCTGTCAGTCAAGCATGTCTCACAGGAGAGCAGAAGAGGACAGTGGTTAAACTTTGTACCTTGGCAGAAGTAGATAAGATCGGTGGATAAGATCAGATTTGCCTGCAAGTATCAGCTGATCACCGATCTCCCAAAATTAAGGAAATTGGCTGGGTGAGTTCCTTAATTTTACCATGTTTTACCATGATTATCTAATAGTAGAAGGCTTTTGGGCATGAGTGGTAGAATAAGAAGAGGTGTGTGATGCTCTCTTTTACCATAAAATCACTTCCACCCTCTTCAGGGTTTTCTGTTCTAAAGTCATGAGAATAGCAGGTGATAGCTCTGTGTCATTGGCCAATCTGAAGGCTGGCAACACACAGTGCCTCAGGAAAAAAAACAAAGAAAAATTACACCTTCAACCAAACAGTGGTGGAATTTAAACAGTAATGATTTGACCCAGATGAAAGAAATGTCTGTATCAGACACAGTCTGACATGCAGATGCTGCGGTCACTGACTTCATGCAATCTGCTGGGTTTCCTTTGACAGCAAACTCTTAACCAGTTTAATGAGTGAACGGAACTTGACTGCATTGGTTGACAACTAGGATCAGTTACGAATGGATGTAACGGACTTTGATATTGTCTGTAATACTGGTGTGAACTGACTTGTTTCAATAAAGTCCTTAGAGACAATATCTGGAGGGAACTGGTACTGTATAAATAGGTGGGGTTGAACTAACCGGTTTCCTGATGGGAAGACCTGAATCTTGAGAAACAGGTCCCAAGGCCAGACCTAACAGCCATTCTGAATATGGAACATTTTTCTCCACTGCTGCTCGAAACTTGTGGTCCCACTTGGCGTAGATGATTGTGCCTCCAATGCCCCCAGTTACCGTCAACAAGCCAGCTGCTACCACTCTGGAAGCACTGCTGAGGTGGAAGAGGGGAGCACACACAAGGAATGTTAGAATGCGACTTAGTAATTAAAATAAGCAATAAAAAGTTGACTGGAATATTTGCCTTAAATTCAGTTCAGATATAACAGCATTACCTGCTTTCTCCTGTTGTGTATTCCCTGCACTGCTGCACATTAGTCAGACGGATTCTCCCAGAGCTCTTCTAGAAGGTAATAGGACACACAAAAAGAAACAGGTCACATGGATCTTTACTTCAGTTCTAACATCAGAACCAAAAATCTTCTGTTGATAAGTTCTGTCCTGAATTCTCTCCGGACATATTCCTTCACATTTTTTATTTCAACAACTAAATGAATAAAAGCTTTGTAGTTTCCTGGCAGAGCTGAACATTAATTCAAGCTGCTATTGCCCATTTATTAAACCCAGTTATGTATCAAAGTAGGCTTCCATACCAACCACATCCTACTACTGTGAAGCTGCTGAAGGTTTGGATGAAGGCTAATAACATACTGCTTAAGCTAAATTCATCTGGTCTTAGAAGTCGGAGCTCAGACCTGACTGACTGTTGTTTTACCGTTAGCGAAACAAGGATTTCTCTCCATTCTAAACATCAAAGCAGACCAGCACACTGTTCTGGTGTAATGATATAGAAATTGTCAGACCTTAGGCCTAACCCACAGTCACTATGTTTGTTGTGTGCAGTCACCATATTGAACCTAAGCTGGACCTGGACTGAGACTGAGTACAGGTCAGAGTACTCAGTTTGAACTTCCACTCTCCAAAAATATGGGACTTTTCAAGTTCAGTGCACTTTATTCAATTTAAAATAATTTATTTATCCCAAAGGGAAAATAAATGTTGTAACTCATTTACAACATTGAATAATAACTTTGCAAGAGTTATTATGGATGCTGATCACCTCAGTTCTGAAGTCCTTCCACTGGCTCCCTGGAGCTCATATAACTTTAAAATACTGTTGTTAGTTTATAAATCGCTGTACAGCTCAGCACCACAATATATTAAAGATCTGTTGTTGTATCAACCTTCCAGACCTCTCATGTCTTCTGGTTCTAGTCTGTTGAACTTGAATTTAGGATAAATTCAAGCTCTGCTAATACGTTGATATGAGAGCCAGCTGTGCTGAAGCAGAGATATCTAAATGTTGCAGGAGTCTGGCCCTTGAGGACTGGATTTTGAGACCACTGCACTACAGGGTCTGCTGCTCCTCACAGAGCCTAACTCACTGCGTCACAATCCCGCCATGACATTTCACCAATAACGTCTCGCGTCGAATGGTTCCAAACTTTTCCTACGCTTTTTCCTTGTCCATGGCTGAAGTGTGAGGACCTTCAGCCAGTTCCCTGACCAAGAATGTAAACAGACCACAGATTCGTTTAAAGTGAAAATATATGTCACACTACGGACCAGCGTGCTGGAGCTGCTGTCGTTAGAAAGATCCGAACAACCGCACAATTGCAAGTTAGCAGTGAGCTCTCTGAGGCACCTTGAACCAAGCTGCGGGTCATTGAATGACAACAAGCTAACACCAACATGGCAGCTAACAGCTGCAATGTAATTTCAGTCCTACCTGAGCGGTGGCCTTGACTCCACGCAGACAAACCCTCAGCATGGTCCTCGCTTCCTTTTTCTGAATTTCGACCTAGAACTACCCTCTCAGCACCACTTTTTCCTACTGGCTTTAGTCTAACTGACGTACACCACCATCTGACAGACTCTTCTTCTCGGCGCTTATGGATCATTTCCGGTGGAATACTCAGCTTTACTGCCGCCCAGTGGCGCGAAGAGGGATCACCTGGGAATGCTTTGTCCAAAAACAGACCCAGAACCTCATTTTAAGGCTGTACTAACTTTTCTGTTTAATTACTGTCATAATACAACCATTAAAGTCTCCACTTAGATTAAAAATAACATAACTTTTAATGTTTATAATTTAACTGCATAAACATGCAAGTTAAAATATGTACACCTAATAGTCTAGTAATTCCATGAGTCTGCATTTCAACATCAAGTCTCAACACTTTCTATTGAGATATAAACTTCATTAATAACAAAATAGTTTTCAGTGTGCTCTTTTATTTTAAACTCTTCAATATGAAACAGGAATAAAAACACAAAAACATAGTTATAACTGTATAAAAAAATTCAACTTAAAATATTTTGGTGCTTCAATTTTTTCCACCCCTCTCCCATCCCAAAAGGGCTTATTAAGACAAAACTATTTTTCCTCACTGAAATGGAATCCTCCAACAGCAACATGCATCAGAGACATTAATTTCCCAATATTTGATTCATTGAAATGAGTCCAACTTGGTTAGAACAGGAAGTATAAATCCGGTAAATAAGACTCCCTGAGCAGATGAATCTGTAAGAAATTTCAAGCTACAGACCAGAAACAAGCAAACTTTAAACAAGAAAACCAAAAGCATCCCCAAGTTGAGAAGCAGTCACAGACACTGTCCATGTTAACTTTGAGAGACATCAGTGTTAGGTGAAATCCTTGCGCATGTTGTCATCAGAGGCCCTTGGCCACGTCAGGATCCTCTGTCTTCTTGACTTTAACTGGAGTAGCAGAACAGTCTTCATTCTAGACAAAACAGAGCAGAACAGGTCAGGCTTGATAACATGTCCAAGGGAGGCACACACAGCTACATTGCCTTTCAAAAAGTATTTACATCCCTTAATGTAAATACTTACATTATGCATCCATAATCAGCCCAAATGTGCTAAGGAACCCTACGGCAAGTCTTTTCTGCCTGAGGCTATCAGACTTTATAATACACATATAATACTTTGTAGAGCTGTGCATTTGAAATGCTGAATACAGTTTGAGCAATATACTCAGTGATATGCGTGTGTCCTTAAGACTATTGTTATTACTGCTCTATGTTTATTATTTTCATTCTAATTATTTACTTAGAAATAATTAAAAGAAGACTGGTTGATTTTTAGACCTCTGCTGACGTGGATAAAATCATTTTCATATTTAAGTATCGGCTAAGTTGATAAATCCGCTTTCCAATAAATCAGAGATCCCCTAATTATTTAAGGTTGCTGCACATTTTCACCGCAGGTCAAAGGTTTGCGTATATTTACACAAACGTTTGTGCCAAGTTCATTTGTGTACATGGCGACTTGTGCATACAATATGGCACCGCACATTTTTTGTGCGTACACAAGTTTTATACATGAGGCCCCAGATGGCTGAGATTCCTTGTCATGACATGGAAGCTATTGAAAACCTACCTTATATATGTTTTTTATAAAAATCACAGAAAAATATAAAAAACCTAAAATGGGATAAAATCAGTGTGCCTCATCAAAAATAGAACAATTTCACATTCATTTTCAGTTAGTAGGTCTCATAACTTGGAAGCTATTGAAGGAAACTCCTAAATATTGACTAAAGAAATTGTTAAAATATATATATATATATACAGTACAGACCAAAAGTTTGGACACACCTTTTAATTCAATGAGTTTCCTTTATTTTCATGACTATTGACATTGTAGATTCACACTGAAGGCATCAAAACTATGAATAACACATGTGGAAATATGCACTAAACAAAAAAGTGTAAAACAACTGAAAATACCCCTTATATTCTAGTTTCTTCAAAGTAGTAACTTTTTGCTGTGATTACTGCTTTGCACACACTCTGCATTTTCTTGATGAGCTTCAAGAGGTAGTCACCTGAAATGGTTTTCACTTCATAGGTGCCCTGTCAGGTTAATAAGTGGGATTTCTTGCCTTATAAATAGTCATGAAAATAAAGAAAACTCATTGAATTAGAAGGTGTGTCCAAACTTTTGGTCTGTACTGTATATACTGTATATATATATTTAAAAACCTGTAAAAGAATAAAAATGAGTGTGCCTCAGCAAAATTGTCCAGTAGAAAAATTTTGCACCAATTCTGAGCTAATAGGCCTCATGATCTGAAAGCTATTGAATAAAAATACATTTTGACAAATAAAATTGCTAAAAAAATGTATTAAGGGTGTGCCGTGGTGACGTAGTGGTTAGCGCGACCCGTATTTGGAGGCCTTCAGTCCTCGATGTGGCCGTCGCGGGTTCGACTCCCGGACCCGATGACATTTGCCGCATGTCTTCCCTCCTCTCCTTCCCCGTTTCCTGTCAGCCTACTATCATATAAAGGGACACTAGAGCCCACAAAAGACCCCCTGGAGGGGTAAAAAAAAAAAAAAAAAAAAGTATTAAAAAAATAAAACGGGATAAAAATGAGTGTGCCTTTTCTATGCAATCTAGTAGAACAACACTGATTTTGGCTGGAGGATGACTTGGAAGCTGTTGAAGAAAAGATTATATTAATATTACAATTATTTAAAGTATTAAAAATTACTTAAAAATTCAATAGAAATGAGTGTCTCTCATCTTATAGCCACAAGGCAAGACATCATTTATGTTTGTTTCTCACGAGTGTTTGGTTTGAAAATGTGTTAGCAGTGCTTAAGTGAACATGTGAATATGATGAGGGCTGGTCTGTAATGAGAAAGAAAGTCTGGTGCAACTGTGACCTTTTATGTGGAAGTTAGTAAATCTTGATGTTTCATGGCGAATGGTCAGATTTGGAGGGTTGGCCACGCTGGCATGTTTTGATGTACGAAAAAGATGTTTTTAACTTTTCATCATCTATGCCTCAAGACCTTGCTGACTGATTCTGAAGTCTGTGTCTCAAAAGCCGCAGGAGAAGTTCGCTCAGATACAACGTCTATGTTAAAGACACAATGCTTGACCCAAAATGGTCGACTTTCTGTTGGATTTAGACCACGGCTCCCAGAGACTTGATTCATGAAACTCAGAATCATGAATCTGAGTTTCATGATTCTGGGTTAAAGCATGACCTGTGGGTGGTTATTAAAAGCGCCCTAGGGCAGCGGTCCCCAGCGGATGTTGTTTTGTTACTCATTCTGCTGCAAGTTGGCTCAATTTTGAAGTGCAAGACGTAACTGGTAAAATCCGGTTTAGGATTTTCAAAATAAAAGATCCGGAAGTAGTTCATTATTTCTTGCATGGCCCGGTGGTTGGGGACCCACTGCTCTAGGGGGTGTTGTAGAGGAATTAGGCCACGCCCACCATAGATTGTTGTAGATTCTTGTTGGGGAGCAGATAAGGATTGATCCTAATGAGTTTGGTGCAGCTTTGATGGAATTTGTGGAATTTAGAACCAAATGTATGGCAACGGCATTAGAGGTGACTTCACCACACTCCCACACCCACCTCCCCCACTGAAACCAGTCAGTGTTGGAAACCAAGTCAGGTTCAGCCTGTAGAGGAGCTCACCTCGGCTGCAGAGCTATGGACCAGCAGGGAAGACGGTGCGTTCTGGGAATCAGTCAAGGAAGGAAAATCCAACTCAATGTCCACAATATCCTCAAGGTCCAGCTCCTCTCTGCAGAAACCAAGCAGTGACTCATCATGGACATGCAAGTCATCAAGGCGTTATCACCTGTTGACCGCGTGCCACAAGTAGGACACTCAGGGTACTAACACACTTCAAACTCAGATTTCAACTTTTTTTTAAGTTGCTGTCATTTTGTTTTTAACTCTGTTCCTTCCTCATATCCTGACAGCACAATCCTGAAGGACTTATTGTTTGTTTAACTTTAGCTTTATTTAAAAAGATTAACAATGCAGAATTGTCACAACTGGATTTAATATTTTTTCACTAACATATGATTCTTTAATCCATACTTTGTGATACTTTGTTGCTAAATCAGCCGTGAGTAAATTTGTTTAACAGCCAAGTACAGTATGTGGACCCATCTCTGTCTACGCGCTGTGTTCACACAGCAGGCAAATGCTCCACTAAAGGATGTTATTAGCTGTGCTTTTTTTGGCAGCTTTGCTCATGTTATGATCTTGTGATTATATTATCAGCTCCCATTGCTGGATAAATTTAAAAATTCATAATTACTGCCGTAAACAGAGCGCTGCTGTGTGATGTCAACGTTCTTCTCCGCATGTGGATTGCTTCGGGGACGTAAACACTTCACACAGAAGTCTCATTGCAGTCGGGTTTAATTAGTATGAATGACCAGGCAAAAAACAAAACAAAATGTGGATTTAAAAAAAAAAAAAAGACATTTAGCAAGCTTTGTGAACGTAGCCTTGAAGAAGTGTATTTCTGAGGCTCATCTGTCAATAAGTCACTAAATAAAACGACCAATGAGCTTGCCAACTTCTCAAGATGCATTGTTGCAAATCAAATAATCTTTACAAGATTGATATCTAAAAATCAAGAAATTGGGGAAAAAAACATTAAACTATTGTGTGACTAAAACATTTAGCCTCACTTTACATATCCTGTGAAATTCTGCTTTCACCGAATAAGAATAAAGTCTGGAAACCATTCTCCAGACTATTCAAATGTGCAAAATGATTTTAAAAATGCAACCATTTTCCAGGCTCCATAGGAATTCTGGAGATTGTGGGTTTTTATAGATCATTGGTTTTTAACCCTGGTCTTCAAGGGACACTGCCCTGAATACTTGCCTGCTTTAAACACATCTGATTTCAATTGATGGCTGATTTACAGGCTTTTGTTGATCTGCAATCACCCAGTAGAGTGTGTAAAAGCAAGGAAACATCTAAGACATGCAGGGCGGTGTGTCTTGAGAACCAGGATGGTAAACACTGCTGTACATATCAATGTTTTGCTCATTTTGTTTTCCTCCCCTTTCAGCTTCATGACCCGGCCTGCCAGAGTAATGATGAAGCAGTTACTGGAAACCTGAGGGAGCCAGTGTTTTCTTACATATTGTCACTGAGGGTGTGTTCCTGGCTGCAGCCTGCTGGGGGGTCCCAGGCATGCAGCTTAACTCTCCACAGTTTGATCTGTTGATCCCAGGAACGCCGGCTGTACTTCCTGAACTTGTTGGGAGTCTTTGGGTGAACACCCGGCTGTCGCAAGTGCCTGAAAACAGCAAGGGTTCATGTTTCTATGTTTAGCATGTAAACACTCAAGACCTGCTCTCCATGTTCAATGTTGCTTTAAGATGCTGACACTGTAACATGCATCATCTTACTTTGGCACCTCCTTGATGTAACGGTCATAGGCCAGGGTGTTCTTCCCGTAGCTGATCTGCTTTTGTCTTCGCATCAACACAGCTTCGTCAGTCTCCATGTTTTCACCCTCTCTGGAGTCACAGCTGCAGTACACAGAAATGTCATTGTCCTTTAACTAAAAACCTGACAGAACAACTGATTCCACAATCCAAAGATGAAGTGACAACAGTCCTTTTTACAAAACCAATTTCTGTCCTTAAGAGCAAGTTCAAATCAAAAAGATTCTAACGAGAACTTGGAGCGAGTTCAGAGGAGGTGTGAACATGGCTGACGTGATCTGAAGGGTGATTGGCTTAAGGAAGAATCCCAACCTGCCATAAGACGAGCAGATGGAATATTTGCTTGGTGTAGTGCTAATGAAACATCTGCAAAATAACTAGAGATATGGAGCTGAGAAGTCGGTTTTCACGAGTCAACAGGTTCTCATCCCATCAGTGAAAGGTTTAGTGTTTATGGATTAGAATTATGGAACAGATTTTCATTGAAGTGAGTAGTTTTCTGGAGGAAAGCCAGTAAAGTATACTGACCCAGGCTGATGGGGAAAAAACTGCTTCTCCACTAGAGAATCTTAAGCAGTGCCCAGACCACATGCGTAAACCGAATGACCGTTCTGTCTGGACGTGGCCTTGCTGCTGCTCTCATTTTAGACAGCAGCAGTTTCTGCAGAGAGTAGAGGAGCTCAATGATGCCTGATCCCTGCTGAGTCTCAGCAGATCACACGCCCGTCAGCTGACAACAGCCACCCAGGGTTCTAACTATCTGTGCTACCTATCAATCCATCCTACCTTGTGGTAATGTGCATGAGCACATCGATGCTACGTCACATTCTGCTTACTCATCAGATTATAAACACATCCTACCTGTGGAAGTTTTGTTCCATCCGTTTTATTTAATCGAAGATTAAGGTAAGCTTTATTTAATTTATTTTACATCCGGCTTTCCTTAAGCTGTCGTATTATTTTATGTTTAAGTTTACATGACAGGCAGCTTGTAACTATATTTGTAAATGGCTTTAGTTTGCCGTCTGCAGTGTCGTTACTATCCTGTGTACTGTAACCAAGTCGTTGTTTGGCGTCAATCACATTAATCAGGATAAAATAAGTTGTTCTTGTGGGCTAATTTGTCCCTATTTGAAATATTTAGTTTAACAACACTCTTTTTTTATTAAACAGTGCTACATAGAGCATGTTGGTAGCGAGATCACATGAGATTTAAGCTGTGTGTATGGTGTAATATTATTGTATATGAAACATATCCTATTGTTTCAGATGCACAGTGACCTGTGCAGTTCATTGGACATATGTTGACAGCACTTCAAGACTGCCATACAATGTATCAATGCGCAAAAAAGAGTTTGCAGTGTTTTCTATTTGGAGACGTCTGTGTTTAATTTAATTTAAATAAAAAAAATTATTTCATCTGTCTGATACTATTTCATTCTTACAAAGACCTCTGTATTTGAAATATTTTTTTAAAAGGTAGGATATTCTGATGCAGGGTCTTAATGCACTGATATGTGCTACCCACATTTGACAGATAGGATATTTTGATTAAATAATTTAGTGATTCACATAGAGGCAGGATATTCTGATTAGGGAATTTAGCAGATAAACATGTGCCACATACCAATGTGAAACAAATAGCATATCCTGATGAAAGATTTTGGTGCATTGACATCCTCTACCGATTTACCAGGGAGGATATTCTGATGAGGGGTTTTTAGTGCATCAATATGTGCTACCTCTGTATTTCATGAAACATAGGAAATTCAAAGACAGGAAATTGGTATAACAAAATGTGTTACCTAAGTATTTGATAAAAGTTGGATATTGTGGTGAAAGTGGGATATGCCGATTATGTACATGTACAATTCTGCTATATTTTATAAAGGTAGGATATTCTATGAAAAAGATTAGTATATACATCTGCAATAGCTTTTCATTTGAAACGGGTAGCACCCCAAAGACTAAGTATCGGACTGTTGTGCTGGATTTTTTTCACCCATTAGTTGCTTTTACCAGCTAATTACTCTTCCTTCCAAACCAACGTGATACTTTCACATTCCTACTAATGTATATCACTGCATCTGTAATGCTTCATGCGTTAAACATTTAAAATTTGAGTCAGATATTCTTGATGAGGTCATATTTACCTGCCAGAAGAGCCTGATGAAGTTTTTCTCTCCCTCTGATTGACCTCTGAACCTAGTATCCTCCTCCTGTATCTGAACAGGGGGCACATAACATCAACAAACAACAAGTAATAATGACAGCTAGGCCTGTCACGATAGCAAATTTTGCTGAACGATTAATTGTCTCAAAAATTATTGCAATAAACGATAATATTGTTTGAAGACCTTTTACACCGATTTAATGGAAATGACGTAATAATGCATGCGATTTCTTGCCAAAGATAGATAACAAACAAAAACAAAAAACGCACTTGGAAAAAAAACCTAAACATAAAGCCACATGCATTGCAGGTAGATTGTAGTAAAGCATTGATTAATGCCTGGTTTTGAAATTAGTTCACTGGACTTGTAGCCATTATTTTGTGCCCATTGTTGGACACCACACGGCAGGAACGAACCGATCGAACCGTTATACCTAGGATTTCTGTCGGCTAATGTGTGGTCTCTCAGGTTTTGAAAATGGGCCGACAATCAGCCGACAGCTCTAAGATCGTGTAGTCTGCGCTGGGCTTTTCACTAAGGAAATGAGGAAGGGGGGGTCAGTGGAGAGCACCGGAGTTGAGCCCTTTTTCATTCAGTGTCATTAACAGAAAGAGAAAAAGGCCGGAAGAGACGATAATGCCGATAATTAAAATGACATTGATAGTTTTAATTTATCGTACGATTGAATGCTGTCATTAGGCCTGTCATTATCGTGACAGGCCTAATGACAGCATTCAAAAAGACTACTAAATTAAAATGAAAACCATTCTTTTACCGTTGCATATCTCTGTGAACATCTTGCCTCATCTCTTCGTCCTCCACCTGGCTCCCCCAGTCAGACTGGCGACCACATCGAGACACAGGCGCTGCGGTCTCTGGGGTGGTGAAACTAGGGGGGCAAAGAAGAGCTCAGGCCTCCTTAAAACCAAACTCAATTCAATAACAGAAGCAACAGGCGCAGCAGCTAGCTGAAGCCCTGTCTGCTGCAGCTGGCAGTAAGGATTACATCTGTTTGAGAAGTTGAACTGCTAACAATTATTTAGGCTTTCTTCAATAAATATTTGAATAACATTACAGATATGCAGTTTCTGATTCAAGAAAACAATTCAATAAGAAGGCATGTCTCTGTTTCAAACAAACTCTTACCTGGAATTCCTGCTGTCAGAGTGTCCATCATCACCGTCCTCGTCACTGTGGCTCCTCAGACTTCCATCTATTCCTCTCTTCCGGCAGTGGGACCACCGAGACGGGCCACTACTCCTGTATCCCAACAAAACATCGACGAGGCCTATCTTAGTTTGGCCCTGTAGTTAAACATCTCAGTCCTAGCACAGTAAAGGAAAGCCTCTGTGTGAATACACTCTGTGGCAACACTGACAGTACACCAGGCTATAGCTTTTCCTGCAGAACAAATGAGCAACACGAAGCAAAAGGCTCCATTCAGGAAAATCCACAACATGCTGATATGGCTGAAAAAGTCTTAGTGAAGGTCAACAGAGCAGGGCGGGACATTCATTTACAACAGCCGATGAGTTGGCTGATAATTAGCAGAAGCTGATGAGCGGGTTTTAAAACTTCTCCCGCCATTTGCTTCTTTCTTCGGATCCTCCATCGATCCATTGTGTTGAGTGGCGGGGATCCACTTTCAGTCGGCTGATCTTTGATGTCAATGTTAGACATGTATCCGTTCAACCAGATCTGTTTTTCGCCAATTATTTTCACAGAAACCATCGTTTTCATTCACATGTTGGTTTTCCTTCACATAAGACAAACCGAACATAAAAAGTTAACGGAGCAACAAAATAGCAGCTAAGCTACGTTCTGCCATTTACTTTCTGAAACTGATGGAGGCTTTTTACCGAGCTCAAATGAATCACAATAGTAACAATTCAGTAAGATTTCTAAAACACTCTTAACAAAACAAAGCTAACTCAAGTAGCTAACTGCATTCAAACATACCTGTGTTTAAAGTCACTATCGTGAGCGTCGCTGCGCGTGGCTCTGTACCTGTGAGACATTTTTAATATAATTTTCTAAATGACAGTAAATTCGCTGAGCTGAAGCCGCAGAAGGACAGCAGTCTGATGTATACAGACCCGCCAAATGAACAAGAAGCGCGGCCACAAACAACACAAGCAGTCACGTGAACGGAAAAGGCGGATCCTTTACTTCGTCTTTGTTTTCTTTCTGGGTGAATCTGAATCCAAAGGTTGTAACACTGCCACCTTCTGGATTCACTTTATAACTACAAACCAAAACAAGCTCAGTTACTGCCACACGAGGCACGTCACTGTTTTGAAACGTAATAAAGTTTTTTGTATATTTGTTTTTCTTTTTTGTTGTTCTTGTTTTAAGTCTTTATTGGGACACAAAATACAAGCAGTGCAAAAACATATAGTGTGAAATAATGACCGCCCTGGGGTTACAAACATTCAGACAATGCGTCACAATATTAATGAAAGCACATAAGTTGCACGTTTTAATGGCTTTAGTGACGTCGAGTTTCGCGTTGCGCTCCAGAAAACTGTAAACACCGAGATTAATATGAACAGCGCAATGAACGTGAAAGCAGCCACGAATGAACCTGCCCGTAAAGTTGCACAACTAAACGCCATTATAATCTTTAATATTAAGAGAAGTGTCACAAATCTGTGCAGCAGACCGTGTGAGTTGTGGAGCCGCAGGAGGAGCGCTGTGCGCTGCGCTCTGACAGCAACAGCAGGGCCCTGACACATGGGGCCCGATGTTCTGGGGGTTCTAAAATCCAGACAACAGTGGAACACATAAAAACATGCAAAAATAACTGAAGTTTTATTTTGGACTGTTGTAATCTCCCCTTCTGTTCCACCTTATACGTGGAGATACACTGATATGTGTCTCCACATTTTATAATGTTATCATTATAAAATAACTTGCAATCAAATAAGTACTGGCAAAGTTCAATGTAATTTTTATATTGAGGCAGCGGAAAGTTGATGTCAGCAGTTGCTGAAAGTAGCTAATAAAGTAACTTGTAATCTAACTGAGTTACTTTCCACTCAAGTAATAAGTAATCTAAGTTACTTTTCAAGGAGTAATCAGTAATCTGATTAAAGTTACTTTTTCATCTTAAAACTAATTTTTGTGACAAAAGTGGTTTAATTCGTTGCTGCTGGTGGTAGCACAAAGCACTCGCTGATCTGCTGGCCAGCCTGTCACCTACCCCTCACATTAATTCAAATTAGTTTTAATTTTTAAAATGTTTTTAGCTCCAAAAGGCCTTAACTTATTTAAATGAAGTGCTTATGGTGATGTAAAAACAAAAATAGATTAAATCCACTTAATTTATTCAATTAAAAACAACATCATGATTCACTACACAAAAAATTTACTGGATTTAGTTTGAGTGTCAATGTCACAAACTTATAGTGTTCATGCCGACACACACTCACACCCCTTTATCTACCAGTCACATAACTGGCACTGGCACACCTGAAACATCCATGGGACTGCCCAAAATAACTCTTGAGCAGTGAAAAACACAAGGTAAACCATAAATGAATAAACATGGAACTAACTTAAAAAACGTTTTTACTAATATAGCATACAGTTATACTGTCAAAAGTACAACGAAGAAGGACAACAATCGATTCAAAACTTAAACAGAATTACAATAAAACTAGATTTAGATGATTTATTTAGTCAAGAAGTAAACGTTATTGGGGAATATTTAGTTAACTTAAACAAACACATTTGTATAACAGAATTTAATCCTCGAGTGACATTCTGGTTCACATACCAACTGGTTGTGTTGGAATGCACCAATTTGTTGTTTGATAACTGCAAACACGAAGAAGAAAAAAGGGATATGACGAAGGGGGGTTCTGCAAAGTATCCACACAGAAGTAATTATTACAAATACATGTTGTACTTTTTAGATATTTATAAAATGCTTGAAAAAACATGTTTTATTTTCTTTCCAGTTCAGAATCCAGCACTTCTTACTGTTGGTCAGTCTCTGAAATCCCGAGAAAATAATAACATTTTCGACTCTAACAAGACAATCTCTTGAAATACATGAATACTTTTGGACAACATTACAGATGCAGTTACATAACTAAACAATAATTATTTGCATCACACATTCTACATATAACCTATAATTAGGTTTAGTCATTTAATCAGTCACTTTTACATTATTCCCACTATGCTGATCAGTTGTGCTCCTCTGGAAGCTTAAGAACACATTATGTGTGCTGCAAAAGAATTAATAAGGAGTTCTAGTAATGAAGAATGTGCACTGAAGGTGCTAATAACTCCTGACCCCAATGAATTAATTAAGGTACAGCTTATCAGAATGAGAAATACAGGGGCTTCGGAAAGAGTGTCGTGGAGTCTTGTGGAAGTCCCTCTGAGGCTGCGTAATGATGAAATTGAAGAGAAACCAGACTGAACAAATGCATAACTTATTCAATTAGTGTTGGTCTCCATGGGATGCACAGTAATTTTCCTCTATTATTAATTTCAGCCTACTTCTTTCGTTCCATTCCTTTACCAGGCATTAGAAAATGTGACACAAGGCATTGCATTTACTGTAGAAAATTGACACATTATGCATTTACATCAACAACTGCTACACCATTGTGTAAACTGTTCATTATGTACACTTGAACTACAGAACCCACTGAACAGAAAGTTAATTTCACTGAGAAGGAAAGAAAAATAACAAAAAACAAAGAAAAAAAAAGTCCAACCCAAACAAATAAAAACTAGTAATAGTGGAGTATTAATAAGAATTGAGAATAAATAATATTAGTGTTTTGTAGGGTACTTACCAGTTGCCTTGTGGAGTAAAATCCTATTTCTTGTATATCTGATGTTATGGATGGCTGATCTTGAAAGTGCCTGTGCCGCTAAAACACACCCACAGTTCTCATTGATTTATTTCAATCCTGCATGTAGTCAGAAACAGAACACATACATCAGGGTGGTCCAGACAAAGCCCACACTCACATAAGTATATTTTATTTTGCTGTTTTAAAAGCTGAGTTTTGTAGTCTGTCTTCTGATTTCCTGGAGCGTACCATCATTCATGTTCAAGCTCAGTGTAGCAGAGAAACAAACTAACATAGATGCTTTGTGGTGCACCCCCAAATGGGAATGATCAGTAAGTCAGTATTTTTCAGTGCATTTTTCCCTATTTGGTGGTAGAAAATTATCTGCCACATCTTCGTGGCAGATAGCCAATTATACTGAGCCAAGTTCCGCTGAAGGTCTCTTGATGTTAAAAGGAGTGTTTTCTCTCCACTGCCACTTCATGTATACTTTGTATGAGGGATTCCTGCTCAGTCTCTGTGCCCACTCTCTGGCTGGTTGAGATTTCATAATCACTAATCGATTGATTGCCTACATATCTCATGACATATTCCTTCATTTCCCACAATCCAAATGTATACTACTACCAAGTTTGAGGAGTTAGTTGGGTGCCTAGCCTTGTTTCTCCTCCAGGGAAGCCACTTCACACCTGTCAGTTAAGCACAAACAGTGTTAATGTTAACACCGTTTCCCACCAATCTGGGATCTTTAACTGACCTAAAACAGGAAAACCTGAAAGATTTAATATCTGGTAAAGAGACACAAAAAATATTTACAGTGTACGTTAATATCTGATTTTAGCTGAATATGCAGCCTTTGAATACTGAGTTCATAATGCGAATCACTCAAAATACAATATCCCTATAGCTGCACAAAATTTCAGAAAGTGTTACCGGGTCTTTTGTGTGAGAAAATAAAATCTAACTATTAATTTGCAAGATTGAAAGCTTTTATTTTCTCTATTGCAGATT
Organism: Xiphophorus couchianus; assembly: GCF_001444195.1. NCBI lineage: Eukaryota > Metazoa > Chordata > Actinopteri > Cyprinodontiformes > Poeciliidae > Xiphophorus > Xiphophorus couchianus. Next base: position 509,195 of record NC_040238.1, read on the forward strand.
CAGTGTGTTGAATGTTTGGGTTGTAAATGGCCTCCTTTCTATATTGGGTCTCTTAATGCCTGACATGATTAGAAATAATAGCTTTTAAAAAGGAAAGAATTAGCAGTGTTTGCTCAGGGAACAGGACTTCTGGGATCAGACCTGTTTTAACTGTCACCTTCCCTGAGGAGACAAGCATCAGAACCGCTCCATTCCAAATTTAATGAAAGTTTTCCACATTTGCAGCCATTTCATCTATAAATACAAGGAGAGTAATTGGATCCCTGGAAAATAGTAGGGATTATGTTTATGAGGACACAATTCTATCTAAAATGTTGTCAGGAGATTCTGTGTAATTCAGCTGTTTCCTTCTACAAATCCAAGCCTCAAGAACCAGCGTCCTGCAACCTTTAAATGTGTCTCTCCTTCAACACAGCAGAGACACATCAAATAATCATATTGTTAGCAGGACTTTGGAGAACTTTGTCCTGTATGAGTTCTATGGTGGTGTGTTTATAGCATTCTGGTCTTTGAATCCAGTGTTGTTCTTATATTTAATCTTGATCTATTCTAATTTTTGTTCTGTATAAATATTGATAAAATGTAAAACAAAAAAGAATTTGCTGTCAGATTAACATGTTATAACATTGACTTTCACTGTTCATTTATGTTTATTTGAGCAAATAACAGGTGTGATTATCATGTTTTATTTTTAGTTAAGAATGATTTGGAAATGTATATTTTGGGTTAATTCTGCATTTAATCAATTCGCTACTGATTGCTATCATAGTAACAGTTTTTTCTTTATGAAGTTTCGACTCCTCTAATGATTCATCAAAAGATGTTGTTCATTTGGTGTGATGTCAGGCGTAAGTAGTTTATCTTGCGTAGCATCAATGAATCTGTGCTCGATCTCAGGGTCTGGTGAAGAAATCTGTGGCCGTTCATTCACCTGAATTACTTAAGCCTGCAGCTTCTGAACCTGGTTTCGTCTTTGTGAAATGGTTAAAGGCAGGATGAACTGATGGTGCTATGTCAAACCTGGCTTTATCTCTTATACTGGATTTCATAATCCTACTCTTGTGAAAATTTGCTTGTGTAAACTAATACAGAGCTGAATCTTACAGGTACAAATTTATAACTTTTTCAAGAAAGCAAACCAAAAATTTTTAGAAAATTATCATTATTACGGTAATTAATTAAAACATACTTAGGTTAATCATAAAATTCTTAGTTATTTTAAATCCAAATGTAAGAATTAGATGAAGAAAGTCTTCAGGACCATTAGCATTACATAATGAACCGAACTTGCCTCTAAACAAAAATTATGACATACTTATAGTCAATCTGTTAATTAGTGTAGGTAATTACTGGAAGTGCAAAAATAATTAAGTTTCAAAAAGATATTTAATTATTGATTAGATTAATTATCTCAAATTGAGTGAAGGCGTTTTGGGGTAATTAAAATAAATGTTAAATTGTACTAATTGGGTTAAGATTTGAGCGAGGCAATGATAGTGGAAGTTCAACACACCATTCAAAAAATAAAGAAATAAAACATCAAAAGACAGATGGAAGGTGACTTGACATTTGAATTATATAAATTTCCATACTGCTAACACCACCCTCCTAATAATCAACACTTAAGCTAATTTTATACACAAAGCACCATTTGCAAAGGGCTTCACAGATAGAAGGAGTAAAAATCATAAAGGGCCTGTGGGGGTCTCATTTACTTTAATAGTGGAATTTTTGACACCAATGAAATAATTAATATCGCGATATCAAATGATGACATCATTTAACTGAGCCTGACCTGTGCACCGCTATAAACCGCTGTAAAAAGTGTTTTTGGCTGTAGTTCATCTAATGGACTTTCTTTTTTTTTTCTTTCTTTTTACATTAATCTAACTTAATTCATTTGATTTATTGATGGCAAATTACATTTTTGTGTTCAATTAACTTAAAATTTAGAAATCTAACTCAAATTAATTTAATTAACCTGAAGGATCTTTTTACTTTGACTTTACTTGAAACAATTGAGTTCAATGCCGGGCTGCACAGTGGCGCAGTTGGTAGCACTGTTGCCTTGCAGCAAGAAGGTCCTGGGTTCGATTCCCGGCCGGGGTCTGGAGTTTGCATGTTCTCCCTGTGCATGCGTGGGTTCTCTCCGGGTACTCCGGCTTCCTCCCATAGTCCAAAAACATGACTGTCAGGTCAATTGGTTTCTCTAAATTCTCCCTAGGTGTGAATGTGTGTGTGCATGGCTGTTTGTCCTGTATGTCTCTGTGTTGCCCTGCGACAGACTGGCGACCTGTCCAGGGTGTACCCCGCCTCTCGCCCGGAACGTAGCTGGAGATAGGCACCAGCAACCCTCCCGACCCCATTAGGGACAAGGGTGAACAGAAAATGGATGGAATGGATGGATGGATGGAGTTCAATGCCAGTTTCGTGACCCATGTCAGCTGTCAAACTCTATGATTGGCTGTGGTTGGAGGACCACCTTTAACCAGAAAACGTGCAGACAGTTGTTTCACTGGGGGAACAGAAAACCCTCTTTATTTACATCAGCACCACCAACAGAGGCTCTTTTCAGTCAGTATATGGTCATTAGTGTTCTATTTTCTGTATAAATTAATCTCCTCTTGTGGTGTATGCATGTTCCTATTCAGTTCTATCTGACAGTTCAAAGGTCACCTAAATCAAATAGTGTGCCCTGCTTGACAATTTATAAAGTTAGAACTAATTTCACAAAGCCAAATGCTGATGATGGAGTCAGAGAGACATAAAATAGGAGAGGGTGATCAGAACGGATGGGAATAGGGAATAGATATGTAAGGTAACTCAATTATGGAGACAATTTCTCCCCCTCCCCCTTTAGCCTGAGAGAACTAGAGCAAGAGCAGCACTTGCCTTGGTTTCAGAGGACACATGCAGTACAGAAAGCAGAGAACATTTAGAGGCGGAGACTTGTTGAGTGCTGTTAGAAAAGGAAACACAAAAAAATATTAACAAAGGTGGTTGTCTATTTACAACTTTGTCACAGGAATGTAGGCTTCTAATAAAGCTCTCCTGTCATTCACCAACCTGTTGCACCTGTGCAGATTTTGTGATGGTTTAGGAACACTGTACCCTGATAAAGTTGCATTTTTGTAGTAACTTCAATTAACTGGAAGCAGGAATCAACAACAAAGCACATATACACACTTGCAGACACATTTGTTAAAAGATAACTGTCAGTCAACTCTAACCAGATATATTATTTCTGATGTATCTTCTATCTAATTTATATATATATCCTCTTTGGTTTGGGAGTGATTTTTTTTTTACTGTTCTAGGAAAGCTAGAAAGACTTCAGTTTTTTTCTATGTATTTTTGGCCTTGTTAAAATACATTTTCAGAAAAACCTGTAGCACACAACTTTGATGTTTATCCATCAATCCATCCATTTTTGAACACCCTTGTCCCTAGTGGGATTGGGAATGGTGCTGGTGCATATCACCAGTGAACGTTTCAGGCGAGAGGTGGAGTTCACCCTGAACAGGTCGCCAATCTGTCACAGGACTACTCTGATGTTTATTTCTAACAGAAAAAGGGTTAATCCATCAGTACTGATTTGGACATTAACTCTGACTCAGTAACTGAAACCAAGTTATGTTCTCTGTATTGTAGTGGATTACAACAGCAGCAGCATTTCAATATGGAACAAAATTCATTTCTTCTCCATTTATAGCTTATAGCATCATAGCAAAAACTTAAAGCTTTATTTGTAGCTAAACTTGCTGCTTAAATGTAATACACTCATGTGAGCAACAAATGTGCACCAGATTTCAGAATTTTTGAGAAAGAAATTGAGAAGCATGTCTTATTTCCAAATTGTGCATTCTGGTTGCATTAGAATGCCTTCAGATGAGAAGCATTTAGCTTTTGTTTTATTTCTTTCTGCCAGTCCAGAATGCCACTTTTTAATTTCAGCCTGCATGAATGTTTGTAGAGTTACACTGACACCACTGATGACCCCAGATACAGCTGCAGGTAAGCAGAATTTCTTTGTAGATGCAAATTGTACACAGATTGCATTCAAAATTAAATCAGCTCAATTTCTTTTGTTTCACCCTCTTAATAATCTTAATAATACTTAAGATTATTGTCATTCAGAATGACTATGAATGTCATTCTGAAAATAATTTTGAATTTTTATGTTTTATGTATGCAGTCTGTTGTTAAAAACGTCATCTCTTTGCCGGGGCAGCAGCATCAGAACCAGGGAGCTAAAAATGCTCAAAAGCCTGATAAAGAAGGTTGGTTCTGTTCTGGGGGCAACTGGAGATGATGACGCAAAGAAGAATTCTTCATAAAATCAAGAAGATTATGGAGAATCTTGAATGTCCTCTTAATGGGACTGTCTTGGGAAGGCAGAGTATCTTCAGTCAGAGGCTTGTTCAGATTTACCATAATGCAGACTGCTACAAGAGATCTTTCATGCCAACAGCCATTACAATCTGCAATAACCCTTTGAAGAATTAATGAGTCACAACAACATTTAATTTCCCAGTTGGGATTAATAAAGTACTTTTGAATTTGAATTGAAATGAATGTTCGTCAGTTGTCATGGCAACCCTTGCTACTTCAAATTCTGACTCACCATTGGGCAGACAGAGGAACAAAGGTGGGGAGGGAGAGTGATGTGCTTTCATACCTGAGCCAGAGCTGAGACGAAGTTGTACCAAGCTGTACTGCTGAAAATTCAGCTCTCGAAGAGAGCTGGTAGTGAGATGCTTTTAGGCAAATTAATGTCCCTTACAAAAAATCCCACAATCACATGTGGTTCCCATTTTTCACATGTGGTTCACATAGTCCACAAAAATAATCACATAAAAATCACATGTCTTCACATGTGATTTCTAACAACAATTCTAAAACAGCACAAAAAAATCTGTGTCAGTTCACAATTTCTCCTTCTTTTCACTGATTATCCCAGTTGGAATTCAACTAGAGAATGAATTCAAATACTTTAGTAATCCTGGAAGGGAAATTCACATGGACAAATCAATATGTGAATTGATTTCTCTTCTCATTGAGGTTGATTTCTGACATGGTGGCAGAAATCAACCTCAATGAGAGAAATCCCAGACAGAGCACTGAACAGAGATGAGAACTGAGTGGATTTAGAATAGAATAGAATTACTTTATTCATCCCAGCAGGGAAATTATTTTGCAGTTACAGCAGCATAGAGACAAGACACACACCAACCACCACTGAGTAGCAAAGACACACACCGACCACCACTGAGTAGCAATTGTAGACAAGATAAAATAAAACTAAAAATTAACATGCTGTCAATATAAAAAGCAGCTTAGAGCAGTCCTTGCAAAGATTCAAAAAATGCAGATACAGTATGTATATGTAAATATATGTACAGCAAGTGTGCCACAGTGCAGTTGTGCGAAATTGGACTGATTAGTGCAGAACAATGATTTAGCTTTTATTGTACAGTGAGATGGCATGTGGCAGGAAGGACTTCCTGTATCTGTCCCTATGACAGCGGAGCTGGAGCAGCCTATGTGAGAAGGTGCTCCGCTGTCTGTCCACTATGTTGTGGAGAGGGTGCTGATTATTGTCCATAATAGACAGAACCTTCTTCAGTGCCCTTCTCTCCACCACAGTTTCCAGGGACTCCAGCCTTAGAAAAGTACAGAGCCAGCTTTCCTGATGATTTTGTCTAGTCTATTAGCATCGCTGGCTCTGATGCTGCTTCCCCAACACACAGCAGCAAAGAAGATGGCACCGGCAACAACACTGTGATTTGCAAATGTAACTGGGTCTATATTGTTAGTTGTATATTTTCACAAAATGTTTTCTTTAATTTATTTGTCCTCTTATACTTCTCTGTCTTTGTGTTCCTCTGTGTCTGCTATGAGGGGTTTGGTCCTCCAGCTCCGCCCTACGTTCTTCTTCTTTTGTTTGGGGTCCTCCAGCACCATTACAAATGTTAAGTTGTGTGGCAACCTGGGGTGGATTTTCTTTATTATGAAACCCAAATGTAAGATGTTAAAGTTTACGATAGGGGAGACCGACAACGCCACCTGGAATAACTCCAGGAAAATAGAATGGTAATTAAAGCTGCAAGCAGCCTCGGGCGGCCCTCGCAGCAAGCGCCGCTCCGGCCTATTGGCCACCGGGGGGGTTCCAGCCACCGCAGAAGCTCTCGCACGGTTTCCAGAGCCGCAGCCCGCTCGCCACCGCAGAAGCTGTCGCGCATTGTCCCCGCCCATCCACCGGGCGACACGCGTGAATGCGTTCGGCAGCGCTCCCCGATGACTGTCAAAAAATCTGGTGCAGATCGGTCGATGCATCGAGGAGATATAGCCGATGTATCAACTTAGGGGGCGCAGTGGATTCAAATTACATCTCAAAGCCATTGGGCTCTTTAGAGGTGAACAAAGGTCATACATATCCAGTTTGGCGCCAATCGGATGATCCATGTGTGAATTAGAGCCAAACGTATGAATATGGCGAGGGACTGATATTTGCCATTTGGCCACGCCCACACGGTTCAGCCAGCAGCAAGCATTGACAGAGCTCATCATCCAAATCATCTGCATTTGGTCAAGAGAGCCATAAACGGAGCTTTCCAAGGAAAAATATGGCACTTCCTGTTCTGAGGGGGCGGGGCTTAGATGACGTCATAATTTGATGACGTAGGATCGTCCGGCATCCCACCAGGAACACTCAGGCCAATGTTGGTGCAGCTCGGTCAAAAAATGTGGAATCCAGAGGCAAACGTATACCAACGGCGTTGCCGCCATTGAATACTCTTGGCACTTTAAAGCAAGTGAGACCAACTTCCTGTCTGTCATCCAACACAGAATCACTTTGATTAGGTCAAGAGAGCCATAGATGGAACTTTACAAGTTAAAAAAATAGCACTTCCTGTTCTGAGGGGGCGGGGCTTAGATGACGTCATAATATGATGACATAGAATTTTCAGGCATCCCACCAGGATCACTCATACCAAGTTTGGTGCAGAAGCTATCGACCGTTCACAGTAAAATATGAGACTTCCTGTTGTCAGTGGGTGTGGCCCAAGTGATGTCATCATTTGACCATTGGATATTATTGACACCCGATGATGATCAATAACTGAAAGTTTGGTGTCTCTGTGAGTTTTTGTGTTAGAAATACAAATTTTTAATTTTTTCCTGTGTATTACAAAATTGAAGTATTTCATTTGCAGGGCAATGCTGCCGTCTGGTGTCGAATTACTGAAAACGTTTCATTATTTCAGTAATTCGACACCAGAGGGCAGCATTGCCCTACAAATGATGAACATGGACTGTTTATTCTGTTTAACACAGAAGATCTCTCTCATTCGTTCTGAGGGGGCGGGGCTTAGATCACGTCATAATATGATGACATAGAATTTTCAGGCATCACACCAGGATCACTCAGGCCAAGTTTGGTGCAGCTCGGTCGAAACATGTGGAATCTAGAAGCAAACGTATGGCATCGGTGTTACAGGTCACTTCGCCATGCCGCCACACCCAGCTGCTTCATCGCAGTCGGTCAGGGCTTGAATCCACAACACACCAACATGTCTTCTGTCTCTGGACACAGTTTCATGTTGATTAGGTCAAAGGGCTAAGATAGCGACCGTTCACAGTAAAACATGACACTTCCTGTTCTCAGGGGGCGTGGCCTAAGCGATGTCATAATTTCACCACAGGGTCTTTTAGGACACCTAATGATGATCAATAACTGAAGGTTTGGTGTCTCTGTGAGTTTCTGTGCAGGATATATAAGAGTTTCGTGTTTCATGGTGAGTAGGTGAACTTTGACCCCTGGTAACTCCCCTTCAGCAAGCTCATACAGTCACCGTTTTGATAGCTTTAAATCAAACATGCCTTATGATCAGACTGACCGAGTTTGAAGCCGATCAATCGAAATCCCTAGGAGGAGTTCGATCAAATACGAAGGCTGTAAACGTCAAAATCGCGGTCAAAATCTGAACTTCAATCTAAAATGGCTGACTTCCTGTTGGGTTTCGACCATGGCTCTAAGAGACTTTTTTATACATTCTGACAAGATACACATGTGTACCAAGTTTGGTAATTCTAGGTTAAAGCATGGCTTGGGGCTGATAATTTAAAATCTCCTAGGGGGTGCTATAGAGAAATTAGGCCACGCCCACCAAATTTTGTTATGAATTCCTGTCGGTGGGTGGATAAGGATCCATCCTAGTGAGTTTGGAGCAGCTGGGCCCGAAATTGTGGAATTCAGAGCCAAACGTATGGCAACGGCGTTACAGGTCACTTCGCCACGCCGCCACACCCACCTGCTATGTCAAAGCCGGTCGGGGTTGGAATCCTCAGCACACCAACATGTCTTCTGTCTCTGGACACAGTTTCATGTTGATTAGGTCAAAGGGCTAAGATAGCGACCGTTCACAGTAAAACATGACACTTCCTGTTCTCAGGGGGCGTGGCTTAAGTGATGTCATCATTTCACCATAGGGTATTTTAGGACACCCGATGACGATCAATAACTGAAAGTTTGGTCCCTCTATGCGTTTTTGTATAGGAAATATAAGAGTTTCGTTTTTCATGGCGAGTAGGTGAACTTTGACCCCTTATAACCCACCTTCAACATGCTCCAAAACTCACCAATTTGATAACTTTAAATCAAACATGCCTTATGATCAGACTGACCAAGTTTGAAGCCGATCAATCAAAATCCCTAGGAGGAGTTCGATCAAATACGAAGGCTGTAAACGTCAAAATGGGACCTTCAATCCAAAATGGCCGACTTCCTGTGATAGTTGGCTTATAACATTAAATGTAAGTTCTGAGTCTTTTGGTGAGCTCTACAAGTGTACCAAATTTCATGTCTCTAAGATGAAGTACGTTCATACCATTGTGTCAACAGAAAATTGCTAGTTGACGCCGTTGAGCAATTTTTTTTGCAATTTTTGCGACAACCTTAAAATTCTAAATTTTTTAATTTTCTAGTCGCGACCGCCAAGCTTGGTGAGTTTTTGAATATGATAAAGCCCCCAAAAAGGCACACGAAGAGGGTGGAAGAATCGTAATAATAAACAGTACAGATACAATAGGCCTTTGCAGCGCTTTGCTGCTCGGGCCTAATAAGGACACAGGTACGTTCTACTGGAAATGAGACAAGATCCAGACAGTTCTACAAAAAATGTATTAAACTTCAATATGTTGTTTAAATTAACAACAACCTGAAATTGAATGGTTAAAACAGTGAATGCCTTTTAAATTAATGAAGTTGATTATAAAATGTTTAAATTTCAAAGGAAACTGAGGCTTACCGGTGGGGGGAAGTAGTGAGGAAAGGGGCAACATCCAGTGAAGAAAAAGGGATCACCCTGGACACTACAAAAAAAGGTGTTCCAACAAAACACACAAGACAAGACATCGCCACCTGGGATCACCACCGCCACCACAGAAGCCTCAGTCCCTAAAAGAAAGACAAAAAATGAAACAATACGAGTAAAACAGTGATATAATAGCACTACAACATTGCTCCTCATCCCGGTCGTAGTGCCATCAATGCTCCCGGCAGCGGGGGAAAGTTCATACAAATCTTTTAAAATATTTCATCGTAGGCAAAACAGCAGCGAGTGTATATCCAAATAGAATAGTCGTCAAGGATTCAGCAGGAGGCTAAAAATAGAGTAGATTATTAATACAACTGCTGATAAAAACTATAACTTACGGTAGCTGCTTACCTGTAAATTACCACACGGCCAGATAAACAGATCCACAAGTTCGCCTATGGAGCGCAGCTGTAACAAAATGCTACGTAAAGGCTTCGTTTACATGAGATGGATGTTACCTAGCCATGCTAGCGCTTACCTTCCCGGCAGCAAACAACCGAACAAATTGGTCCAGGAGTTGGAGGCACAGCAAGGGAGGCTTAACAGATCAGACCAGCTTGCATTAATTGCTACGATAAAAGCTGACAAAGAAACAGCCACGCTTACCCAGCACAGCTCAGCAAACAAAGGAAGCAGAATGAGTTGACGTCATGACGCAAGTAGTCTTGTGACAGGTAGAGACCTGCTTATATGCAGCAGCTGAAATTGGCCTTAAAGTGGCAGCGTACCATTTGTGCTGCTACAATCGTTAATTTCCTCTTCCCTTTTGTTACTCGTTCCACTGGGAAGAGGCAAGTTTTATAATCTATTGTAATCCTTTCATTTATATTGTCCAAATGTTTATTTTTTTTCTTCTGTATTAATGTTAGGTGTTTTAATATTTTCATTTGAGTTGCTGTTACGCATTTATAAGATTTGATGCATGCTAGCATTATTATTTTGTATAGATCGGGTTGGAGAACTGGAGCACATGCTACGTGCTAATGCTAATATCTCCCGATTGACAGGCTGAATAAACGGAGACCGCCTCCAAACCCAGACTCGGTGTTTTATGGGTTGTCCTATCAACACACAACGCAGAAGTCCACAGGTCACACAAAGGCAGGTGATGCCTAGGAGAAACAGTATTTACAGCGACTTATCAGTTTTAGGGATTATGCAGATGAGTGGATTTTGTCTTTGCAGCTTCTAGTATATGAACTCTTCTTCTTTTGTTTGAAAATGAAGAATGGCTATGCATAGTCAATATTTACTATCACCAGTGTGAACTAGTCATTGCAGCAGTATGGTTGGAGCATGATGTGCAGCTAACCTGCTTGTTTTCACAACCAGTCACAATACATGTAGGAGCTGTGCAGCCAAGGGAATTTCAATAACTTACTGGATAGCCAGAGACAACTGTATTGTAAATTCCATAAATTTTGTATTGTTTTAATGTATATTAAAATGGTATTACATAGGAAACACCATAAATGCTTGCTGTTCGTCTGATAATAAAGTTAATTCAATTCAGATAATAAATAGAGTTGCACTCTAGATCATTTGTATTCTTGTCTTCCTCCTTTTACTTTCCTGAGACCTTCAACCACAACTCCCTTCCCCACACTCCCAGTCTGCTCTGTCCCTCAGTCCATGTAAATTCTTGCTTTTCTCATCCTTCTCTTTTCTTACTTGCGAAGGGGAGAAAGGGTAACATTTGGACTAGTTCAAACTGTGTGTCTGAGAAAAGGCCAGCCTGACATTTTACACAGCTGCTACATTTTATTACAGACTATTTTCAATGTGTGTGTGTGGGCGTGTGTGTTACATTTGAAGGGAAAATAAAGCTTAGTGAAATATGATATGATGGGGGAATAAAAAGGAAGAATTAAATTTATAAATTGGAGAATTCTAACACCCTCCATCTGCATTCTCTCATTCCTTCAATTTCTGTCTCGTCAGTCAGATTTCTTAGTGTAAAGTCTTGATTCTTTGGCTTTATTGATCTTTTCATAGTCATATTTTCCTAATAAGTAATAAGTCACATAAAAACATGCAGATTATTTGCAGTAAATGAAACAGAAACATCCACAGAAGTATGTAATGTTAAATATTACATACTTTGTTTTTATAAACAAACTTAATATGTTTGGTTATAAAAACATATCTCAATACATGCTGCAGCCTGACAAACATCTGCTATGATCATGGAGAAGTATTTTTGTCTAATTTATAGAATTACTATGAATATTAACTTCTTTAAATATATTATTTGTCATGATTTCAGTTCTGCCTTGATGGTGCTGCTTACTTTCTCTCCCTCCTGGTGATTGCTCATTGTCTTCAGCTGTGCTGTGCTGCTTCTTATTAAACAGCTGCTCTTCCACTAAGGCCCCGTCCTAATAATTTCACCCTCGCTCCACCCTTTCGTCCTTCAAATGCGCCTTCATGTTGAAGGGTTTGAGTGCCGAGTGTGTCCCACATTCTCTACATCCGGCCTTTGCTCTGTCCATTTTGGGTCCTATTTCCACCCTTATGCAAAGTCTGCATTGATGCTGACTTCGATGAAGTGTATTACCCACAATTCATTGCTGCGTGTGATGTTTTGAGTTAATAGGGGTATTATGGCAATGTTTTGTTATTTTTTTGTTGTCTTCATAGAAACTTCAAGTATGGCAAGGCACACATTATTAACAAAAAATCTTGATATGATAAACTGAGCAGAAAAACGAAGAAATAAAAAAGAATAGTCATAAACTAACTGTGAGCAAAGTAAAACAAAATATTACAAATGCCAGACAAATTTCAAGTCATAAATTAAGCTATTAACATATTGGTAGAAAGATTGGGCTTTTGTGGTGTTGCAACAATTAAGGTAAGGTAAGGTCATTTTATTTATATAACACATTTTCAGCAGCAAAGTAATTCTAAATGTTTTACATGATTTACATAAAAATACAAGCAAAACAACAAACCAAAACAAAGACAAGGTAAAAGTATAGAACTACATATTGGTTCCCCATGTTTAATAAGAGTGGCTGCACAGTGGCGCAGTTGGTAGCACTGTTGCCTTGCAGCAAGAAGGTCCTGGGATCGATTCCCGGCCGGGGTCTTTCTGCATGGAGTTTGCATGTTCTCCCTGTGCATGCGTGGGTTCTCTCCGGGTACTCCGGCTTCCTCCCACAGTCCAAAAACATGACTGTCAGGTCAATTGGTTTCTCTAAATTCTCCCTAGGTGTGAGTGTGTGTGTGCATGGTTGTTTGTCCTGTATGTCTCTGTGTTGCCCTGCGACAGACTGGCGACCTGTCCAGGGTGTACCCCGCCTCTCGCCTGGAACGTAGCTGGTGATGGGCACCAGCAACCCTCCCGACCCCATTAGGGACAAGGGTGAACAGAAAATGGATGGATGGATGGATGGATGGATGTTTAATAAGAATAAGTAGTCCATAATTTATAAACTAGGGTTCTCCATGTTTGATTATATAATGTAGATGGTACTTTTAAAGTTTGTTCTAAATTTGTAATCTAACAGGAGTTTCTCTAGATGTTGCTCCAATATTAAAAGTGTAATCCTAAATGTTGATCTAAGGTAATGAGTAGTTCCTCTAATATTAATGAACATTCTTTGATGTAGAATCAAACCTTCTTATACTACTTCTCACTGTTCCTGAGTGTCTTCAACTCATCCTGTAGATGACATTTATTTCCATGTATGTTAACTCTTGTCCACTTCAGCTCTGCTCGCTGATGTCCTACATATCATCCATTTTGGAGCTGCAGCTGGTTTTCACACCAACCCAGGATGTATCAAGTCACTTCCTTTGTGAAAGATTGTGCCAAGATGATCACTAATGGAAGTCCACATGAACCTAAATTATAGTAGTCAATCACAGTCAAAGAAGATCCCACAACAGAAGAATGAGGAGGAAAGACCTTATTCTGAATTTGACAACTTTCTAACATTGGGAATTGAAGACACCATTAGGAAGAAGAAATGTAGTGATTTCTCTAGGCAGAAAAGGCATTGAGCAGATTTTCTTTGTGTGTGAATTGGGAAGTGGGGCAGTGCAGAATGAGAGTCTTCTGAGAAGTTTTTAATTACGAATAGAAAATGAGGAAGACAGACCAGAGGGGAACTTAATCTATTTATTTAGTTTTCTCTTACGTGACAATAATGCAAGGACAAGATTTGATTAATGAATGAATTTACTGTGGTACATTGATTCTAGGCTATGTGAGGAATCCACAGTGCCAGATAAAAACTGCACATGCTCAGGGAGAACATGCAAACTCCACTTAGGATGTCCCATATTTGGTAACAACCACACCTCCCTCCTAACCATGGAACACTTTGTAAAAAAAAAAGCTTTATGCCAGGCTGTAAATACAGAGAGCAAGCAGAGTGTTTGGGGCAAGGGAACTATGAAGAAAGGTCAGAAAAAATAAGTCTGTTAGATATGAAGAACAACTGTAGTCATTCCATAGGTTACAACTAACTTTGCTCTTCCAAAACAGATGTGATGGAGTGCAACATCATGCTTTAAAATTGTGCCTGTTACTCTGTCTTCCTAATTTGCTGTCATGTATGAGACAGAATGGAAAGTTGAAGGTAAAGAGAACCAATAAATAAACAACAATGAACATCTTTCTATCTACAGCTCAACACAGCAAGAAGCTGATTCTAAAACAGGTAAAGGCATAGACATCTTTATTTTTGCTGATAGGATGCAGCTAATTTGAGGAAAGGGTTTCTGTCACCTTAAGATTGGCAAATATATAAGTGAAATATGATTTAATTCTACTGAAGTCAGGAAACCTCTTTTATTTTAGATTTTCTCTAAAAGGCAGATCTTCTTTCTCCAGTGTCATATGGTGAGAGGTAGAGCTCACCTTCCATCACATGCAATGGTTTGAGCTACTGGGAGGAATATATCGAGTACCTGGACAAAACTCATGTATGTGCATAAAGAACATGAATACTCCACACAGACTGGCTTTGTTTTCTTCTTTGTCTTCATGAACAAGAAATGCCTTCAAATAAATAAACTCAGTAATTCTAGTTTCGAGTTAACTAATTCCTGGGCTATAAAATGTTGATACCCACAGATGTGTTTGCAGCAAAAACCATATGTGCACAATAATGCTTTTGAGAGGAACATTATCGATTTTGGTCAATTTCATTTTAATTTGTACCATATTAAAATGAAAGTGGAAAAAAGAGAATACTTTGTGCTGTACATATAGTAACATTTTTCATTTAATAAGATGTAAAGCCTTACCCTAGAAAATATAAACACTGTTAACCTGCATTGGCTCCATATGTTGAGGGGCCAAATTTGTACCATTCCTGAAATGCAGTGTAAGAACTATTCCTTGACCTGTGGAGGTGGGAGGTCCAGTGGAGTTAGTGATCTGTGAGGGATGGGTCACTCTACTCCAGAGTCTGATCTAGTGATGTGACTTTCACAAGAGAACCGATTCTTTTGATTCTGCTCTTCACCGTAAATGACAGGTCTCAGTCAGTTCTTTTTTGTTTTTTACAACATTGCTTGCTTACAGTGCTCTGCAGTAACTGTTATTATTCTATTTAATTTCAAACATATATTCATTTAATTTGCGAATAAATAAAATAGATGGAAGGGCTACTTGTATGATCACAAATCTCATCCTCATTGCTCACCGTTTGTTTTCATCTCATCTCATGGCAGAGATGTGCTACACTGTCTTCCTGCAGGAGCATAGAGGATGAGGACCGTCATGATGCGCTCGCTTCTCTTTGGTTCTTCTTGCTTGTTTCTCTTTACTTAATGTTTATAGGTAAGCGTTGTTCATCATTAGTGTGTTGCCTTAATTGTAATGATTGTGCAGACGAGGATTTGTGTTACTGCCACAGCAACTCGAGTCCACTTCTTTCCTCTATTGCTTGTTAAATTTAGATTTATTTTGTTTCTATCTTACAAATAGCACTAAAATGTTATTAATACACATAACTCTTATGAAAAGTAAATTGGTATTTTGAAACGGGTGGAAATATATACAGTATATACAGTATATATAATAAATAAATTCCCTTCTCACCCACCGCGGGTGGTTCTTATCCTCTGAGCTCGGGTCCTCTACCAGAGGCCTGGGAGCTTGAGGGTTCTGCGCAGTATCTTGGCTGTGCCAAGGACCGCACATTTTTGGACTGCGATGTCTGATGTTGTTCCTGGGATCTGTTGTAGCCATTGGTCCAGTTTGGGGGTGACTGCCCCGAGGGCCCCGATGACCACAGGCACCACTGTGGTCTTCACCTTCCAGGCCCTCTCCAGTTCCTCCCTGAGGCCCTGGTATTTCTTTAGTTTCTTGTGCTCCTTTTTCCTGATGTTGCAGGAAAATACCAAGCAGTCGCTTGGTATTGCTACATCTACCACAACGGCTTTCCTCTGTTGTTTATCCACCACGACAATGTCTGGTTGGTTCGCCATTACCATTTTGTCTGTCTGGATCTGAAAGTCCCACAGGATCTTAGCTCTGGCGTTCTCCGCCACCTTTGGGGGTGTTTCCCACTTT
Organism: Xiphophorus couchianus; assembly: GCF_001444195.1. Lineage (NCBI taxonomy): Eukaryota > Metazoa > Chordata > Actinopteri > Cyprinodontiformes > Poeciliidae > Xiphophorus > Xiphophorus couchianus. The sequence goes on from NC_040238.1 coordinate 525,107, forward strand.
GATCTCGGGGTTTCCAGTCCATATTCTGCACGGATATTTCTGTACACTATGCCTGCAACTTGGTTATGTCGTTCCATGTCATGGTTATGTCTTTCCCTGCCAGTATCTTGCACCCTGCTGTTATGTGCTGGACTGCCTCAGGGGCCTCCTTGCACAACCTACACCTTGGGTCTTGTCTGGTGTGGTAGATCTGGGCCTCTATTGCTCTGGTGTTTAGGGCCTGTTCCTGGGCGGCCAGGATGAGGGCCTCTGTGCTGTCCTTGAGTCCAGCTTTTTCCAGCCATTGGTAGGATTTACTGATATCAGCCACTTGGGTTATTTGCTGGTGGTACATCCCATGCATGTTGTCCTCTCATGATGGTATCTCTGGCACCTCAACCTCCGTTCCCTGTTGTCTGAGACATTCACTGAGCACATTGTCTGTTGAGGCTTTGTCCCTGATGTATTTATGGATCTTAGTTGTTTCGTCCTGGACTGTGGTTCTCACACTCACTAGTCCTCTGCCTCCTTCCTTGCGGCTCGTGTACAGTCTCAGGGTGCTGGATTTGGGATGGAACCCTCCATGCATTGTTAGTAGTTTTCTAGTCTTAATATCCGTGGCTTTTATCTCCTCCTTTGGCCAGCTAATTATTCCAGCAGGGTATCTGATTCCTGGCAGGGCATAGCTGTTTATCGCACGGATTTTGTTCTTGCCATTGAGCTGGCTTCTCAGGACTTGCCTTATTCGTTGGAGGTATTTAGCTGTGGCTCCTTTCCTTGTGACCTCATCGAGGTTGCCATTTGCTTGTGGTATACCTAGGTACTTGTAACTGTCCTCTATGTCTGCTATTGTTCCTTCTGGGAGTGAGACCCCTTCTGTGCGGATGACCTTCCCCCTCTTTGTGATCAGCCGACCACACTTCTCTAGTCCGAATGACATCCCAATGTCCGTGGGATATACATATAACTGCTCCTATACGCTCCTAATGATGATTCATCTTAATTTATGTCACAAATGATTTTGTTGTTTAATCACCATTGCAAAAGAAATTGGCTTTTTGGCATGTGATTTTAATTGCACAACTAACACATAAATGTCCTCCTCTGCAAAATTCTCAAACCCAAAAGCTTCAGCTGCCCTTTATAATGTAAGTTCAGACACTGGTCTGATAGACATTTAAATCCTAAAGTAAGGGACTATACATTTTATCCACATCCCCATAACCTTCTGCAGGTTAGATTATTTTTTTCTCTCCAAGGAATTTTTGCATTTTATTTGGCGCTGTAACACAAAGCTTATTGTTTTATCGGACCATACACCAGGGTTTTAGGTGTAAATTCATTATTTTGTGTGTGTCAATGTGCTGTTTACTCTGCTGTCCTTCGACAGTTTGACACTCTACCTTAAGTCATATGTGGGATTGTCTATATTTTGTGTATGCAGGCTGTGCAGACATTGCAGGCCTCTGTGTTGATTTGGGACAGGTTGTTTTTGTTTGCTTTTGTAATTTGTTTACATAAAGTTCTGGAAATCAATAAAATGAAATTGAAAAAAAGAAAATTAACAAAACTGCTGGTGAGTGATATGATTTTAGAACAGAATTGAATTACTACATATGTGGTACTCCGGCTCTGAATTGGATAAAATTATTCTGACAGTTAAGGACTGCAAAGAAGACTTATAAAATAACAATAATTAAACAAATTGTGTTTTGACATAAAACTTTACTGTTAACAGAATTATCTGCCAGTGCAGTAAGAGGAATTTACTTAGAATTTTGTAAAAATAAAAGCAAATACAAAATAGAAATAAAAATGGAGTAACACTTGCAGTTTTGTGCTCCTAGAAATGTCACTTCATTGGTAAATGTTTAAAATTCTATCTTTCATAATGAAACTAAGAAACTACATTTTGATATACTTTTTCTTTTTATGGAGTTATTTGTTGTAATTGGGATAAAAAATCTTATAAATAAATACAATTTTAAATTTGGAAGAAATAATTTTCAAAACTCAAAAAGTGGGAAGATAGCACTAGTGGGATGAGCCTTTATTACAACTGTGGCTTGCTTTATTACCAGATATACTTAAAATTAGGACATATAAGTGGAAAGATCAATATGGAATATTTGAGAAAATGTCAAAAGTCTAAAAAGGTTTTAGTAGATAAAATCCTAAACATGATGTGTCAAAATAAAATTCTTAATTCACATCTGTTTAACAAATACAGAGACTCTTATTTGCAATGTGTCTTCAAGTGAAATAAACTGGTTTTCTTTTAAAAGAAGAAAACACAGAGGGAGATATTATACAGATAAAACTTAAAATTTAAAACATTTAATATTCTGTATTGAACCTTGGACTGCTGATTTGGAAAACTTCTGAAACACCTCAAAATATCTTTCGTCTTTCAACAATTATCCTATAAATAATAACATAGACTCTGGTGATTCCAAATTGATCATCTGACCATATCTTCAGGGGGAAAAGGAATATGTCCTCATGCCATGCCAAATTCTATACAAAAAATGGGTTACTGGATTTGACAAAGGAATTGGAATTAAAATTCTGGTATTTCCGGAAACTTGTTTGGAAAATGGAGAAACAAAATGATAAATGGAGTCATAAAAATCAAAGTCCTGAGTCCACCACCAGAAGACCAGATGGATGTAAGACACACAATGTTATAACAACTAACTATTTGTGTGCAGGTGGCCTGGGAGGTGTCTGAGAAACGGTTTGGTGGATCCAACCTGGACCAACTGGGCCTGAGTTCTCCCCTAGAATACCAACTTAGCACTGTTGATAGAGATTATGATTTCAATCTAGTAGTTTTGGGTCAGATCAACACACCTCACCAGGTTGATTGTCATGGATAAACGATTCTGTGTTTTTCCTCCATCTCTTTTAGATGCTTGTACACATGTGTGGTTAAGGAAATGACTTCATAAGAGAATGGCGTAGCTTTGAAGAGGCCTAGAAAATGAATCAGAAACTGCTGTTTGGGGACATTTTCTGAGTTTTCCATAAGTAAGCATGGCGATGTACCAGAGCTGTAACAGTAAACTATTTCTCTGTTGTCCTAAAACAATGCTATCACTTATTTGGGTTTAATAAACTAGACTGATGATTTTAACCCAGTTTTCATATTTATTCAAGACGATTCCTCCCCCAAAAAGAGTCCAGGGCAACAAAAAGGAAAACTCTCCTGTTACAGAAACTAACATTCAGAAAACCCAAATAAAAAAAAAACCAACAAAAAAACAAAACAATAAATAGCAGTCGTCTAGTGAATCATGAAAGGTAAAAAAGTGAATGGCAGTTGTGTTTCTCTACTAGTAGTTTCTCTACTACTGGAAAAACTACTGTTTTTCATTCTTTCATTCTTCCTTTGTGTATAAATTTAAAATAAAAAAACAGCAGAGAAAGATTGCACATGTATATGTATAAAAGGGTAAATACCACATTTGATTAGTTTCCAAAATAATATAAAGTGACCTTTATCAGATGCTTGGATGGTGAAATAAATGTGAAAAGGTTAAAAGATAGCTGCTAGTAAATATTAAACTAGCACAGGTTTGGAATGCTAATAGAGCGATGCAGAGTTAGAGGTGACTACTTAAAATCTTTTAGGAACTCATTCCATTAGCGTGCTTTTTATTTTCACCGTACATTTTCTCTTGGAATGAGAGCCAGGTGGCTGAAACATGAAAACTATGTCACTCTAAAATAAATACATACAAAAGTCACAGTGCTGATTGGTGTTTTCCTTCTTTTTAACGATGGTGTCAGTTTTTAGTACTACACATATAAAGTATCAGTCTACGTGTTAAAATAACCAGAATCACAATAAACATAATTTGTCAGGTGGGTTTTTAAATCACTGCCTGGTTAAAGTGTTCGCCGCAAGGGGTCGCATGCGTTCCGCGAATAAGAGTGTCTGCTTGCCTCTCTGTGCTGCTGCTGTGTGGCTGGTTGAGAAATAATAACGTCAAGACTGTTGGGTGTAATTATAGAGCACAGCCTTGAGAGCAGCACATGAATGGCGAATGATTCACTGCATGCATATCACAACATTTGCATGCATTAACCCGGATCGCCCAGCATATCCTTGGGCTCACAAAGGCCCTGCCACCGTGTCAACAAGTGCTGAACTCACTCTGATCACACTCTGCTCCATTAGTAGTGTCAGGAGGAGGGCCTCAATTTGTCAGCTTATCACTAGATTTCTGTAAATGTTAACTTCAGCTTCAAGATGTCTATTTTTTATGCGTCTTAAGGGAAACATTCCGAGGTAAAGAGAGACAGAGAAGCAGTGAGTGAGAGGCTGGCCAAACGGACTCTGACAGGCAGGCCCAGAGACCAATCAGGAGAGAGCCTTCAGTGTAAATTCCAGCCGCGGGGACGCGGGGGGAGGCGCGATGCGGAGGAAAAAGCAAATAGTTGAGTGAACAGCATCAGTACAGAGTGAAGAAGACTACATAGAGGCAGCGAGGCATCATCAGCAGAGACCGAGTAAAAACAGTGTGATTAGTTTTTCTGTCTGGGTCCATGGATGTGAAGAGGGCACACTCCTGTCTGCTCCGTGGATTACAGGCTGAGTGAAGATGCGCACAGCTTTGCTGGAAGCTTCAGGACGCCTATGAACAACCAGACAGTGGAGCTCCGAAATAACTGAGTTTATACAGCATTCTCCAAAAGACCCAAATGTCTCTTTTTTAAAGGGACTGCATATTCCAGACGCCTTCCTTGTTTTTGGACTTTGACGCACTGTGGAGAGTTTCACTTGCTGGCTGAAGTGGCCGGAGAATGTTGAGATTTTTTGTCTTCATCAGAAGACAGTGAGATTAATGCTTATTGCTGATGTATTTATTTCTTTTTTACCCAAGTGCACTTGTTTTTCCGGTCATGATTGTGGTTTTGATAGCGCTGTGTTTTACGGATGGAGCGCTCTCTCAGATCCGCTACTCTGTCCCGGAGGAGGCAGAGCATGGCACGCTGGTGGGGAACATCGCTGAAGACCTGGGGCTGGACCTTACCAAACTGGCCTCCCGGCGATTCCAGGTAGTGCCTAGTTCCAGAACGCCATATCTGGAAGTGAACCTCGAGAACGGCGTCCTGTTCGTTAATGAGAAAATCGATAGGGAGCAAATCTGCAAGCAGAGTGCCAGCTGCCAGCTCAACATGGAGGTGTTCTTGGAGAACCCACTGGAGCTGTTCAGAGTCGAAATTGAAGTGGTGGACATTAACGACAACCCACCGAGCTTCCCGGAGACAGACATCACGGTGGAAATCTCAGAGAGCGCAACCCCTGGCACCCGGTTCCCTTTGGAGAGTGCGTTCGACCCGGACGTGGGCTCCAACGCGTTGCGCACATATGATATCACAACCAACAATTACTTTTACCTGGACGTGCAGACCCAAACCGACGGAAATAAATTTGCAGAACTTGTCCTGGAGAAGCCTCTGGACAGGGAGCAGCAGGCAGCGCACAGGTACGTGCTCACTGCGGTGGACGGCGGACAGCCTCCTCGGACCGGCACCGCGCTGCTGGTAGTCAAAGTGTTGGACTCTAACGATAATGTGCCGGTGTTTGAGCAGCCCGTCTACACGGTGAGTCTCTCGGAGAACGTACCGGTGGGCACGCTGGTCATCCAGCTGAACGCCACCGACCTAGATGAGGGACTGAACGGGGAAATAGTTTACTCCTTCAGCAACCACATCTCCAGTCGCGTTAAGGAGCTGTTCGGCATAGACCCGCGGACCGGGCGCATCGAAGTCCGTGGGGAGGTGGATTTCGAAGAGAGCAGCCTCTATCAGATCTTTGTCCAGGCTAAGGACCTCGGGCCAAACGCCGTACCCGCGCATTGTAAAGTGTTGGTCAAAGTGGCGGACGTGAACGACAACGCACCGGAAATCACCTTCAGCACTGTCACGGAGTCCGTGAGTGAAAAAGCCGCTCCCGGTACCGTCATTGCCCTGTTAAGTGTGACGGACCGTGACGCAGAGGAGAACGGACAGATCCACGTGGAAATCCTGGGTGATGTACCGTTCAAATTAAAGTCCTCTTTCAGGAATTACTTCACCATAGTGACTGATGGGCTCCTGAACCGGGAGCAGGCAGACTCCTACTCCGTGACCGTGGTGGCGCGGGATAAAGGAACTCCTTCGCTGGCTTCTAGTAAGTCCATCCGCGTCCAGGTGTCAGATGAAAACGACAATGCGCCCACTTTCACTCAATCCGTTTATGATGTGTATGTGACAGAGAACAACGTACCAGGAGCGTACATTCACGCTGTAACGGCCCTGGACCATGATATAGGGCAAAACGCTCTCATTACTTACTCCATCTTAGAGTGTGACATTCAGGGCATGTCAGTTAAAACCTATGTGTCTATCAACGAGGAGACAGGATACCTTTACGCACTCAGGTCTTTTGATTATGAGCAGCTAAAAGATTTCACCTTTATGGTCAGGGCCAAGGACTCCGGTGCCCCTGAGCTTTCCTCTAATGCAACTGTCAAAGTCATAATTGTTGATCAGAATGATAATGCGCCCCTGGTACTTGCGCCCCTGGGGAAAAATGGGACTGTGAAGGAGCCCCTTCCTCGCTCCGCTGAGCCAGGCTACCTGGTGACTCGTGTTGTGGCCATGGATGCAGATGATGGTGAGAATGCCCGCCTGTCCTACAGCATTCAGAGGGGTAACGACAACGGGATGTTTAGGATGGACTGGAGGACTGGTGAACTCAGGACCGCAAGGCGGGTGTCAGCTAAGCGAGACCCCCACCAGCAGTATGACCTGGTGATTGAGGTGAGAGACCATGGCCAGCCTCCATTGTCCTCCAGTGCCAGCATACTGGTGATGCTGGTAGACAGCATGGCTGAAGGCCGGGGTGTGGGAGACAAAGTGGGCACCAGCAAGGCCAAAGATGGTGCTTTGGACCTCACCCTCATCCTAATCATTGCCCTCGGTTCTGTGTCCTTCATCTTCCTCCTTGTAATGATTGTGCTGGCCGTGCGCTGCCAGAAGGACAAAAAGCTCAACATTTATACCTGCCTAACTAGTGACTGCTGTCTTGGATGCAGCTCCTGCTGCTCACGGCAGGGTAGATCCCGCAAGAAAAAGCTCAGCAAGGCGGACATCATGCTTGTGCAAAGCACTGTCAATGTCAGCGGGCCTGGAACGGCTCAAGTCCCTGTGGAGGAGTCTGGGAGCTTCGGTTCCCACCATCAAAACCAGAACTATTGCTATCAGGTATGTCTGACTCCAGAGTCTGCCAAAACTGACCTCATGTTCCTAAAGCCGTGTAGTCCATCTAGGAGCACAGACACCGATCACAACCCGTGTGGTGCCATAGGGTCAGGGTACACAGACCAGCAGCCTGACATCATATCAAACGGCAGCATTTTATCAAACGAGGTAAGAGTCCCTCTCTTTCCTATGACTGAATTTCCCCTTCCATTAAGAGAGCATTAACATGCTGAAAACCCGTTGCAGAAACTGGACTTCTTGTTTTCGGATGTGATTCTTTATATTAATCACATGCAGGAGCCAGTAAGTTGCTGGAGTTACAGTTTGTTGATAAGGCGTAATACAGCAGTACATCATAGGATGGTGTCTTCTGGCAGATTTTAGGGCAGGACAGAAAAACAGTGTTTGTCTGTTGCAGGGGAGGTCTGCACCGAACATTTAATGTGTGCTTGTTTTTTACTCCTCATCTTTAAAACTATATTGTCCGTGCATGGGGGTCTCTTACATCCATAAAACATACAGCTCTGCAGAAAACTCTGAGGCCACTGCAAGCCGTCCCTAATCAGTACCTCTACACAGCTGATCCCAATAATGATGTGAAAGACTGAAAATCAGGGTTATTCCACCAAGCATTATTTTATGAACACTTCCAAAGTTAGAATGTTAGTGCTATGTGATATAAAAATGAATTTGAATGTGTTTGTGTTATTTCAGGTCTGAAAGTGCAGCATTTTTATTATTGTTAATTTGTCCTTTTGTAGACAAAAAAGTTCATAATGTTTATTTGGAGTTTGGGAGAAATGTCTGTAAAATAAAACAAGTTCATTTTATTCAAACACAGAGCTATAAGTAAAATAAAATCAAAGAAACAACATAATTTTGCTATTGCCTCCTATGTTTTCAGCTGTATTTGCTCAGAGGCTGCTGTTAACTGCATATAGAGCTGCGTGTGTGTGACACACATAACACACATGCTACTCTGCTACTTTGATGTAGAGTAGCATTTGCATTCTGCTAATATATCGGAATGTTGTTGAGTGGCAGCCTTGTTCTACGCTGAAGCATAGAGTCCGAACCGTGCACACACTCCACATCATATGTAAGAGAAAAGCTCCAGTTTTTACTGCCCCGATCAGTGTGACACAGTGTGTGTTGTATTGTTGCTGAAATGCATCCTTTTTTGCCTTTTTAAAACTTTTCTATATTTTTGGAGAGCTGGTTATTTCTATTTTTGATTGCTCCATTTTTCTTTAACTGTGTTACATGTAATGCTTGAGCAACAGACTGAACGCCATTCCTTCTTGTTTCAGACCAAACACCAGCGAACCGAACTCAGCTACCTGGTGGAGAGGCCGAGGCGTGTCAACAGGTAAATACAGAAAGGGCTTCCCGCTGCAGCCTGGTGCTGCTCAGGCCTTTTTCCACACCTGTTTCATCTACTAAATGCCTCATCATCATGAGACTGTACCAGAAAAGTCAGTGTTTAGATTTTGATTTGATGTTCTTTGATTTTAGCTCAGCATTCCAGGAGGCAGATCTGGTCAGCTCTAAAGACAGTGGCCACGGAGATAGCGAGCAAGGAGACAGTGACCACGATGCCACAAATCGAGGACATTCCTCTGGTAAGATCAGTGTGCCTCACCTTTTTCTTCAGCCATTTTATTTGAATGTTTTGTGCTGGAAGTTAAAGGAGCAAATGAGTTGCTCTCAGGTTTGAGTAAGACAGAGTAGGGTTTGCTGATTTGCATGTGGTTGCTATGCAGTGTGTCTCCAGAAGCAGACTGCTGCCTGCCCCTCCAGCCTGAAACTGAGCGAGGCTTGTCAAATTAAAACTTGTTTTAATTACATCTGCAATTATGTTAGAGTCAAAATCATCTGACATGATTTACTGTTTCTGTCAGTCAGTGTTTAAGAATCAAGTTATGTTAATTCTTTTCTAAAGTCTTATAAAAGTTTCTTAGAAGAGCTTGGCTTTCATCTATATGAATAGCACTTGTACTTATGTTTTTTGTCACATGATGATAAAATGTGAGTGGGTACTCTGTTGTTTGTAAATATATAGTAGCTTGCTCCTGGTGAGCGCGCTCAGTTCGTCTTGTGACTACTTGACAAGATGTGACGGGCTTTTTAATGAGGCTGTGCTCACACCAAAGAACTGGGAAGCCGACCAAATAGGTTGTGCCTGTGGTGAACAAAACAGGCAATTCATTTGTTCATAAGAGGAATTAATGAATTCCTTCACGCTGTTACTGTCCAAAAACAGTCCTTTGCCACTTTCCTTTTTTCGGCTCCCTTCCTTGACTGCTTGGCTTTTTTTCTTTTTTCCGAAATGAGCCTACCAGAGCTCATATAATACAGGCCCACTGAGTTTCATATGCCAGTGTCGTGTGTTTATTCAGAGCTGAGCTCTTGATAGTTGGACCTTCTGTGGACGGAGCTCCACAGGAGGGATCCTAGCAGTAGGCCTCAGTAAACAGAACTAAACTGTTATGCTAAGCTGGACAAATTTCCTCAAATAATATTATAGAATACAAGAGAAGGAATAGAACAGAAATCTCTCAGTCATTACACTGAAGAAATTTAGGTGTACCTACAGCAAGGTGAAAGGCAAATAAAATTTTAATTTGAAGTGATGAAAGAAAACTGAAGTGTGTAATTACGGTTTAATGTAGTCAGCCCAATTAGTTTGTTCATTTACCAACTAGTTTTTATTTTGTTTGTTTACCTTGGTCATTATATTTATTGAATATTCTCATGGAACATTAGATCTTGTGGAAATATGTAGAACAGAAAAAGTTAAAGGTCAAAAACTTCTTAAAAGCACGCACACACACATGCATGCGTGCACACACATGCTCACCCCTACAGACCGCACACGCACGCACCCCCGCACACCTCCACACACACACAAAGAAAGAAGGAAAGAAAGAAAGTGAAAGTGCAATAAATCTTCTAAATTGAAGAAGATTAGACTATAGGGTTGTAAAATCCAAGAGGAAAAATAAACATGACATAACTGAACATTGAAATTCATATAATTTTTGTATTTTTGATCATTATCAGTCTTTTGATCAGACAGCTGCTCTTTGTCTCAGACAAGTGTATTAATGATAAATGTAGTGTATAAACTTTTACCTATTTATTGTTAGAGCAGGCTATGTCAGACTTCATGGCCCTTTAGCTTGAGTGTAATGTCAGTAAATGTGTATTTCTTCAACCATTAGTTTCTGCAGCAGATATAACTACAAAGCACCAGGACCTTTTTATTTATTAGAGAAACGGAGAGTTCACTGGCAGACCTTATTGTTCATTCTCTTCCACTTTCAGGAACAAACATTTCATGTTGTACGCTGATGTCTTGGACTGTCAGGGAAATATTATTATGCAAATATTATAACATAAAAAGTCTGTACAGTTGTCATAAATAGCATACTCCAATCCAATAGCTGTGCATAAAAAACAAACTATTTAAAATTTTAATAAAAACGTGCAGAAAAACAGATGTTAAAAATCAGCTGACTGACATTCTGACAGCATTAGACTGAAATGATTAAATACTTCTGAATTTGAATTTACATGTTTGTCTTGTTATTTGCAACTTGATGCTATAAAAAACTGATCTGAACTAAATAGGTTTCCATAGAATACATATTATTGTTGTCCATTATATGCCACGCAATCTCTTTATCTTTTGGACATATGGATTCCTTTAGATTTTTACTCACTAAATAAAGAACTGAATCATTCTTGAGAAAAAAATGAAACTCAAAGTCATACATTCTGGCAAATAGAACCTCCTCTTTGATTTGTTTGAAGTGGAGGTGGGGCTTGTTACCTTTATGAACATTTCATTTCTTCTGCAGTCTTTTTATTTTTTGTTCATGTGGCTTCTTTTATGCCTTTGGTCCTCTGACTGCATGTTTTATGCGGTTAATATTTTTTGCTGCCTCAGGCAGTCTGTTGTGTTGCTCCCTAACCAATCATTACTCAGTTTTGTCTCACTGAAGAGGCAGTTAAGGAGTCCTAATGAGTCCAGAAGACACCTGTAACACACACAGAAACATCATGAACTTTGGTTTTGATGCCCCATAGCACTTTGGGTCACAGTGCTGCTGCTCAGATCAGAGCAGGTATTTTCTCAGGCTGCACCTTGCACAGTCACAGCACATTAAAATCATGGTAACAATGAGGTGATATTCTACAACTCGTGCTATTACTGACCGCAAAGACTGGATATGGCTAGAGTCCAGCCACATAATTTCCGTAAAAAAGTTCATAGTAATCTACTTTTGATCGTACAGGTTCATCTTTTTCTGTACATTCCACATAATAATTTGGAACTTTGTCACGGGCAAGAATAGAGAAGTAGAGGAACATGTAACATAATGCATACAAAACAGAAAATATCCAGTGGAGATATTTATTGACCAGAAACAGGCATTTGATGCTATAGATCAGTGGTTCTCAAATGGGGGTACGTGTACCCCTGGGGGTACGTGGAGGTACTGCAAGGGGTAGTTGAAGCTTTTCAAAATATCTTTAAAAAATCAGTAGGCTCCTCATAATAAGTCTTGGGAAAAATTATTTTGTAAAAAGTTCGATAAAATATAAATGTGTGTTCATACACTGAATTTTATATTCAGTATTTACAGGGTATTTACAGCACTGTACCTCTTTTTTATTCCAAAAATGTTTTGCCCGTGTCAGGGGGTACTTGACTAAAATTATATTTTTAAGGGGGTACATCACTGAAAAAAGTTTGAGAACCACTGCTATAGATTATAAAATGCTAATATATAAAATGGAAAGTGAGAGAGGTAACATATATCTGGTAAAAGTTATCTTGATAGTAGAAAACAATATGTACAAACACGTCAACCTAAATATTAATGTTTTATATTATTCTTGTGGTGTTCCAAGATGCAGTGCTGGTCCCAGTTTATTTATTTTGTATATTAACGATAGATGTAGCATGACAAATATATTGAAATTTGTTGTATTTGCAGATGATACAACTATTTTGTGTTCTGTAGAAGATATAAAACAGTTTTTGAAGGTTGTTATAAAGGAAATTGATAGACTTAAATTTTAGTTTGATAGTACTAAATTATCTTTAAATCTTGCCATCTTAGTAACCAATCTTATCTTTAAGAAGAAGTGCTGCAAACCACTCTCAAAAGTATGTGTGTATCAGTTTGCAAAATAATTTTGCAAGCTTAGATGATGAAATAAAGCAAAGTCTAAACATTGCACAATTCCTGATTCCTGAAATGTTATTTCTAAGCTATGTGTATATGTGTAGTAAACCCCTATCTACAGGTGATGGAGTATCTATCTATCTATCTATCTATCTATCTATCTATCTATCTATCTATCTATCTATCTATCTATCTATCTATCTATCTATCTATATATAGATATAGATCTATATATACAGTATATATATACGGTAAAAAAAAAAAAAAAATATATATTTGGACACACCTTCTAATTCAATGGGTTTTCTTTATTTTCATGACTATTTATAAGGCAAGAAATCCCACTTATTAACCTGACAGGGCACACCTATGAAGTGAAAACCATTTCAGGTGACTACCTGTTGAAGCTCATCAAGAAAATGCAGAGTGTGTGCAAAGCAGTAATCACAGCAAAAGGTTGCTACTTTGAAGAAACTAGAATATAAGGGGTATTTTCAGTTGTTTTACACTTTTTTGTTTAGTGCATATTTCCACATGTGTTATTCATAGTTTTGATGCCTTCAGTGTGAATCTACAATGTCAATAGTCATGAAAATAAAGGAAACTCATTGAATTAAAAGGTGTGTCCAAACTTTTGGTCTGTACTGTATATATATATATAATTTTAACCGCTCTTGTTAAGCCCAGTGGTTGGGGCTCCGAAGTGGTCCAATAATTTTTTTGTACTAAAAGATGTTAAGTTGCGAGGAAATGTAAAATATTGCTGGGTAATTATGTTACTGGAAGACATTGCCAACAATAGTTAAACACACAACCATGGCTTTAAAAATAACAAACAAAAAAATACTATTAAAATAAATATGCAATTTTTCTACTGCTGTTAAATCCAAAGTAAGTAATCGGCCAGTTGATCTTAAGACAGGATGTAATGTTGATCACATTCAGAGCCAAACCAAGGCACAAATGAACTTAGCAGATGCTTAAGGCCCACAGGCCCTTAGGGGCCCAATAACTGCTAACATTTTAACCAACTGCAGATATAGAATTTTAGCATTTGTTTTTAGAGAATGTCAGTGCTATAAAACATAATAGTTTCAGCATAGATAAATGAAAAGATTTAAAAATTGCTTAACATTTAAATTAAAGACTTTAAGGAGCTGGTGAATGCCCTGTGGTGGACTGGTAGCCTGTCCAGCGTGACCCCGCCTCTCACCTGTTGACCACTGGAGGTAAGAACCAGCAACCCTGCTGACCCCACTAGGGATAAGAGTTTAAGATAATAGATGGGTAGAAGGATGGATGGAGCTGGCATGTTTACTAGGTAAAAGTGCAAAGAACAATCTTCATAATTAGATTGCTTTGTAACCATAGCTAAAATCTGATACTATGAGTTGTTTTTAATCTATGTGTTTGAGCTTGTTTTGTTTACATATATATCTCAGCAAATTACAATGATAACTGATTGCTTTTAAACTCAGCCAATTAAATCAGAGCCCCTCTCCCAGATTTCACCAAGTCTATAGTGAAACACTATAGTGGTGCTAATGTTCTTAGCAGGAATAGGGCCCCTAAGTCAAATTCTGCTCAAGGTTCATACAAGCTTGTCTAGCGCAGCATGATGAGCTAGACCCGCTGCACTGTGCATCTCTCTGCTGGAAACAGAGGGACAAACGCGGAGATTTAATTTATGTCACGCTAATAGGGACCAAGCTGTTCCCTTTTGTATCTATTGAGTTTATAATCAGGGCCACAGAGACTGTTTTTTTGGATAGTCTAGGCATTAGGGAATGAATTTCTCTGGTGGCTGCGCGCAGCAACTCTGCCTGACTGGAGCCATAGTTGATGTGGTGCAGTTTGATGCATTGTGGCGCAGCAAAAAACAAAAACAGAAAACAGCGTGCTGACTGTGAGAACTACAGCTCCGCCATGGGCTGAATCCCTGTTCCACTAATGCACTGTTCCACCGAGGAACACACACATACATTTTATCAGCTCAGTGGCTGGGCCAGCATTTGTGAAATGTAAACACACACACCACACATAATTCTTTGTTCACAAAGATGTGAACAAAGTATGCACAATCTGCACCTCTGAAAGCACGACTTTTGCTTTTATATTTATAAGAGCAAGCAGTTTAGTGGCTTTTAAACTTGGCTCCTTTCTTACTGAAGCATTTTCCAGAGAAACATGTGGTTGATATAAATGCAGCTAAAGCTTCTCTAAAAGAACATATGCCAAATCATCTTGTTTGAGTGAAAGATGGAGCTTGCGCTCCATGACAAGGTGAACTGGAGAAATGCAGCGGCAGCGCGCTAGGCGGCCAACGCTCAGAGGCTTCAGGGATGTGATTGGTGCGCTCCCGGCTGTGTGCTCTGTTCAATTCATCAACTATAAACCCGTCTTTAAATAGTGATTCTGCTCTGTCGGAGAAATGCTCAGCGCAGGAGCGCAAACTGACGCATGCAGTTTGGGGTCACCGGTATATACAAAAAATATTTTAAACAATTTAATAAAAAAAATAAATAAAAACAAGCAAGGCTTAGTCCGGTGAGGGGGCAAGTCAAGCCTGGGGCCTGCCAGGCTTATAATACACTCGGAGAAACGCTGTAGTTGAGATCTACAATCTGTTTTCTGAGAGGGACCTGGTAAGATTGCAGATCTTACCAAATATCAACATTTACATGTACATTTCTGGAAAAAATTAAGAGACCACTTAAAATGATCATTTTCTCTGATTTTACTTTTTATAGATATATGTTTGAGTAAAATGAACATTGTTCTTTTTTTCTATGAACTATTGACAACATGTCTCCGAAGTACGAAGCAAAAATTTTGTATTTAATTTGCATTAAATGAGAAATGGTTAAAATAATGAAAAAGAAGCAGCGCATTCAGACCTCAAAGAAAACAAGTTCATATTAATTTCAACAAAACTAATGTTTTTCACTTAGGAATAATTCAGGAATCAATATTTGGTGGAATAACCATGAGGACATATATATACAGTATATGTATATATATATATATATATATATACAGTATATACTGCATGTGTGTGTGTGTTGGGGTGTGTGTGTGTGGGCGTGTGCGTGTGCAGAGGCATATTATTTAATTCCCATGATTCAATATGATCCACGGTGTATGTAGAATACTAATTGACAGTATACACACACCTGTTTTGTGATTTGAGGTGAATTCAAGACATAAACCTAAATGGAGTTAATGCATTTAGTTACAAGTTATTTAGTCATTAATATTCTGTGTTCTTTATTGATTGATGTCAGACTAATTTCATGTACTTGTCTATAAAAATCCCTTATAAATGAAACACTCATCTGCTGACACTGCTGGTTTTTAAAAATGACGCTTGGGCTGAGTTCATTCCTCACATAAATCTCACCTCATTTACTGCTCTTCCCGCCTTAAGATGCCCCCCAGGGACCTGCTTCCCCCCCTGCAACATGTTTTAAAGAACATTTTATTAATATAGCCAGTGTGACATACTTGGAGTAGATTGAGTTGCAGTCCTTATCCACTTTTCAATCCCTCCTCTAGACTCTCTGCTTCTTTCTCTCCCTGCTGCATGATGAATTCTTATTATGCCTGTGGTTCATATTATCACTGCAGTAACAGCTCAGTGATCAGTAATTTATTTTTCAGACCTCTGCATAGCAATTACCAAATGAAGGTTATTATCAGAACTCTGTGTTTGCCCTGTGTGAGTTCCTTGCAGAATACCAAGCTGAGATGAGGTGTTCTGACACTGGAAAGGAACCCGTTTCCCCCGTACCTCTCAAAACCCTCTCCTTTAAGGGTAGTTTAGTGTGGGTGTTTGGGCAGCAGATTGTAGCTGCATAGCTGCATTGCTTTGTTGCTCCTTACTGGCTGACAGTGTTTTAGAGAGAAGTTGAGGGAACATCTAATCTCGCTAAAACTAGCAAGACTTGGTCTGGCTTTGTGGCTTGATTTCTTTCTCAGTGTGTCTCAGATCTTGGTCAGTCCATATACCACTGACTCTCCTGATTCCTTTCTGAAATGGAAATCGATCTTAATGTAACATTTCTCTGTGCATCTTTTTTTGCTTACATTTTTTAATGCAGCCCGTCTGTTGGCTGCCATGTATGCAATGTATCTGCCATGTATGGAAGTGTGTTTGATGGTGACATGGTACTGTATTTATGCCATGTGGGTTAATATTTAATATGAAACCCACTCGTTAGGAGACAGGAAACTTTTCCAAGCTGTTAGCGACAGCAAGCCAAATTAATCCGCTTTGTAACAAAGCAAATTCCCCCATTGCTGACCCCTACAGACACACACACACTCGCACATGCACTCCCATCCCCACCCGCACACACACACCATACATACACACACATTGGTTACTAAGATGGCAACAGTCTTACAGTCTTAGACTAATCACAGTCTGTATTCAAAGGGATTAGAGGCAGATAGCCCTAGCTGGACAGTGCAGATTTTAGCCCTTAGACACACATACACAACAAGAGGATTAAGGTTTTAAAAAACATGCATTTGCTGAATAGAGCCCTTACAACCATAAAAAAACACAAAACAAAACAAAAAAAAAAACATATGGAGCTGAGAAAAAATAATGGGTTGAAAGCTTACATTTGGGCGGAGTAGCTGCACTGTACTCTAATGTTTCTGCTAACTGCGTTCTTCTTTTCTTCCTGACAAAAGGTAATTTTCACCAAGAATTCAGGGAGTAAAAAGCCTCACATATAATTACTTGACATGAAAGAGCCAAAATCAGGTTTCCAGTTCTCCCTATACCCAGCTTTTCACACAGCACAAAAGACTTGAAGAATGGGTGAGAAGGCCCAGTGGCCGGGCAGGTTGGTAATCCAACACTGCTTGGTTTCTCGTTGAATTTAAAGGTTGAAGAGAGGGAGGTTTTCTTCAATAATGCCTGGAGCATCAGCTAACCTGAGGATAACCTGAGGTGATAGTTGAGTTCTCCTCGCTATACAAAGTCCCAGCAAAACCTAGATAATACCAGAAGTGATAGCGCTATAATCTGCAATCTGCAATCATGTCCGCTCTTATAGTTGCCTCACTTTGTTTTTAAAGAATCCAATCTTGGTTAGAATTACGTTACAATCGTTTGAGCTACTTTAAATGACCAGGGACCTCATGTGTCTACTAATGGTGCCTTTAAACAATTTATTAATATTATTTTTATCATAATTATCTTCTTCTTATTATTATTAGTAGCAAAGTTGGAAACAAAATTCAAGCAGGGGCCATTGGCTTGGTTATCTGGACATAAGATGATTTAAGTAACTAAAGCAAAATTTAGCTCCAAGATATAAAGCAAACTTCGTTTGGATAAACATGAAGGTGATGTAACTTCAATCTGTGCAGCACCACAAGATAGGATAGATGAATGGATCGGTAGGTTGTTTCATTAGAGCATTAGTTTGGGAAACAGCAATATGAAAATTCAGTCCTCAGGTAAATCTAAATTCTGACAGCCAGTTTATCTGAAATTAGGCCCATAGGCTCCTGTTAATTCCAAACTCAATGTCAGGTAATGTAAAGCTTTTTTTTCGTTGCTGACAATCCTTTTGGATTAAAAAAAACCCTGTTCTGTATCTCACTAACATATTGCTTTAATTTAATGTTTATAAAAGTTAAGGTTTTAAAGTTTTTTTTCTTCCAACACAAAGAATTTGCACTGCTGTGCTGAACTAAATGGATGCTCTTTATGTGGCTGTTATGCATAAAACTACTGCATTGGTCTGTTAAATGAAATGTCTAGAAAGACTCAAATGACAATCTAAAAAGATGAACATAGAATTTTATATGTGGGATATTTTAGCACAATCAATGGCTTGTTCTCCGTGTCTGCATATCAGCTGAGTTTTTTTAAATCATTGTGTGGGACGTTTTGACCGTAACTTTTCTGAGATACAAACCTCTGACATGAGGAATCAAGCACAGCAAAAGAGATCAATTATGGTTACACATAGTATGCCTGTGTTTCATCTCTCTATTATATCCTAGTCTTAACTTTACACTCTTTTGTCCTCCTTTCCGTGCTTCAATCTGCAGGTGCTGATCTGTTTTCTAACTGCACAGAAGAGTGTAAGGCCCTGGGGCACTCTGATCGCTGCTGGATGCCCAGCTTTGTGCCCTCTGATGGGCGCCAGGGTCTAGACTACCGCAGCAACCTCCATGTTCCCGGCATGGACTCAGTCCCAGATACAGAGGTATTTGAAAGCCAGGAGCAAATGACAGATAGGTCATTCTCCACATTTGGTAAAGCGACGCCTGTCCATCACCAACACTTTCTCCATCCCCTAAATCACCACCACTTTCTCCAAAACCATCAACTCAGCCCCCACCAAGGCTCACTAGAGCGGGAAATGTTGGAAGTATTTCTGCCTAGCTCCAGAGCTCCTTATTACGCAGCTTATTTAAGTAAGTATTCTGTTTTAAAAAAGAGCCATTCTCTGATCTTACAATCAAAGGAAAAAGCTCAAATTGAGTTTTAGACTGATGACAGAAATTCATTTCAGATCTGCACCCTGTCCTCTGAGTGTTCAGCTAACTCTTGCTTTTTTCTCAAGCATTTGCTCTACGTTTGACTGTGATGACCAACTATTTATGTTCTTTGTAATACAATCATGCAAATGATTGCTGTTGAGTGTGTAGATGCATGCTCACTGTTGAAAATGTCTGTTTTTTTGCGATATAAAAATAATTTCCAACATTTCCCCTCTTTAATGTGACTGGTCTCACTTGCAGTTCAAATAATAAACAATTAAATCTTTTAGAAGAGAAAATTAAGAAAAGGATCTGCAGCAATTTGCTTGAAAAATTGTGCAGTTTCATAATCCAATGCAGTATTTCAACACTATTTGATACCACTTTAGCATTCAGTCTTCTTGGGTTCATATGAGCCAGAAATTATAGAAAATCTCACAGAACAGCAGTAAAGGTCAGCTATACAGGTAGGATTTTCTTGACAGTTAATAATTTGCATTCTTTGCCAAATACTTGGTTTGCAAAGAGGTCAGAAAGGATCACAGAAAATCCCCAGAATTACATTTAGTTCAACCTGTAATTATTCATACCCTCAGTAAATGTATTTAACCACAAAGTTTATTTCTGCTTGAAAATGAGGCGATTCATGAGAGATATCATTTTAGAAAATTTATTATTTCCTTTACATTAAAACATGTACAATATTATTTATAGCCCTTCTTAACAATGAATGGAAAAATATTTTTCGGCATTAGTTCAGTTCAACTGCATACATACAGTATAATTTGTATGCAGTTTTTGTGTTTTCTCTCAGGACCCCCTGTTGTTAGGTTGTTTTCTAGTTTTGATACCAGTTTAATTATTATTTTGGTTAAATCTGCCTTATTCCTCTCTCTTTTATTTCAGTTCCTTCTTAGTGATTCTAGTTAGGTTTTTTCATGTGTCAAGTCCTTTTTCAGTTATTCTAGTTTGAATACTCTGTGTTCCTCAGTCTTTATTAGATCAGTCTGGATTCTGTCTGTTTCTGTTCAGTTCTTTTTACTATTTATTTTTATGTCTATTTCCTTTTCTCTAGTATATCATGTTTCTTTAGTCTAGTTATTCTTTAGTTCTTTAGTTAATACATTTTTTCTTTAAAATTAATTTTTAATTTTTGTGAGGTGACCTCATGTACCCTGAAAGCACCTTTTAAATAAAATATATGTTATATGTTATAAATACTTATTCTGATAAAAGCAAAGAACCTTTCCATGGTTATTGCTTCACGTGGCGACAGCCTTTCGGGTATTTATATTAATTTACATCTGTAGTATGGGTGGCGACAGGGCGGACCAGCAGCTGCGCTCTACTTCCCGCAAATTGGGATTTATAAAGGAAAGGTGCGAAGGTATGTGCGTGCGCACGGCTTTATACATCAGAAGTTTTTTGTACACGGCACTTTTCTAAATTTGTCCATACGCCAAGTGTTAGTGTGAAAACTGCGCACTCCTTTATACATGAGGCCCAGGCCCTTTGTTCAGCTCACAGCCTCCCTTGTATTTAAGCTTCTCTTTCTCACTCAGTATTTGCCAGATCCTTTTGTTTACTCCAATCACTTCCTCATGCTGCCCCGTTTTCTCCTCGTGTCCCCCTTCCTGGTTTTCCTTCCATAGATTTTTGGTTTTTGTGTTTTTTCGTGGCTCCCTTTGATTTTTTGTAAGTTTGTTTTTCCTTATTCCTTATTAAATCTTCACTAGCCGCCTCCGTCACTTGTATTTGGGTCCTAAAACAGCCATCTACACATCGGGACATTTTCCCTACTATTTTGCTAGTGTGAAAAACACTATCAGTGTTCTAGTGTGAAAAACAACACAGCACATCACCAAAAGAATCCCATTCTAACAGGGAAACAGTTGGTGACAGCAGCATCTTAATCTGGGCTTAATTTTCTTCAGATTGAAAAAGCTTCTTATAGATAACATTAGGCGAACAGAACTATCAAAGTTCTAAGAGCCGCAAACCTTCAGGTGAAGATGAAGATTGGTTTTATTTTTCAGGATCTCAATGAGTTGAAACATACATTTAAATTAACAAAAAAATAAATGTGAAAAGAAAATAAAAATATAAATGAGACTTTGTTCAGAAAGAATAGCTAAGATGTAGGATGCAGATCAATTCCTATTGAAGAAGACTGAATGCTGAAATGGAATCAAAAGGTGGTTAGAAAAGCATGAGTTTAAGGGTAATCAAACTTATGGAACTTGTTATTGTATTTGTATTTTTACAATGTGTCTATCTAAACCTACTCAAGTGTTTTCCAGTCAGAAGTCTCCCTAGTAATAGCCTCCTGCAGTCTGGCAAATGTCCAGGTCTGGATGGCCTCCCCTCATAATTTTTCACATAATTCTCAAACTTACTCTGTGTTCAGCTTGGTTCCACCCTTGCAGATTGCTCTAAACAGAGATTCCCCTCTCAGTCATTTTACAAAGCCTGTATCACTCTTATTGCAAAAAGGGGAAAGATCCAATGGAATGCACCTCATACAGATTTCTTTCTTTCCTGAACACAGGAATATCAAAATTTTAGCCAAAATTCTTAGTGTTTTGGTATTTTTGCCATCACTCATGTTAAGTCCTGACTGGGTGACTATTGAATTACACAGTGACAACAATATATCCTTTCCGGCTGTGCTCTGCTCCCTACTTTCATTCTCTTCATCTAACTCCATTTTAAATCCTGTAGTGAAACATTCACTGAACATATGGGGCCAGTTTAGCGAATACTTTAAATTCCATGATTTTTCCTTAGTTAAGTCCGATTGCACTTAACTGTGTCTTTAAACCATCTGTTCAAGATGGGATGTTCCTCAGTTTGGACAGGAGAGGCTTACTCATTTGAAGGACTTTTTCAAAGAGAAAAAATTATCATCATTTAAACAACTTAGCAATAAATTCGGTTTACTACTTTTTAAATTTATTATTATTATTTTTTAGATATTTGCAAACCAAAACCTTTATTCAATCCCATCTTTCAGACTCATTTTCTTTCCCAGAGTATACACTGTTGGAAAACATCTGAACCATCATATTATAAAGGACTGATTTAGTGGCTTTACAATAAAGTGTTAAATATGACAGAGATCTCCTCACCTAAAGGGAAAACTTCATGGGAAGACTACAACATGACTATACTAGATGAGACATGGACCTCTACACTTAATCTTATTAATACAACATCTCTGTGTGTGCAGCATTGTCTCATTCAGTTCAAAGTGCTACATAGAGCCCATTTCTCCAAAGCAAGCTGTCTCCTATCTATCTAGAAATCACCTCATACTGTGAAAATGCAAAACTGCTGAAGCCACATGGGTTCATATATACTGGTCCTGTCCCAGTCTTGACCGGTTCTGGACAGATTTTTTTCATACTCTGTCCAGGTTCGTCAGAGTGGCAGTAACACCTGGAACTCTCTTGGCCCTCTTTGGCTTCAGTGGTGAGGATTTGCCTTTACCAGCCTCTAAGACACAGGCGTTGTTTTGCTCTTCGTTAGCAAGGCCCGCAATTCTGACCAGATGGAAGGGTGCTGCTCCTCCTGGCTATATGACCTTATGTCATGTTTGAAATGAGATGTTCTCTTCAGCATAACTGGAAAATTGGTCTTTCTTGACACATTTGAAAATATTCAGTAATATTTCATATGAATTAATTTTTACTAAAACATGCTCTGTTC
Organism: Xiphophorus couchianus; assembly: GCF_001444195.1. Taxonomy (NCBI): domain Eukaryota; kingdom Metazoa; phylum Chordata; class Actinopteri; order Cyprinodontiformes; family Poeciliidae; genus Xiphophorus; species Xiphophorus couchianus. Next base: position 547,756 of record NC_040238.1, read on the forward strand.
TTGTCAGGGGTAGGGATGCAGTGTGTAAAGGGCAGTGACCTGGGTAGAAGTGAATGGGATTATTTTGTAGGGAATTTTTTTCTGTATTATTTTACTATTTTTGCTCGGGTTGTTTAAATAGACCATATGTCTGATTCCTTTGTAACCATAGGCTCTCACCTTTATGTATAAAAGAAAAAACTTCAATAAAAAGACAGTGATTAATAAAAAATGTCTATCTGACATATGTGTTTACTTTTCAGTGGGATTGTAAAGTTGAACATAAATTAAAGATTAAAATGCTATATCAAGATACATTTTTAAGTAATATATATTTTATGAAATATCTGCAGCATACACAAACTGTGCTCATAAGCAAACTTGATACTGAGGAGGATGTTAACAATTAAAAAGCTTTGTCTGATTATGAAAAATAGCTTCTGCAGTTTAAAAGCTCTTGTAATTTCAAGAAAATATAAATTTTTAATCAGGGAAGAAAAAAGCAGCAGGCAGTGAGCTGAACATCTTATTCAGAGGATGTAATTGTATCGGAGCTGAGGATTAAAAAAACAACTTTATATAATTAAATAATCGAGAACAAAATGTGGAGAGAGAGAAAGAGCGAGTAAGAGAAGGCTAAGAAGTGAGATTGTCTAAACGCAATTCAATGGCCGTGAAGAGATACATTCTCAATCACTGCAATTTGGTGATAATACTTAATAATAATTTTGTCAAGCAGCGTCTGAAGAGGGCTTCTTCTCTCATCAGCCAAACAACTTGATGGAATTATCATCCAGTCAGAACCCTGCTGCTTCCTGAGCACCATCATCTAACAGCAAAGCATGCTGCTAGGAACAGCGGGCAAACATTTCTCTTTATCTTATTCTTCTATTCTCCCTTTGTGCTGGATTAAAACATTGCGTTAATTAAAAACAGACTGCTCTTTTTTGCTGTTTCAGTTTTTATTACAGATTACAGCTGAAGGGCTTGAAGGGTTTTTTGGACTCTAAAATGCTTTCATAACATTCATTTTGTAGCTTACTCAACACTTTATATTAGTGTTATAATTTACCAGTGAAAACATCTAAATAAAACAACATTCAACAGATGAAAAACTAGCCTCTTTGGCTAACTCTGGCATATTATGTGATGCACATTGTGTCTTTTGAACTAAACAACAACCATTTCTAAAGACTGTAGAGACGTTAACTGGCAGCTTGAGCTTTCCTGAGAGTTCCTGGTTTTATTTAACAGATGCAGGACATTGATTGACCACTTTTACACTAACAAAACTTCACAGCCACACAAAATGTTACAGAAATGATAAAAGAAAGTACACCCTATGACTCATTAGTGTGTAGAACTGCTTTCAGCAGTTTTGGTTAGCCGTTTCATTGTTAGGGAGAAATTCTGGCCCACTCTTGTTTCTACAACAAGCCTTATAGGTTGGATGACTTGGCTAAGCTTTAGTTGCCGTACTCCACGTGTACCTTGTTATTTGGAGAAGTTCCTCCCACACTGTGATTGGTTTGGCATGGGATGCTTGTGCTAACATGCTGCACTTAGTGCTTGCCAACTTTGTGAGCCATCCGTCCCCTGTTGTTGTCGAAAGAAGGGATGGCTCTGAACAAGTTTCTTTTTGACAGTCCCCAACATTTACCCTGGTGACTGTGGACTGTACAGTTTGAAACATGTCAGTTATCAGGTAACAGACCTGGGTCTGTTAGGACTTGGGCTGTAACGATTCCTTGAATGATTCAAGTACCTGAGTGTTAAAATTCCTTGAGACAAATTATCTGCCTGGAAACTTTGTTAAATTATGTTTTATTATTTAGCGCACTGTGTTCTGGCTGGGTAATTGATTATGTTGTGCGACGCTCTCATTTCTGCCTCTGAGTTATTTCTAAGTGCTAGCAGCAAGAGTTCCAAGTTTTAAGTTAATTGAATAATTATAATGTCCCAGTTTTTACCATTTTTCGGGAGATCAATATGCATCCTTGGAGTACGACATGTTGATATCCAATACTGCTATTATTTACCAATATTCTACTTTATCAATTTTTTTATTCAATTACTCGATTAATTATAAGAATAATTGATAAAATACTCGATTTCTAAAATAATCGTTCACAACAGCCGTAGTTAAGACAGATAGGTTCTTGTCTCTCTAAAGGAGCTTTTCCTCTATCCTGCCTCTAACCAGTGCGGTCTCTCTCCGCCTCAGCCAGATTTGCTTTTCGTTAGCAAAGCTGAAGTCGCTCAGCCCGGCTGTACTCAGACTTTAGTACCTACTTCAGGGGAAGTACTAGCAGGACCGATCGGGATACATCACTGAAACCAATTTATTGACAGCTGACCGCATTCATTGATTGGCTTGTGATTTACATCACAACTCCAAAACAAACGTTCAGAATTTAACTTTAAATGTGGACCGCGGACATGCCCTCTGCTATCAGAGAGCTGTATGGAGGAGTTTAATTATGAGACTAATGGGGAGCAGCGGCAGGAACAGATGCGGTAACTTTTGCAGCAGAATGACCGTGAATTAGCATCGCTGCTAGCAGCTCGCTTCTCTGAAATACGGACAATACTGAAGAAGAGAGAAACAGTGCAGCTGGAGTCAGCTTTCTGACAGAGCTGCTCTTTTGAATCCACAATGTGAAACACCGGAACTACATAATATTAACTTGTGATGTGTATTTTAGTTTTCATTTGGTTTAAAAATAATAATAATAAAGTTTATGCATGGCTATTGGTTTACATCTTTTGACTGCATTGCCTAAATCCAAAAGGTTGTAATTATGTTCATATGCATAGCAAAATAATCAACCGATCTGAGTCTTTATCATTATGTTTGAGCCAGCAATGAATTTCTATAAGACAAAATTAAATATCTGGGCTTACTTTAGTCCATTAGAACCAGAACCTCAAGGTTCTCCAATAGTGGAGAGTCAGCAGGCTCAAATTGTGGTAGTGGCAGTCACCGGCACTTCCGGTGACTGCTGCCATAAGATGCCACAACCTACCAGTGAACTGCCACAACCTAGCACATGCTGCAGGTCGTGGCAACCATGACCTGCCACAGCTTGATAACGGCAGCTTCTAGCTTCTGTGACGTATGCCACGGCTCTTGTGTCAAACGGAATATGAATTATTTTATTTTGAACAAAAAAAATGAGAAAGAAATACATATATCCGTCACTGATTCTGTGACATATACTGCAGCTTCTGTGTCAGGTTGAATATGAATGATAAAAAAAACAACAAACAACAACAAAAAAAGTGGATGTGACACAGCCTATTACGGAGCCCCCAAGAGAAGATGGAGAACATTTTTCTTTTGTGTTTCCTTGCAAAAGCATTGCATTTCTTCTTAATAAGTGTTGCGTTCCCTTGTGAATGTGCGCCAAACTTACGGTGGTAGAGAGTCACCTGGGTTAAACTCGGGGAATCTCATCTGTCTGACACGTGTTTCAATAAACTCAAGGCCACTTCTTTGTTTGGTCAATTATCAGTTTATTCTATTCTAGACTGTCATGCTTCAAACTTTGTAAGGACTGAGACACAGACTGGTCTGGCCAAACAATGCACAAGTGCCAACGATCAACGGCCCTATAACACAGTCAACAGAAATTACGACCTGCACCCAGTGCCAGGTTGTGGCAGGTCACTGGCAGGTTGTGGCAGCCATGGCAGCTGTCACCAGAAGTGATGCTATAGCTGCCACTGCCACAATTTGAGCTCGGCCCTGCTGCAATACTGAGTGTTGCTGCAAACATCAGCAGAGAGTTGACCACAGCTGCTGCTCTCACGTCCCGCCCACAATAGCGAGGAACAGAGTGTGTAATGGAGAAGCTGACTACCTGGGGTAGAACCGAACCGCACATTAACCGGTTAGTGCGTAAATTATCAGTGGAAAAGCACCGTAAAGCACTGTTTCTCAGACATTTTCCGTATTTGTTAACCTATTTAACAAACACAGAGCACCTAACTTAAAACTGCCCTGCAACAGCACATCTCACAACCTGAAATTAAAATATCAATCTCTTAATATACTAACTATTGTTTTCTTCGTTCATCCTAGTGATATCAAACACATGGAAATAAAAAACCCTGTTTTTTACTACCAAGTGTAGTGTGCATTAATAACATTTGGGGCTATTTGTAATAACTGATGTCCTAAGGAACGCTGCAGCAAGTCTTTTCTGCCTGAGGCTATCAGACTTTATAATACATACATAGTATCTAGAACTGTGCGTTTTAAATTTTCAATATATATCTAGCAATATATTGAGCAATCTGTGTGTGTCCTTAAGACTATCGCTGCTCATTGTTATTTTTTGTTGTATGCTTATTATTATTACTTTATTTATTTCTTATTTATTTACTTATTTGAATTTATATTGTGTGCTTTGTCTGGACAAACAAAATTCAGAATAAAATTCAGAATAAAATAATTATAGACTTGAGTTGCTTTGGCAGATACAAAAATCATCTTCTGTACAGTTAAATATAAAAATTATAAATTTTTTTTGAAGATGCATTCAAAAGAATCACATTGCTCGTGAACGTCACATCAACACTCTCAGCAACAGATATGGCTTGGCTTCCTCTGATCATATAATTAATCCTGTCGTTTTCTTTCCACCGATATCTTCAGTTTTTCTTTTTAGTGACCTGGTTTTAAGTCATTTATCCATTATTATTTCTAAACATAATCCTCTGGGAAGCTAGCTATTTGCATCACAGATGAGCTGACATCACTGTAAAAAAGAACCAGTTATTTTCATGCAGTACCGTATTGACTATTAGAAGGCGCCTTCGGACCAACCAGTGCTCTGGGTGCCACTGTGTGAGAAAGACTGCTCTAAGGTTATTGTTGACCTGATTGTCGATTTTCTCATCCTGGCATTTGTAAGCACTCTCTTGTATTTTCCAGAGCAGCAAACTGCTTAAATTCCTTCTGTTAAACAGATTTGTTTTTACTGGTAGTGAGTCATCAGGTGCATTTGACTAGCAGTGCCTGGTTTCTTTGCCTGGCCATTGCCTTCCTATGCAACTTGGCTTGATTCTAATCTGATCTTCACAGCTCAGTTTGGGTGTTCTCTCATTGCCTTTGATCCCTCTGGTAGATTTTCTATCAGGTCAATCAGCGAACAGAAGGAGAGGTTGTGAACTATGACGTTTATTTTCTTTGCTGTTTTAGAATTGTAGTCTGTAGTTCAGAAAAAGTGAACGAAGCCGTTCAGTCCGCTTCCAAATATTGAATTAACATTAACAGCCACCTCGTTCAATTCAGCACTTCTCTCTTCACAGTTGAAGGTTGATTGTTTACAGTGCAGTAAGCTTTTTAGTGTTGTACTGGCGCATTTCATATGCCATGAGAAAACATTTAGCTATTGGGTAAAATGTAAAACCTCAACACAGTCCACGCCTCCAAGAAGCTGTAATTTCTGAATAACCAAGGGTCAATGCTTAGCACAAGGGGCTGGTTTTTACTAGGCTGCAGATTTCTACTTCTCTTATTGAATTTTGTGGAGGCTACAAGAGTGTAATTCAATTTTTCATCACTAATTACGAAGATGTAACTAGGTTTCCTATCACTGCAGATGCTTAGTGCAGCATCTGCAGTGATGAAGGCCTGCAGATGCCCCCATCAATGCAGGCCCCTCTGCAGCTCTGGTGAAGACAACCAAACTGTTGTCTTCACCAGACAACAGCTCTGGACAACACCTTTGTGGTAGTGAAGACAAAGCTGAGCCAAAAGGTGAAGCTCTGAATTTATCAGTCGTTATCTATGTTCCTACCCTCGTCTATGGCCAGGCTAGGAGCTTTGGGTAGTGACGGAAAGAAAAAGATGAGGAAATGAGTTTCCTCTTCAGGGTGTCTGGGCTCTTTCTTCAAAACTTGGTCATCTGGGAGGGACTCAGAGTAGGCCTTCTGCTTCTCCACATCAAGAGGAACTGGTTGAGGTGAGTTGGGCATCTGGTTAGGACGCCTCCCTGGTGAGGTGTTCTGGGCATGTCCAACTGGGAGGAGACCCAGAGGAAGACCAAGGATATGCTTCTTGGCTTGCCTGGGAACGCCTTGGGAGTCCCCTGGAGAAGTTGGTCCAAGTGCTTGGGGAGAGAGAAGTCACGGATCTGGGTCTTCCTGCTTAGGCTGCTGTCTGTGCGAAATGACCCTGGATAAGCAGAAGATAATTATATCACAATCTCTCCATCTTGACTTAGTTTTAGTAGAATCTGTCATGTGTTTTTGAGAGAGGGATCTGCTTTCTTTTAGCATGACTATGTATAATAAATGGGTTAGATATACTGTAGATCAGAGACAATTTTGCTAAAGCATATCCCTGGACAGCTAGCCTGGCAGAGACAATCAGACATACAAGATAAACATTCTAAAGTATTCCAGCCCCTCCTGTGCTAGTTCCTGCTAGAGTCTACAGCTCCATTCTGGTAACAAATTTCACATTATTGTCATTTCCTTTCTCCTCCCTTGTGGTAGTCTGCTTTTATATGATGCCTGCTACACTTGCTACCTGTCGCTGTGGCTCTAGTTACCATAGATCTGCTTATTATGTACTTGTGATGTACCTCTCCAAGTTAAGAGGTTCCACCATTGGTACGTACCCACGGGCATCACCGCTCACTTCTCTCTCAAACTGCATTAGCATTGCTCACATGATAATGAGTGAAGGGTTGGCTGTGCAGAGTGGGAGCGAGCGGCTGGCAGGAAAAAAAAAAGTTAGGGAGATAATAGATTTGGAAGGGATGGGGTTTGGGGGCTGATTTGGTATGGAGCAGGATAAAGAGAAGCTACTAAGAGTCTGAAACCCTAATCTGTTTAAGTCAGCCAATGACACAGATGTAGCCTTTTGTCTTTTTAGGCCTGAGTTTGGAAAGAAGTTGGGGTGGGGTAATGAGGAAATCAGATGGGGTGATAGATCACAGGTGGGAAACAGATAAGTGACAGCAATAAGTGTTTAGGTTCTTTGCTGTTGGGCTCAGTGTCCTGTAACTATTGTTCTCTCTTAAACAAAGCACAATTTTCAATAGTTCATTCTTCCAATGCCACTATTGTCTACTGTGGCTCTCCCATATAATCTGTGCTGTTCCACAGGAGTAATGTCAGGATTGTGACACTTCCCACCCCTGTTTGTGTGTGTGATAAACCTCTAATTCTGTGAGAATGAGGCCATTTCAATGCTGTTTTATTTTCTTTGCCCCATCATCTCACCCCTTTGCATACTCCCTCTGAATGTGTGCGCACCCCCCCCCACGCACACACACACTTTCTTGAATATTCATGTCTCACCAGGCCTTTTGTTTTTCTGTCTATACAGCGAGGAAGAGGGTTTGCTAGCTCCTTCCGTGTGGACATACCAGAGACTGCATGACTTTGCACAATCTCTCCCTGACAACTGGCTATAAAAATGCATCAAGACTGAACGCATTTTGTCCTCCCCTGCTCTTCTCCTTTGTTACCCAGTGAAAAGGAAGCTTACATTTGCCTACGACTGCACACAGGGTGAGGAACAAAAAGTTTAATATTTGCTCTCTTCTGGAGCTGCTTTCCCAGGTTTTGGAAGCTTCCAGAATCTTGGTATTTAGTGCCAGTCGGACATGGAGGAGGAGGAAGAAGAGAAGGAGGTGAAATGGGTGCAGGGACACTAATAAATGTATAACCTTACTGGGTGGACTTATTTTCTCAGCCGGACTGAGAAATCTCCTAAAAAACTAAACACAACAAAAAAACCATGAAAACCACAGAAGACTTGCAGTGATGTAGAGGAAAACTGGATTTTTATTCTTCAAGCTGTGTGCCTGTTTACAGCACTGATGTATACGTTGATGTGGAAAATCACACCAGATGCGGACTTCATATAAACAACGTAAATGACAGCCAATGAGAGAAACAGCCCTTTAGGCGTGCTCACACAGTGAAGCACCAAACTGTACAGGAAAATCGTTGTGCATTTCTAAATGCAATACCACTGTTTGAGATTTTCTATTCTGTTGTGTGGTCAGGTGTCTCTGGTACAATCTACTTTTAACTTGGTAAGAAAAGATGTGTGCAGGATATTGGATTTTCTGTTATTTTTATTTCACTTCTTTTACATTTATTTGATATTTGATTTTGATTTTCCTATGGCTTACATATTTCTGATTCTGAGCCATCGGTTACTTTCTATCATGTCTGAGAAGTGTTCATTGTACTCTTTTAAAAACTTTGAAGCTTAATATAAAACTATATAAATTGATCTATATCTACTTGTTCTGAAGGCGTGCTGTTTGTTGCTGAGTTTTTCTTTTCAGAGGTGTGACTCTAGTTTAAGTGCCCATGTAGAAAACTTATTTTCTTCCACTGGACACATAAGACACATTCCAGCCTTAGCAGATGGAAAATTTAGGTTCTCATTTTATATTTTTTCCCACTTTGAATAATGATAAAGATCATTTCTATAAATAAAAAGAGTTAATAATTTAGACTGAAAGTTGTGGTAATTTTGTGTCACAGTAACCAACACTTTAAGGATGAGTTCCTAAACGAATGAAATGATCAGATGCAACGTGTTGTACACAATGCTGTTGAAATCTGGCATACATATTTGTTTCTCACACATTACGAACACCAGTAAGCCAACAATAAATGGAACATAATGAAAAGTTATGTCTTGTCTTTATTTATAACAAAGTTTTAAAAACGGATGTTATTCTTTTTACACTTTGCTGCATAACAAATTCTTTTCTTCTGGTTTTTAAAATAGGTCATGCACTCTTGTGTTAGAGGGGATGCTGGCCTCTAGAGCTAGTAGTCAGTTGTATTTTGTTTATCATTATGAGTAATATATTTGATTTTGTTACATATTCTCATTGAATAATTGATTGATTGATTTGTATTGTTTATTTAGTATTCTACGGTATTCACAGCTATACAGCACATATCATTCATAGCTTGGTGAATGATGATGCCGAAATGTTTTCTCTGCATTTCTTTGGCTTCTGTTTAACGTGAGCATGAAAAAGCCAAAAAATAATAATAATAATAAAAAAAAAACAACTTAAAATGAAATACTTTTATAAACATGAGCAAAGATAAAGGTTTATTTCCATATGTAGAAACTTTCTTCTAGGTGTGTGCATTTAAATAATTTATTATTGTAGGATTTTTTAAATCATAAATGAATCTGCCTGGTTTTGTGATAGAAAACCTTTTTAACTATTCTAAATGATAAACTGATCTGGATTAGATGTTTTTATTTATCTGGAAAGACGTGTTCCTGCGGTGAACAAACAAAAAAAATATTTAAGTTTAATATTAAAATATTTGTTCTCTTAAGTGTAGCTTGTATTTTACATACTCCATGTTACTCAGATGTCATCATGCATTCACTTCTTATTAAGATCAGTGCAGCCAAATGAACAGAGTGGCAGGTTTTCTAAATGACAGCTTCGTCCTGCAGCAGTTGTTCTTCAACACATGACCGATGCAGGAGCAGACTTATTTGGTTATTTGGGAGAGGCTCTGAATGTCATTAACCTTATAAACTTGACTGATCATAAAATGGATATAGCTTCGTTACTTCCCCAAACACCTGATAAGATAGTACCATAATGTTGAGGAAGTGAAATTAACCAGTCAAGAGAAAAGTGTTTATCTTCCTGTTTATCCTCTACTGTGGTGACCTGACACACATTCTGTAATCCGCTCTTTTCTTTTTATGTCGATGAGATTTTATCTGTCTGAAGTCGATGTTTCAGTTATAATCCTAAATAGATTATAGCTTTTACAAACTGTTTCACCAAAACTGACACAGAATTCAGAAATACACACACACATCCTTGTACTTCTGAGAACTTTTATTGACTTCCATTCATTTTAGTGACTGCCTAACCCAGACATTTTCCCTAAACTATCGCTATTATATTCCTAGCCTAACCTTAACCTAAACTCAATTCACACCACAGTCCTAAACTTAAACCCTAGCAGCTAAACACTTGCAAGCTTTGGGGCTCGCAATCGGTCCCTACAATGTAGCATGTGTTATGGAAATGGTTCTTACACTGTATTAAATACAAGGCACATATACACACAAATACACACAATAATCCTCTCTCCTGGTACATGGTTGAAAATCTTTAATCATTTTTAAGCTATTTTAGATACAAAACTGAAAGGTTACATTTAACAGGCAGGAATGCTAAATACCAACAAGATCATTTCTTAGTCTTCATAATTTCTTCAATGTGGATTTAGAATGAAACTCAGAATTTATATAGAGGTCTACAAATAACATGAGATGGTGGTGCAAAGAGGAGTGCTGGTTCTTTTGTTGCTGTGTAATGAGGGCAGAGCTATCAAAGCTGCACCATTTAGATTGAGGACAAATGTTACACCAAGAGCAAGTGTAGTTTAATCATATCTATTTTCCGTTAAATTGAAGTTATTGTGTTTGACCTCCATTCAATACTAATCTCACACAAACCAAAAACTTTCATTTCCATGTGCATTTATGCACCCAAGCTCCTAATGGGAAAAACCATTAGAGTATAATGAAAGATAAATTAAAAAGGAAAAAAAAGACACTTGTAATTCCCCCAGTGAGTATGTTGGGAAAGAGGCAGATGCTGAAATAAAGAATGTCTTTGCTCTTTCTATTTTCAGTGAGTTGCAGATTGAGAAATGAGGAAGTAATTGTGATAGCAACTTTCAAAGTCATTCACTTTCCAAAGACAGAGAGGATTATAACAGCAGGCTAAACTTTTTCATGCTAATCCACTCTTCTTCTTCTTTTCTTTTTTTTTTTTTTTTTACAGATGACTGGACACATAAGCCAGTGAAGGGGTCAGTAAATGATGTGCTTTGTAGTACTAGAAGTTTATGATGTTTTATATGAAGACTTACCTGTCAAGTTTTGGACTTGAGAATAGGGTAAATAGTTATCCGCCACTGCTGTCATCAGAGTGGGGAGGGAGGAGGCTGGGGTTGTAGGTCTGAAGAAAACTACAGTAAGAGACTTGACAGGTATGTAGAAGGTTGGACATGTTCTCATGTGAGGTGAGCAAAGGTAGATATCTGACAAATCACTGATACAACAAGCAGATTTATGCAGTAAAACAGTTCAAAAGTTGAGCTCCTCATATTTTTATAGCGAATAAACATAAACAAGGCTGGGGCTAAACTAAAGGCTAAGCTTGCCAATAACCAGAGGTGTTTTAAATCATCTCTTTCTGCCATGATCTTTGGGAACGTCAGTTCACTTCCCAATAAGACGGACGAGTTGTTCATGTTGGAGAATCAGCTGACTTATTGTGAGTGTTCATCCTGATGAAGACATGGCTAACTGACAGCATGCGGGACGCTATTGTTGCTCTGCGCGGATTTACAACAGTCCGAGCCGATAGGGATGCAAAGATGTGGAAAACGCTGAGGTGGTAGTTTGGTCATCTACCTTAAGAACTGTTGGTATAACCCTAGCCATGTCAAACAGTTTGTGTTCTGGGTGGATGGGATCAGTGGCAATACAACTGGCCTTCTTTTGCAGTCTGCCATTATATATTAGGTCCAGGTACGGTAACTGACTCCAAACGATCCACTGGACAGATGTCATCCCCTGGGGAAAGTCCTTTTTGTCCTGGACCATGCAGTTGCTGTACCACACAGTCATACTGAAGAGGATGCTCTCTGTCATGGCTTTATAGATCTTCTTGAGCAGCTGACCAGGGAGTCCAGCCCTTTTTAGTTTCCTGAGGAAGAAAATACTTTGTTGGGCCTTCCTTCATTAGTAAGGAGGTGGTCAGTGATTAGGTTAGGTCAGAGGTGAAGTGGATGCCCAGGCATTTGATGTTGTCCATGCACTCCACCACCTCCCCTTGAGTCGTAATAGGTGGGTGCACTGTCCTTCTGGACCTCCTGTAGTCCAATATGACCTGTTTGGTCATAGTGAACATCAGCAGTACAACCTTGGATCTCTGACCCCGAAGCATACCCAGCACAAAAAATATTTTCTTCCACAAATGCAACTTTTTAAAAATATATATATATTTGCAAGGTTATAGGAGAAGCAGTTCTGAACATGTAAAAAAATAATTAAATCAATGTCAGTAATGTCCAGGTGTCTCACATGTTTTCACATTTACTGCATCTTCTCAATGTAGACCATCGCTTCCAATTCATTACAATTCTGACAGTAAATGCAGATATTGTTGGTAATGTAATGAATAGAATAGAATTACTTTATTCATCCCAGCAGGGAAATTATTTTGTAATTAATTAATTAATTAATTAATGTGAGACAGCAGCGTTAGCTTGTGCTAAATGACGAATGATGTTCATGCCAATAATGCAGAACACACTATACATTGTTTTGTACATACATCGCCATCATCTGCAGAATTGTGATGAACAGCAGGAACAGAACCTTCCTTCAGTCCAAGTCTTCTGGTAAATCCTGCCATGTTGGTAGTTTTCAGAGGACTCTGTCATGAAGTGGTGGTGGAAGATGGTGAGGGAAACGCAGCAGACCCAGGATGAGACGAGTAAGATGGTTTTAATAATGAATATCCAGAAATACACAGTCCAATAATGTCCAGAATACCGGGCAGCACGGCCGTGCGGAAGCCAGGGCTCGACGCTGGTAGCAACCGGTTACATAAAGGATGAGACGGCGGACTGAGGAACATCAGACGACAGAGACTAGACGCCAAATGAGACGAGGACCAACAAAGACACAGGTGATCAGGGAACAAGACACACCTGGGAACTAATCAATGGGAGACAGGACAACACAGAGACACAGGAACTCAAAATAAACACACAGAGAAGCTCAAATCACGACAGTAGCCCCCCTCAAGGGCAGCTACCCGACGCCCAAAAATATGTCTGAAAAGAAAAACACAACAAGGGTGGGCGGAGGGGTGCTGGACGGGGGGCCAGAGTCCAAAATACAACAAAAAACAACCCAACAGGGTGAACAGAGACTCGGGAAGGAGTCCAGAGTCCAAAAACAACAGAAAACAACCCATCAGGGTGGGCGGAGGCACAGGATGGGGCCAAGAGTCCAAAAACAATGAAAAACACCAGCCCAACCAGGGTGGGTGGAGACACAGGAGGCGGAACCGGCGGGGAAGGTCTGGAGGATGTCCGCGGCGCTGAAGGCGGGAACCATGGAGGAGGTCCAGTGGCTGTCTGCGGCGCTGAAGGCGGGAACCACGGAGGAGGTCCGGCGGCTGTCCGGCGGCCATCCGGGGCGATGAAGGTGGGTCCGGCGGGCAATGTCGGCGCAGGAGCCACGCCCGTGGAGGCTGGTCTAGAGGTCGACGTCAGCACAGGGGCCGGGCTGCGGGAGGCGGGTCCGGCAGGCGATGTCGGCGCAGAGGCCGGGCCGCAGAAGGCGGCGACAAGGAGTCTCTGGGGGGCTTGGGAGGGACACTAGGAGGCTGGGACTCGGGAGGAACACTAGGGGGCGACGAGGAAACACTAGGAAGGGGCAATGAGGAGAGGGCACTAGGAGACTTGGAGGCACTGGGTTACTCAGGAAGAACACTGGGGAAAGGAAACTCGAGGGAGGCACTAAGGCACTAAAAACACAGGGGAAACGCTAGGGAATGACGAGGAAGAGACACTGGAACCACTAGGTTGAGACTTGGGAGGAACACTATGAGAGAACTCGGGAGGAACGCTAGAGGGAGACTCAGGGAGAACACTGGAATTACTAGGTCATGACGGGAACTCACCCAAAGCACCAGGGGAAGAAAACTCAGGAGAAACATGGAACTTCAATAATGTCCAGAATATCGGGCAGCATGGCCGAGTGGAAGCCAGGGCTTGACGCCGGTAGCAACCGGTTACACAAAGGATGAGACTAGACGCCAAATGAGAAGAGAATCTGACAAAGACACAGAGACACAGGTGACACTAAATACACAGGAGGTAATCAGGGAACGAGACATACCTGGGAACAAATCAAGGGGAGACAGGACAACACGGAGACTCAGAGACACAGGAACTCAAAACAAACACACAGAGAAACTCAAATCACGACAGACTCCTTCCTAAACTGATCTGTGCAAATTGCAACTTATATTCCATGGACATTGCAAGCAAAATAAAGTAACGCATCTCTGTTCTCCATTCGTAGGAGTAGATGCATGGACACATGCAGCTGATAACAAAACATTTTCTTTTTCCAGCAGCTATTATGCAGCACAGGGACGCCTGCAGGATACTATTGGAGGGGACGCACAATATTATTACTGCACCTGACCCACAAGAGCACAACCACATCTCTTAACACATCATCACGTATGTATTGCACAAAACAGAACAAACTTAAACCACATAAACACAGGCCATATGCACCTAATGTGCATGGTCAATTTTTACCAAATGTACAATTTCTTGTATAAGTAAAGGCCATTTACTATTTCGTCCTGCAGATCAGGGTAGAATGTCGTCTCCATCTAGGTCCAGCCCTCAGAGTCAGAAAACTCTTCTCCTCTAAACCAGATCTCAACTTCCTGATTTCTTCCTGCTTCCACAAAGATTCATTGTCACTGTTTCAATCCTCATCTTGACACCATCTTTTGACCGCCAGTGAAACATCTTGTTGTGGAATAATCAAAATTTCGTTGGTTCCCATTTGATGAAAACAGCTTCAGAAATCCTTGGCGACAGTTCAATTCAGTGACATTTCCTCTAAGAAGGAAAGAAAAAAATAGATCACCTAGCTTCAGAAAACTTTAGCTGTGATGCTCATAGGCTCAATAGACACAGTCTTTTATCAGCTCTAAGTTAATAATTTTTGCAGCAGAGAATGCTGTCTGGCATCTGTAGCCTTTGTGCTGCAGGCGCTGCAACCCTGCAGGCCGTCTGTGATGCATGAACGTCCCAGACTGCAGAGCCAGAGGTAAATTTAGAGAAAGGAGCCAAATTCTCTCCTCTCTGTAACTGAATTACAGTTACACTCAGTTTTTTCCTGAAGTAAGACTGAAGAACATCCAGTAGATGGATTTTAGTTGGGAAGAAACACTGAAGGACCCTCAATGCTGCTACTGTTAAATACATCAGCAGTGTCTGTCTGTGAAATGTGACTGGCCATGACAAAACCATCAACAAGTCGAGGGCGTTTTGAGTTTATAATTTGTGGAATGTAGATTGTAATGCATGGAATTTAAAAAATAAGTTGTTTTTCACTACAAGTGTTGTGTGACATGACACCATTTTAGGGTTATTTGTAATTTAGAAGCACAATAAAAGAAAAAAATAGGCGAGAATGGCTTTTGACAGAAACAAAAATACTCTTCTGCGTCATTAAATCTAAAACTTATATGTTTATTTATGTATTTCAAACATGATAACAGTATAAAATGACACATGAACAAGGAATGCAAAAAGACATACTTTTTTGTACCACAAGAATTTTAACATACTCAAAAAGGAGTAGGAAGAAGTAAGAAACTTATGAACTCATACAATACTTTCAGACGGACCCTCATTAAATCAAATTAAAAAATAAAATATAAACATAGGTTAATTAATTCATATTAATTACATGTGTCTAAATATACACATCCGTACATCCATACCCACACACATTCAAATGCGTTAGCCTCAATTTACATATACACATTAGTGCTAACTCTCACCCATATTTCTCAGGTAGCAGTTTATTTGATTCCTTTAACATAATTTGAGCAATTTTAAATTCCACCAGATCTTCAAATTTAATCTATCCAAAAACAAATATTTTTTAACTAAATAAAAATAATATCTGTTGATGTGTGAGCAGAGCATTATATAAAAAAAAACAACATTTCTCACAAACTGAGACTTGTTCAAGGCATTAAGCCTCCTCCTATCATATAAGTAATCTTAATGTTGTTTTCTTTTGAGCAACCTAGTTTTAAACCACTTATCCATTATTATTTTTCACCACAATCCTTTGGTAAGCTAACTGTCCAAAAAAAAAAAACTGTTGCTTACAGGCAGTACCTTATGGACCATTAGGGGGCGCCCGCGGACACCAGTTTGAGAAAGACAGCCATAATCAATGCATATAAATTTGTTGGTATTGCTTAATCTCTGCTCGCCACTATCTCTAAAACTGTGGGTATGTTTTAGACATCCACAGTTGTGTCTGGCAAGTTTTCTGTCAGGCTTAACAGAAATATGAAACCAGTTGTTAACTATTAAACATCTCTGCCAGTAGCATTTCACTAGAGATTCAACAGAGCAGATGGTTTGAATAAAGTAGTGCATCTTTGTAGCTGTTCTTTATTTAGTTTTCTTATTAAAAGTTAATGAAGCAGCCTACATTCTAAAGTCATGTCAGATGCCATATGAAAAAGGCATACAGTGTAGTTATGGTGCCTCCAAAAACATGAAATTCACTAACTGACTATCTTTGCGTTAATAAAAATTCAGCAATGTAAAATCAGAGTCAATAGTACAGTTGAAACCAGACGTTTACATACATCAACTATAAAGACAAATACATCTATTTGATCACTGTCTGAAATTAAATCTCATATAATTTACATGGAAATTGATCTCTTGTGTTAGGTGAATTAGAATAACAAGAATATTTTTATTTGTCATAATGATGAGAGAAAGAATATGTCAGAAATGTATTTATTAATGTGTTGAAAATCAGAAGTTCACGTACATTTTCTCGGTATTTGATTGAATTGCCTTTGAAATATTTGACTTGACTCAATGTTTTGGGTTTCCTTCCACAAGCTTCTCACAATAGTGTGCTGGATTTCTGGTCCATTCCTCATATCTACTCCCAAATTCGCAATAGGATTGAAGTCAGGACTTTGTGATGGTCACAACAAATGGTAAATGGTAAATGGCATTGTACTTGCATAGCGCCTTATCAAGTCCAGAGGACCTCACCCTACACTACACTCATTCACCCATTCACATGCTGATGCTGGTATCTTACTGGATAGTAGCCACAGCTGGGGCAGTTTGACAATAGCAAGGCTGTCATACACCAGCACCACCGGGCCCTCTGACCCCACAAGCAGGCAAGGTTGCAGCGACATAGCCAGGTGGAGCGGGGATCGAACCAGCAATTTGCCTTTTGCAAGGCAAACTCCTATCACCACCAACTCCGTCACCATCACCCAAACAAAACATTGACTTTGTTGTCCACAAGTCATTTTGTAACAACTTTAAATGTATGCTGAGGGTTATTGTCCATTTGGAAGATCCATTTGCAACTGAGGTTTTACTCACTGGCTGATGCCCTTAGTTGCTTCAATATTTCCACAAAATGTTCTTTCTTCATGATGCTATCTATTTAATGAAGTGTACTGGTTCCCCCTGGAGCAAAATAGCCCTACAACATGATGGTGATTATGGTCAAACAGTTCCACTACTTTCATCAGAATACTGGATATGTCCTCAAAATATAGATCTTTGTCAATGTGTGCAATCTGGCTTTTTCATGTTTCTTGTAGAAACATTAATGACTTCCTCCTCTCTGAGAGTCCTTTCAGCCTACATCAATACAAGACATGTTTTACTGTGGATAATGACCTTCTTAACAGTTTCAGCCAGCATAATCAATGAAGTTTTTTTCATGCTGAAACACACTGTATGTTTCAATGGGATTGATTTTCTTGTAGAAAACGTGCTCTATTACTATGGCTTTGCAATGAAACATTTCCAACTGGACAACATAGGCCTGTTCAGAAACATTTGATCTTACCTGACCAGTGATCTCACCTATATGTTTCAACTGTTTTAGGACTTTGAGCAGTTGATAAATGATAATGTTAATAAAAAATAAAAAAAAAATAATTTAGAAAACAAAGAAAACCTCGTATGACAAGCAGAAGACAGAAAACAAAAAGTATTAAAATGGATAATGTTCCTCTTTTAAGCCCATGAAGCAAATATCACAATTTTACAATGCTATAAACCAATATCCATCCATCTATCATCATCCTGAAATCTTACAATGCTACTGCATTATTCTGTTCTTGAACAATGCTGAAAGATAACTGTCAGAACTGCTTTCCTAACACCGGCTCTAATCCATGCTCAAGCTTTAAAAAACAGTTGGCTTTTTTTTAAAGGAGGCTTAGAAAAAGTGCAAAAATGTAATAGCTTCAAGTAGTGAAATGAAATATGGTAAGAATATGAATGCAGACAATGGTCTTACCCATCACCTATATGCCTTTATTGATTCAGGGGCAGACACTGAATTAATGCCCTGTGAACTCGCCAAGTCTCCTGGCATCCAACTCTTACCCACCTCTAAGTGTCTTGAAGTTTTGGCAATTATTGGCCACATATTTCACCAGGCCACCCATGAAACAGGTCATATAAAGTTCAGTGTTTCAGGGAATAACCATGAACTTATTTTCTTCTTGATCATAAATCTAAATGGGCCCCCTGTCATTTTGGAAGCCAATTGGCTGAGCAGACACAATCCCTACATTGATTGGGTTAGTAGTGAGGTGATGGGATGGTCACCAACTTGCTATTCCTCTTGCCTCTTAGCATCTTTGGTCCCCTGTTCTGTCCCTACCAGTGGTCAGGAGACCTACCCTGACTTATCCAAGGTACCCGCTGTTTATCATAACCTAAGGGAGGTGTTTAACAAGCATCGAGCCCCTTCACTTCCACCTCATTAGCCCTATGATTGTGCCATCCATCTGGTTCCTGGTACTTTTTCTCCCAGGGGTTGTCTGTTCCCTTTTTCTGGCCCAGAACCTCTGGCCCAGAGGACAAGGGATTATATAAGTGATGCACTCAAGGAAGGTACCATCCGCCATTCTTCCTCCCCAGTGGGAGCAGGCTTCTTCTTTGTGGGCAAAAAGATGGTTCCTTAAGACCCTGTATTGACTACAGAGAGATGAATGGAATTACAGTCAAAAATTGTTACCCACTTGCCTTAATCAACACTGTCTTTGACCTGATGCAGGGATCCACAGTTTTTACCAAGCTCGATCTTAGAAATGCCTACTAGTCTGTATCAAGGTGGGGGATGAGTGGAAGATGGCGTTTTACACTCCAACAGGTCGTTACGAATACCTCGTAAAGCCTTTGGACCTGACCAATGCTTCAGCGGTGTTCCAGGCACTCGTCAATGATGTCCTCAGGGACATGGTTAGATGTTTTGCTTGTGTTTACCTGGATGACATTTTGATTTTCTCTAAGGATCTCATGGCCCAGCAAGCTCATGTTTGTTCCGTCATTTTCTGTTTGCTGCAGAACAACCTGTTTATTTCTGCAGAGAAGTGTGAGTTTCACAAACCTTATACTTCAGTCTTGGCTTTCATCATCTCTAACAAGATCTCCATGGACCTCAGCAAGACGGGCGCTGTCAAGAACTGGCCCCTCCCACAAGACCGTAGACAACTATAAAGATTTCTAGGATTTCCAAACTTTCATTGCCGGATCATCCAAAAAATCAGGTCTGTGGCCTCTCCACTTCATGGCCTTACCTCATCCAAGTACCAGTTCATTTGGGGTAAGACTGATGAGACCTTTGACTGCCTCAAGATGGCATTCACCTCAGCTCCTGTCCTCCACTCACCAAACCCTTCCCACGAATTTATCATAGACATTGATGCTTCTGATTCAGCAGTGGGAGCCATACTCAGTCAGAGGTGCACTGATGGAAAGACACACCCATGTGCTTTCTTTTCCAGGAAGTTGTCTTCTGCAGAGAGTAACTATAATGTTGGTGACTGTGAACTATGGCGGATAAACTGGCACTAGAGAAGTGGAGGCACTGGCTGGAGGGAGCTAAGGAACCTTTCATGGTTTGGACTGATCATAAAAATCTGCAGTACCTCAAGTCAGTAAGAAGACTCAACCCCAGGCACCCAAAGAACACAAAGCGTGACACACTTTCCAGGCTTCATGAAACTACACAGGAGATGCAGGAGGCAAGGCAGGTGGACTATGTGCTTCCCAGATTGGTACAGCTAGCAGTTACCAAGCTTGAGCTGGAGCAGAAAATAAGCGAGGCCCATCAGCAAAACCCCATCCCAGAGAGTTGTCCATAAGATCGACTATTTGTCGCTGATCATCTCATACCAGAGGCACTCTCATTTTGTCACGAATCTTGACTTTTTTGTCATCCTGGAGTCACTAAGACCCTATCGGTGATCAAAAGTTGTTTCTGGTGGGGAACTATGCTTCAAGATGTCACAGAGTTCATCAGAGCTTGCCAAGTTTGCAGTCAGGCTAAACCATCCCATCAGAGAACCGCAAGCTAGCGCCGCGTTATCAACACAGTGGTTGTTTGGCTCTGCCTCCCTAGAACCATCAAAGTCTGTCCCACCTTTCATGTGTCCCAAATCACATGGGACATATGAAAGGTGTCCCATATTGGGGTTGTGTCATCCATTACCTGGTGGACTGGGAGAGATGCAGACCAGAGGAGAGCTCCTGGGTGCCAGCCTTTATAAGGGACTTTCTTCACTGTAATCCTGACCAGCCAGGTGGTCCTTCTGTTGTCGGACAATGAGGTGGGGATACTGTCATGATTCATGTTCTGTGTCATGTCCATGCTGTGTTTAGCCGTTCATTCAGCTCACCTGTCATGCCTGATTGCTTACCTGTCTCACCTGGGTCCCGCTCAACTTAAACACCTCTTAGTCTCTGCCTCCTTTCCAGATTATCGACCGTCTTGAACCAGTAGAAATCCAACGTTTTCTTCCAAGCCTTCAGCATATTAACAACCTTTTCTATCCACGGATTTATCCCTCCTGACAGTCTGGTTACTTGCAGCAAAGAAGAGTATTCTTTGCTGTAACTGTTATTTCAAACATATTTCTATTTTTATTTGCAACAATATTTAACTTTGCTATCATCAATACATTTAAAAATGCAAAATGGGATTAAAACATGAACAACTCCCTGAAAATTTTTTTTCCACCCCCCCTCCCTCTCCCGCAATGGCACTGTGCACCTTCCACACTTTGGGAGCCACTGGTTTAGATGTTGAGGGGGAATTAGCTCAAATGGTAGCGCGTTCGCTGTGCAAAGGCCAAAGCTGACATATGACTGATCCTTGCATTTCCCAAAATGGATCTTGCAGTGGGGTAGAACCAAGAACTGGTCAGCAGCATCCCCTCCATTCAGCTTAACAAATGCTGAGGTTTTGGCACCTGAGTGAAGTTGGCCCCCCCACCTTCTTCAAATTAGACAAAATTGGTGTCAATCAACTCGGCTACGTTTGTGCTGGTTTGTGCAGCAAAAATTTTCGTTTGTGCCGCTATCATTTTAAAGATATAAAGAAATGTTTTTAGAGGTCATCAAAGGTCAACCAGCCCCCCACCTTCTTCAAATCAGACGAAATGGGTGTCAATCAACTCGGCTACGTTTGTGCTGGTTTGTGCAGCAAAGATTTTCATTTGTGCTGCTATCATTTTAAAGATATTAAGAAATGTTTTAGAGGTCATCAAAGGTCAACCAGCCCTCTTAATATCTTTAAAATGATAGCTGCACAAATGAAAATCTTTGCTGCACAATCCAGCACAAATGTAGCCGAGTTGATTGACACCCATTTCGTCTGATTTGAAGAAGGTGGGGGGGCTGGTTGACCTTTTGACCTTTACCCTTTCCTTAATATCTTCAAAACCGAAGCAGCACAAACAAAAATTTTTGCTGCACAAACCAGCACAAACGTAGCCGAGTTGATTGACACCCATTTCGTCTGATTTGAAGAAGGTGGGGGGCTGGTTGACCTTTGATGACCTCTAAAAACATTTCTTTATATCTTTAAAATGATAGCGGCACAAACGAAAATTTTTGCTGCACAAACCAGCACAAACGTAGCCGAGTTGATTGACACCAATTTTGTCTAATTTGAAGAAGGTGGGGGGGCCAACTTCACTCAGGTGGTTTTGGCCAGGTCCTCCCTGCCACAGCACTTTAATACTTACCTACTGACCTCCTCAGTTGGCCCCATGAGGAGTCTACTCTGAGGGGTTTTATGGAACAAGGCATACGGATACATAATGTGACAGGGAAAAAGCATAAACATAGTGATACATATAAATATTGTATAAATTAATAACACAATCATTACACTGAATTTCTGTTACTTTTATTCACTAAGCATTCAAAGAACCTACAAATGAGCAACATTCACTATTCACTGCTGCGCTGAAGCAATGTCACGTAACAGTATTCATTATCAAATATTTTAAAATCTTATCATTTTTACCTCTGTTATGCTGCCTGCACTGTCTTGACAGCAGAACACACTCAAAACAACGCATTGTTATAGATATAAAATCCACTGTTTTTAATATTAAAAAACGCAGCAATTTTATTAACCACAAAAAAATAACTGTCAGGATCTGTGTTTTCTGTGTTCATTTAGAGTTTTTTGTGTCCTTGAGTCTCTTCGTTGTCCTATCCTCCCCTTGATTGTTCCCAGGTGTGTCTCGTTCTGTCATTACCCTCCCATGTATTTAACTCCACCTGTGTTCCTTGTTCCTCGTCGGGTCCTTGTCAATGTCTTGTTGATGCGTCTCTGTGCGAGCTGCCTGTTGTTTTGGACTGTGTTTTCACCATTAAATTCCGTTATTCATCTTACCTGGGTCCGCTGCGTCTGCCTCACCAACCCTCACCACACCGTTCCATGACAATAACACATATAGGTGTCATCTTGTTACAATACTAAGTGTAATTATTATTTTTTTCTTTCATATTGGCAAAGGGTAGACAAAATCAACAAGATAGATCCATTTTTGTAAAATGGAACTAGGTAAATATTACACAACAACCTTTTTTCCTCTCTTTTTATTCCAGCTTTCAGTCGAACCTCTACACAAAACTAAAATTCTTGGTTTTAATTCTTGGTCTGACACACTTAGCTGTTGAAAAGGAAAATATATGTAAACTCACCAATTGCCAAAGGACTCCAGAAAATTATTGATGAAACAATGCTAACACTTTGTCGTTAACAGAGTTTAGAAAAGATCCAGAAGATGGAACATGATTGGTCACTGGCTCCGGATGTGATTGGCCCACTGGGACATTGGAGTGTGTACTTTAGTCTAAGATTCACTTTATTTTATAGTAAAGGGCTTACTTTAGTCTAAGATTAGTATGCTTCAGGCGAAAGTGAGAGTTAGCAGGATTGATAACAGGATCCAAATAACCTAGCTTTGATCATTACTTGATAGCCAAAGAGTTTGTACAGCATA
Source organism: Xiphophorus couchianus (assembly GCF_001444195.1). Taxonomy (NCBI): domain Eukaryota; kingdom Metazoa; phylum Chordata; class Actinopteri; order Cyprinodontiformes; family Poeciliidae; genus Xiphophorus; species Xiphophorus couchianus. The sequence continues at coordinate 570,924 of NC_040238.1, forward strand.
CTTCCAATCATTTAAACAAGCCAGAAGAATGAGGAGTATAAAAATGTGGAAATGTTTTTTACATTGTTTTATTATAAAGCTCAACATCAGAATGTGTCTTTGACCTGTCTCACCCCTAACAAGATGTGCTTGGTAAAATATCCTACATCCTGAACCAGAGGGGCTGATCAAGCCCAGAGAGAACCCAAAATGCCAGTGTTTGCGTATCGGCTCTTGTCAATCATTTTTTGATGCACTTGGATTTCAAATGAATAAAAGGACCAAGACCAACTTTGAAATGTATTCTGCACCGAAAGATTTAGGGTGACATACACTATCGAGCAGTAAATTCAATACCTGGAAAATCATGAGGGGTATCATGTTTTACAATCTATTTTGAGCAGTCAGTGTAGACCAGACTGTTATTCATTCTCCTTTAAAAATCAGCTCCTTTTGTTGTCTTTGGTAGTGTGGGTGAGTGGACTAAGGTGCTGGATTTAGGGTCCAGTCTCTGTGGAGGCATTGGTTCTACTTCCACCACCAGAGTGAGGTCTTTTACCAATCGGTTTCTTTCTGAAGAATTCAAAAAATCAAGAAGCAAAGGTGTAACTCTTGATATTGGGAACTGCGGTGTTCAACTGTTTTTCTGTGCTAGAAAGTGAGTTTTTATCTTTTGAATGAACATTGACTGTGTTCAATTAAACCACTTTTCTGGGGATATGTAAACACATAAGCCTAGAAATTATATGGACATTTTTAATAATAAATGAAACATTTATGTAGTGTCCATATATTTTCATAATTGTACACAAACTTTATTCTTTCAAAGCTATTATTATTCAATGTTAGACACTCCATTAAAAACCCTTTTGATTGTTCAGTAACACCAATGTCAGCCAAATCCCATCAGATTCTTATTATCAACTACTTTTGCATATGTAAATTTTATGAGTGCAAACTACTAACCACAAGGCCCCTCACAAAGCTTAGATTGATTTGCTTCAGAGGAGACTATTATGGAAAGAACAATTGACATGTCAGTTCCTGAGGAGCGCTTCATCCATCACTGTCCAACGGCCTTATTAGTTCTTCACTACAAAGAAATTCCTAATTCACCCCTGAGGTTATTAAGCTCCTGCTAACACCTCTCTTTTATGGAAATTTCTATCAATGCCCTCTTTATTAATTTCTCTCATTCATGCAGGAGATAAATGCAGTGAATCCACATAAATTGATGCAACCACAGAAACATACCTGATTAGAACAACTTTCACAACATCTCTAATAATCGTGCGAACTGATGGAAACATTTAATCAACAGCTTCCTCAGCTGCTCATTACTTGTACATTGTAGAATGAAAACAAATACAAAACACTTTGTGTGTGAGAGAGCTTTTCCATTTGTTCTCACAAACACATTCATGAAAATAAATGGTGGCTGATGGACAGCTACTAAAGCTCAGCTCCTCTCCATCAACAAACCTTCTGTCAACTGCAAAATGCAACTGTTAAAACAAGGTGTGTCCACTAATTAGCATTACAGGTGTCTACAATCTTGTAATCAGTCAGTGGGCCTATAGATGAGGCTACAGGTAGACACTGTGCTGTTTGTTGACATGATGTGTGCCACACTCAACATGGACCAGAGGAAGCGAAGGAAAGAGTTGTCTCAGGAGATTAGTAAGAAAACTATAGACAAGCATGTTAAAGGTAAAGGTTACAAGACCATCTCCAAGCAGCTTGATGTTCCTCTGACTACATTTGCACATATTCAAAAATTTAAGATCCATAGGACTGTAGCCAACCTCCCTGGATGTGGCTGCAGGAGGAAAATTGATGACAAAACAAAGAGACAGGTAAGGTCATGGGTCTTGCAACAGGATGATAACCTAAAACACACAGCTAAAAACAATCAAGAATGGCTAAGAGGAAAATATTGGACTATTCTGAAGTGGCCTTCTATGAGCCCTGATCTGAATCCTATTCAGCATCTTTGGAAGGAGCTGAAACATGCCGTCTGGAAAAGACTTCGAACCTGAGACAACTGAAGCAGTTTGCTCATGAGGAGTGGGCCAAAATACCCGCTGAGAGGTGCAGAAGTCTCATGGACAGTTAAAGGAACCATTTGATTGCAGTGATTGACTCAATGGTTGTGCAACAAAATATTAAGTTAAAGATACCATCACTTTTCCTTTGTCTTTTCCTTTTTCATTAGTTTATTTTTTAAAATAATTCTGTTGAATAATTTTTTCCCATCATACACTGATTTACGGATAAAAACGTATGTCTGATGTTGAAGTTAGAAGTACCGTTTCTGGATTTCATGTTCTACCATGCACCTTTTATAATGGTGTGATGGACCGAGCAGTCAAAGGAAAGTCAAGCACAGTTTAAATTAAAAAAGAATTGTTTTTTATTTAACCCAAAACAGAAACTTGGGTAAATAATGAAAAGGTGACAAAGTTGTGCCCATAAGAGGCCAAAGTAACAAATTTCAACTCAGACTAACTCAAACAAACAGCCCTACCTAAATGAGACAAAGAGGAAACTTAAATACTGGCTGATCAGGCCACATAAAAGACATGAAGGAAGAACACACAAAAGCCTAACTGTAGCTAACATAGGAACATCCCATCCCCCCCTCTTGATGATGAGTAGTGGTATAAACCAATTTGCAGTCTCAGCAGGCTTGTTCCACCCCTTCTCCACCTCTTTGTTCCCCTGAAGGACTGGAGTCTGGCACTGAGGTAACTCAAAAAACAAAGGTTCAATCAAGCAAAACATAACTGTAAACTAGAACGTGTGCACCTATTCTAGAATACAGTGTTATAATGTATTGCCTTCTAAACAAACTAGCCATTCTCTAAATTAAATCCTAGACTTAAAGAAACCTAAACATAAGTGTGGTGAGACTGACTAAACTATTGTATGTGGTGTGATTGAATGTTGCCACATTTGTGTGGCTGCAACTGTAGCCATCACAATGGACAGGTACAAAAATTATTAGATTTTCTTTCATTAAAGAAAAATTATACAATCATTCTTTTTAAAACCTTGTTTTAATTGGCTTTGGTTTGTTTTCTTTCCTTTGTAAAAAGACATAAATCAAGACAGTTTCAATTATGTAGCAAAATGTTTTTACATCAGGCTACAGTTTAGCTACTCTAAGCTGTAGTTGGCGATATGTTGTTTGCTGCTGAGCATGGTTATTTATGTGGCTAAAACAAACATATTACTTTTACATCAACTTCTAAATTATGTGAAACTTCTGTTAAAATTGTTTGGAGGCACAGAATCAGTCCAGTACCGGTCCACATTCTCAGGGGAGAGACTCACCTGGTACAAATGAAATGTTTAGTTATTGGAGTTACGCTTGAGACAAATTAATTTAATTAAAGTATATCATGAATATGTGTGTATGTATTCCATCTTAAATAAGGGTACACTGATTGGGTTCCGGGGCTTTAAAAGATCAGGCTTTCAAAAAGTAAGGCAGACAAGACCTGCCTGGCCAAAAATGATGCATTACTGGCAGTGGTAAATAATAGTTAACAAAATCTTTAAAGCAATATTTAAAGGTTGTTGAAGGTGGGCACTTGTTCCTCTGCTCTCTCCCTACCCACTGTGTGCCCGCCTTTTGCTCTATATCCTGTTCTGTCTTTTTTGGAGTCTGTATTTTATAACAATTAATTTGATTTATAAAGCCCTTATTATCTCCAATTGAAATCTCAAAGGGCTCATTTACACGCTGATAATGAAGCTACTGGATTGTAGCTACAGCCTCCCTGGGGCAGGCTGACAGAAACAAGGCTACAAATTTTGCACCATCGGTGCTTCTGACCAACACAACAGGCAAGGTGGGTGAAGTGCCTTGCCGAAGAACACAAATGACAAGAGCGGAAGTGTCCTCCGACTTGCAAATTATGGATCTGGTCAGCTGGTCTCTCAATTCAATTGATCAATTTTTCTCAACGAGAAGACTGGCAAAGGAGAGCCCTCTTGCCCCGACCACACATATGATGGCTACATTATGGATTCCTGGGGGAAGTGGAAGATAATGTGCCTGTCCATATTGTCAGTCAAAGACATGTATGTAATTGGATTTTTAAAAAAGATTTTATTGGCTCTAGTGGCCTTTATTTGAAAGTGATCAGATAGGAAAGTGAGAGAGGAGGAAGACATGCGGCAATAATCAACAGGCCAGGACTTGAACCTGTGACAGTCACGTCGAGCATTAAGGCATCCATACTTGGGTTGTGCTTTACCTCTCGGTGCCACTAAAACAATCCTTTTAATTGGATTTTTGATAATAGGATTTCTGCTGCACCCTCAGGCTCCTGTCTTCCCATATTTCTGTTTGTCTTTCTTTCGACTTGCTGTACTCAAATGAAATTTTGTTGTGCATCTGTACAATGACAATAAAGGTAATTATGTTTTCTTCTCTTCTGTCCAAGTTCCAGAGGGGTGAAATATAACAGCTTTGCCTGTTTGGTTCCTTATCACAACCAATACCAAAAGATTCTGCTAAGAGAACCTTGAACCCAATTTTGAAAGAGTTAAAACCATTTTGATGATTTTTCCAAGGAATTTGACAGTCATTTTGAAGAGTAGGATGTAACTGAAGGTTAGAGAGTTTTAAAGTGAAGACATGACAGTTATCTACAAAACCAAACTAATTCCAATAGCAGTTAGTACATGAAGAAATGTTAATCCAAACCATTCCACTTCATAAATCAAATTTTGAGAAAACATGAAGTTGCCAAAATTTCTCCTTCAATCTATTGTTTGCATCTATTTAGAAGGATAAACCAAATCTTATGTTTCTCCTTGGAGGTTGTTATTCCCACTTCATGTTAAAAGAGCAAGGACTAAAGTACATATGGCATGAAACGTAAAACCTTCAGTCTTATGTTTATCACTGAATTTGTTAATGTATAAAATTATATCTTCAAGACATGTTGGATAGTTTTCATAAATGTAATCTAAGAAGCCTAAGGAACAAATATTAACTATGCATGCATTGCTTGTAATTTGAATTAAGATCAATATTTTAATGTAAAATTGTTTGATTGCATTAAAATCCCACAAACCTTGCTGGTCTGCCAGACCCACGAACATTAACCAAATGGTAAAAACATAAAGGTGTTGACTCAGAAGGTGATGAAAAGGCTGCCACTGTTTGTTGTTACCATGAAAGAAAGGAAGCTCAGGGTTATGATTTCAGCACATGGTCTTTCTGCATTGAGTTTGCATGTTCTCACATGCATGCATGAGTTCTACCTGTCCTTGTGATTGATTAGCAACCTGGCCAGGATGTTCCCCTTTGACCTCTGGAAATAGGCATCCACCTTCCTGTGAACATGCATCAGGTAGATGGTTAAGAAAACTCTCTTTCAGACTGCCTACATGTTTCAACTGCCAACCCTCACTTTGCAATCATAGGATGTTGTTTAGTGCACACACATACCCTCGTTACCATGAAAACTGTGACATAAGCTGCAGGGGGGAGCGGGGAGGGGGGGGACTCACTAAAAGTAATCACTTCTAATACCTGAGTGATGTTTTTCTTTCTTTCACTTCCAGAACTTTTATTACTGTATTAAACACACCAATAACCTATCTTCATTCAAAACAAATAGCTTTTCAAAGATTCATAAATAGTTGTTTGAAATCTGTGTAGAACCTATCTGGCATCAGAACACAAGTGTGCATCATCTTTTGCAGCATGTTGCATCAGGGCACTTTAACACACACCAAAGCAGGCAGAGAGAAAAGTTGGGCATTGCTGCTTGTCACAAACACGTCTCATGGCCCTGGGAGTCCTTCATCCCTTGGGTTGGGGTTACCTAGACCTGATCGTCATCACACCTGATGCTTGAAACTGCTGCCACTCCCTCAGAGCCTGTTTTCTATTCTCAGACTGTAGCGTTTGACTCAGATGTCAGAGCCAGAAGGAAATCTTGTAGGGATTCTTGAAACAAGATAAGACTTTACTGAGACCAACTAAACAGAGATGAATTAATGCACTTACAGTAAAAAGAAAGCACACAATTTCTCTGGATAAACATTTTATTACACCTGAGTTTAAGAGGGTGTATTATGCAAATTCATATTTTGTTGGTTTTTGTACTCTCAATTAGGTTTCTACTGATTCTAACAACAACCCAATGGCTTAAAAAAAACAAACTGTTGGATTTTAGAAAAATTTTATGTTTTTTGGTGTATAGAAAACAAGCCATTTCAAAAACCTGTGGAATGCAACGTTATAAATCAGCAGGCACTGCCCCTCACCTACCAACCCCAGCAAAGTCAAGCCCATCACCCAGCAACTCAAGCTCAGCTGGTTTTCCCACTGTCTGCTCTGTACAATGGCCCCTGGAAAAGACATGTTTTGTTATTGACTTAGCTATCCAGAAACCACTTGCAGTCTTCTCTTGTTGGTTGTGCAGGAGGCTCTACTTCTGCTTTTCAAAGATGTACAATTGTATAATTGCATTTCTGTTTGCAGCCAATTTCATGTGTGGGTGTAAACATTGAGTTGGGTGGTGTGACCAGCAGCAACATATATGGATTTAAAGTGACAAAAGGCTCTAAAACAGCTCATTCTTAAAAGAGCTCAAAATAGGCACAACTGAACAGACTAAAATCTCATATTGTAAGAATAATTTAGTGAAAAAACATGTAATGAACATGTTTCCATAGTTGATAGACCTATCCTTTTTGAAGAAGCACAACAGGTCTCCTTTAATGACTGAAAACCCCACAATGTTTACTGAAATAAACTGAAACTGACAAAAGTAGTAATACAAAAATTTTATTGAAAACGTATCAATGAAAATTAGACAGTGCTTTTGCACTGTGGTTCAACAGGATTGTTTAAAAAACAAAACAGGCCTTGACACTGAAGCTATTAACATAGCGGGCTTTCTAGGCTATTCACATGTTTTTGTTTTGGTTTTGATACAACATGTATTGCCCTCAACATGTGTTGCTACATTTTAGTTCTCTTTTGACCTGTGAAAATGTTAAAATGCTAACAAAATCACTTGTACAGCAAGTGGCAACTTTTATACTTCCTGTAAAATAAATGTAAATGAACATTTTTATACGATTTTATTCCTCAAATTGACCAGAGTCTTACATTTATTTTTAAAATAGTAGTACTAAGACAGATAGACAAGCCATTCAAGTAGGGCTGGAGACCCACAGTATTAAATTATTATCTGGTGGCCTTTGTTAAGGCTGTAAATGAACAGCCTTAAAAAAGGCTGTTAATTTACATTACTTTGTAATAATCCCATCCCCCAGCATTGATGATAGGACTTATGGCTCTTAGAAGGGAACAGAATCTCATTTTACTTCTAAGAGCCATTAAAAATATCAATTTCTGAACATTTACATTTTAAAGGCCTTAAAAATGTAAATGTTCAGAAATTGAAAATGTAATGTCTTAGAAGGGAACCGAATCCCATCCCCCAGCATATCAATCCTGGGCAATGGGATTATTACAAAGTAATGTATATGAACAGCCTTTGTTAACACCCCCAGGTTTCTCAGCAGGTTTGGGACAGTTCTTGGGAAGAAACTTTAAGAGATATTTTCTCCAAAATGTAGTTTTCTGAATGGAAACATTCAAATGGCCATATCTTCTTCATTTCTTTTATGATTTCCATGTGTTTGACATCAGTGGAAAGTGTAGAATCCACACTTTCAGTATGTGTAGATAACTGGAAATGCCCCTCACAAGTCTTGGTTATTTGTTAGCCAGATGCATATTATTCAAAAGCTTAATGTCCACAGGAATATTGCCAACTTCCCTGACCACAGGAGGAAATTTGATGACAAACTATAGAATGATAATACAAATGGTAAGCAAAAAGCCCCAAAAAATTAAAGATTAACTCTAAAGACAAGGTACATCAATGTCAGATTGCACCATCCATCATCGTTTAAGACAAAGAGGACTTTATGAAAGACGAACAAGGAGGAAAGCAAAATGTAAAAAGCAAGACTGAATTTTGCCACAGTGCATAGTTATGAGCCACAAAGCTATCTGAATGTCCTTTGGAGAGATGAGACAAAATTGGAGCTTTTTCCAACAAAAGAACACTGGTCTTACTGTGAAACATGGAAGAGGCAAAGCTATTCTCTGGGGGTACTTTGCTGCATGATTCAAGGCCCCCTGTGCCAGATGCAGTCTGGCACCTGCAGGGTACGACAAAATCTCAAGACTTTCAGAGAAATGTGCTACTTAGTGTAAGAAAGCTTGGTTTCTGTTGCTGGTCAGGGGTCTTCCAACAGGATAACCAGGCCTGTTTTATTAGTTTGTTTTTTAAAATGATTCTGTGAACCACAATTCAAAAGCAATTTTAATAGTTTATTTGAAGTTATTTTTATTGCTTTAGTCATTTTCAAGATTTTTCAGTGAACATTGTGGGCTGTTTGGTTACTTCCAGAGGGGTACCAACAATTATGTACAGATGTTTATTATCAGGAACTAACATATTTTATCTTATAAGGACTTTGAGTGAAATAGTCTTAGCTTTTCGGTTTTTAAGCTGATCTAAGCTAAAGAAACGACCTGCCAGCTGGGACATCTGAAGCCAGACTTTGAGGCCTGTACCAAGTGTCAGGTGAAGTCCCTCTTTGATGCTTGTGTCCTCTTGCTGAAAACCACGTGACTGACAACAAACGATGCTTCGCATTACTTGGGACACGTGACTGCTTCATTTTGCTTCTCGGTTTTCAAAACCGAGAAGCTGCTTCCTGGGTTTCTGTAGGTAATTTGGTCGCATCAGATCATCTGATGAGAGTATTTGTCTTCACCAGTGGTCAAAATAAAAGGAACATTGACAAACTTATTGAATAAGTATTGATGATGGCACTCATCAAAATGTAATGTTTGTTACTGGTTTTGTCAATCGTTGATTATGGTGTTTTTTCTGACTTTATATTTTTGTGTAAATTTTATCTGCCATTATTTATCTATAATCCATTCCCTAACATTCTTGTATAATCTGTATAATCTGTGCATATAGCGCCCATATTTATATTTATATACAATATCTATATCTCTTGCTACAACCCCTTATAGTCCATACATACATAGTCTTGTACATCTGTAAATAAATATTTATATCTCGTAGAGCACTTCTGGATAGATGCAAACTACAGTACATCTCGTTGCTTGTACTTGTGACAGTGCAATGACAATAAAGTTGAATTCTATTCTATTCTATTTTGATGAAGTGCTACACAAAAAAACTCGGTAGATCGACTGAAATGGAGCCAGCAAGAGGAACATCTCTGGCATCTGGGAATACTTTGAGATGATTGCTCACAATAAGATTCTCCTTAGATAAAAATAATTAACCCCTCCACCTCCCAAATTCTCACCTTCTGGAAATTTCCACAATTATTTGTAGTTTGATCAGCAAAGACATATCAGTCTTGCACAGCAGAAACAGACTTAAAGCTACTGCAAGAGTAAAATTCTGTGTGTAGCTAAATACAAAGGATCAGAGCCAACTAGAAATCTAAGAAAAATAACTTAGAAAAAGTTTAGGTTTTCAGGAAGCGAGTCAAAACAAAGAATACTGTCAACAAGTACTGCACTCCCAAGACACTAAAACATCAAATAATTTTATTGTCAAATCAGTCTATGACCTAAAAGAAAACACAACACAACTACTGGCAGTCAACCACGATTAGTTTGGCTATAAATCATTTTAATGACGGGAAAATATGACAGTTAAATAGGATGTAACTGACTCTCCTGTTACTAAATGTGAGTTTGACAAAAACTTTGTGACAATAATTCATTTGCTAATTTTTTGAAGTATGATCAATCTGAGTGACGAGGTTGTTGTAGTTTCAGCAGCAGATGTCACTAATGAGGAATGAATGAACCATAGAGTAATGAACCTTTGGGCAAAGCAAAGGGCTGGGAAGCTTCAGTGCTTCATGAGGCTTCATTTGCCCATCTCAGCAGCTTTAGATGTTTCAGCACAATGGAGTGAGAGTCTGGTATTAAGTGAATTGTCTCCCAGCACAAGCAGTAATTCTGTCCTACTATTCACATCATTGGTTCTGGTCACTGAGGTTTTCAAGCATTTGCTTATGGAAAATTTCCATAACCACATCATGTCAATAGAGTTGAGGTTCAGACATTTGACTGTCAATGTCAGCATCAGGGTCAGCCTATGAAGCCCAAAACTATGTTGAATTAGAAATAAATAATAATCCTAAAATACATTTGTCTCAAGAACAAACTGAAACCCAATATGTTCTTCAGGCAAATGTATTTGACACAGCAACAACCTTAAAATGCCACAGCTGAGTGCGCAGCTCTATGCATTGATGGTATGGGGCAGAAAGGGCCATTTGAAATTAACTGTACATGTTTGTTTTAAATGACAAAAATTCAACAGTTAGAGATGATCAATTCCACCTATTTTGAAAAAGTAGAAAAAAAACCCACATTACATTTGAACATTTACAGGTGTAAAAAATATCCTCCCCTCCACCTCCCTCTGGCAATTCTGGTGTAAAATGTCACATTGTGGATTCCTTTTACAACAACTGTACGCAACCTTCTTCTGCTGGTTCAACTAACATGTGAGGAGTGCAAATTGTGAGCAGTTCTTTCAAATATAACATACTGGCCGGAGACTTCAGTTTTTCTATGATATTCTTGACCTTTCAGCTACACACAGAGACCTTTTCTAACTGTAAAGCCTCTCTGCAGAGTATAAGAGCTGGATGAAGTGAAAACATCACAGGACATTGAATCACAAATAGTCCTTGGAGACTGTTCTTTGTTTAAATCACAAAGCCTGTAGAGTGTGTTCAGTATGAAGGAACACACATCTCGAAATCTGTCATTACGAGAAATCAGCTACAGTATATGTAATTGAATTTAATTATTGGTAAACTTTGTGAAAAATTGCCTCTATATATATGATTGGAACAATTCAGTTGAATTCAAATGCAGCAATACTTCATTAATCATAAAGGGAAATTAAATAATTTTGTAATTCATGTTTATTCAGTATTATTCCAAGAGGTACTACAGATGGTGATGGCTGTGGGCAGGATAACACAGAAATGCTGGTACTGCTCTGAAAACTTCAGTCAAAAAATCACCAGTGAGGCCTGTGAATGCCTGGCTGCTCATGTCGAAGCAGCTTTTGGCTGACTTAGTGACACATATGAACCACCCACACAGAAGGTTTGGGTCTAATGCAAATGTGTGCATATTCTGTAGGACATGCTGTCTAAACCCATTGGTTCTGTCCTGCTTTGTGGGAGCTTAGCTCAACATATAACCTACCTAGCAGCTGGTGGTACATCTGTTGCACTTAGTTACATCACATTTTGTGTGTTTATGTCAGAAAAGCAGCAGTGAGCATTGCTTTTACAGTTTAAACAAGTGTCTAGCTTTCTGTGAAAATATTTTGTTTGGAACATTTAATCTAATCCACTGGACTGAACAGCACATGCATTAATAAAATACATGTTTACATTTATAAGATTATCATTTATGCATTTAATAATACTCTGATCCACAGAGAGAAAAACAAACTGCCAAACTACCATGTGTTTGTAAAGTGAAATGAACAAACTTACAGAATAACCAAAAAGGAACAAACCATCAGTGAATGAATGAATGAATAAATGAATGAGTGAATTAATTGCAGAATTAAATTCACAAAATTAACAAGATTTTTTGGAATGAGTTGCAGGCATCAAATCCAAATAAATGAATATTTGTAAAAAAAAAAAAAAAAAAAAAGACATTTATATATAAATATAGATAGTATAGTATCTATTTGAACATGAAATATCTTGTCAGTGTAAGTCCACAAATGTTCTGGAAGTTTCCTGCACAACTTTACTGCACATGCGCTCTGCTGAGCTGAAGCATTCACTCTAGTAACAAAAATATTCAAGTCCAGTTTACTCAAAATAACTTAGTCTTATACTTCTCTGAGGCCAAACATGCATGGAGAGCTATTTCAGCCAAAATTAATTAAATAAATAAATAGGAAAATAAATAAAAAAAGTAATTGGCTTCTTTATTCCTATTTATATTTATTCATTTATACACTTATTGTTTTATTTATCCATGCATTTATTTCTGACTATCCTTTTTTCATTTCCTTATTTTCCTTCATTTATTTATGTTTCCCTTTTCCTTATTATTTGCCCTTTTTTAATTTTCCATTTTCCTTATTTGTTTCTGCTTCATTATGATAATGAGGAGGGGCGGTGATAACAGGCTACAACTTCTCCAAATTGGTTGGTTAGCATCACACTGTATTTTGCTTCAAGAGGATGGCGACCTACTACCAGCTTATCAGTGAGCTGGAACTTGGCAACTTTATTAGAAAATAATGTTATAACTCCTGACTTTATTATTTTTCGTGTTTCAGTTAGTAGCTCTCATGGACTCAGAGGTTCACCATCGGGTTTTCTATAGATTTTACGAAGCGGCTGCTGAAGTTGGCTTCCGATTGAAGCTTCCTTACAAAAACACAACAAAGGTTTCATAGTAGTCATATTTAATGAATTAGAATGAGTTCCAAAGAGGCTTGTATGTTAGATTAAAAGTGCATTTTGAAAGTAACATTTAAGCAGGTAATAAACATATTTTTCACTCCTGATGTAATATTCTAATCTTAAATGCCATGTTTTCATTTACTGTAACCAAGAAATCATCATTAAAATAAATAAAAGCTTTAAAATATATGTGTAATTAATCTATAATGGGTTTATTTGTGAGCTGACTGTGAATCTCTGAGTCCATGAGAGTCGCTAACTGAAACACGTTCTGTCTGAGAGTCCACACGAAAAATAATCACTGATAAGCTGGTAGTAGGTTGCCATCCTCTTGAAGCAAAATACAGTGTGATGCTAACCAACCAATTTGGAGAAGTTGTAGCCTGAAGACTCCGCCCATCCTCATTATCATAATAAAGCAGAAACAAATAAGGAAAATGGAAAATTAAAAAAGGGCAAATGAATAAGAAAAAGGAAAAAAGGAATAAATGAAGGAAAATAAGGAAATTAAAAAAGGACAGGCAGAAATAAATGTGGGAATAAATAAATAAATAAATAAATGTATAAATGTAAATGGGAATAAAGAAGTCAATTATTTATTTATTTATTTCCCTATTTATTTATTTAGTTTTGGCTGAAATAGCTTTCCACAGGGCAGGGGGATTTAAAATCCTGTATTTAATGTTATCTTGGTAATTTTCTTAGTTTCCTGTTGTCAAGCTGATACATTTGTCATGATTCATGGTTGTCTGTGCTTTGGCTTTTTATTTATGTCTGTTTTCTGATAATTTCTTAGCTTTAAATTTTTTTAATTTGGGTTTTTTTGTTTCAGTTAATTCCTATGTGTTCTTTATTATGGTTAGGTCAAGTATTTTCTTTATTCACGCCTTTGTGTTTAGCTTCTTATTCTTTTTTATGGCAGTAGAGGACTTTAGTTTGATAGTAATCTGACAAGAAGGGGGCAGAGAGAAGTAGGAAAGACAAGGCTACAGAGGATGGGATTCAAACTCAAGACAGTTCCTTCATCCCCAGTTCTATAGCCTCAATGTACAGGGTGCCCACTCTAGGCAGTGTGCCATGTGTTGCCCATGCTTCTGTGTTCTGATTGTATATTTTAGTTTTTTTCTCTGGTGTTATGCTTGTTCCTCTTTGTGCTTAGTTTAGCAGCCATTGTATTTTCAGTCAGAGGTAGTTACCACAGTCCTCCCGTGTCACAGCTGGTGAACATTCCCCTGATTAGACGTAACTGTTTTCCATGTTATTGAGAACATCTCTTTAAACTCCGTGGTTTCCATAGTTCACTCGTTCTTTCTATTGGTTCTTGTCTGGTTCCACATCCTGCTGTCTCTGAGCCTAGAGCAATAGGAGTTTGCCATGGTTTCATTATTAAAGCTATGCTTCTGTGTTTGGGACTTGCTTCAAACTCACAAGGAACTCACAATGAACTAAGGCAATCTCTGAAAACTTAGTTTAAATAAACCTTAAGATAAATTTTGGTGTTGCAAGAATTTTCTACAAGGCAGTTGGAATCTAAAGATATGTTAAAGGTGTGAGAACAGACTGGCTAAAACACACATTTCACATCCAGTCTGTGCTGTGATGTCTCTGCTCCCAAGACAACACTCATGAACTGACTCAGTGCCTTAAAGCAACATCATCACTGCAGTTCTGTTTCACACCAATACCCATTTTGTGCTTCACATGCACACACACAGTAATAAAATATTTAATCTGTGTATGTTACACAGACAAAACCTGCAATTTTATACTATGCTGCAACAAGACAGGAGAGCAGCCACTGTCCTTATTACCCGCAAACTGTTACTATGCTCCTCCTCCCTGCATTATTGCCATAGTTTTGGGAAGCTGTTTAACCCACAAGCAGAACCAAACCAAGATCACAGGATAAAGGTAAAGATTTTATTACTGAATGTACAAGGAAGGGAAATGTGCGATTCAGGAAATTTGAACGGGAGCTGTATTAGAAACTTCGAGAAGAAAGAGTGTTGGATATGAAAGGTCCTCAGGTAAGTTCTTAAATGTAGGTCTGGGTGATCAATCTTACAATTTGCTGATGAAGTAGGAGCTTTGGGAGGAGACTTTGGGTTCTGCTGCTAGATTGGATTTATTGTTCGATGAGGTGAGCATGGATCAGACACCGGGGAGGTAATCCAGGAATTAACCACAAAGTAGTAAAATTTTGGAGATCAGACAGGCAGGTGGGTACGAAGACATAAACAGCTTAGAGCTAATGCTGAGGACATCCAGAGAACAAATTACTGACAGAGTAACAAGAGCAAGTCAGACCACTTGGATCAAACCCAATGGGTTTTCACAATTTCAATCTTTTATTGTTAAAACTTAAATGATGAAACTGAACCACATCTATCCTCAGACAATAACATAAAACACATACAAAATAAATTCAATAAAAATAAAAGGAAAACATCACTCCAATGCAAATAGTAAATTTTCTCAGTTTTTGTCAGATACAGATTTAACGGCGCATCGGACTGTGTGACAAAACGCATGAAATGCATGTTATCTGTGGGACACTTTCATTCTCACTGAAACCAGAGTCAGAGCCACAGTTTAACTCCAAATAGACCAGCTTTGATTATTTTAATGTGATCAAGGTGTGTAGACATTTACACATGTATAAGTAGCTGTACAAAGGTGTGCCGCGTAATTGTGGAATGCTTTGGAACCGATTGAGAACATCGCCAATAGAAGTATTCAAAGGAAGCATGTAGAGGCCACATAGATCTACTGGAACATGTTGATAGTTTATTATCCTTCACATTGCCAGAAGGAGCTGTGCATTACCAGTGCGGGTCTCTGACTATGACTATCTGTGCTACCAATCAACAGGGCCGAACCAAGCCTCTGTGGCCACTAGGGGACCCCCAAGAGAAATTTATTTTTTTCTTTTTGCCTATATAAACAATGATTTCTACATGATGAAATCTGTATTATTGTAAAAGAAAATCACACCTTTGCAATGAAATTGTGTGTTTTTGTTCATATAATCACACAGAGATCATTATTTAAAAAAACTCAGCCCCCTAATGGCCCTGGGGCCCTAAACAGCTACTTACTTTGCTTATGCATTGGGCCGGCCCTGCCCACCAATCCGATAGAAAAAGCTATATAGATACGCTATGGTAGGAAAATCTGGCACAGTAGTACAGATTGTTAAAACATCAGTGCAGCCGGAGCTGCTGACAGGTCAATTCTTCAACTGAGCTTTGTGAATGCGCCTTTATGAAAAGAAAGCATCTCCATATATGAACAAAAGTGCCTAATAAATACAGTGACACGTTGGTTGGTTAAACACACAATTCCTCTATTTAGAATAAACTTCCACATTCCCCACTAACTGCAAAGGACTCTGGCAAAGTATTTCCTACCTGATTAGCACTGTCTCACTACTTGTTAGCAGTATCTTAGGACAAATGTTGTTGACAAAGTTCACAGATTTTGTAGTTGCAAATGAAAGTATATAAGCCTTCAGCCATTGGAAACAGAGGGACTTATAGTAGATCTTTCATGAGAAAGCATAACCATGTTGTCTGCCATTTTGACCAAGATTTGTCATTTTTATGTTTTTTTTTAATGAAAGAAAGTCTTTGTGACACCAACAAGAAAAATGCAAGGAAATGGCCATGAATGAACTCTCCTGCTTAAGGCTTCTGTTGTTTACCACCAGGCTGCTCAGCTCCTCTCTCCCACATTAACCTCGGGGTCTAGCTAACGAGCTTCTGCAGCTTTGGTCTCCACCATCATTAAGGGAACACTAACCACAGCGGGACGGCACCGAAGACTGATAATCAGCTCTGCCTGCCTACCTACTGCCGTACATACAGACAGCTTATACACACACGCCATCTCACACACTCAGACATGGAATTTTTTCCAGTTTTTTTCACTTAAGACAGTGTCCAAAGGTAAAAAGCACCTTTGCTGAAGCAGTCTGCTCAGGCACAGTTTTTACATGCCCAGCAGAGCTTGTGATTTGGTAGGCTACCTGCTTAATGCTGTTGTGTTCCACACTGTTATACTCCTAATGAAGCCAGAACATTTCACAGCCAACAACCTTTTTTACCTTCAGCTCAAGCAGCTAACTTTTTATATCCTCCTCTTGTTGAGTCTATAGTTTTGATAGCCACACCCATCAACATCTACAACAGCATTTGATGTACTGCTGCAATTAAAAGGGACTTCCGTATGTTCACTAGATTCCTGCTAACAACACTCTTGAGATAAGCTAAGCTCTATTGGCTGACCATTAACACTGTGTGCTATGTTAATCCTTCGAGCCTTTTTAACAGACAGAATCAAACTAAGTGGCCTTGGAAATGTTAAAAATGAGCCTGGTGCTCCTAATGGCATATACTTCAGAGGTAATGTGTTTGGTAGTTAAGTCAGCGACAGTGACTTATTCCCCCTCTGTCTTCAATGAGCTAAGGCATCTTTCCACATAGTAAATGGACCATCTGGACTGCCTTTTATAGCTCCCATGCAATACAGTCTGACTTTCATGTTGTAGGCCTTATATATTTCTAAATGCAGAGAAAGGAAATTGCTCATTAGGACTGGCTGACACAAATTAAGAAAGAGGATATAAGCAGACATAATGGGCAGATTGTAATGAATCTCGGATTTCAAAAAGATAGAAAACCTATGGCCAGGAAGGTTCAGGAGGACAAGCAATGAAGTGTGCCAGAGCGTTGTATCACCCTGTCTAGAGAAATCACACAGAAGTTAGATGTCATATAAATTCTGACAGCCTAGTTGTAAAATATAGATTAGGTAGTTTGGGTCTCTCTCTTTTCTAATATTTCTCTTGACATTTCTTAGTACTGCAGAGAGATATGTGTTCTCCTGCTGCCTGGTTCCAGTTTTGTGCCATCTAAAATTAGTATTTGTATTAATTATCTTAAATTAGCTGTCAGAGTGGTTAATTAGCATTAATAATGTTATGTGACAAAAGCGTTTAATGGTAGCTGAAAAATGAGACAAAACAGTGTATATTTATCATCTTCCAAATGAAATAATTACACTAATTAATAAAGCTTTGTGGTAAAAACTCATTTAGGATAGATAAAGGGGAAGGCATGAGATTGGGGCTACTATCTAAAATATCTTGCATGTTGGACTGAAAAGATGTCTAATTAGTAATGCTGTTAATTCAAACTTGGATGTAGAGAGGTAGGAACCATCCTGTGACCAACTGCTGTGTAAATGGGGACTGTTACGGTCCGACCAGTAAGGCACAAGGACAAAGGCATATATGAAAAAATATTTTCTAGTTATTTTTCAAAAAAAAGACTTAACAAAAGCCTTTCAACAGCAAATCTAAAAAAATATAACAAAATGGGCCCAACAGAAATCAACTAAGGCATACCTAACTCAGGATAACAAACCAAAAACTGACCTCACACAATGAACACACAGGGGAATTTATACACAAAGGCTAGCCTACACAAATGAGGAGGGGTGGGAAATGAGACAAAGACAGACAATGCATAAACGTAAATAAGTAATTCAAACCAACACATTTTGACTACAAAACAACTATAAAAACAAAACAACCTAACACCAAAATTGTTTAAGGACTTATGATATTAATAGAGAGAGGCAGGTCCTTTAACATCAAGTCCCCTGTCTCCAGCAGCCTGATGGTTTGTTCCACTTCCTGGTTTGCCTTTCAACCAGTCCTCTCAAGTCCTCTCACTCAGCCAGTCCTTCAAACTCAGCAAAACAAAGTAGTTAATAATTCAAGTAAACAAAAGGAGTTTACTAAATGTGTGCACCCATAATAGTAAACAACCTAATACAATAAACACAAAAAGAGTGAAATTATAAATGTATTGTGTGAAAACATTGAAATAAATACTAACACTGGGAAAACTAGGGAGGAACCTCCACAGGGACCTGGAGATGATGCACAACTCTTGAGGTATGGAAGACCCTGTTCCAGTACTCACACTGTATCCTATGCCTCTCTCTGAAATGTGAACTCAAAGTAAACATAAAGGTTTGAGTGTGCCAGACACAAGCATTCAAATATTTGCATTGTAACTTTGACATCCAAAATTGCAGACCAGCCCCTGTTTAGGCATTTATGCTGCTAAAAAGTACAAATACAACAATCATCCATCCATCCATCCATCCATCCATCCATCCATCCATCCATCCATTTTCTTCTGCTTCTCTGGGGTCTGGTTGGGGTAGTAGCAGCCTAAGATGGGAAGCCCAGACTTCCCTCTCCCCAGCTACTTGTTGACTGGGGAGAGGGCTCCTGTGGGGGGACCCACAGGCGTTCCCAGGCCAGCCGAGAAACATAGTCCCTCCAGCGTGTCCTGGGTCTTGCCCCAGGCATCCTCCTGGTGGAATGTGCCCGGAACACCTCACCAGGGAGGCGTCCAGGAGGCATCCTAACTAGATGCCCGAGCCACCTCAACTGGCTCCTGTGGACGTGAAGGAGTAGCGGCTTTACTTTGAGCCATTCCTCCCAACCGTCCTCCTCCAGGTCTCACTGTCCTCCTCCAGGTCTCACTGTTTGCTGAAGTCCCCCAGCATAACAAGGGAGTCTCCAGGACCCCTTCCAAAGACTCCAAAAAGGATGGGTAATTTGAACTGTTGTTCGGTGCGTAAACACAGTCAGAATTCATCCTCCCACTCGTAAGCAGAGGGAGGCTACCCTCTCATTCACCAGGGTAAACCCCAAAGTACAGGCACCAAGATGGGGGGCAACAAGTATGCCAACTCCTGCCTGGTTGCAGAAGCAGAACTTATTTTAATAAACTGAATTACATTGAATTACTGCAGTAATTCAGAGTAGATTAATTATGATAGCAACCAAACACTGAGGAGAGCAGAGCTAAAAGTTAAAATTATCAAGATGCCATTTTGGCAGGACACTTACAGGCAAGATGGCAGAAGTCCAAAGGAAGTAAGTTCCCTGTGATGGCCAAGTCCATGGCCACACTCCTATGTCGGCAACTCTTTTTATGCACAATTAATTTTTTCATACAAACACAACAACACTTTAGTTTCAATAAAAACATTTATTAGTTGATTTGGATACATTTGTTCTATTTGTTAGCGTGAACATTTAGTGAGCATATGTATTTATATCAACTTAAAGTTAATTTTGTTTGCTTAAGATTAACTCTGTTTGTTTTCCTGCCAGTACTTACCTGCCTTGAAGTTGCCAGACAAAGGATGGGGGATGAGGCTCAGCAGGCTTAAATGCTGATTGGACTGCACCACTAGTTCCTGTTGGCAGGGGGAATTGGTAGTTTCTTTGTTTAGATAAGTTTTGTATTTAAGTAAATAGTAGTATTTAAAGTTTAATATTTTTTGATTTTCATTTTTCGGTCTTTAGTTTAGCCAAACTTAGCTGTACTGTTATTTGTTTTGTGTTATTTGTAATTGTATTCTGTTTAGTTACCCTATTGTGTCTTCATTGATCAGTCAGTATATAAACCCCTGTGTGTCATTTCTTTGTGAGGTCAGTTATGTTTGTGCAGCCAGTTTGTTTACATTTTTTGCCTGAGTTCAGATTTGTTTCTTTGACCTCTTTTATGAGCTCAGTTTATCTTCTGTCAATTATAATCTTTGGGTTAAAATAAACAAACCCTATTTTTCTAATATGTCCTGTGACTCCTCCTGTTTTTAACTCGGTCCATCACATTCCCTATGACTCATGAGACTTGATGTCCCAACAATCTGAAACTCACAAAAACCTGGTTACACAAAAGTAAAACAAATTAAAACATATGCACAAGTTTAAAACAAATTACAAAACAGTTTAAAAGCCATGACACTGATAGAATCCCATTGCATATTTTTAAGAACCACCCAAAAATGACAAATGACTGTCAGTATGTCTGTGTTAGTGAAAGTGCTATTGATAACCCACATTCTACTGGTAGTGTTAACATGTTAGTTGTTCTATGTACTAGTGATAGCCCTCATGCTAACATTAGCCTTATAGCTAAAATAAGACTTTTAACTCATTGTTTCATAGATTAGTCACATTGAGCATATACTGAAGAAGTATCTATATACTTCTTCAGTATATAGCTACCCTCACTAGTATTGGATATCATATGCTAGTGATACCCAATACTTCTGAAACATTTTCGCTAACCTCAACAATATTGCTAATTTTCAGCATCAGAAGATAAGATAAGAGATAAGATAAATCTTTATTGTCATTGTCACAAGGGCAACGAAATTCAAAGGGTGCCATCAGTCGGTGCACATGCCCAAAAACAAAAAATAACTGTCTCGCAATTCACACACAACGCAAGAATCATCAAACAACTGGCAAAAAAAAAAAGTAAGAACAGCCACATTCTCACATACATAATTTATGATGATTAATGGTTGTTTTTGATTGCATTTAGTTTTGTTATTGCTATCGGGTAAAAACTGTCTCTGAGACGGTTGGTTCTTGTTCTGGTTGCTCTGTATCTTCTGCCTGAAGGCAGCAGTGTGAACAGAGAATGTCCGGGGTGAGAAGTGTCCTTTGTGATGTGTTGTGCTTTTCTTAGACAGCGGTCGCTGTGCAGGTCCTCCAGTGAGGGGAGAGGGCAGCCAATGATTTTTTGGGCTGTATTCACAACCCTTTGGAGAGCTTTCCTTTGAGCCGTAGTGCTGCTGTTATACCATACGCAGATACAGTAAGTCAGTATGCTCTCTATGGAGCACTTGTAGAAGGACACCAGCAGCTTCTCCTTGATGTTGTTCCTCCTGAGAACCCTCAGGAAGTTCAGTCTTTGCTGGGCCTTTTTTATCAGCTCCAAGGTGTTCATGTTCCATGTGAGGCCCTGCTCAATGTGGACCCCCAGGAAACGGAAATCAGCTACCCTCTCCACACATTTTCCCCCAATGGTTAGTGGTGTAATGTCCGTTTTATTCCTCCTGTAATCTATTATGAGTTCTTTTGTCTTTGAGTTGTTGAGGAGCAGATTGTTCTCCCTGCACCACTGCAACAGCCGTTCCACCTCACCCCTGTAGGCGGACTCGTCGCCTCCTGAGATGAGCCCCACCACTGTGGTGGGTTCATCTCAGCCAATTTGTCCACCAGTCTGTGAGGGAGGATGGTATTAAAAGCAGAGCTGTAGTCTACAAAGAGCATCCGTACATAGCTCCCCTGCTGCTCCAGATGTGACAGAGCAGCATGGAGGGCCGTGATCACAGCGTCCTCTGTGGATCTGTTGGCTCTGTAGGCGAACTGGTGGTGGTCAAAGCCAGGAGGGAGAAGTGCTGTGATGTGACCCCGGACCAGTTTTTCAAAACACTTCGTCACCACAGGGGTTAGTTCCACTGGCCGGTAGTCGTTGAGGCAGGAGATGTGAGGTTTCTTGGGTATGGGGACTATGGTGGAAGATTTCAGGCAGGATGGGACTGTAGACAGGGCTAGGGACTGGTTGAAGATCCTGGTGAAGCCTCCAGCCAGCTGATCGGCGCAGTCTTTCAGGACACGTCCAGGGACGCCATCAGGTCCAGCAGCCTTCTTTGGGTTGACAGCCCGAACACTGGATTCCAACTTACACACACACTTTGGCAGGCCCATTTTTAAATTTCTTTAAAAAAAACAAATTATATGGAAGTACAACATAGAGAAGGATATCGCTGCCTATGTTAAAAAGGAGTTTGACAAGAAATACAATCTGACATGGCACTGCATCGTTGGCAGAAACTGTGGCAGTTATGTATGGAGTGAAAATAGTGTCAAAAAGATTTGTGTGTGCGTAAAATGATTTGTGCGTGCGTAACAGGATTTGTGCATGCGTAAAAAGATTTGTGCGTGCGTAACAGGATTTGTGCGTGTGTAAAACGATTTGTGCGTGCGTAAAAAGATTTGTGCGTGTGTAAAAAGATTTGTGCGTGTGTAAAAAGATTTGTGCGTGCGTAACAGGATTTGTGCGTGCGTAAAAAGATTTGTGCGTGCGTAACAGGATTTGTGCGTGCGTAAAAAGATTTGTGCGTGCGTAACAGGATTTGTAAACCTTAAAAATAAAATACATGTTGAAAAAGTACACACAAATCACCTGGTACGCACACACAAAACTGCAGTTACACACAAATCCGGTTACAAGTGCACAACTATTTTTGAGACTCATTTCACGCCTCGGTGGAAGCTCCAAGATTTGTGTGTAGATGGTGCGTTTACATGCTAGTAAAAGCTGGGACATCTGAGTTTTCTTCGGAACTGTTTCTTTTTTCCACAGTTCAATACATATTTCTCTCTTTACTTGTCTCGTGGCTTAGACATATTTTTGTGAGAGAAAAATACATATGTCATTACACCCACGTCTACTTTTTAATACTATAAGATTGTTTATATATGAATCCGCATTTGGGACCTATTCAACTGTAATTACTTGGGTAAAAAATTCAACCACTAGGTGGCGGAAGTTTATTCCGCTCTGACTGGGAAAAGCCTTCATTCAAACTGAGAGAAGAAACAAGAGAATGGCGGGTCAGCCGAGTGATCGTGTTCGTGGTTTACCGTCCGAAGTTAGTGGATGTTAAAATTTGCACGTTTTCCTGACCGTTGTAATGCGTATTTTTTAGATTATTTCAGATTACGTTTTACGTTTCAAGTAGTTCGACCCAAAGTTCTCGCCCTTCTATAGCAATAGCTCATGTCTACGTTAACTAAGCTACTATTAGTCCTCGATTAGTATCGGTCCAGTTTAAAACAGAATCTTCCTGGCCCATTACAGCCATGTCTACGTTTATCACCATGCTCAGCTAGTTTTATGATGCCGACAATAATGTAGGCTTAGGTGACGTCTTTTATTATTTGAAGGATTCATCCCAGTTCTCCTCACTAATTGTAGTTTTTGATTTACATTTTTTTTTAGTTCTGCTACAGACTTATGTTTCGTCTATCACCTGTATATTTTATATCTTACTGTAATCACTTAAGATTTACTCTTCTCTACATTTCTTCCTGGAATATGATGGTCATTGCTTTCGTACCAGAAATAAATACGTAGAACATCTCTTAACAAATGTACAAATGTATTCTATGCCATACATATACATCTGCACCGTTTTTTATATTAGATTCATGCAGATCATCAATATTTCAAATTTTGAAAATATAACCTCATCCAACACTGAAGCCTTTGTAAGCAGCTGAATATAAGTGTAGTAACTCGGCTGAATCTTTAAAATATTAATATTTCTGTTACTTCATTATGAGCAAACCACATTTCTCATTACTTCCATGTGATGACTTACATTTTTGGACAGATAATATGTTAAGTTGTGCTTCACATTAACTAAATTGTAATTGTAGCCATCTAGTGAAATTATATTTCTATTGTCCCCAAAAAGTGCTAATAATGTATGTGTTTTCCACATTTCAGTCAGTGTTCAATTTTTCACTTTATAAATTGCATAGTTGAAAAAGGACATATACAAATTAAATATGGAATATTTTATTAATTATCTGCCAGATAATTAATAAAATATAATTATAATAAATTATAAGTAGTTTGGGTCGAACTACTTGAAACGTAAAACGTAATCTGAAATAATCTAACAAATACGCATTACAACGGTCAGGAAAACGTGCAAATTTTAACATCCACTAACTTCGGACGGTAAACCACGAACACGATCACTCGGCTGACCCGCCATTCTCTTGTTTCTTCTCTCAGTTTGAATGAAGGCTTTTCCCAGTCAGAGCGGAATAAACTTCCGCCACCTAGTGGTTGAATTTGTTACCCAAGTAATTACAGTTGAATAGGTCCCAAATGCGGATTCATATATAAACAATCTTATAGTATTAAAAAGTAGACGTGGGTGTAATGACATATGTATTTTTCTCTCACAAAAATATGTCTAAGCCACGAGACAAGTAAAGAGAGAAATATGTATTGAACTGTGGAAAAAAGAAACAGTTCCGAAGAAAACTCAGATGTCCCAGCTTTTACTAGCATGTAAACGCACCATCTACACACAAATCTTGGAGCTTCCACCGAGGCGTGAAATGAGTCTCAAAAATAGTTGTGCACTCGTAACCGGATTTGTGTGTAACTGCAGTTTTGTGTGTGCGTACCAGGTGATTTGTGTGTACTTTTTCAACATGTATTTTATTTTTAAGGTTTACAAATCCTGTTACGCACGCACAAATCTTTTTACGCACGCACAAATCTTTTTACGCACGCACAAATCCTGTTACGCACGCACAAATCTTTTTACACACGCACAAATCTTTTTACACACGCACAAATCTTTTTACGCACGCACAAATCTTTTTACGCATGCACAAATCCTGTTACGCACGCACAAATCATTTTACGCACACACAAATCTTTTTGACACTATTTTCACTCCATAGTTATGTGACACACGAAACTAAAATTATATATATATATATATATACAGTATATATATATGTGTGTGGGCATGTGTGTGTGTGTTATTAATTATTAATATTCCAACTGAAAGTTGGATTTCTCTCCAAGTTTCAGTGTGACATTATTCTGCAACCAAAGATTTTCAAGCTTTAAGCATGTTTACCAAAAGTGCCAACAACTGTACAGGGTGCTTTATCTGTCTGCAGATCGAGTCAGTGTTTGTTTTTCTTTTGTTTTGTGGATTGAATTGATAAGTAAGTAAGGGATAGGAGAATATGTAAAGCACCCTGTTTAACTACTGCACACAATGTGGTATTTTTGAATCAGATCAGAATAATAGGCTTACAAGCGTTAAGCCCATGTCAAATAGATTTATGTCTACACCCTTTGGGGCAGCTGATGCTTTAACAAACAGTCCCAACTCATCTAATTCCGGATTGCATAAGCTTTTTATAGCACAGCTAAATGAAAAATAATTTTCTGTTACCCACTCTGTGTAAACACCTTTCTGCATTGTGATATCAGTACACAATGCAAAACTGTTAAATGTTCAACTGATATTTTGAAAAAGTAATGGAGTGATCACTTTAAACCCAAATATTTGTATAGCTTTGGACTTTGTCAAACAATTTGCTAGTACATTCCTCCCATTTCCCTCTACTCCAAAGCAAGTTTTTCAAGAGTGCAGCCAAAAATGTTCCATTTGCTGTTGAGCGTAATGACATAATTGATGTATTTTTTTTAGAGTGCCTTAAGGGGACAGAATTATGTAAAATTGGCTATTTTGAGATTCACATCATCTTATAATGGTAATCCCTCCTCAAAAACATACCTGGAATATTGCCTTTACTCTTCACGCATGTTTGAGAAATCCTTGAGTCTGCCGTGGCAATCATGCAAAACTCATGGTTGGACCTTGCACCGTCTTCGAGACGCAGCTTTTCCTCGGGATTGCATTTTCCAAGCTTCTGTCTCAGAGCAGTGCTTTACCACGACTCCCACTCAGCTCCTTCAGACTAGCCATCAGCAATTAATAAACACCTGGTGGAACTGCACATATTCTGAGCTCGTTACACAAGTAATTTCTCAGCTGGTAGAAGCATTGTTAAAAGGTTAATAAAGGAACGATGTTGTGACGATGTCTTGAAGGTGGAGTTTCAGAAAGAGCAGGAGTTTTTAAAGAGAAGCCCAATTTCAAGGCCTTAAATTTAACTTTATTAAATTAAATTTCTTTTGAGTTATTTGATATATACGCATAGTATTTTTATAACAATTGAAAGTAAGACAGTTTCTTAATTGCGTTATAAAATGACACTGTGTATCTGGAAAATGCATAATACAGCCCCTTTAACAAACAAGTGTGCCAACAACTCCAATAAACTATATAAGTTTGGTCAGAATACATGTAGAGAAGCTACAAAGACTGTTTCTGTATCCTAACATTCACACACACACCAATACACCCAGACAGAGAATCCAGACACATCTACATACATAGAAACACACAGCTGAAGGCTTCTTATGTGTTAGTGAATATTCAGCAGAGGGCTTAAAGGACCAGAACCTATTTGCAAGGTAAATACAGTCTCATTACATGGAGAAGCATGAAAAGAAAAGTCTCTGCTGCACATAACATGAAAAGACTATTGTTCCGCGAATACATGAAGATGTTCTTTCTTTCCATTGTGAAAATAATAATGCGTAGACCCCTTGTTCTGTGAGCCTTTCATTTCAACAAAAGACTGTGTGTGATTCTCTGTCTTATTTATCTGAGCCTAGCACCCACTGTGGTGAAGAAGAAGGAGAGAAAACCATCACTGGTTGAAATATCAGCTGCAGCTTTGAACTGATCAGGTGTAAGGAATCTTTAGGATTTTGATTTTTTTCTCTTGCAATGAGCTTTTCTCGCAGAATCTTTCCAATAAGTGAGACAAATTCAGACAGCAGATAAATACATTGAATATAATAATGATGGGATGTCAATATTATTTTAATATTTTGTTATCACTGCTCAGGTAATTACTTACAAAATTCAGTTGGTTTCTGTTTCTGTGTCACAAATGCTTGATCTGCCTTTACAAAATGTGTCATTAATAACAAGCAGCCACCTTTTGCCAGTTCAGAAAGTTGAGCTTAAAAAAAATGTGTTGTCAGCACAAGTTTTCTCTTTTGTAGTGTTTTGGATCAGTGTATAACATGTCTAATCAAAATATTCTTGGACTAGCTGGCATGCAGAAATGAAAGCCAAAAAAACAACAACCGTGAAACCTCCTGAAATGTTGTATCCTATAGGATTTATGCAATACTTATGATGACACCAGAATCTAATTCTGATAGGATATTGAGTTGTTTTTCAGTTAGTGGTTGTCTGTTTGATTGCTCTTGCTATTCCTAATTTGTAATTCAGTTTGTGAATTGGGCTTATGGTAACCAGTGATTCTTGAGAAGAGGGACAAAATGGGTTTAAATTTTCCCCAATTGTTTTTTTATATTATTCCTCAAGCTTATGTATACAAATATGACAAATAATGTTTTGGAACTGTAATGATGCTAAGGGGCAGGCTCCCAGTTGCAACATTTTTTTGAAAATTACATTTTTAATGGACCTGACCCAGAACTTTGTCAACACCATCTGACAGAAATTAATGTAAAATTATTTTAATGACCTTATTCGTGATCTTTTTACTCAGATTTACAGACAAATGCTTCTCAAGAAACAAAATAAATATTTAAAACAAAAAACAACATAAGGTCCATCTGACGGAGTTGAAGCAGAACTGAAGGTGGTGACAAACTAGTGAGTAAAAAGAAATACTTGATGCATGTGAAGTAATGCCATTTATGTAAAATACATTAAAATGAATTAACTGCACACTTAGGTGAGATTTGTCAACACTTTCACTGAAAGAGTCACACTGTCAGTTAAAAACTCTAATGGTGTTGACAAAATGCCAAACTACCTCAATTTATACGATGTTATTCTGAAGGAGGCCATATTGTAGCTCATCAGGTCCATGAAATCTTTACAGTATACCAAAACTAAGCATTTATTTCACAAAATGTAATCAAAGTTTTGTAAATTGTCAGTTACGGTGTTGACACATCATGGTTGTGATGAGCAACTTAAGAATACAATGGAAGAAAAAACTCAGAATAACATAAGCCAACTAGAGCTGCTTAGCCTTCTTAGCAAACGAAGAGAAAGGAAGAGGTCATGGGGTTCTCTTCCCAATAATGCCTGATTTTTTTTTTTTACATTCTTTCATGTCTGACAGTGTTGACAAAAACTTGGGACAAATTTCAATTGTGTTGGAAAATATAGAAAAATAATTTTTAATTCAATTTATTGATACTTTTATAATTCTTTATTTGAATGCTTATACTTAATTATGCATAATATATTAAGATAATATATTATTACCATAATATATTATCTTAGTATTCCTTTAATTTGTTTTAAACTATTATAATGTATTGTGTTCTACTCCAGGACAAGGGATTTTACAGACACCCTCTGCCTACTACAATGTTTAAAATAAAAAATATTCAGCAAACACCAGGAAAACATACATTATTGTGCTCACATGGCCCTTAGTTTAGTCAGATATTCAAAAAAAATTATATTTTGTGTATATTTTATTCAAATTTTATGCTTTATCCATGGGACCTGTTTTGTCCCTCTTTTCAAGAATCACTGGTAGCCTGGCCATAGTCTTCCTCTGCTATTCCATTCTATTCAAATCTCACTTCCAGCACTGAGGAAGACATTTTGGACATAAACCTAACAACTGAGGATGTTCTATAGCGATGCTAACAGATGATAAGTGGCTGGTGGACATTTATGTCATGTCTCACAAAGTGCAGTTTAGAATAGACTGAAGCATAAGCATTCAAAACTGCAGCATTCTTTATGCCTATGCAGGTGATAATCATATTTATACATAAGGACCTTTCAAAGAAAAAACTGCTACTTAAACCTCAAATCAAAGTCATCAAAACATTTCATCTGCTTTTTTTCACCATCACATTCCCCCAATGATCACCAGCCTCCCCCGACAGTCCAAAAACATGACTGTCAGGTTAATTGGTTTCTCTAAACTCTCCTTTGGTGTTTGGGTGTGTGTGTGTGTTGAACCCCGCCTCTGGTCGATTGGCTGCTGAAGATTGGCACCAGCCCCCCTCATGATCCCTCTGGGTATAGGCATGGAAGATAATGGATGGATGGATGTGAATGTGTCATGGGCAGAACCTTGTATACAAACATTGAGGTGCAGCTGTGATTTATAAAGAGGAGATACTGTAGCTGGCTGATGTGTAAGCACATGGTTTTATAAATCTGGATTTTTTTATGCTGTACACCATTTTCAGCCTCTGCGTGCAAATAGACTTTTCATACATCCTATGATATATCCTATCTGGACTCTCATTTGATAAATGAGACTCCAGATATATTCTCATGGGGAAATGTTTACTTTGTTTATTTATTTAATGATTTTTCAAAATAATTTAATTTTGCTTTCCAAAGCCATTTGTGATGCTGTTTTTTTTTCTTTTTTTTTTGAGAAATTATATTGTTTTGTTTAATCTGATCTTTATATCTTTGCCTATAAAAATTATCATCTTGAAAACATTCTGCTATGATACACATCATTTTATGTTAGGCGGAATACTTTCTGATTATTCCATAAGCATAGTTGAGATGAACATGCACAGATATGTTGTTTTGCAAGTCAGTTAATGGTTGATGAAAATGACTCCTGACAGACTGCAATATGCACCAACATGCTGACAGACAGACAGACAGACAGACAGACAGACAGACAGACAGACAGGCAGGCAGGCAGACAGACAGACAGACAGACAGACAGACAGGCAGGCTTATTGGCTGACAGACAAACAGAAGTACTGCAGAACAGATGCTGGCCGATCTTTTCTTGTCCCTAGGGCAATGGACAGATTGGTCACCATGGTTACAGGATTAAGTCAGCATAAGGCCATCAGAGCTATAAGAGGATGCTTATGTATTTACAAAATGATGTTATGATTATGATGTGTGTGTATTTATCAGACAGCGTCACAGTAACATTTGGCCGTGGTCAATATGGCAGGAGATGATAGTGAGAATTGACCTGAGGAAAGTTAGAGATTAGTAGGTCAGGGGAAAATATTCTAGATTAGTAATGAAATTCTACTCATCCTCCAAAATATAAAAACACACTGATGGGAAAGAAATAATTTATCTTATGCTGGGCAGACCCAGTGTTCTTTATATGAGGATTTAAAGCCTCTTTCTCACATATTTTGCAACAATATTAAGCTTGGCAGCATGGTACTGTGTTTTAACTAAGCAAAGATAAATTCAGTAAGGAATCTTGTCTGCCTATTCTAAGGATCCATATCTGTATTTTAGGAGAAGTGTAGAGAGAGCTGATGGGCCTGTCTGGTACGGTTATGTCATCTAAGTGTGAACACATCAAAAATGATCATGATTGTTTTCATAAAACGAAAAGCATTACATGAAACCCTGAGCCTGATCTTCATGTGACAGTAATACAACTCTTCAGTTTGGCTGAATTGTGCAGCATGCAATGGAATGGAGAGAGTATGGAGTATGGGTACCAGACTATTTAGACACAAATGGGTCTGTTTGTCAGACCCACTTACTCTTTACGAGTGAGCTTAATTCTATATAAAGTAATGCTCACTCAGAAACAAAAAGTACTTTGTAAGCAATTACTTCATAAATGTGAGCCATAAGTACATTTTGTTGGTATTTTAGTAAGCTTAACTACTTTTTGTAAGCCAGGTAGCCATTGGATTCTACAGTGAACCTCTACAGATGAGCATTCTCAAAATAGGAGATATAAATCTGATATAAATCAGAATCAAAATGCAGTCAGCGTAGCGTAGGTTTTGTTCTGTGGTGTGATTGAGTGCGATGATGGTTCTGTTCCAAACATTTTTGCAGCAGTGGATGTGGTGTTGAACTGGAGTCACAGAGATCTCTTTTTCATCTGAGGGAAATAGTGGTGGTTGATACCCCAGGGAAACTTCAAAGGGAGAAAAACCAGAAGCTGCAGAGACGAGAGAATTATGAGCATATTCGGCCCAGGGGAGGTACTGACTCCAATCTGATGGATTGGTGAAAGTGAAACATCTCGAGTTCTTAGTTCATGCGTTCTGATTATCCATTTAACTGGGGGTGATAACTGGATGGGAGGGTGACCTTAGCTTCTAAAGTTGAACAGAAATGTTTCCAGCTGGAAGGTGAATTGTTGACCATGGTCGGAGAGGATTTCTTGAGGAAAACCATGTAAATGAAATACATGTTTATCCAGGAGTAGTGCAGTCTGGAAGGCTGTAGAAAGTTTTCTGAGTGGAATGAGATTACATGATTTAGAAAAATGGTCAACACTGGTTAGGATGGTGGTCATACCTTTTAAAACTGGGAGTCCAGTGACAAAGTTGATGGAAATGTGTGACCAGGTGTGCTTATGGATGGATAGAGGCTATAGGAAACCAGATGGAGGTTGATGGGATGGTTTGTTTCTTGCGCAGACGGGACAGGCGAGGATGATTCTTTGACATCTCTGTGGATAAATGGCTACCAGAATGGTTGATGAGAGTGATGGTGCGACTGCTACCTGGGTGAGCTGAGAATTTATCATAGTGGATCCAATGCATTAGATGGGTTCAGATGGAGGTGGGGAAGTAGACCTTGTCATGAGGGACGAAGTCAGAAGCAGGTTCACATTGCTGGGCTTGGTGGATGAGATCTTCAATTTCCCAGTGACGCAGGCTACTAAACAACTGGGTGGAAGAATGGTGGCAGGAAATGTTTGAGAGTCATCAGGAGAATAAAATAGAGAGTGCATCAGGTTTGACGTTTCTAGACACGGGATGATAGGAAATGGTCAAGTTAAACCGGGAGAAGAACAATGACCAGCTGTATTGACAGGGTTTGAGTCTTTTGGATGATTGGAGTTAAGCGAGGTTCCTATGATCAGTCCAGAAAAGCATGGAATGTTCTGGGCCCTCCAACCAGTGCTGCCACTCCTCCAAAGCAAGCTTAATAGAAAGCAGTTCTTTGTCGCCCATATCATAGTTGCGTTCAGCCAGGGATAATCTGCAGGAGAAAAAAGAACATGGATGGGTTTTATTATCAGAGTCAGACGACAGCTCCTACTACTGTTTAAGAAGCGTTGACTTCAACAATGAACTGTTTACTGGGGTCAGGTTGAATGAGCATTAGAAAAGAGTGATTTTAGCTGACTGAAAATGGTGTCGGCTTTGAGTGTCCAAATGAATGGTATCTTGATGGAGGTAAAAGCTGTGAGTGGTAGTGCGGGTTGACTGTAGTTTCGGGTGAATTGACAGTAGAAGTTGACAAATCCGAGGAACCTTTGGAGCTGTTTGCGTGTTTCAGGAACGGGCCTGTCCAAAACAGATCAAGGCTGTTTTGGACAAAATGTCATCTAAATAAAAAAACACAAAAATGTACAAAAAGTCTTGAAAAAAAACGTAGAAGCATTGGATAAACCAAAAGGCATGATTAGATACTCAAAGTGTCCTAAGGGTGGCTTGAATGCTGTCTTCCATTCGTCCCCCTGGCGGATGCGGAGCAGGTGATATGTGTTCCTGAGGTCGAGCTTGGTGAAGACTGTGACGCCGTGAACGGGTTCTAAAGCTGAGGAAAGAAGTGGCAGAGGGTATTTGTTTTTGACAGTAATTTGATTCAAACCTATGTAATCACTGCATGGCCTTAATGAGCCATCTTTCTTCCTAATAAATAAAGAATCCAGCACCAAGGGAAGATGAAGAAGGGTGAATTATGCCTGCAGAAAGACAGTCTTATGTATTTTTCCATAGTTTCATGTTCTGGATGGGAGAAGTTATACAAACGGCTGGTGGGAGAAGGTCTATTGCACAGTCATATGGGTGAGATTAGGTGGAAGAGACAGAGCTCTTGATTTACTGAATAATGTTGTGATAATCCTCTGGAATGAGCGAGAGATCAGGTGGGTCTGCTTCTTTTTCAACTGCTGGAGATGGACCTGGTGGAACTGCTGAGCAGAGACAGGTGGAATGACAATTAAGTGACCAGGATTTAATATGCATTTCTTTCCAGTTAACATTGGGTTGATGTTTTTGTAACCAATCAAAGCCTAAAATTATGGATGAGTTTGCTGTAGGAAATATGAAAAAAGGAATTTGTTCACTGCGATTACCGGAAATAACCAACTGCAAAGGCTTAGTCTTGTGTGTGATCTGGGGTAATGCTTTGCCGTCCAAGACGGAGAAACAGAGAGGCACGGAGAGTGGCACTGTTTTTATGGACATGTATTGAATGAAAGCGGAGCCAATGAGGTTCTGTTTGCAACCAGAATCAATCATAATGTTCAGAGCAAGAGAATGTCTATTGTGGAACAGTGTAGCAGTTAGCAATAGGCAAGATTTCTTTTCACATAGATGATCCGCCAGTCTCCTTGCATCTACTGGCTTTTGGTTGAACTGGACAGATGGAAATGAAATGACCGGGGGATCCACAATAGAGACACAGTTGGGAGGTCATTCTGCTCTGCCTGTCCTCAGTCTGACAGATGTGGTGTTTTATTTCTTTCCTTGGTTCTATCATGTATCCTGTTATCTAGCCGAATAGTTAAACTAATTAATACTTCCAGTATTGCGGGTTCACCCAAAAGTTGCTGGTTCATCTTTTAAAGGTTCATTGAGTGCGTGAAAATACGCACTCTTTAAGCAGATGCATTCCAGCCTGAAACTGCCACTTTAATTCTAAACTCTATGGCAAAATCTGCCACCGATCTCTGCCGATTGTCCATAATACAAAGGAATTGGACGTTTTGTCGGGTTCATGGTTAAAAATCTGCTTAAACTCCTTCAAAAATGATCAAAAGTGCAACTGAAATTAGGGAGTAGGAAATCTTGCTTCTGCCCAATCTAAAGTTCTGCCAGAAATTACATATGCAGTCTTAGCGCCATCATGAGAGAAGCTTCTCGGGGGAATGATTGAATATTAGAGGGCATTGAAGAAGAAAACCACCACATTGATTAATATCACCTGAGAACTTTTCTGGAGTAGGTGGCTGGATATCTGAAGACATGGAGTGGACCAGTGGCTCTGGAGTGGAAGCGGGAGCTGAAGCTGGAGTGGAGATCTGTTGGAGAGATATTTGTAAAATAAAATAGTCAGTTCTTCAAGACATTGGTTTGTTTTGGTTTGGTGGTCAGAAAGGGCTCATAAAGCAGAATCATAGGATTGGATTAGTGAGTGCTGTTCTGCCATAGTCCTCCTGAGGGAGTCTGTGGAGTCTGACTGTTGGCCTGAGTATTCTGTTATGGATATGTTGGGTTCATGTCTTTTGACCCACATACAGAACACAAACAGGAGACTTGGAAATCAGATAAATAAAATTTATTTTGAACAAAGAAGAAAATGTGAGATGTGTGGTTCTTGTCCTGTGGGTGGGAAGCCAGGGTCGCCAGAACACCGAGGGTAGTTGGAGAGAAAAGGTGAGTTGATGGAAAACTGAACAGATTGATTTCTGAGAAATGGAATGACCCTACTTGGTTAGGAGATGAATTTCTGCTGCGGATTTGGTCTCTTTGCAGGGAGTTCTTGAGATGATCCGGGTTCCAGTGATTGGTCTTGACGGAGTGTTCTTTGAAGGTGGATGGAAGAGGAAGAAAAGAAACTGTTCTTGTAGTGGGAAGTTCTGGTCTGGATGGACCGTGGTTTTCTGCCTGAGGGGAGGAGCTTAAGTGGGCTGTGTCCGGGGTGAGAAAGGTCAGCCGCAATCTGACCTACACAATGGAGGAGTACAGGCCTTGTAAAAGTTGAAGGTAGGAGCTGATCACCTTCTCAGCAGTGTGCACAATGTGCTGTGATCTATATAAATAAAGAAATATTTATAATGATATTGTATTAAAATATATGAAACACTTGCTACAAGTTGTGAAACAATCAGAGCCAAGAAGGCATTTTTCTCACATGTCTGAAACAAAATTAAACAACTATTTTATAACTGCACACAAATTATTCACTCAATCATTATTCAAAGCTGTCATTTATTAGTGTGCATGGATGGCTGACCAGTTGTAAGATTATAATCACACTTTCAAATTGTTTCTCTGTCAGAGAATCACACAAATGCAGCAACACACACGTTAATGTACTCCTGTGGTGTCATAGATCAATAATGTTTAAAGCAGTGCTGTGCAGCCACAGGAGGTTGAAGTGAGTGCTCTGAGAGTGTGCTATAAAATGCCACTGGTCTAATTAAGGATTACTCTGGATGAAGTACTTTGGTTTAAAAAGGCAGAGAAATTGGCCCCATGAGGTCTCTCTGACAAAGTGGTTTCATACTGGATATCTAGTTGACTTAAAAAAAAAGAAAAAGAAAGAAATGCAACTAATATCACATGGTTAACATACAACAGTTGACAGTAGAAACTATCAAATACCTTTTAGAAGCTTCATTGTATATTTCATCATTTGCAAATCAATTCCCATAACAATTGTGCTTTATTTTATCATGAAGAAGACTAAACAAGCATAACTATGGAACGCAACTCAAACATGAGTTACAGTGAAAAAAGTAACTATGTATCTGATTGCAGTCATATTTCCCACCTGACAGCAAAGTTTCCGGTGAGCTTTTAGAGCATGGAGTTGTTCTACAGCGAAAATTGATTAATTGATCCAGAAACTGACATTTCATGCAGAGATATGAAGATGTAGATATTTGATGCTGTTGATAAAGCTGTCAGGTTGTATGTTGTATGAAATACTAAAGGGAGTTTTCCCAACTGTTTTTAGTTTTAGGTGGTGTCTCTCAGTATGACCTTTCTGCTGACAGTGGTGGTGGGGTTGGCCTTCCCAAGTGTGAGTAAATCAGTCATGTCCAGATTAAACTACCAGGCAGTCAGATACCAAAGCAAACTTTAAGACACCATAATTAGTTCTAGTAATGTATGGAAGCCATTAGTAAAATTTCCATATTGTTCACCATCTCCTGGTCTCTTCTTTCAGTAACAGAAAATCCGTATGAGTAATATCTTGAAGCTCCAAGCTCTTTTCTGAACTTTGGTTATCTATAAAATAGTACAGTGCTCCCTTCAGACTATTGTATCCAACAAGCCTTGGTGGAACAGAATGCACTATGGGAACTGTTTGTCCCTCTGGACAGTCTGCTCACGCACATAAATCCCACACAGCTGTACCAACTGCATACTGTTTCTTTGCTAGATTTTTCATGAAACTGTGATTCTCAAACTTAGTATTATAAGTACCCCCTCAGCAAATTCTATGCTCTGTATGTACCACAAAAACTGCAATGGCATAAAAAACATCAGTATAAGCTCATATGCCAAGAAGTTGTCTCATCTGACTGGATGGAAAAGTGCAATTGTGTGTGTGTTTTTTAAAGCTTCATTGGCTCTAGTGGCCTTTATTTGATAGTGAATTAACAGAAAAGTGGGCATTGAAAGAAGGGGGAAGACATGCGGTAAAGTTCACCAGGCTGGGAATTGAACCTGCAACAGCCACGTCAAGGATTAAGGCCTCCATTTGTGGGTTATGCTTAACCCCTGTGCCACCACAGCAACCCCAACTTTGTGTGCTTTCAGTGTCATAAAGTCTCTTTAAAAAATCTTGTCATGGCAAAGGAACCTGTGTCATGTGCACATAGCAGGTTGATCTTTAGTTACTATTGTTACATTTCCAAGACAGTGTAGGATCACAATATCAGAACACATGACTGAATGTAGCCTAAATAAGAGCTTAAAATTAAAATGAATAAAGATAAATTGAAAGCAGGAGGAAAATGTGGGAGAAATATTTCTTCTATTTCATCAGGTATGAATGCGAAACGTAAAACATCAAGCAGGAGAGAACAGCAGCAACTGTTTTAACTGTTGTGTGAATCATACTTGTGTTTGCGCTGCACAATGTTGCCATTGATGCCATAACAAATAAAAAGAATACAACCAGGTGACAAGCAAATGACCTATTCCTTACAGGATTATATGATGGCTTATGCTAGCTAGAGGTAATGATGAGTGGGAGGTTTATTTTTAACCAAAGTATCACATGAGTTATATGCTCCCTAAATTAGGGACAACCTGTCAAAATAATAATTCTTAAGGTGGGAATAACTGGCCACAATATTTCCGGTCCATCAACAGATGCTCTTTTTCTACGAACTGAAAAGACTGAAAACAGTCAGGGAAAAAAATACAGACCAAGGTGGCAGTAATGCACCAATTTTGGTGTTTGCCAACTGCCAGAAAACATCAAAGATTTTTTTTTTTTGATTTTTAACAAAACATTTATTGAACAATATGTTAACAATAAAAACAAGACATGATCAGGTCAAAGGACACTAAAAAACACAATAAATATTTACAATAGCAGCTTATTATATTTTAGGTCTCCCTGATCGGAAATGGTGCACAATACATTATGAAAACCCCACAGTTCTAAAAAACCCCTCAGATTCCTGGTGGCTCTGTAGAAACAAAACTCTAATCTCAACCTGGCCTTAATATTGACCTTCCACAGAGCCACCGCGTCGAGTTGAGGTCCAGCCTGCATTTTGTCTCGTCGAGTTATATAAATAGCCATTTTGGCTTCGGCTATTAAAAAATTTAAAAGACGAGATTTAAAACTTGTAGATCGACTGTGATGTACACCGTTAATAAATAGGGAATTGGTAAAAACCATGCCAAAAAGGCTAAAAATACTCCCTAAAAAATTTAAAAAACTAGTTAACCGTACACACTCCGTAAAAACATGAAACACACTCTCAGACAAACTGCAAAATGGACACTCGTTTAAAACCCCGGGACTGATGACCGATAAAAACGAGTTTGTGGCGATAGCGCCGTGCAAAATCCGCCACTGCAGATCACCAGTCCGTTTTTTGATTGGAGGCTTGTATAAAGTCCTCCATTGAGGTTCTTGTCCTCCGAGTCTGTCGCTCCACACGCTGACGGATCTTCTGCAGAGATTTCTCTTGTGTAGGATCTTGACACAGTATTTGTACAGCACTTTTGCGCTGCTGTTATTTAAGTCTGCCCCTGAGTCCGTAAAGTGCAGCAAGGGACCGCTGTCTTCCTCAACATCTGGGATCAGGGACACATCCGGGAACATGTCATTTGAGTCAGGCAGGCACTCCTTCGTGGCATACAGCTGCAACAGCCTCCTCTCCTCGGCCGTCATCCGCCCCTTTATCAGCTCCAGGAAGCGCTGTGTCAGTCTGGCGGACCGGACCCCAAGCAGCTGGCCGACTTCCTGGATGTTAGTGAAGTCCGGTCCAGCCACCTCCACCAGCCGCCGCACGGTCACCGTCCCGGACCTGGACAGCACCTCAGCAAGGCCCGGCACGGTGCTATCCCGGACATCCATTTTTGCTCCACAGACCAACGGTTCCTCTAAAAGCCAATGCAGAGAATTATGCGTTTTTGACCTGTGCAGTTTAAAAAAAGCACACGATTTAAAAACACTCTGATAAAACTGAGGCAACCCTTTTAACTTTAAAAGACTAAAATCAGTTAAAAACAGAGCAGCATCCAACCCCAGAGAATTCACACGTCTGAGGATGCAGCTGGCCACATCTTTCCATACAGGAGATCTTGTAAGAAACTTTTGCAGGAACTGTAAACGCACGGTAGCTGTTCTGCTAGCCAGGTGGACAAGGCCCTGGCCCCCCTCCTCTCTCGGTAAAAATAAAACGGACTGTGGCACCCAGTGTCGACCGTTCCAAAAAAAATCAACCATCTCTGACTGAATTTTCACCAGTAAGCCAGACGGTGGGTCTAAAACAGCAAGCTTGTGCCACAGCTGCGAAGCGAGAAGGTTGTTTAACACCAACACTCTGCCCCGGTAGGACATTTGTGGGTGAAGCCACTTCCAGTTTGACAGTTTATGTTTTATTTTTTGCTCAAGGTCATCCCAGTTCTTGTTCACAATATGTGCACTGCCTAAAAACACACCAAGATATTTAAAACCGTCCTTCTTCCATAAAAGACCCTGAGGGAGAACTGGGAGCCCTGCAGACCACTCGCCGACGGCCAGGGCTGCACTCTTTTCCCAGTTCACCCTCGCAGCGGACAGAGTAAAAAACTGTTCAGTGATCTTGGTTAAAACAGTGACATCTTGCTGATCTTTTACAAAAACAACAACATCGTCAGCGTAGGCAGATAAAACCATATTGTCCTTAAAACCAGGTAAAACCAGACCATAAACACTCGAGCGTATTTTCCGGAGGAGGGGTTCCAGGGAGAGTGCGTAGAGCATCCCCGAGAGCGCGCAGCCCTGTCGAACGCCTCTACACACCCTAAAAGGAGCACACAGGCTACCGTTGATCTTCAGCACACTCTCAATGCCACTGTACAGAACCTGGATCTTGGCGATAAGACCCTCGCCGAACCCAAACCTCCTCATGGTTTCCCAGAGGAAGCCGTGTTCGACGCGGTCGAATGCCTTTTCTTGATCTAGTGAAATCAAGCCAATTTGCAAACCTAATGAACCGGAGACCTCCAAAACATCCCGAATTAGGTAGATGTTATCTACCATGGACCTGCTGGGGACGCAATATGTCTGATCCCGGTGGATGACCTGCTCCATAGCCTTCCCCAGCCTCGTGGCCAGGGCCTTGGAGAGGATCTTATAGTCGGTGCAGAGGAGGGACACAGGGCGCCAGTTCTGTATCTCCTGCAAGTTCCCCTTCTTGGGCAGCAGGGTGATGACCGCCCTTCGGCAGGACAAGGGGAGTGAACCAGTGTGCAGACACTCGTTGTAGACGTCAAGCAAATCTTGGGCCAGAAGATCCCAGTAGGCCTTGTAAAACTCAACAGTGAGCCCGTCAATGCCCGGGGACTTCTGGCCCTGCATGCTGAGGAGGGCTGTGTGGAGTTCTTGAAGCCCCAGGGGGCGCTCCAGGTCAGTGTTGGTCTCCTCGGAGACCTGAGGCAGTTCACTGCAGAACTCCTCGAACAGTTCCTCGTTTTCCTCATGTTCACTCTGGAACAGAGAACTGTAAAACTCCACAGCCCTCCTCCTGATCTGCACTGGTTCACTCAGTTGCTGCCCTGTGTTCGACAGCAAAGAGTGGATCTGCTTCCTCTGCCCGTGTTTCCTCTCCAAGCTGAAGAAAAAGCCAGAGGGAGCATCCATCTCTGTGATGTTCTGGATCCGGGACCTGACCAATGCGCCTTGGACTTTATTCTCCAGCAGGTTTGCTAAAACTAGCCTTTTAGATTTGAGAGCTTCAATGTGCTCTCGATTTCCTGTGGATTCACTAAGTTGTTCTAATTCCACGATGTTCATCTCCAGATCCCTGATAGATCCGGTAATGTCACGGGTGACATTAAGGGTGTGCTGCTGACTCAGCAGTTTTATCCGAACTTTGCCATGGTCCCACCACTGTCTCAGACAAGTAAAATCAGCCTTTCTCTGTCTAAAACCAGTCCAAAAATAACCTAAAATCTCCTTAAAACCCTGATCATAAGTTAAAGCTGAGTTAAAATGCCAGTAAGCGCTTCTAGGTAAAATGTTTCTAATAAAAACACCACCTAAAAGCAACGAGTGATCGGTAAAAGCCACCGGTAAAATCTGGCATGTTTTAAACACATTAAAATGGTGTTTAAAACAATAAAAACGATCAAGTCGAGCTAAAGAGATACGGTTTTCCTTAAAGTGGGACCATGTGTACTGCCTGGAGCCTGCATGCATCCTCCTCCATACGTCCACCAGGCCGTGAGACGAGACCAGCTGACGCAGAGCATGTTGGGCCGCTGGATGCGGCTCTGCATGATTACGATCTAAAAACTCGTTTTCTGTACAATTAAAATCCCCGCCTATAAAAACATAATCCTCAGACCCACAATCGCCCAACTTTTCCCCAATTTGTTCAAAAAAACGCTTTTTCTCTGCATTGGTGGTCGGAGCATAAATATTAATAAAAACCAGACTAAAAATATCAAACTTTGCTTTAACTAAAAGACACCTCCCTTGAACGACACGCTCTACTTCTGTGGAGTTCGGGGTGAAAGCCTTAGAGAACAGGAAGCCCACCCCTGCACTCTGGGAGGTGCCGTGGCTTAAAATGACCTCCCCCCTCCACTCTCTGCCCCAGTCTGTCTCAATTAAATGATCACTATGAGTTTCCTGTAAATAAATAACATCTATTTTCTTTTGGTTCAGTGTTTGGTAAATCAAAGCCCGCTTCTCAGCCTCCCTCGCCCCGTTAAGATTCAGAGTTGCAATGTTAAAAGAATCCATATTGGGTAAGAAGCTAAAACCAACACACAAAAAGACTATAAAAAATAATAATAATAAAAATACTAAAAAATCACTGTGCATCATTTTTACTCAAAAAAGTTTTCTCGCTTTTGACATTGCTTTCTTTAATCTAAATATTTCTGTCTTTTCAAAACTCGATACCTCGTTGTTCCTAATGTGATGTCTCGCAGAGGAGTAAAAGATTCTCAGATCTGGAAAATAACTTTCTATCTTTACTCCTTTCAGCCCTTTGGTTTGTTTTAAAAACGTTCTGTAAGACTCGACAGGGTATCTTGGTTCTTTACTACCTGTTTGAGTCATTGACGCCTCGCTGGTGTCAGAGAACCAGCTCTCAGCGTCGCTGCTGTCCGACACCTCCCTCCTCTCTCCAGCCAGCTTGCTTACCTGCCTGCTGGCCTGTACAGCAGCCACCACATTCCTCCTTTTGCTTCGCCTCTTTACCGGGGCAGAAGCCTCCACTTCCATCACCTCCTCTGTCTCTCCCTCCAATCCAGTTCCCAAAACCGACTCTACACTGTTCCTCCTTTCATTCTGTCCTCCTACCTCCACTTCACCTATCCCTCCCTGATCCCCACACACTAAATGCTCCTCACTATCCTTCACCTCCTCCTGTCCTTCCTGCACACCAACATTCTCTCCCTCCACACTTTCACCCTCACCACCATGCACCCCATCACTACACACCACCGTGCACCTCTCCGTTCCCACACACGCACTCATCCCACTGTCCACCACTGACACCTCAACAATACCCTCTGCTGGTTCTTCTGTAGCGGGTTCCTCCGCCGCCACCGCGGGTTCCCCCGCCGCAGCCGCGGGTTCCCCCGCCGCACTAACCTCACGAGGTGAGGCCCCCTCCTGCTCAGCAGCAGCGGGCTGCTGCTTCGCCGAACCCGGCGGGGCCGGCCCGGCCTTGTCTGGACACATTTTTACAATGTGTCCCTCTTGTCCACAACCAAAACACTTCATGTTGGAAGAAGTGGCAAACAACATGTAATCAAAATCATCTATTTTAACATGAAACCTCAGATTCAGTTCTTCGTCCCGACGGTTCAATAACATAAACAGTTGTCTTCTGTGCGATACAACGTGTTTCAGTAAAGGTGACTTACAGCCAGATAAAACCTTCCTTATCGGCGACACCACTTTACCGTGTCGTGACAACTCTTTTATCAGAAACTCATCGCTAATAAAAGGAGGAACGTTTGATAACATTACCTTAGTTGCAGGTAAAGTTAAAGGCGAAACATGTAAAAACAAGCCGTTGACAGACACGCCCGCTTCCACCAAACGCTGAGCCTGCTCCACTGTCTCAACAAACAACACCACCGCTCCATTCATTCGTGCTGCAGACCTAATTGCCCCGTGCCCAATCACCTCACCCACAGCCAGACAAACTTCCTCCACGCTGCACGGAGAACCAGCACCCACCTTGACGCCGTTCTTCCGTGTCAGCGTGGAGAAAGACCCACCACCGACAACCACCATGGCGTCCTCAGACGCCGGCCTAACGGCCACACCCGAACCCACAAAAACCCCTTAAAACGTGATGAAACTAACACGAAAATACAAAATAAACAAGTAACACAAACACCCAGTGAAAAACAGTAAGAAAAAACAAAGATAGAAAAGATTCAATCACTCGCACACTCGCTCTTCTTCCGCTCTTCCTCAAACACCCTCCTCTCACACGAAGAAGAAGAAGAAGACATACATTTGGAACAGAGCCATTCAAGGCCACTCTCTTTGGCTGCCCGATTTTTGAAAACAGGAACGTTTTTTACAACAGGATGACAGAGATATTCAAGGAGAAGGATTGGAGGTAAGGATTGGAGATATTCAAAGAGAAGTCATCCAGACAAATCTTTTAAATAATTAAAATGGTTACCATTATAAATATATTTTTCTATTTTTTGATATTATATTGTTAGAAGCTTTAAATAGTTATGATGAAAATTAAAATATACGTAGTTTCTATATTGGATTTTGGATGTGTACATCCGACTCTGGTGGAGTCTGCGTCACCAGTCGTGAACCTCACCGCACCATCCACATCACTTCTGTTAGTTCTGTTGAACAGTTGTATGGAGCTTTGTAGGGGAGAACTGGCACTTCTTTTCCTATTCAGTTTTCTTTTGTTTATTTAGTTAAAGACATAAGTTTGTGTCATTGGGTTTGTTTATTTTTCGTAAGATTAAATGGGTTCAAAGTTAATAGTTTCCTTTTGTTTGTTGTTTTAACATAAAATTCATACTAAAGACACTCTTCAGCTCACCTGGTGATGATTTGTAATTTCACATGATTTTCTTTACAATAAATTACTGGATAAAATTTAATTGATTGTCTCTTGTGGCTGCTTGAGGTCTGATGAGGTTGAATATATCATGTTCAAAATCCAATTAAAACTAGAAAGTGTGCATTTCCTATGAAAATGCAAGTGTGAATGCTGAATGCTCAATGCTGAATGCTTTTGGTGAAAATGGCAAAAACGTTTGAAGTTAACTGCTGAAGACTTGCAGAAAGGCAAGAAATAGCCTATGCAGTGTAAAAAAACCAGGTAAAAGCCCAAATTAGCCAAAAAGCTAAAACTAGCTAAAATACTAATGATAGCATCTAGGATACCACTAGCATGCTGGGTTAGAGTAATATATTCTATGCAATGTAAAGAAAAGAAAAAAACTCATCTAAAACCTAAAATTTGAGAAGGACAGAAACGTTCCCCTATTGCTTC
The DNA here is from genome assembly GCF_001444195.1 of Xiphophorus couchianus. Taxonomy (NCBI): domain Eukaryota; kingdom Metazoa; phylum Chordata; class Actinopteri; order Cyprinodontiformes; family Poeciliidae; genus Xiphophorus; species Xiphophorus couchianus. The sequence goes on from NC_040238.1 coordinate 614,914, forward strand.
TGATAAAAACGGTGGGTGATTGAAATCCATACCTTTTATGGTTCCTGAGATATCGACATTTGTTTGGAGGATCGTTTAGCTATAAACACAGCTAAACAATGCCTGACTATAAAAAATATGTCACATGCAGTACAAAAAAAAAAGCAACGTCAAAAGCTCAAATTACTCCAGCATAAAAGCTGTTAAACTACCCAACTTCAAACTGGCCACTGCCTTGTTTCCTCCTGAAACTGGATGATTGATTGCCATTAATAGGCAGGACCTAAAACATCCACTGTGAAACACAACGGACATTTTATATTGTAATTCTCAATTCTGTCATAGGATGGAACGGTTTCTCCCATGGGGTGAAAAATTCATAAAAAGCTGAATATTATAAAAAGTATGAAGGTTATGAATACCAAGAGATATAGCCGGCATTAGGAGAGCAAGCTGAATAGTATAAAAGTTGAATGGTGAAAATGGAGAAGTGTGAATGCCTACAGCAATCACACTAAAACTTCAAAAATACTTTACTGATCCCAAAGGAAAATCAAATGTTTAAAATGTTGTTGTAACTCATTAATTCAGATTCTTCAAAGAGTTGTTGTAGTTAGTGATGGTTGTTGGCAGGAAAGATCTCTTGTCTGTATTACAGTGAAAATTCTCAATGAATGGGCCTGGATCCAAATTTCGTTTACAGACATGACAGAAAGCTTTAAAGATAGCCCAGTAATCCCAGTAATCACATAGGGCTTTGCAAGACCAAAATATGTGACTGGTGGTGGCTGGTGATTGATGGCACCAATGGCAGTTATCCACATTATTGTATGTAAATGTTGAAGACAGACAGCTTCAGGTTCTGTTCTTCCTCTTAGATTAGATCAGATAATAATCAGATAAAATATATTTTCACTCAAGCTTTCAGGGATGACATGTTCTCAGATGAATATAAGTGTCGTGTTCCGGGGTTCTTGGTTTCCCTTGTGGAGGTCGGCTTGCTGCTATTCACCATCTAGCCACCAGATGGCGCCAGCTTCACCTCTCTCTCTGGAGTGGGGTGTTGTCATCCGGCGCACCTGTGATCTATCTGCTCGTCAGGCAAGGTGTACAAGAGGAGCTGACTGCCAGCACTTCGACGCCTGAGTGTTAGCCAGTAACGGTACCTCTGAGCCCCCTTGAGCTAGTCTCTGTTTTTCTCCTCGGTGTCTGATCTCTTAGTGAATCTCCTTGTTGTCTCCTGTCTTCAGGTGTCTTTCCTGAGAAGTCCTGGGTTCCCCCCTCGTGACGCTGTGGAACCTACCCACTGGTTGCCCGAGTTTCCAGACTCACCTCCTCCGGCTATCGCAGTTCCCTCCTGGATGTCCCGACTGGCAGTCGTGTGGCTCCTCTGTCTCTGTCCTGCCAAAACCTACCTGTCCGTCCCCACCCCAACAACATTCCCTCGCCGCCTTCCGGATCTCAGTGGCCCAGCGCTGTTCCACCTGGATCATACGGAATCAAGAACCCCGAGTACGGCAGTTATCCCTCCAAACCTGCAAACTCCCACTCAACAAGTAAGATTGCTCCAATTCTCTGTCATCACTCCCGTCTCCTACACCCTGTGAACGCACCATCTCCTCGCTGTGTTCTTTATAGTGAGCCGACCACTCCGTGAGCCTTTTCCTTCCCCCTGGAAAGGACCCGCAATCTTCAGTACATTCTATTATTGCTGTTGTAATAAATTCACTTATTATATATATCGCTCTCCTGTGTCGTGTTCTGCATTTGGGCTGGAATTATATACTCATCATGACAGAACACTCAGGCCAGCAAACAAGCCCAGCAGATGCGATCAGGAGAACGTTGTCCGATCAACACACCCAGTTACAATCACATGAAACAGCTTTAAGAGAGCTTAGCTCACGACAAGTCGAAACTAACCGGCAGTTAGCTGAGATAATCAATTATCTCAAACCTTCCGCCTCTCAGATTCCTTCTCCAAATCCAGCCCCAGTTCCAGCTCCGGTCCAATTAGTTCAGCCCACGTTTTCCGAGGTTCGACCCCCGCTTCCTGAGAGATTTTCTGGGGACCTGAGCAGATGTAAAGGTTTCTTATTGCAATGTTCAATTATTTTCAACCACTCTCCCCAGAGTTTCCTTCAAGATGGCTCTAAGATCGCTTATGTTTTGTCCCTGTTATCTGGACGAGCTTTAGACTGGGCTCAGGCTCGATTTCCTTCCCCGGCAAATTATAACTGCTCGTTTGATGAGTTTTTGAAGGAGTTCCAACAAACTTTCAGTCAAGACTCCGACAAATCATTTAACTCACGCGAGCTCATGGGAATTAAGCAGGGTCAACGCACGGTAGCAGATTTCGCTATAGATTTTAGAATAAGAGCTGCAGCAACTGATTGGAATACAGCTGCATTAAAGAGCGTTTATTTTAACGCTCTTAACGAAACTCTAAAAGATGAATTAGCTACTTTAGATGAACCAGAGACCCTAGAAGATTTGATCAGTCTAACTATTCGCCTCGATAATAGGATCCGGTCCCGTACTAGGGAGAGAAGATATAGAGAACCGCCAGTTAAGACTCATGGAGGAGTTCAACCTGTTCCAGCGAGTTCTTCTCCGCAGGCTCCTCAGGATCCTGAGCCCATGCAGATGGGTCGGACACGTCTCACTCCTGAGGAGCGACAGAGACGTTTTTCCTCTCGGCTCTGCCTGTATTGCGGATCCCCAGGGCACTTCCTCGCCCAATGCCCAATCCGTTCAAACTCCCAGGTCCGCCAGTGGAAGTGAGGAGGCTGGCGGACCACTTGCAAAAGAAAGATTCTCCTCGCCTGTCACTACCTGCCACTTTGATCTGTAAAAATCAATCTGTCCCACTGTCTGCTCTTGTAGATTCAGGCTGTGAACAAAATCTTATTGATTGTACTTTAGTTCAACAAATGTCTATTGAGACTGAGCCACTCTCTGTCCCTCTTCGAGTCGCTGCCATTGATGGGAACACCCTACCCCGAATAACTCACCAGACCAAACCGTTACATCTCATTATTTCTGGAAATCATAGCGAACTCACCCCTTTTTTTGTTTTCCCCATGGCCAACTCTCCCATCATCCTTGGCTTTAAATGGCTCCAGCAGCATAATCCCCAAATCAACTGGACAGACAGACATGTCGAATCCTGGTCCACCTCCTGTCATTTATCTTGTCTCCGCTCAGCTGTTCCCCCAGGTCCACCACCAGCAGACCCGCAGGAGGCAGACCCGACCGATCTGTCGATCATCCCACCTGAATATCATGACCTAACTCCGGTCTTTAGTAAGTCCAAAGCTCTCTCATTACCCCCACATCGACCATACGATTGTGCCATAGACCTCCTCCCCGGTGCTCCGTTACCCTCAAGCCGTCTTTACAACATTTCCCGTCCAGAGAGAGAAACCATGGAGAAATATATTAAAGACTCTCTGGCAGCCGGCATAATCCGCCCCTCCTCCTCTCCTTTGGGAGCAGGATTCTTTTTCGTTGGCAAGAAAGACGGTTCCCTTAGGCCCTGTATCGATTACAGAGGGTTAAATAACATAACCGTTAAGAATAAATATCCCCTTCCTCTGTTATCCTCTGCCTTTGAACCTATTCATGGGGCAACAGTTTTTTCAAAACTTGACTTGAGAAATGCTTACCATTTACTCCGTATTAGACAGGGAGATGAATGGAAGACAGCATTTAAGACACCAATAGGTCACTTTGAGTACTTGGTGATGCCTTTTGGGTTGTCTAACGCTCCAGCCTTTTTCCAGGCCCTCGTAAATGACGTGTTGAGGGATTTTCTAAATGTTTTCGTGTTTGTTTATCTGGATGATATTTTGATCTACTCTAAGTCTCTAGATGATCACAAGCATCATGTTCGCCAGGTCCTGCAACGTCTTTTGGAAAACAAGTTATACATCAAGGCTGAGAAGTGTGAGTTCCACCAATCGTCAGTGTCGTTTCTTGGATTCATACTTGGGGGCGGACAGGTGAGACCCACGGAGGAAAAGATTCGAGCGGTATTGGAATGGCCGACTCCTCAAACCCGTAAACAACTCCAGCGCTTCCTGGGTTTTGCCAACTTCTATCGCCGATTCATTCGTAATTACAGTCAAACCGCCCTCCCGCTAACCGCTCTCACCTCTACCAAGATTCCATTCAGTTGGACCCCGGAGGCAGAGGCCGCCTTTACACAACTCAAAACCCTTTTTGCTAATGCTCCCATTCTCATTCAGCCAGACCCATCCAAACAGTTCATTGTCGAGGTCGACACCTCGGACACCGGAGTGGGAGCCGTATTATCCCAGATCTCTCCCCAAGACAACAAGACTCATCCTTGTGCTTTCTTTTCCCGCAGATTATCTCCTCCTGAACGTAACTATGACGTAGGGGATCGGGAGCTTCTGGCCATCAAGTTGGCTCTGGAGGAATGGCGGCATTGGTTGGAGGGGACTGAGCATCCAGTGCTGGTCTGGACCGATCACAAGAACCTCTCTTACCTGCAGTCAGCTAAGAGACTCAACCCCCGTCAATCACGTTGGTCACTATTCTTCTCCAGATTTAACCTCTCCATTTCCTACCGTCCAGGGTCTCGTAACATCAAGCCGGATGCCCTTTCCCAACTTCACTCGCCTGGGGATTCCGAGAAGGTTCCCGCCACTATCCTGCCCCCCAGCTGCACGGTTGCAGTGGTTACCTGGGAGATTGAAGACATTATCAGGCAAGCTCAACTATCTGAACCCACTCCCGACTCGTGCCCACCTACTAAACTTTACGTGCCCACCTCTGTCCGTGCCCGTTTCCTGCAGTGGATTCATGCCTCCAAATTCTCGGGCCACCCAGGTATCAGTCGTACCATTGCCCTTGTCAACCGTAAATTCTGGTGGTCTTCAATCCATAAAGACGTTAAGGAGTATGTCTTAGCCTGTACGATCTGCTCACGTAATAAGGCATCCCACCGACCTCCATCTGGTCTCCTACAACCGCTACCTATTCCCAAACGCCCGTGGTCTCATATTTCCTTGGATTTTGTCACAGGATTGCCACCCTCCAAGGGGATGACCACCATTTTAACGATTGTGGACCGTTTTTCTAAGGCCTGCCACTTTGTCCCCCTCCGTAAACTGCCCACGGCATTTCAAACGGCCCAGTTGCTTATTAAACACGTTTTCCGCCTGCATGGCATACCGCTAGAGATCTTATCGGACCGAGGACCACAATTTATTTCCCGGGTGTGGAAGAATTTCTGTACTGCACTGCATGCTAAGGTTTCTCTCACTTCTGGTTTCCATCCCCAGACGAATGGCCAAACCGAGAGGCTTAATCAGGATTTAGAAACCACTCTCCGCTGCTTCACCTCCTCCAATCCGTCAGATTGGAGTCAGTACCTCCCATGGGTCGAGTACGCCCATAATAGCCTTATCTCTGCCGCAACTGGTGTATCCCCTTTTGAAGCCTCCATAGGTTATCAACCCCCGCTACTTCCGTCTGAAGAGGGTGACATCTCGGTGACCTCAGTCCGCCACCATATCCGTCGTTGCCAGACCATTTGGAAATCCACAATTCACAACCTTAACAGCACAGCCGAACATATCAAACGACAGGCAGACCGTAAGAGGGTTCCGGCTCCCACCTACACTCCCGGCCAGAAGGTGTGGTTATCGTCCCGAGACATTCCTTTAAAGTCAATGTCCAAGAAATTGTCTCCCCGTTTTGTTGGTCCCTTTGAGGTCGAATCCGTTATTAATCCCTCCGCTGTTCGCCTCCGTCTACCAGCCTCCCTCCGAGTTCATCCCACTTTCCACGTTTCTCAGATAAAGCCCGTCCAGACCAGCACGCTCTGCCCTCCTACCGAGCCCCCTCCTCCCCCCCGAGACATAGATGGCCATCCTGCCTACTCTGTACGCCGGATCGTTGACTCCCGTCGACGAGGTCGCGGTTGGCAATACCTCGTCGATTGGGAGGGCTACGGTCCGGAGGATCGCCTTTGGGTTCCTGGCTCCTTCATTCTAGATCCTTCCCTCATCACGGATTACCGCTCGTCGCTTCCCTCCTCTTCATCTCGGCCGCCAGGTGGCGACCGTTGAGGGGGGGGTACTGTCGTGTTCCGGGGTTCTTGGTTTCCCTTGTGGAGGTCGGCTTGCTGCTATTCACCATCTAGCCACCAGATGGCGCCAGCTTCACCTCTCTCTCTGGAGTGGGGTGTTGTCATCCGGCGCACCTGTGATCTATCTGCTCGTCAGGCAAGGTGTACAAGAGGAGCTGACTGCCAGCACTTCGACGCCTGAGTGTTAGCCAGTAACGGTACCTCTGAGCCCCCTTGAGCTAGTCTCTGTTTTTCTCCTCGGTGTCTGATCTCTTAGTGAATCTCCTTGTTGTCTCCTGTCTTCAGGTGTCTTTCCTGAGAAGTCCTGGGTTCCCCCCTTGTGACGCTGTGGAACCTACCCACTGGTTGCCCGAGTTTCCAGACTCACCTCCTCCGGCTATCGCAGTTCCCTCCTGGATGTCCCGACTGGCAGTCGTGTGGCTCCTCTGTCTCTGTCCTGCCAAAACCTACCTGTCCGTCCCCACCCCAACAACATTCCCTCGCCGCCTTCCGGATCTCAGTGGCCCAGCGCTGTTCCACCTGGATCATACGGAATCAAGAACCCCGAGTACGGCAGTTATCCCTCCAAACCTGCAAACTCCCACTCAACAAGTAAGATTGCTCCAATTCTCTGTCATCACTCCCGTCTCCTACACCCTGTGAACGCACCATCTCCTCGCTGTGTTCTTTATAGTGAGCCGACCACTCCGTGAGCCTTTTCCTTCCCCCTGGAAAGGACCCGCAATCTTCAGTACATTCTATTATTGCTGTTGTAATAAATTCACTTATTATATATATCGCTCTCCTGTGTCGTGTTCTGCATTTGGGCTGGAATTATATACTCATCATGACAATAAGTCACAGTGCTATAAAAATTTAACTCGAAGGAATTTAAAATCGTACATGTTACTTCATTATTGATTGTTCAATAATAAAGTAAAATAATTTATCTATGGCTGGTATATAAATTGTTCAATTAATGGTAAAATACATAAGATTGATCTACTTAATTATTATATTGAAATATAATTAATTTAATTAATGTTTTTCATCATTTTTAACAATATTAACTTGAGCAACAGCTCATTGTTTTTTAAAAATGATTTATCCTTGCAATAGGTTCTGCTTCCTCTACCCTTAATCTTGCTGTCGATAGCAGGGACAAAATGTTTTACTGAACATTTATAGACTTCAGTTCTACAAGTCACTACCATATTATCCTTGCTGTGGGGTCCTTAAAGATTCTGACTTATTGTCTCTGGTCAGCCTTGCTATTTTACTTGCCACAGTAACAGCTTTTTTCTCTGGGGACCAATCAGCCAGACTCTTGGTCCATAAACGAATCGGTACTTTCCAGGATGCCTTAACTGACCCACTGCAATTGCTGCTTGACCTGTGTCACAGTGAAGACAAGAAAATAGACATCACTGCAGAAAAGAGCTGCAGTTTGTTGACTGAGCTAGTATGAAGTGAGTTCAGATGCCAGATGTCAGGAGGAGGAAAATAGAAGCAAAATTGGTTCTGATGTTTTAACCTTCTTTTATCCAGAGAGAGTAATATAGGACACCTTCTGTCAAATTTTAATCGGAGTTTGATTGATGAGTGATTAATGACCCGTGACTAATTGATTTTAATTTCCGGTCACATGATGCCCCTCCCCCCATCCGGTCACATGATTCCCCTCCCCCCATCCGGTCACGTGACACCCCCGGATGTCTCATGACCTCAGCATGCTTAACACGTGTTACACTATATTCCCGCTAATTTCAATTCAACCAATAGGAACAGAGACAGGCTCCGAGTTTTATGAGTAATACAATTAAAGTATAAAAGAACAATAAGTGTTAAATAATCAAGAATAATATACGATATAATATATTTAAATAGAATGTTGTAATTAACTCCGGTTTTGCTCACCAACCCGTCCGTGTTTGTGCGTGTGTCCGGGCAGAATACTGGACACACATGTCCCTCAGGATGTCTCAATGCCATACAGTGTTTAAGGTGAACTCCTTCTGACCTCTATGAGTTTGAATTAGCCGATAGAAGCAGAGACAAGGGGTTCGGTGTTAGAAAATCAATAGTAATATACAATATAGTATATTCAAATAGATTTGGATGTTGTAACTACCTCCGTTTTTTTTTTAAACGGAAGGTCTTTCTGATATACTGCCTGAAGCGGGACAGGCCCCAGACATCAGGAAGACCCTCATGACCTCCGGTCATCATGCGTGACACGTGTGGCTCTCTATATTTCCGATCATCTCAATTGGGTCTCTATCGGGGGTTGATTGATATGGTGTAAAGGCCAGCACAGGATTCATTCTCGTGACTTTTTGGTGGGTGGGGGTGGGAGGCCCCATGACAGTGCTGCACACCAAGCCATTCGTGTGTGTGTGTGTGTGTCTGTGTATATAAAGACATATAGAAACAAAAGTCCCTAAAGAAAACCTACAGTTTAACTATTTTACTGCATTATTTATGGTAGCACTATTAGCCAGTGCTGACTATGAGTTTGTGATTTCCTTCATCACTTCAATTTTAAACTCTAATAGATTTTTTTTCTGTAACACTTGCTAGTGTGATACATTTCAGTAAATGTTCCTCATTTGTACACGTACTTCTTAAGAATATGTGACAGACAGTAAACAGGCCTACTCAAATTTAACTTTTATCCTTCCGCAGTTAAAGAATTTGTCCAGACTTTTCCAGAATTTGGCCCGGCATCACTGTGAATGATTTTGTTCAGGTTTTTTTCTTGCTGTTGAATCAACGCTGATCTTCCCACTGCTTCATGTTTTCTCCAAAATAGTAAATCTTGGTTTAAATACATTTGAAACTCAGATTTTCTTTATGTAACACTTGCTAGTGTGATACATTTCAGTAAAAGTTCCTCATCTGTAAATTTATTTCTGAACAATATCTGACAGGGACTAAACAGGCCTTGGTGAGGTTCCCTTGGATTTCTATTGATTTATTGAATGTGTAAATATTTATCAAACTGAATGGCCATTCAGTTTTTATATAGTTTTTTTTTTTCTTTTGGTGTCTGTTGCACAAATTGTAATATAACTATCAGCCAAAAATTCAGTCAGTGAATTTGTGTTTTTTCTTAAATACTCCCTCTCACCGAGACTTACTTACATCTTCTGACAACTAGCTTATAATAACTTATAATAACATTGACTAAGTTTGCTATTGGTACACTTTACCTAAAAATAAAAATTAAACATACTCACTACACAGCCATGCTCTAAGAGTTGCTCATAACATGGTGAATTGTTCTGTTACCTTTAAAATGATCTGCAGCTTTTGTTCCTTGGTCCTAATGATGCTGTTCACTAATGTTCTCTAACAGACAGTACAACACCTCTTGTAATTGATAAGCTTATAAATGATCAATGTGAAGCATCAGTATGCGCTAAAGAAGATCATATCAGTCAGATTAAGTAAAATATTATTAAACTCAAAGCAATCAAAATTATATTTCTCTGAAAGGTAATCTCTCCTTTTCAGAGAGTTTAGACTGTATGAAAGGAATCAGTGAAATATACTATGAAATATTTTATCTGCTGCATCCCCATAATAAAACTTCAATTGTGAATTGAATGATTACATTGCATCTAGATACAAAAGAATCAACCGTTAATTAGTAATCATACTGACTAACAAGATCTGATCAAACAAGAAACTTGACTACCTCAAGGGATTTCTCACATTGGAGAACAAACCGTCTGACTTTCTTTAGCCACTAAATTTAACCTTACCAAAGTTTTGCCTTGGAGTAAACAGGTACTGAGTTTGAAGCGGATCAGACGCCTTCAGCCATCTGCTAAAACTAGACTCCGGCCTTCCTCACTGTAAAATAAAACATTAGACTTTAAAAAAAGTTCAAGCGAACATCACTTAATTATCATCGACTTGTTGTTTGTACTCATCTTAAACAAGTGGCAGGGACATTTGGATATATATAAAAAAGCTTTATAAGTTAATCTATTTAAGTTGAGTCCATGCAACAACTAAAATAAAATAAAAAGTGAACTATTTGAAAGTAGTGAGGATTTAGGGTGGTAAAAGTTGAACATTTTAACATGTCCAGACACTACACCATTTCTGCTCAAGCAAACCAAAAAGTTTTGAACAGAACAACCATGTCAAATAATGAGACCATGAATCTTTAATCTATGTAGCAAATATATTGCTGCTGCTGCTGTAAGCAGAAAATAAAATAAGTTTTACGGAGAATAATATTTTGGATGAGTTTAAGAATATTGTTTGCCAAAATCACACGGTGTAACTACACTTGTCTTTTATATGTAGCAGTAATTGAATCTTTTGAGGCAATTGGTTGGCATAAATTAAAGTAAATACGACCTATTTTCCTGCTCCACATACTTAGTTAGCAATTTGCCAGTTAGCTTCCCAGTCTGAACTTCTGGGCAATGTCTTGATTCAGTCAAATCTTCTATCTTCTCTAACTCTGATATTTTGCTCGCTGGTCTTCATCATGCTTTGAATGCAGTATCGGGTTTCTCTTACTTTAACCCGCCCAACTTGCACCTGATTGGTATGTTAGCCTTTTGATTCCCTCCCAGTGAGGCGGTGCTTCACAAAGCAATCTGTTTGTCAAACTGTTGATCTGCCTGATGGCTGTTTTAGAAGATATGGTGACTGAGGTTTAGACAGTACTAGCCAGCTCATGCAGCTTGTTTTTACTAGATGTCTGTCCTAAAAGTACATATCTTTAAAATATGAATAAATACGTACAATTCCATAATTATTCGATCCAACGGTTATAGAAGTTTTGTAATAATGCAATTCAGGTATTTTACATTTTCTGGACTAAAGGAGGATTTCAGTTCAACACCTGTGGTTTGAGCCTCTCTTTGGAGCTGGTCGAACCTTAACAAAAACCTCAACCTTAGCAAAATTGAATTCAATACATACTAAATTTCTCTGTAACTTTGTTCTTACCTGTGTGATTAGATGCCGTTTTTCCAACAGGTTCCATATTGACGTAAATTTCCTCCATCGCTTCAGACTCTGTTGGCTTTAAACATTAACTATAAAATCCACAGCAGTAGTGGAACTAAGTGAAAAACTGTGGAAAAGAGATGAGATGTCTGGTGTTCAACAAAACACAAGGTAAATGTATTTTACAGATAACAACCAAATAAAGAAATTCATGAACGCAGATTGAATATTAGTTTCTTAAATATCTTACACAACATAAAATTCTTGAAGGTTTCAATAGTTTCATGAGTTCATATTTGCTGATTCGGTTCTGTATCAATGAATATTTATTTATCCTTTTTCTTTATTTTCCTTCAGCTTGGTTAATCCTACTCATAATAAACACATCACACTTTTCCATGGGTGAAAAGATAATTGACTCTTTGAAAAGGGGAACAATGATGACACAAAATTAAAAATAGTTTTAAATCACGGATATAGGGATGAAAAAATACATCTGATGTTGTGATGTTCTTGCTTCATCTTGCTCCTGCGGATGGCTGTGTCCAAAAAATATTTCCTAAAGATTAATAAATTGTTGGAACAGATGCCCAACAGTTTTACAGGTCTCATTCTGTCCTGATAACTAGTCACAGCCTTGCTCTCGGTAAAAACAACTATCATCTTTGTACTTTTCTTTTTAAATCCTCTTTTAACCCAGTTTCTTGTCCAGTAGCAGAAACACTTACATTAAGAAACCACAGGTGTTGAACTGAAATCCTCCTTTAGTCCAGAAAATGTAAAATACCTGAATTGCATTATTACAAAACTTCTATAACCGTTGGATCGAATAATTATGGAATTGTACGTATTTATTCATATTTTAAAGATATGTACTTTTAGGACAGACATCTAGTAAAAACAAGCTGCATGAGCTGGCTAGTACTGTCTAAACCTCAGTCACCATATCTTCTAAAACAGCCATCAGGCAGATCAACAGTTTGACAAACAGATTGCTTTGTGAAGCACCGCCTCACTGGGAGGGAATCAAAAGGCTAACATACCAATCAGGTGCAAGTTGGGCGGGTTAAAGTAAGAGAAACCCGATACTGCATTCAAAGCATGATGAAGACCAGCGAGCAAAATATCAGAGTTAGAGAAGATAGAAGATTTGACTGAATCAAGACATTGCCCAGAAGTTCAGACTGGGAAGCTAACTGGCAAATTGCTAACTAAGTATGTGGAGCAGGAAAATAGGTCGTATTTACTTTAATTTATGCCAACCAATTGCCTCAAAAGATTCAATTACTGCTACATATAAAAGACAAGTGTAGTTACACCGTGTGATTTTGGCAAACAATATTCTTAAACTCATCCAAAATATTATTCTCCGTAAAACTTATTTTATTTTCTGCTTACAGCAGCAGCAGCAATATATTTGCTACATAGATTAAAGATTCATGGTCTCATTATTTGACATGGTTGTTCTGTTCAAAACTTTTTGGTTTGCTTGAGCAGAAATGGTGTAGTGTCTGGACATGTTAAAATGTTCAACTTTTACCACCCTAAATCCTCACTACTTTCAAATAGTTCACTTTTTATTTTATTTTAGTTGTTGCATGGACTCAACTTAAATAGATTAACTTATAAAGCTTTTTTATATATATCCAAATGTCCCTGCCACTTGTTTAAGATGAGTACAAACAACAAGTCGATGATAATTAAGTGATGTTCGCTTGAACTTTTTTTAAAGTCTAATGTTTTATTTTACAGTGAGGAAGGCCGGAGTCTAGTTTTAGCAGATGGCTGAAGGCGTCTGATCCGCTTCAAACTCAGTACCTGTTTACTCCAAGGCAAAACTTTGGTAAGGTTAAATTTAGTGGCTAAAGAAAGTCAGACGGTTTGTTCTCCAATGTGAGAAATCCCTTGAGGTAGTCAAGTTTCTTGTTTGATCAGATCTTGTTAGTCAGTATGATTACTAATTAACGGTTGATTCTTTTGTATCTAGATGCAATGTAATCATTCAATTCACAATTGAAGTTTTATTATGGGGATGCAGCAGATAAAATATTTCATAGTATATTTCACTGATTCCTTTCATACAGTCTAAACTCTCTGAAAAGGAGAGATTACCTTTCAGAGAAATATAATTTTGATTGCTTTGAGTTTAATGATATTTTACTTAATCTGACTGATATGATCTTCTTTAGCGCATACTGATGCTTCACATTGATCATTTATAAGCTTATCAATTACAAGAGGTGTTGTACTGTCTGTTAGAGAACATTAGTGAACAGCATCATTAGGACCAAGGAACAAAAGCTGCAGATCATTTTAAAGGTAACAGAACAATTCACCATGTTATGAGCAACTCTTGGAGCATGGCTGTGTAGTGAGTATGTTTAATTTTTATTTTTAGGTAAAGTGTACCAATAGCAAACTTAGTCAATGTTATTATAAGTTATTATAAGCTAGTTGTCAGAAGATGTAAGTAAGTCTCGGTGAGAGGGAGTATTTAAGAAAAAACACAAATTCACTGACTGAATTTTTGGCTGATAGTTATATTACAATTTGTGCAACAGACACCAAAAGAAAAAAAAAAACTATATAAAAACTGAATGGCCATTCAGTTTGATAAATATTTACACATTCAATAAATCAATAGAAATCCAAGGGAACCTCACCGAGGCCTGTTTAGTCCCTGTCAGATATTGTTCAGAAATAAATTTACAGATGAGGAACTTTTACTGAAATGTATCACACTAGCAAGTGTTACATAAAGAAAATCTGAGTTTCAAATGTATTTAAACCAAGATTTACTATTTTGGAGAAAGCATGAAGCAGTGGGAAGATCAGCGTTGATTCAACAGCAAGAAAAAAACCTGAACAAAATCATTCACAGTGATGCCGGGCCAAATTCTGGAAAAGTCTGGACAAATTCTTTAACTGCGGAAGGATAAAAGTTAAATTTGAGTAGGCCTGTTTACTGTCTGTCACATATTCTTAAGAAGTACGTGTACAAATGAGGAACATTTACTGAAATGTATCACACTAGCAAGTGTTACAGAAAAAAAATCTATTAGAGTTTAAAATTGAAGTGATGAAGGAAATCACAAACTCATAGTCAGCACTGGCTAATAGTGCTACCATAAATAATGCAGTAAAATAGTTAAACTGTAGGTTTTCTTTAGGGACTTTTGTTTCTATATGTCTTTATATACACAGACACACACACACACACACGAATGGCTTGGTGAGCAGCACTGTCATGGGGCCTCCCACCCCCACCCACCAAAAAGTCACGAGAATGAATCCTGTGCTGGCCTTTACACCATATCAATCAACCCCCGATAGAGACCCAATTGAGATGATCGGAAATATAGAGAGCCACACGTGTCACGCATGATGACCGGAGGTCATGAGGGTCTTCCTGATGTCTGGAGCTTGTCCCGCTTCAGGCAGTATATCAGAAAGACCTTCCGTTTAAAAAAAAACGGAGGTAGTTACAACATCCAAATCTATTTGAATATACTATATTGTATATTACTATTGATTTTCTAACACCGAACCCCTTGTCTCTGCTTCTATCGGCTAATTCAAACTCATAGAGGTCAGAAGGAGTTCACCTTAAACACTGTATGGCATTGAGACATCCTGAGGGACATGTGTGTCCAGTATTCTGCCCGGACACACGCACAAACACGGACGGGTTGGTGAGCAAAACCGGAGTTAATTACAACATTCTATTTAAATATATTATATCGTATATTATTCTTGATTATTTAACACTTATTGTTCTTTTATACTTTAATTGTATTACTCATAAAACTCGGAGCCTGTCTCTGTTCCTATTGGTTGAATTGAAATTAGCGGGAATATAGTGTAACACGTGTTAAGCATGCTGAGGTCATGAGACATCCGGGGGTGTCACGTGACCGGATGGGGGGAGGGGAATCATGTGACCGGATGGGGGGAGGGGCATCATGTGACCGGAAATTAAAATCAATTAGTCACGGGTCATTAATCACTCATCAATCAAACTCCGATTAAAATTTGACAGAAGGTGTCCTATATTACTCTCTATCCAGGTTTGAGTCAGGTTTGTACTTTTCCAAAGCAGGCAGCAGCTCCATATTGATTAGTGGTTGTACAAAAGGGTTCTTATGCGGCTCTATCTGCAGGATTTATTCTGAGAGGGATGAGCTGGCGCCTGTCTCCAACAATCAATGAACAAGAACATGGCGAGGTCTACAAGTCATCAATCACAGTGTAATGCAGAGAAACACACACATTCAACACATTCAAGCCTAATCACAGTTTAGAGAAATCAGTTAACCTAAAATCTATCTTTTGTAGAACTTGCACGAGGCCCTTCTGACTGGCTATGACGAGACGTGGTCCAAAGCTGATGGGTTGCAGCTGAGGCACATGACCAGGTGATGGGATGATGCAGGTGAGGTTGAAGAGTCATCCAGTTTGAATTGGATGGTAGCCACAGCTACCATGGGGAAGTATAACAGAAGCAAGGCTGTCATGCACCGGTGCCATCAGGACCTCTGACCCCCATCAGCAGGCAAGTGAGAAGTGTCTTACCCATGGTTACAGCAACAGAGCTGAGTGGAGCAGGGATCGTCCCATTTGATGCTGATGGCATTTTATTTTATGCAGATAACATAAATGCAACTTTCTCTGACTGCAAAAATCATCTTGCATGAGATAGCTAAAACATTTTCGTTCTAAGTGTACAGTTGTATGCTTTTACACCTTAGCTTTATTATCATTAATTAGGTTACTGTTATTTTATGTTATCATGTAGTGTTTGTAGTCTAGTTTATTAGGCCTGAGCATCAAAAGGACTGTTAAGGCCTTTTATAACTAGAAGGATTTTTCTTGTTATTCTGACACTTTTCTTATATTCCTTTATTTAATCAGGTAAACTCCGTTGAGATCTAGATCTCATTTTCAAGAGATTTTCTTTTCTTGGCTTTTTGGAGGCCTTAACATATTCAAAAACTTCTCAAACTTCATTGAACATTGTCCCCCATAAGAAATGTTTTAATTTCAATAGAATCAAAAGTCTGCAGGGCCGAACTGCTTAATGTGAAATAGGTCAAATAGGTGAAATAGGCCAAACCCTACATCATAGAAATCTGAAACTTGGTATGTAGGTAAATCCAGTTGGGAGAAAACATTAACATTAATGCATCTTTCATGAGCTTGGCTTCTTGGCCTTGGAAGATCTGCTGGACTGACTGGCCAGCAAAGCTGGTTAGTCTGTTCCCTGTGGAATCTGGATTGGCCCCACTGTTACCCTATACTGCACATCTGGGAACTGTGAGAGTGTTGGTGTTCAAGAAATTCACATTGCCCTACCAGCCTGGTAACCTAATCAGTCTGCACTGAACAAAAAGAGTTGTGTGTTGTTTATGGGTCTGGAGACACTCTTCTATTAATCAGCCTCCTTACACAGAGACTAAACATATTTGAATTGCTCGGTGTCATATGATGCAGCATCGACGTCACCCAATGCAGATGGAGGGCAAGAAGTAAATGCAGCCTGTTTACTTCTTTTGCTCCAGCGTCAAAATGCCTAAATTCTGAGTCGTGTACAGTTGTTCCAACAGAGAGAAAGATAAACGTTATTTTCGTGTTTTGAAGGTAATTGGTCACAAGGGAGTTAATTTTTAAAAAACTTAACAAAAAAGGTTGAGAAAAGTGAATCAACAATCTACTGCTAAAAACAGGATGTGCAGAAACTAACAATGCCAGAGTGTACAGCGCCCACTTTCTAACAAGTAACCTTAGTATCGGTTAAAATGTATTTTTAGATATTTTATTGGACAGCTACTTAAAAGGACAACCAATCATATAGCTTGGTAGTCCCAAGACTGCTAATGTTGTTAGCAGCTATCTCAGTGCCGAGTCCCAGACAGAAAATATGTTCAGTGGAACTGTCATGATAAAAAAAGCTAAATAAATTAAATATAACCTACCCAGCTATACAGTCACAGTGAGCTGCGACTATTCCCCCACATGGTTAATGTCTGGAAACAAACATGGGGTTTCTGTAGAAACAATCTACTGCTAAAACCTACATTGACCTATATTGATTGTCAAGATGGCGCCGGCACAGCTGGCTGCCTGCAGACGCAGCTCCCGTCGTGTGTGTGTTTGTCTGTGTATATTTGCTGTAACCGATTAAGGATCCGTGCTTGAAGAACCCATGGATCATCAGTTGGGCTTTCTACAATGGCTGGATGTGGTTCTGTCGATGTTCTCCGCGTTCTTCTGCTACTTCTTATACTCTTGGTTGCGGACAACTTCGCCGAGCGGAGTAGCGGCATTGTTTTCTCGCGTGAACGGCTGATTGCGCTGTGTGGGCCTCTGCTGCTGCCAGAGATGGGCCTGTGGTCCCGGAGGAGTTACGGAGGAGACGACGGGGCTGCGGGTCTGGAGTTAAACGGAGGTAGAAGAGGAGACGGCGCAGGCCAACGGTACCGGCGATTATCGTGGGGAACGTGAGGTCTTTGGGAAATAGGACAGACGAACTCACGGCGCTGGTTAGGACCCAGAAGGAGTACTGGGAGTGCAGTATCTCTGCTTCACGGAAACCTGGCTGCACTCGCTTATTCCGGAATACAGCGTGGAGGTCCCTGGATTTTCCTTGGTTCGCGGGGACAGGGACTATTCCAAGAGTCGGAAGAAGAGGGGCGGCGGGATTGCACTTTTTTTTTCCTTTTTGTTTTTCTTTTCCCCTCTTCCTGGTGTGAGTCTGTAGCATCACTGTGGTCCACTAGATGGAGCCAGATGCTGTCTACCTGGGAGGTGCGCCCATGGGTTTTACGCACCTGGCGGACATCATCTCATCATCCTCTGGAGGTTAAAGAAGCTGACTGCCAGCACTTCGACGCCGGAGTGTTTTACCTGCTTGGTAAACTGAGCCCCTCGGAGCTAGTCCTCTGAGCTTTTTCCCTCTAAGTAACTCTTCATTGTCCTCTGTGCTCTTCAGGAATTGTTTACTCCTCGAGACGATTTGGATTCTCCAGAGTGACTTCTATCCTGGCTTTTTGGTTAAAGCCCTCCTCGTGACGCTGTGGACGGTACCCACTGGTTGCCCGAGTCCCGTTTTCACCTCTCCCGTTGGATCTCAAGATTCTCAGTTGTCATCGGCTGGCAGTCGGACCTCACCTCCACCTCCGTCAAGTCATCACTTACCTGCCCGCCCTCCACCGCAGCCTCCTTGCCTAGGATCCCACTCGTTTATGGAAGCCGGATCCGTTGACTTCAGCCTGGAACCCACAGACTACCTCCCTGATTGTGATCATTCTTTCCCAACTTTCCGCTGTCTTCCAGACTCCACCACAGGATCCCCACCATATCACATTACTTTTCTTCAATAAAAAATCTTTAACTGATTTCTGTTCCTTGTGGTGTTCTGCATGTGGGCAAAAGCTTTACGCCAATATGACAGCAAATTTCAACATTACTGTTTCCCAAGGGCGTAGGTTTGGTCTAAGTTTTGGTGGGACCTTACAACTTACTGCCCCCCTCGACCATTTTTGACCAGTGGGAGGGGGGGCACCACATTGGCTTATAGCCCCCTCCCCCCAACCATAACCAGATCATACATCTTGTGTATACAACCAGATACAGTCATACTCAGCAGATCAGTTCAAGAACACTTTACTTTTTCCTTTTCAAAATTCAGCAAACATTACAAGTAAGATCAAAAGAAATATCCTCTGGATCTACTGATTATACAACAAACACAATTGCAGATAAGAACAAAAAATGACTTCTTGCACTTCAGGAAAAAGATCGAATTGTTGAGATATTATGCATTTAAGAGGAAAAAAGATTCATAAAATTGCTTGCTCTGCTGTCTGAGCATCCTATGTGAAAAAGTATTACATAATTAACAGACCTATTCTACCTCACATTCAGTGCTGACCTTACTAAACACCGGACTTTACAACAAATGCGTTGCGTGATAGATATCTAACTTATGGGTCCCCTCACTGTACTTACAGCCGAGGTAGCGAAATAACTTCTAATGTCTGTCGTCCTTTTCTTTTTGGTGGCGACATGGTCTCGGAGACTCATAATAAATGTCAAACTCAGAAGGAGACGCGTTCACTTTCAGCACCATGGACCAAGCTTCCGTTCCGCCTGTTGCAGCCAATCAAAGAACGAAGATCCACGTCCTGTGAGCCAATAGCGGGTCGTCATAGTTCAGAACAGCGAATTTTAAAATGAATGCTACCACTGCGTAGTATATTGAAATATTAAACTAATCAATGTAGATTTTCGTTTATTTATTTTGTTTTTGTTAAAAAATACATGTTTTGTTTTTTTTTTAATTAATATGGCAAAAATTGGTCGGGACTATTTTATATCCCTTGAATATTGGTCGTGACATGTCACGACCGTCCATACCCAAACCTACGCCCATGCTGTTTCCTCATACTAGCACCTCAACCTACGTTGAGGTGCAGGTAGCGCTAGCATCACTGTTTTCTGGTTTGAAGTTTTAAAAAAAAAGATTAATAGAAAAAAAACAACATTTTTTTTTGCAGGCTGAAGTTTTTTTGCTTCAGCCTGCAAAAAACCTGAAGAGTACTATAATATTGTTATTGCACTGATTTATTGTGCTACAGACATTAGCTTGTTTGGGTGAAAGTGCCCACATAAGTGTTGCACATTTTCCAACATTGCATACATCTTTATGTTGGTTTTCACCACTTTGCCTAGCAACAACACTAGAGGAGCACAGCAATTGTCTTGTTGCATAATAGGGACATTTAGGTTGCATTTGTATTCAGTTTGTATTGTCTAACTCCTCAGTCTAAAGCATATATGATGTGTGGCCCACACTATGTTGTGGAATCAAAATTTAGTTGCTTAGCATAATAGTTTGGAGGGCGAGTTAAGTCTTAAGAGACAACATTGGTATTTGTGTATGAAATTGAGCTAGTCTGCCATGCTTATCATTTCAAAGTTCTAACATTATTTTTTAACTCTGAGTTAAAAAATACAAATATTTTCTGTCTTAGGGTTCAGTGACACAGAACAGCTGACATGACAAAAGACTGGACAAGACTGAAGAAGCTGAATCACAGAACTTAGTTGCACTAATGTGAGGATGACAACTTCTAACCCAGGCTACAATACTTAACACCAGCTGTAAGAGAAGGAAAGTCTTATTCTTGGTGTCACACATATATACTGTACATGTGGGTACACACGCACACAGAGGAAGTGGACCATTAAAACCAACTGAATGTCAGCTGGGAAAATGGAAACTGAAGGCCTCTCACGGGGTTCATCTATGCACAACCACAGTGACAGTGATGCAAAAGATGTCCCTGTGTTCCTTTAAAAAACACAAAAAAGTAAACACACTTTACATCTGAAAGAATAAAATATGCACACATCATTAAGCACAAACCCCATGTGTACTGTCTAATTAACTGTCCCTGTGTATGAATGTGTCTGCATGTATCAGGGAACAGTAAGTGTCAAGTTGAATGTGTGTTACAGCAATTTGTAAGACTTAACTCACCTTCTTTGTAAGTGAATAGCATTACATTTATAAACTGTGACGCCCCTCCTGTAATATAAAAAACACACATGGAATATAGCATCTCTGCCTTACTTACATTTTTTAGTGTTGCCTACATGCTAAAATAAACAGTTTTTGCAGAATTAGTGAAACAGCAGGCCAGATCAGCTTTAGACATAGAACATATCAAAACGTTTATATTCCACACATGGAAGCTTAATTTAACACAGGTATAAGCTCAATAGCAATGGCAGTAGGTATGTTAAGCTGCTTTTAATCATAAAAGAGTCTAATGAAAAGAAACAGCATGGAGACATCCACAGGCTCTGAGAAAACAAGAAGAGGTAGATGAATAGAAAAAAGAAGACTTGTCACAGAGAAACATTCAGTAAAAAGAAGAGAAAAAACTTCAGCCTGTATGTGTATCAGTAATAGAGGTGTGCCATATTATCTCGTGTACATACACGAGATAATATGGCAATATTGGT
The DNA here is from genome assembly GCF_001444195.1 of Xiphophorus couchianus. Taxonomy (NCBI): domain Eukaryota; kingdom Metazoa; phylum Chordata; class Actinopteri; order Cyprinodontiformes; family Poeciliidae; genus Xiphophorus; species Xiphophorus couchianus. Next base: position 635,996 of record NC_040238.1, read on the forward strand.
GGATATTTTGGGGTGGGTGGGAGGTTCAGCACATACCTGGACCGGGCCCAGGTGGGAGGCAGAATAGAACTTCAGGGATCCAAGCCTCTATCACATTTGAGGAGACCTAGAGAAGACGGGCCCTGTCCTTTTAATATCCAGATTATGTGGGGTTTGTATAGGCTGTCCAGTCAAGATTGAGTCATGGTTGCTAAAAACTTTACAAGGACGACTGATTTTAGTAATGTAGTCGGTGTAAAATATTGAATGAAATGTTGTCCTGCATGACTGGCTTTATTTTCACTCTTTCAATCAATTAATCTAATTTCATTTGTATAGCACATTTCAGCAGCAAGGCATTTCAAATTGCTTTACATCATAAACACATAAACACAAAGTCATGCAACATAGAATCAACAATCAAAACATTACATTAAGTCAAGTGCCATCATTAAATTTGTAATTGATTACGTTTCAAATACAATTCTAAACAAGTGGGTTTTTAGTCAAGATTTAAAGGAAGTCAGTGTTTTAGTGGTTTCACAGTTTTCTGAAAGTTTGTTCCAGATCTGTGGTACATAGAAGCTGAATGCTGCTTCTCTATGTTTGGTTCTGATTCAGGTCTTCAGAGCAGACCAGAGCCAGAAGACCTGAAGAGTCTAGAAGGTTGATACAACAACGATCTTTAATGTATTGTGGTGCTAAGCCTTTCAGTGATTTATAAACTAACAACAGTATTTTAAAGTCTATTCTCTGAGTTATAGGGAGCCAGTGTAGGGACTGTGGAGCTGGTGTTATGTGCTCTATCTTCCTGGTTTTAGTGAGAACACGAGCAGCAGCATTCTGGATCAGCTCCAGCTGTTTGATTGATTTGTTGGACAGACCTGTGAAGACGCTGTTGCAGTGATCAATGAGACTAAAGATAAACACATGGATGAGTTTTAGTTATAACTGAAGCTGTACATTGACTCTAATCTATATCTATATCTATAACTCTAGACTGTTCCTCTTTAGGTCCAAAAATAATAACTTCAGTTTTGTTTCTTTCAGCTGGAGAAAGTTTTGGCACATCCACACATTTATCTGTTCTAAGCATCTGTTCAGTGATTGGATGGGTTCAGAGTCACCTGGTGACATCGTAATGTAGAGCTGTGTATCATACGCATAGTTATGGTAGCTAATCTTACATTTAACTTTATGACACTCAAATTTACAGGTGCATCACCAATATTATCTCCAAGTATATTTTCGGTAAAACTCGTCACCAACCATCCACCATCATCATAATCAGTCACTTGTCAACAGATTGCAAACTAGTTGAAGCAGTTTTACAGACTAAGTTAACATGAGCAGCTCTACATGTTAATAAAAGTGTCGATCCACTTTTATTTGCATAAAAGGTGACAAAGCTGAAAGAAATAAAGAGAGCAAGAAGAAGAATTACTTTATTCATCCCAGCAGGGAAATTATTTCGCAGTTACACAGATTAACACACACAAGACGGGAGCTGTGTCTGCAGGCAGCCAGCTGTGCCGGCGCCATTTTTGAAGGAGGCCATGCGGCAAAGGTTGGGATCAGGTGACCTCAGGTCTCCAAAAAGGAAGATCCACCCATAACAGCTGTTCTTTGCTCACATCAGTCCGTTCATGTCATGAACTCCAGTATCCTCTGATCGTCAGTCTTTCCTTACTTTATGTGCAATAAGTGCTCCCTGTCTATTCTCTGTCCCATCCAAGTTACTTCTCCCATCAGTCTGTAACACTGATTCTTTTCCGAATCTGCTGTTAGCACTCCAGGTGTTCCTGGAGCAAACGGCATTCTTCTTTCTAGACATTGCCAGCTCATTACTGCATTTGTGTCTAGACAGGTTGCAACATGAACTTGTCTCTGTCAGTAATATGTGCGTGTCACCCTGCACTGGCACATGGAATATAATGGTTGCTTTTCAAAATAGAAAGATAAACTCTGGTTGTGTTTTGACCATGTTGATCTGTTTATTAAAAGTGTTTATGGATGCTCAGTTTTCATCTACATTTAGAGATAGAGATGGTCATTGTTCAAATCAGTTCAATTCAATTCAGTTTTATTTATTTATTGTAGTACTGAATCATAACTCAAGGAACATTGCAAAAAAAAAAAGAAGTAAATTCAGGCCGATCATAGAGAGAGATTCAAAGTGAAACACATTCTGACTGATCTTATCTGGTGTTGTTCAAATGATTTTTGATCACTGTGTTGACTATGGAACTAGTGTATTTTACTTGTGCAACAATAATTTGATGTGGTTATCAACAACCATTAATAAGAGCCAAGTGTAACTGTTAATAGAGTTTGTAATTTTAATCAAAATTAACATGTTGGAGGTCCACCAGGATTTTATAGTTAAACAGCTCTCAAGCTGTCAATTATTTTATGAATACCAGCCTGGTGAGGTGTGGAATTGTTCAACAACAGACTGAACAAGTTCACACACTAGCATCCTCAAACAGAAAGCAGTACACACATAGACAAAGAAAATGCAAACAAGTTCTTATTTCTACAACAGAATTTATTAAGTAATCTCTTCAACTTCCAGTTGAAATACTTGTGAATAAACTCCTTAACTCGGCCAGTAATATTCATGTAAGATATAAAGTAAAAGTGAAAATGATGAATGAGAAAAATGTATAAATCATGACATAATTATAGTAAAAGAAGAATGCTTAATAAAAATGAATGAAATAAAACTACAGTCATATCACAGTTAAGCTTGGATATGGATCTGTCAGAATCAGTGTGTTTTATGGATTTGAGAATGTGGAGAAATTAGCCCTAAAACAAAAAAGAACAGTTGATATTAGGTCAAACCAGTTGACAATGTTAACCAGCTGGGAAAATAAAATATTAGGAGACAATGTATTTCTAATATTCTGTTAACCAGCTATCACAGTGACAGGTAGAAGGGAGTCAAGTGCTACTACTATGGCAGCAAAAGACATACATTCACAAGTTGGTGGATGAATGGAAGGCGCCATTATGTCTCACATGAACTATTGCTCAGTGAACACAGCAAAGCCAATAGTGGCTGCGGCTACAAGTACCTACTCTTAACTCCAAGAGCTAATCATCAAATTTTGTAATATTGAAAGCCATGAGTCCAACTTGCTCTGGTGCCTGCTAAGGCAAAGCAAAACACAATGAAATGAAAAATAAAATAAAGATCCTTAACTAATTATCTCTGCCCAAACACTGCCTCTTGATGCCCTTTTACACTGAATCTACATCATGTCATCACACTGCAATGACAAAATCCACTGACTGTGACCCCAGTAATTACATACAATAGAAACAATGAAATTAAAAGATTGCACTTAAAATATGAGCTTTTTCCTGGTCTACAAGGACCTTAACTGCACACTGGAGTGTAAATGAGAGTAATTCTGCAATATCTGTAAAAATCCTGTCTGATTATCTGCATGGTTTCTCCCTGCAACTCAATAAATTGCAGGGAATAAGTTCAAGCTTACTTTGATACACAGACATGGATTAATTAGTAATTATCTGCATGCAGCAGCATTTTTCAACTTACTTGGGTTGTTTGGAAGAAAACATTTTTCCTTTCGGCTCTGGCTAGTTGCTGAACATGACAAGGTCGTTCAGCTCAGCAGGCAGCAGGTCTTTTTCGTTAATCAGATAAGAAGGTGCAACCAGCATTAGAATTCAGTGTGATGTCCCATAGCATGGAATCAGCTCCAGTCTGAACTCAAGATGTCAGATCTTATTTCACTGGACTTTTTTAAGGTGGGTTTTTAAAACATCTAACGTGATTCTATCAATCAGGTCGGCCCCTGAGTCAGGTCCAACTTTGGGAATCCCTCCTCATCATGCAGTGGTCTGATCGCTGGGATTTATATTTTAACATTCTCGTTTATTTTCAGTTCTGTATTAACTCAAACTCTGTCATAGTTAGTATCTTATTATGACAAACATAAATAATTTAATGATTTTCTGTTTGCTTTATAAGTCGGTAGAAATAGTACAAGAACACATTAAAACCTTCAGAATTACCAATAAGCTTAATGCGAAGGTTTTTTGAGTACAGCAAGAGGCCGGAGATTTCTGAAATAGTTCCATGCAAGCACAGGGAGAATGTGCACAGTCCAAATGGATAGGTCCCCTCAAGGTTTGGACACACAACCTTCTCTAACTGTTGCAGCTGTACCAGCCCTAATCCTAGATTCACAAATGTCTCATTAGAGCTAACTTGTAATTTCTAGAAGGCCCAGTGGTCCCAACAAGCACACCTGCCTACACATTGACACATAACACACCTGTCACCATTAAGTGCTGACAGAGAATATGTTGTAAGTTGCACAGAATTAAACAAAGTAACATGACTTGTGTTTCTGACATGTTGTTAATATTAACTGATAAAAATATTTGATAAGAGTGTCACTTGCTTATAAAATCTAACTGCTAACTGGAGAACACTGAAGAACTCTAAACAGAAATATTTTCTATATCCAATGTTTTCTTGTTTGTCGTTATGAGAAAGATGGACGACTTGGTGTTGTGAATAATAATCTTACTCTATTTAGATGTAACCTCCTGAGTTCTCAAGAATAAATATATAGTTGTTGTTTTGGAAAATAACAAATTTAATGTATGGGAATTGTCGTGAAAACTGGCATAGGGGTGTGAGATCTTTCCAGGTACACGCAGAAAACAGAGCATAAAGGCCTGAGAGAAATAAAGTAATCTTGTAGTTTGATTTAAGTATAATTAAAGATAAATAAATATGTATGGGCGCACTTAAACACTGAATGATTTTCTGTAATGTATTTTTGTATCTTGATCTGTAATGATTATAAAAACATGTTGAGTATGGTTGACAATTATGTATGTGATTTACAATCGTGGTTGATAATGGAATTAATAATGGATTATGGGAACATGTTGATTTAAAAACATACTCAAAGTTATTTTGAATGTAAATGATAAAATGATTGTGTTAATGATTTATAATGAATTAACAGAAATGTAATGATTTGAAATGATAGAATTAATGTAATGGGTGAGGTCCTGTTCTCAGGCTGTGTCGCAATAGGCAAGCTGAGTGGATTGGGGGAGCGGGAGAATTTTAAGGAAGTACGCCAGATGGCCTTGCAAAAAGGGAAAGTTCAACATGATGTTTAGCGCTGTGAGTCACGCAAGGGCTGATGGTTGGGAAAGGTTGGGACTTTCCATAGACTCATCGAACGTTCAAGAAGTCACATACACCATCTCCCCCATACACAACAATGGGCTGAGATAGTATAAAAGACGGCAGAAAGAGGAACAAACTGTTCTTAGTCCACGGCGCTGAAGACGAGTCAACAGGAGGACGCAGAGGAAAGACCAGCAGAGGACAGCACTTTGGAGCTACTGGGAAGTTGACTTCACGCCACCAAGAAGGGGCAAGATCCATCAGCCCCCAGCCCTGGCTCCTGATTCTACGGCCGACTCTGCCTCAACCCAACGACCTCAAACCAACCGCAACGGACTTGGAGAAAATACAAAGATCCCTGGAGGGATAAAGAATTGGGCGTTCAAAGGATAAGGACCAATTCTGCTTTGCTTCTATTCTAAAGAGGATTTTTCTACACAAAGACAAAGATTCTTACTAAGGAATTGAAGATTTCTGTTGCCGAGATCAACTGCCATCTGGGTATGAGTTGAACTGCTCCCCAAAAGCCTCTCTCAGTTTATAGGTGACACAGGTCAGGGAAGGGAGTTAGGATAAAATGTTTGGTTTATGTTGATTTTATTATTTTAAAATTAATACTGTAATCTCTAATAATTAATCTGTATGTCTCTTATCCCTGCTAAAGCTTGCTTAATAAATATATCTTTTAAAAATTTTGTAGAGGTTGGTGGACATTGAAATTATTTGAGTCATTGATTATTTTAGTTTCTCTAATTAAAGTAAAATTAGTGTACATGATTCCAGTCATGGGGTGGCTTCGGACTTTCCTTTAGTGAGTATAAAAATAACGACCCTGGGACTTGAATCTAAGTCACTAAATCTAATCTAGCCGTTTCCAAGTGCAGGTTATTTATTTAAGAGAGGGGGCTACCGTTAACAGAAGTGGTTATTGGGACTATGCAGCTGTGAGGGCTACTCAGTTGACTGTTCCTTAACTGCAGAGAGTCGTAACTTCTGGATCGAAGGTAGTTAGAGCTAGACGAGCCTCTCTCGCCACCAGTTTAAACAGATTATTTCTCATAGACCTCCTGTAGGGTAAGACCCAGGTCTTAGAGATATTCCGGACCTGTTAGACAGAGAACTGGTCAGTAGTCAGCTCAGAGGAGTTGTGAGGAGTGGGCGGGGCTGACTATTGCTAGAGTAACGAACAGAATTAATGTCATAAAATAGGATATAAGCATTTCTAAGTCTTCTACTTTATAAAGTGTCATTAGTGGTGGGTGAGATATTATCAAGTTAACCAGGTTCTTGAGGTGTAATGTTAAATAAATAGAACCCATCTACGAGCTCCCTTTAGCCTGAGGAGGACTAGAGTGCATAGTGAGAAGGCAATTCATTCATCTGATCCAGGGACATACCTAAAGGCTGGAGAACACTGATCCTCAAGCCTTAGATTTGCCCAAACCTTTTGTCCATGATGCCATATATGTGGTGCACATCGCTGCAAAAACAACATGCTAATAATGAAAGATGGTTGTAGTTGTATCTGCTCTGAATTATTTCTCTTCTTGTAGAACTGGATGTTTGTCAATCACTAAAAATCTCAGTCAGTTCTTTGGTCCCAAATCCCGAGTATTTATTCCTCCTGAGACCCACACTTTTGCTTAGTTTGCATTTTTTTTTATTCTACATGTTATATGGGATTAGTTGGAGGTTATAAGTTTAATAACAAAACCCTGTCATGGTACAGGAAGTAGTTTTTCAAAAAAGCAAAAACAAAATAAAAAAATAAAAAGGACATCCCCATATGAGGACAGTAGGTTTATCTTTGCTCCTACAAAAATTCTTTGCGATTTGTTATTCCAAGGTCCCAATTAGCCAGATTTCAGCTTTCCACAATTAACAACTCTCTAAAAAAGCAATGCCTACATATGAGGACACTGGGACGAGGGCATATGTCAGGGGACTTTCATGGCTCCCCAAAGATCTAAGTAGCGTAAAATCACACAGCCTTTCCCGGGGTAGCCCTGTCCTCTGCAATGCATTAAATTTTTCAGGTCCGCCATCCCGGGAGATGAGCAGCAAAGCATTTGCAAACAGAGACATGTGGGATCTATTTGACCCAAGATCCTTTCCTTGACTGTGGAGGGTGTGCATTCTCTCCCTCTGCATCATGAGCATCTTTGTTCAGGACATTGTTCTTGTTGAGGAATACTGGAGCTACCACCATATGAAACTTGAGAAATATTATGATCGCCTTTCATGGGGTGTCATTTTCCAAGTTGTGTTGGCAATACAGCAGTCAAATATCAATAAGAGCAAGATCAGTGAAATGCCTAAGTGTGCATTGTCCACATCTAGACTGGACACTCATTCAGTTGTAGCTTATTCTTTCTGACAGGTTAACCCACCTATCTTGGTGGTGGACTTATGGTGGTGGACTTATACCTTTGACCATTGCCAAAAGACACATTGGAAGGTGTCGTTAGACTGGTAAGATTTGAATTGATTACAATACACTGTTGTACCAGATAGCAAAGTTTCAAACAAATGTTTCAAACAGGAATGAACTTTGTTTGGGAGATCAGTGTACCAAGTAATTTGGTAGGCTTCAATTTCCAGCACAATTCATTCCAATGTAAAAAACAAAACAAAGTAATGTAAAAACAAAGACCTTTATTCCAACTGGATTGTGTGGTATACACTGTTGGGATGGGCAGGTACCAGTGAATGGGATCGTTTACTTATCTATTGAGAGACATTCTAGTGGAGCCTGAAGATGGCAGTCATTGAGTACAAAATTCATTCTATATTTTACTTTCCACAACTTGTCAGTTTGTCTTGTATGTCTCTTCAATTTGTCTAGCCAGAATCTGTTCAGGTTCTCCATGTTTAAGTGCTTCCCTGGATTTGGGTTTCTGGAATGCTTACTAGATAATTATTTGGTTGGAGAATTTACCACTTGCAACAATTATTTATTCTTGTAAACTGTTTAAAATTATCCCAGATTTATCTAATAAAAATGTGTGATCAAATACCATTTATAATAAACATTTACATTTGTAAAAACTTGTAAATATTTTCAGGTTTATCCAATGTCATGGCACAATTAATAGGGAAATATAGTCCCAATGTCCCCAAATGAGTACTTCACCTTTACCTTGAACTTTTCTGCAATTGCAAAAATGTGTCAAATTTGCATGCCTTATGAAACTAAAGACAAGACTGTACACTAGTTTCAAGTGTGAAATATGATTTGGTTTTAATAGTTGCCATTTTCTGCAAGAGTTGTTGTAGAATCTTTTCAGTGGGATCACCACCATCTTGTTTTCACTAAAATGCATGTTATATTGTTATAGTACCACTAGAGGATGCTGGTAGTGTCTACTAATGAGGCCAACGGGTCCGACTTTAAAAAAGGTGAAGTATCATGGTCTGAGGACGCATGGCCTCAGGAGCTGTCAACGTTGGAGCTGTACATGAAGATGTTTTTATTTCAGCGTCTGTTAGATAAGATAAGATAAGATTTATTTGTCATTGTCATCAACAGATTACAACGAGATTGAGATTTGCTCGACTCGAGTTAAAATGCAGGTTATGTGTATATACATAATATACAATATACATATACAGTACATACATACATATATAAAAAAGATAAAGAAATGAATAGTACAAAATGAGAAATAAATAGACATCAGAAGATGGTTGCAGTGCCTGGAGGTGTCGCAACAGAATTTACATTTTTTAACAAAGTGGTGTGCAGAAGTTCTTATGCCTTTGAATTTAGTGCCATGATTGCCATCAGGTAAAAACTGTTTTTTAGGCTATTTGTCCTGGTTTTTATTGCTCTGTATCTCTTGCCTGATGGCAGCAACTGGAAGAGACCATGGCCAGGGTGTGAAGAGTCATTTAAAATGTCCAAAACTTTCTTGTGGAGCCTGGAAGTGTAAATCCGTTCCATAGTGGGGTGGGGGCAGCCTATGGTTCTCTCTGCTGCCCTAACAACCCTCTGGAGCGCCTTCTTGTCCACGGATATGCTACTGCCGTACCAGACACACAGACTGTATGTGAGCACACTCTCTATGGAGCAGTGATAGAAGGCCTGCAGCAGGTCTGAGGGGAGACGGTTCTTCTTGAGTATTCTCAGAAAGTACAGTCTCTGCTGTGCCTTCTTCAACAGCTCCTTTGTGTTGGTGCTCCAGGTTAGCTTGTCCTCCAACTCCATGCCCAGAAATCTGAACACTGGGACCCTCTCCACATAGGTCCCACTGATGGTGAGAGGCTGGATGTCCGTTTTGTTCTTCCTGAAGTCGATCACCAGCTCCTTTGTTTTGGAGGTGTTGAGGAGCAGGTTATTGACTTTGCACCACTCTGACAGCCGCTTCACCTCATCCCTGTACTCCAGCTCTCCCTTCCCGCCTGAGATGAGACCAACAACAGTCGTGTCATCTGCAAACTTTATGATCTTGTTGCTGAGGTGGTTGGAGACACAGTCATGAGTGTAGAGGGTGTAGAGAAGTGGGCTGAGCACGCAACCCTGTGGCGATCCGGTGTTCAGGCTCAGAGCAGTGGAGGTGTGGGGGCCCAGTCTGACCCTCTGGGAGCGACCTGTTAGGAAGTCCAGGATCCAACTGCAGGTGGCTGATGGGAGCCCAAGGTTTGCTAGCTTGGACACCAGACGTTGGGGAAGTATGGTATTAAATGCTGAGCTGAAGTCCACAAAGTTCAAGTATATATGCAAAATGACAAAAGAATGGCTTTGCGAAGAAAAGTAACATTTTTAAATGGCAGAGTTAATTATTTTAAAATATAGAAAATAGAAAAAATATTGGTAATTATAAGTGACCTAAAAGAGGAAATGTTTAGTCAAACATCAAACATTGAGGAAAACAGTGGTCTTAGGTCTGTTTAAGTAGCGTACGTATCTGATATAATCTAGTTTCAGAGATGATGATTTGCAGCTGATTGTGGAAGCCACTCTGGCCAAGTGACAAAGAGCTTTTCTATATTATTCTTTTAATTATTCACATTGATTCCCCCTAGCAGCAGTTGCCTTGTTTCGTTCCTGACTGTAATGCACTTGTGTCTGCTGCATTGATAAATGTGTTGTAATTTTAATCTATGCAAGGCAACATCCATCTGACTAATGCAGGACTCTGAGATAAATCACTACAGTCCTGCCCTGAGAGCTACCAGCCATCTCTCTCTCCCTTTCTCTGGCACTGTCAGTACTTGGTCTATTGAGTACATTCTTCTTTATCCACTTTGCTTTCCTTCATTTTCTACAAGGCTTCGCTCAAGCTTTGACCCTTCTCATTTGATTTGGTGTGTTGTAGCTCTCCCCTGTGTGATGTTTTTCCTGTTCAATTGAATTGTGTGTTAAAAGAATAAAATATTTTCCAGGAGAACGACATCCTGATTCTAGTAGTGTTTTTGGTGCCTTCTGTAGTCTTATATCTTGGCCAAACATTTCTAAAAACTGTAAGAATTCTTTAAAGCAAAAACTGCAGTTAACTCCCCAATCACAAAGTTTCCTCCACATATTAATGCCTTGTATGTGCCAGAACAGTGTACTCCTCTCACGAGCCTGGTTTGGCTTTTCCAGTGTATGCTCCCCATGTAGCTGTTAGATGTTCGCTGCTTCTCCTGTGCCTGGCACATAGAGCAACAGATGATAAAGATACTCCCTTCTATAGTCATCAGGGGAATGTGCAATGTTTGAATAAAAGTTTCTTTGTGCAGCATCATCCAAACAAAACTCTTTAAAGTAAAAGTGCCTTCCAATGCAATTCCACTCGAATAAATTCTCATTTACAGCTCAGTCTGGGGTTTCTCCCCTTGCCTTGGATTGTCTCCAGTACATTTTTTTAACCGGATCAATCTGCGCACAAAAGGAGAGGTTCTGTGCTGATTTAGAATTGTAGTCTGCTTGTAGTTTTAACAATGGCAGCAGAGGAAGTGAAGGAAGCTGTTCAGTCAGTGTTGGTCACGCTTACAAATATTGAATATAAACATCTGCCTCATTCAGATCAGCAGGACAAACAGAAGTGAAGTACGTTGGCTGCCAGCTGTAAATTATTTCATTAGCCTAATTTTAAATAGTTTAAATAGTTAGAATGACGTATTCTTGCCTGCATTTGGAAGTCGACATGCGAACTAGAGTGGCTGCTGACAGAATGTGAAATCGACTGATAATCCAACAGTTGTGTCTGAATTCAGGGACTGCATCCTTCTAAGGCCGGATTTGTAGACCGCTTATGTCATAGCCTGTTCTCCAACTTCGGCTAACATATGCACACTTCTTTCCCCCGGATTTGAAGGATGGGTCTGGTGTATCCTTCAAGTCCCACCATATCCCATAATTCATTGCGGGTCTAAACTGGGTGTTCAGGCAAAGCGGCAATGGCGGTGAAGAGCAGCAAATTATTTAGCAACATTTAGAGACACAAAATGACTTTTTACAATGTTTTGTGGTGAGAGTGTAGCTGTGTTGATCTCAAATATCTGCTCAGTTCATCAATAAATCACCTAATTTCTTTATTGCTCCAACATTTTCGGATGCATTAACAGCCAGCTCTGCTCACCAGCTGTCACCTGGTTGGTGCTCCAGGTTTGGGTTACTGGGAGAGAACGCCTGACTCCTGGCATATTGTTTTAAAAATTCCCTCTAGCTTTCCCCAATGAGTTGAGGTTAAACACTGATATTATTTAGTCAGTCTAGCAGCTGGTTTATCAAAGTATTTAATTTCTTTCTGAGCAAATCAGTTTTTGACTGAGCAAAAAGTTTGAAAAGGTTAACGTTCAAACTTTTATGTTTGAAAGTTAAGCCTTCAAACATAATAGCTTTATGTTGAACAGTATTATATTTGAAAATGAATAATTGGGGCCTGCCCATAGCAATGCATAAGGAGAGCAGTACTGACTTGCTTCGCAAGTCAGTACTGCTCTCCTTATGCATTGCATGGCAGGCACCTATTATTCTACACCCAATAGAATGTCTCTTTATTGGGGCCTGCCCATAGCAATGCATAGGGATGTAATCCCTATGCATTGCATGGCAGGCACCTATTGTTCTACACCTCAAAATAACTGCCGCTTCCTACTACCGTTAATGCGGCTCGTACCGCTGCATGACCCCTCACAATATATATATCAAAACGTGAGGCTCAATCCCGTGAGGGGAGCTATTACTTTTGTTGGCATTTCGAGTGACTGTGGCGACATAATTAACAAAAAACGAGCCAAATTTAACTCAAAACAAAAGTCTAACTGACACAAAACAGTGTCAGTTAGACTCAAAATAGACATAGAATTTAGTCTGCCTCTCTGAACTGCTCTTTAGAACTACAATGACTGAAGGTTAGAACTACAACATGGTGGACACTGAGTGCCTACAAAAGAGGTCTGAGCTGAATGTCAGAACTACAACATGGTGGAACTGTCAGTTACTACAGAGGAGGACTGAGCTGGCCTTCAGAACTACTTGTGTTTTGGGCATTATATAACTGATTTTACCCAACCATTGATACACCTGGGATTAGTGTGGCAATTTAAAATGAAGCTTACTGAAAATTTCAAAATAAAAGCCATGAATATTTTTACATCATGTAGTTGCTCTTTTTGGCTTTATTTGACTTTTTCATCTAAAGCACTGTTACACATGATATTAGTTTAGCTCTTTGAAATGAAGCATACTGAAAATTTCAAAATAAAAGCCTTGAATATTTTTACATCAGATAATTGCTCTTTTGAGCATTATATAACTGATTTAACCCAGCAATTGTTACACGTGGGATTAGTTTGGCACTTTGAAATGAAGCTTAACAAAAATTTCAAAATAAAAGCCTTGAGAAATCTTACATTAGGTAATTGCTCTTTTGAGCAATAAATAACTGATTTAACCCAATGACTATTAGACATGGGATTAGTTTGGACCTTTGAAATTAAGCTTAACAAAAATGTCAAAATAAAAGCCTCAACATGCCCCTGAGGTTAGTGCACCGCCGCAGGCGGTGCAATAATATTATTCTGCATTATCTTTTTCTCTCAGGTCAGGGAACTGCCTTGCACAGCAGGGCAGTTCATTAGCATTAGCATTTTAGCTTATATAAGTTATAAGCTATTTATTTGACTTATTAGCCATGTTTAGTCTACTGAATGGAGTAAGTCCATTATAGAAAACATCCTAGTGATGTCCCACATGCTACTGACAGCAATCACGCTAGCATTAGCATTTCTGCTAATTTTAGCTGATACACTTACTTTATCATACTGAATGGTGCAAGTCCATGTTAGTAAACATTCTTGTCAATCTCCACATGCTATTGATTACTTTGCAGCTTTCTTTAGCATTGATGCTAATTTCTAGCATCATAACGCTGGGTCCAAACCGACGGGCACACTTTGGCAGGCCCCGGTTAAATTTCTTCAGGAATTTTCTAGTTGGGGCCTGCCCATAGCAATGCATAAGGAGAGCAGTACTGACTTGCTTCGCAAGTCAGTACTGCCTCCATGCATTGCATGGCAGGCACCTATTATTCTACACCCAATAGAATGTCTCTTTATTTATTTATTTTTCTTCCATCACCGTTAATGCGGCTCGTACCGCTGCGTGCACCCCCACAAAAGTGGTATCAAAACGCGCGGCTCGATGCCGAGAAGGGAGCTATTATTTTTATAAGGAATTGGACTTACGATGGCGACGTAAAAAGCGTCAAACGAGCCAAATTTCCAACTGCCAAAACGCAGAGCCTAACTGACACCAACTGCCGCTTTTTTAGAGTGAGAAATGAAGAGAATTTTTGAGCCCAAAATAATTTTGAAATCGCCCTCACGCCCACAAATATCGCCCAATTGGTATCAAACTCGGTCATGACATCGATACGCATGCCTGCTCCGGTAAAATGTTTTCGAAATTTCTCTAGGGCTTACGGTTTTCTGTCACGGTGCTTCAGAGCAAAGTCATGCGACAGGATTTTCTGTTGCTCTCTCAGGCTCTCTCCCATGTATTTCTGAAAAATTTCTGTGCTCTGCATACACCATTTTTGTCTCATCACTGCAATTACTGTGAGTGAGCTACAAATATGAATTGCGGTACTATGGGAGACGACAAATAGCCCTCTCATATGCTTCAAACGCTTTTCGAATATGTATTACGGTTCCCGAACGGGAAGGAGTTGTTCGAACTGCTTTTTCCATATAAACCAATGGGGTGTCTCACAAAGATAGAATTTTTTGTCCACCTTTCTGTGTCACACACACATGACAGTTAGCAGAGGATTGATAACCATAGCAACGGAACACAGGAGGGGATTGGCTGCTGGTTAGGACTACAAATACGCATCACTGTAGTTCTAATCAATACTCAGTTAAAACAGAGGGCTGAGCTGCCATTTAGAGCTACAGGCTGTTTTGGACAGTAAATAACGGATTTAACTCAAACACTGTTAGACATTTTAATTAGTGTGATCATTTAATATGAAGCTTATGTATTTTTCAAAATAAAAGCCTCAATATCCCCCTCATGTTAATGCACCGCCGTAGGCGGTGCAATAATACTAGCATGCATTATATTTTTCTTTCAGGTTAGGGAACTGCCTTGCGCAGCAAGGCAGTTTATTAGCATTAGCCTTTTACCTTAAATAAGCTATTAGCTATTTTCTTACATATTAGCCATGTTTAATATACTGAGTGCAGTAAGTCAATTACAGACAACATTCTAATGATATGCCACATGCTATTGACAGCATGTAGGGAAAGATATGTTCAGCCTGCTTTGATCAGAAAAACTATCTGCTTCAAACAGAATCCTGTCTCTCCCTCTCTGTCTCACTCACATGACAGCTGAACTGCTCTTTAGAACTACAATGACTGAAGGTTAGAACTACAACATGACGGACACTCAGTGCCTACAAAAGAGGTCTGAGCTGAATGTCAGAACTACAAACATGGTGGAACTGTCAGTTACTACAGAGGAGGACTGAGCAGGCCTTTAGAACTACTTGTGTTTTGGGCTTTTTATAACTGATTTTATCCAACCATTGTTACACATGGGATTAGTGTGGCAATTTAAAATGAAGCTTACTGAAAATTTCAAAATAAAAGCCTTGAATATTTTTACATCATGTAATTGCTCTTTTTGGGTTTATGTGACTTTTTCATCCAAAGCACTGTTACACATGGTATTAGTTTGGTCCTTTGAAATGAAGCATAATGAAAATTTCAAAATAAAAGCCTAGAAATATTTTTACATCACATAACTCCTCTTTTGAGCATTATATAACTGATTCAACCCAATGAATATTAGATTAGGGATTAGTTTGGCACTTTGAAGTGAAGCTTAACAAAAATGTCAAAATAAAAGCCTTGAGAAGTTTTACATCATGGAATTGCTCTTTTTGGCTTTATGTGACTTTTTTATCCAATGCACTGTTACACATGGGATTAGTGTGGCAATTTAAAATGAAGCTTAACAAAAATTTCAAAATAAAAGCCTTGAGAAATTTTACATTAGGTAATTGCTCTTTTGAGCAATAAATAACTGATTTAACCCAGCAATTGTTACACATGGGAATAGTTTGGAACTTTGAAATGAAGCTTAACAAAAATTTCAAAATAAAAGCCTTGAGAAATTTTACATTAGGTAATTGCTCTTTTGAGCAATAAATAACTGATTTAACCCAATGACTATTAGACATGGGATTAGTTTGGACCTTTAAAATGAAGCTTAACAAAAATTTAAAAATAAAAGCCTCAACATGTCCCTGAGGTTAGTGCACCGCCACAGGCGGTGCAATAATATTATTCTGCATTATCTTTTTCTCTCAGGTTAGGGAACTGCCTTGCGCAGCAAGGCAGTTCATTAGCATTAGCATTTTAGCTTAAATAAGCTATTAGCTATTTATTTGACTTATTAGCCATGTTTTTTCTACTGAATGGAGTAATACCATTATAGAAAACATCCTAGTGATGTCCCACATGCTAGTGACAGCAATCATGCTAACATTAGCATTTTTGCTAATTTTAGCTGATACACTGACTTTATCATACTGAATGGTGCAAGTGAATGTTAGTCAACAGTCTTGTCATTCTCCTCATACTATTGCAGCTTTCTCTAGCATTCATGCTAATTTCTAGCATTAGAACGCTGGGTCCAAACCGACGGGCACACTTTGGCAGGCCCCGGTTAAATTTCTTCAGGAATTTTCTAGTTGGGGCCTGCCATGCAAAGCAATGGCAGGAACCTATTACTATTGTCGGAGAGAAGCGTCTCTTTACGTATTATTGGGGCCTGCCATGCAAAGCAATGGCAGGAACCTATTACTATTGTCGGAGAGAAGTGTCTCTTTATTGGGGCCTGCCATGCAATGGCAGGAACCTATTACTATTGTCGGAGAGAAGCGTTGTCGGAGAGAAGCGTCTCTTTATTATTATTATTATTATTGGGGCCTGCCATGCAAAGCAATGGCAGGAACCTATTACTATTGTCGGAGAGAAGTGTCTCTGTCTCTTTATTATTATAATTGGGGCCTGCCATGCAAAGCAATGGCAGGAACCTATTGCTATTCTCCCAAGAAAGGTTTCTTTATTATTATTATTATTATTATTATTATTTAGTTTTCATCCGTAACCGTTAATGCGGCTCATACTGCTGCGTGCACACCTACAAAAGAGGTATCAAAACGTGCAGAAAATTCACGCCATTGGAGCTATTACTTTTGGTGGGATTCGGGATTAACGTGTCGACATAAGTCGCAAAAAACTACGAAAAAAAACCCATTATAAGTCAATGGGAAAAATCCTAGAAATACCCTATTTTTGAGGATTTGCTGTGTCGTCACAAATTCACCTAGAAATGCCATTCAAATTTCATTTTGTAGATACGTCTGTGATCTCTTCGAAAGTGAAGACGGCTCGTCGATACCAGTTACGGTTTGTCCACAATTTGCCTCTAAGCGACCCAAAGTTTCTCATTTTTCCTCAAATTAGAGTGAGAGCAGACATCTGTTCAGATCTGGGCACAACATTTCTTTCTCTCATCGCTGTAAATGCTCTGAGTGAGGTACAGATATGAATCTCGGGACTATCGCAGAAGACCCATTGCCCTCTCATACGCTCCAAACGCTTTTCGAATATGTATTACGGTTCCCGAGCAGGACGGATTTGTTTCCAATGCTGTTTTTCAGTAAAACGTGTTTGCTCAAACACACATTTGTGTGTTTCAGAGCTCACAGCTCACACCTGCTGAGACCATTATTTACCATAGCAACGGAACTCAAGAGGCTATTGGCTGGTGGTTAGGACTACAAATACGCATCACTGTAGTTCTATCTATGGAGGAAGAGTCAGTTGAAACAGATCAGGACTGAACTGGCCTTTAGAACTAATTGCTGCTATGGGCTGTATATAACTGATTTAACTCAGTAACTGTTACACATGGGATTAGTTTTGAACTTTGAAATTAAGCATATTGAAAATTTCAAAATAAAAGCCTTGAATATTTTTACATCATGTAATTGCTCTTTTTGGCTTTATTTGACTTTTTCATCCAAAGCACTCTTACATGTGGTATTAGTTCAGAACTTTAAAATGAAGCATACTGAAAATTTCAAAATAAAAGCCTTGAATATTTTTACATCAACTACTTGTGTTTTGAGCATTATATAACTGATTTTATCCAATGACTGTTATTCATGGGATTAGGTTGGCCCTTTGAAATGAAGCATACTGAAAATTTCAAAATAAAAGCCTTGAATATTTTTACATCATGTAATTGCTTTTTTTGGCTTTATTTGACTTTTTCATCCAAAGCACTGTTACACATGGTATTAGTTTGGCCCTTTGAAATGAAGCATACTGAAAATTTCAAAGTAAAAGCCTTGAATATTTTTACATGACGTAATTGCTCTTTTTGGCTTTATTTGACTTTTTCATCCAAAGCACTCTTACACGTGGTATTAGTTCAGAACTTTAAAATGAAGCATACTGAAAATTTCAAAATAAAAGCCTTGAATATTTTTACATCAACTACTTGTGTTGTGAGCATTATATAACTGATTTTATCCAATGACTGTTATTCATGGGATTAGGTTAGCCCTTTGAAATGAAGTTTAACAAAAATTCCAAAATAAAAGCCTTGACAACATTTTAAATCGTACTGAATGGTGCACGTCCGCCTTACTTAACGTTCTTGCGGTTCTCCGCGTGCCACTGATTACGTTGCGGCGTTCTTTAGCGTCGATGCCGATTTGTGGCGTGACGACGTCGGGCCCAAGCCCGACGGGCGCGCCTTGGCAGGCCCCGGCTAAATTTCTTCCGAAATTTTCTAGTTCTTTATTTTTCTTCCGTAACCGTTAATGCGGCTCATACCGCTGGGTGCACACATACAAATGAGGTATCAAAACGTGCAGAAAATTTACGCCATTATTGCTATTACTTTTGGTGGGATTTGGGGTTAACGTGGCGACATAATTCGCAAAAAACTACGAAAAAAATCCCATTATAAGTCAATGGGAAAAATCCTAGAAATACCCTATTTTTGAGGATTTGCTGTGTCGTCACAAATTCACCTAGAAATGCCATTCAAATTTCATTTTGTAGATACGTCTGTGATCTCTTCGAAAGTGAAGACGGCTCGTCGATACCAGTTACGGTTTGTCCACAATTTGTCTCTAAGCGACCCAAAGTTTCTCATTTTTCCTCAAATTAGAGTGAGAGCAGACCTCGGTTCAGATGTGGGCACAACATTTCTTTCTCTCATCGCTGTAAATGCTCTGAGTGAGGTACAGATATGAATCTCGGGACTATCGCAGAAGACACATTGCCCTCTCATACGCTCCAAACGCTTTTCGAATATGTATTACGGTTCCCGAACAGGAAGGATTTGTTTCCAATGCTGTTTTTCAGTAAAACGTGTTTGTTCAAACACACATTTGTGTGTTTCAGAGCTCAGAGCTCACACCTGCTGAGACCATTATTTACCATAGCAACGGAACTCAAGAGGCTATTGGCTGCTGGTTAGGACTACAAATACGCATCGTTGTAGTTCTATCTATCCTCAGTTGAAACAGATCAGGACTGAACTGGCCTTTACAACTAATTGCTGCTATGGGCTGTATATAACTGATTTAACTCAGTAACTGTTACACATGGGATTAGTTTGTCCCTTTGAAATGAAGCATACTGAAAATTTCAAAATAAAAGCCTTGAATATTTTTACATCATGTTATTGCTCTTTTTGGCTTTATGTGACTTTTTTATCCAAAGCACTGATACACATGGGATTAGTTTGGCCTTTTGAAATGAAGCATAAAGAAAATTTCAAAATAAAAGCCTTGAATATTTTTACATCAACTACTTGTGTTTTGAGCATTATATAACTGATTTAACCCAATGACTATTACACATGGGATTAGTGTGGACCTTTGAAATTAAGCTTAACAAAAATTTCAAAATAAAAGCCTCAACATGCCCCTGAGGTTAGTGCACCGCCGCAGGCGGTGCAATAATATTATTCTGCATTATCTTTTTCTCCCAGGTTAGGGAACTGCCTTGCACAGCAAGGCAGTTCATTAGCATTAGCATTTTAGCTTAAATAAGCTATTAGCTATTTATTTGACTTATTAGCCATGTTTAGTATACTGAATGGAGTAAGTCCATTATAGAGAACATCCTAGTGATGTCCCACATGCTAGTGACAGCAATGATGCTAACATTAGCATTTTTGCTAATTTTAGCTGATACACTTACTTTATCATACTGAACGGTGCAAGTACATGTTAGTCAACATTCTTGTCATTGCCCTCATATGATTGCAGCTTTCTTTAGCATTGATGCTAATTTCTGGCATCATAACGCTGGGTCCAAACCGACGGGCACACTTTGGCAGGCCCCGGTTAAATTTCTTCAGGAATTTTCTAGTTTGTTTATATTTATTCCTTGTGGAAATGTGCTATACATGTTTGAACATTCCTCACTACTTCCCCCCACTGGTAAGCCTCAGTTTCCTTTGAAATTTAAACATTTTATAATCAACTTCATTAAAAAGGCATTCACTGTTTTAACCATTCAATTTCAGGTTGTTGTTAATTTAAACAACATATTGAAGTTTAATAAATTTTTTGTAGAACTGTCTGAATCTTGTCTCATTCTCTGTAGAACGTACCTGTGTCCTTATTATTATTCTATTTTCCTGGAGTTATTCCAGGTGGCGTTGTCGGTTTCCCCTATCGTAAACTTTAACATCTTACATTTGGGTTTCATAATAAAGAAAATCTGCCCCAGGTTGCCACATAACGTTTATCTTTCTCTCTGTTGGAACAACCATACACGAATCAGACTTTAAGCATTTTGATGCTGAATCCACAGAAGTAAACAGGCTGCATTTAATTCTTGCCCTCCATCTGCATTGGGTGACATCGATCTGAAACCCAGCAATAGCATAATGTAAAGCTCAAAAAAGTTGATTATACACGATACTTCCCCTTTAAGGCAGACAAGGTTTGTAGACAATCACACATGTACATTAATAGCTGCACAACGGTGTGCGTAATTATTATTAAACGATGTCAGCTTTGGCCCTGCTGGAGGACAATAAAATGATTCAGAGTGAGCGTGTTTAGAGATCAGTCTGGTCTGCTGGCGCATGATGACAGGTTTGTCAGCCACTTCAGATTGCCATGTACCTTCATGCTGGAGCTCTGCACAGACCTGGCTATACTTTACCAGTGGAAATTTTCCCAATGCTGGGATCCCTTGCATTGGATCACTTTAGTGGGAAATGGATAACAAGTTGGGATGTTGCTCATATACACAAGGTTCATCCATTCTGCAGCTGAACAGGAAGAAAGGTGCAGTTGGCAGCAATGAGCGGACTTCCTAACATGATCAGAGCCATCGACTCCATTGATATTAATGTAAGAACACAATCTGGAAATGAGTGTGTCTTTATGAATAGAAACCATTTCCATTCTTTAAATCTGCAACTTATATTTGATGCGGAAATGTGCCTGACAAATAGTGACACGTTGGCCTGGTTCAACATGATTCCTTCATGCTGTGTAATAATTGATCTCCCCTCTCAGACAGGTGGTTTTTCAGCACCTAGTGGGAGTTTTTACAATTTTGATGATCAAGCCAAGATCATCAAAATCACAAAGCGTAAAGGCTCAAAATATTTGAGTCTTTACATTAAATTATATAAAATATCTAAAATTATATTATATATATACTATATATATATATATATATATATATATATATATATATATATATATATATATATATATATATATATTTGTCACTATGGTGTAATTTCTTTGCACCTCTGTAATCATTTTTAGAGCACATGCAAGCATTTCTTTCATTGTGGGGTGGTAATATAATGGTTGATGTTCCTGTTTCAGTCTGTAATCCTCATTTACCTGGTTCAGTTTAATATTTTGCTGATGTTTGAAATTTACATCTGTTTGCAGTCTGCTAGACTGAATCAATGATATTTAAAAATAATCATAAAACTGGAGGAAACCTTTTATTTCTTCAATTTGTCTGGAATTGAAGAACTGATTGTTGAGACCAGAATGTTGGGAAACAGAAAAGTTTGAGCAATGCAATGCCTTTGTCTTGCGCAAAAATTATTGCACTTAGCCATGACAGTAAAGTACAATATTTACAGAGACTCTTCAGTACGGTCTCTGTAGTTAACGTTTAGTAAATTTGATTATTCTTCACACTCTGTATGGCCCTTGAGTTTTTTTGCCTGACTGGTGACTAGTGTTATATCATTTTACAAGCCTTGGACAATGCTGGACATTGTACATTAGCAGCCTGTCTATAGACCTCATGCACTTCTCATTCGACTGAATTCCTTTCTCTTTTCCTGAATATTTAAATCGTCAAGTTTCTACTAAAGAAACTTGAACAGTATTTTCACTAGACCTCTTTTTCCTTCTAGGAAGATTCAGCAGAGACTTCAGTTAGATTTTAGTGAGTAGTGTAACATCAATTTGTCTGGCTGCATTTTCCCTAGAGGACCTATTTCATTATGGCTTTAGCTGCCTTATTTCCGCTTAAAACCACCTCTCTCACAACAATCATCTCTGAATTTCTCAGAGGAACACACCATGATCTGTGTGTATATATCCTCTCTGTTAGTGTGTGTGGTAAAGGGAATTCCCAAGAAAGTGGTATTTCTCCACCTCACTGAACAAGAATAATGAGTTACTGGTCCATTGAGGGTGGGACGATTCCTTGCTTCTCTACTCTCTCCTTCCGTTATTGCCAATTACTGGCAAGGAAAATGAATTTAATGTATCCTTTAAAGCAACAATACTCATAATAACTTTGTAATTAGCTTATTCAGTTCAGGATTTCCCCCAGAAAACTTGCTAAGCCCGGTGGTCAGGGCGCCACCGGGCTTAGCAAGCCAACATTTAGAATTTCAGCTGAAAGTACTAGACCGCAAGCAAACAGTCATTCAAAGAGCATTTGTTAATCAGCTGTGTGTTTCCCCTCCCCAAAGCATCAAGGAGTAACTACATCAAATTACTCTGTAAACAAGCTGAATTCAAACACAAGGTTTGTTATTTTAAAACCTCTAAAACAGCTATTTAGAGCATGGGATGACCTCTTTATAACTTCAATTTACTATTTTCTCAGAAGTTTATGATTTTTTTTTCTGCCAACATGTTAGTAATACTAATATTAATTGTATCTAATTACGTCTTAGTATCTAAACAAATTACCCCAACTATACAAAATATGATTTTTTAATAGTTTATTCCAGCTTAACTTTTATAAATCATGCAGAGGAACATACATTAATAACATCTTAACCAGAGTTGTACTGAGCATCAGTGCATAATGTGATAACCTCAAAGCAACACATGATAGTTAACCATGATGTGCATGTATCATGGAAAGATACTTTTTTATCTTTCTTAGCAAGAAATATAAAAAAAACTTTCTTATTAAAGGTCCTTTCTACAAACCATGAACTTTTCTACAGTGAGAAGTTATGTCTTTGGAGCTGATTAACTGCCCCTAGTGGTCATGAGATGCACACTCACCCCAAGACAAGGGGAGAGTCTTGACTTGGGACTCAACTCTTGTTAATCACAAATTTGATAATTTGTGATTATTTTTCACAAATTTGATAATTTATGAGAAATTTTATTATTTCAGTAATATGTTGCGCATAAACAATCCTCTATTAGTTTCACTGATTCATCTATTGATATAAATATGTGTTAAACATTTCATCTAAACTAAACTGACTGCTGTCATGTTCCGTGTTTTTCTGTGTGTTTATTTTGAGTTTCCTGTGTATCTGTGTCTCAGTGTTGTCCTGTCTTCCCCTTGATTGTTCCCAGGTGTGTCTTGTTCTGTGATTACCCCCTGTGTATTTAACTCCACCTGTGTTCCTTGTTCCTCGTCGGGTCCTTGTCTTGCAATCGTCTAATGTGCGTTCGTGTTGTTTCCGTTTTCCATTCCTTTTTACGGTTGCTACCGGCGTCGAGCCCTGGTTTCCGCTCGGCCGTGCTGCCCGTTATTTTGGACTGTGTTTTGCTGGACATTCCCCATTAAAATCATTCATTTATCACATCCTGGGTCTACAGCGTCTGCCTCACCACCTCAACACACCGCTTCATGACAACTGCAGTCTAAAACCTTTTTATAATAAGGAGAAAGAGAAATGAGTGAAGTAATGCCAAGAGCAGTTGGTTACCTTTTCTTGACGGTGACTTGTTGTGAGTGCATCAGCGCTCGATTGAACACATTTCCTAGTCTGTTGACATTTCAGCCAAACAATCAGTCATCCATAACAGACAATCCATTGTGGTTACATCTCAGTCTCTCTGTTTGAGTCACTTCCTCCACCACTTCAGGTTGCAATGTTCTCAACTATGTATGAGAGCGGTATTTCTGTGTGTGCGGGCGGGGGTAGGGTGTGTGTGTGTGTGAGTGAGATATATATATATATATATATAGTGAGAGAGTATTTGTGAAACTTTAACTAGATCCCCTTATCAAGCTGAATAGATTAATTGCATGTTCAAGCCCAGAGAATGGCATTTGGAGAGGCCACTGCTGGATGAAAAGAGAGCCATTAGGAATTCACTCTCACGTTCAATGACTCACTAACATACACACTCTCACAGGACTCAACATGCACCAAGGCTCCTTCCACAGCCACCAATTCAGATTCAATACAAGAGGAAAATCACGGCTAAAGCACAGGCACATACATAAACACTCACTCACAAAGTGTAATGTCTGGCAAATGCAGAACTGAGAGCTTTGGAGAGGGAGACTAAAAGGAGCCACCTGCCTCAATTAGCTCGAGGGTGGAAAGGGTAGAGGACAGAGGGAGGCTGAGAGAGGGATGAAAAAGGAGTGAGTGGGTGAAGAGAAGTTGAAACTGTGAGCTGGAGTTTCAGTGAAACAGAGCATGCTGTGTAGGATTTGGACATTACCCCTAGACCCGACATGTTCCTGAGGTTTCAATAATGTCTCCTTAGATCTTTTCAGACTGACATTTCTACTAACTCTCAGTACAGCTGACTCCTTGCAGTGGTTTACAAGAAATACAGTTCAAAAACTGACGCCTCACAGTCCACTGACCGACAGTACGGCTGCATCACTGCTAAGTTCAACATCAGCCAAAAATGGCAGAGTATGCCAATTCTACCTTCGTGTTTTTAGTGGATCCAGAGTGGTATGACTATAGAAGATGTGTTATGAAGTTTGAATGGTCTTCTAGTGTCAGTTCCAGTGGTAGTACCAAAACACCTACAAATCTTGCTGAAGTGGTCCATGATTCCTGATGCCTTACTTCGACCTTTCCTTCTGAGATTTCCTTGAGAATTTGTGTGAATCGGCAGCTCTGGTCAGTCACCCAACATGCTTCTGGACCAGGCCACTGCCCCTTGAACCACTCTCAATGCTTACAGTACTTACCTTGCCTTAAGGATATGCAATATTGGTCTCCTCTTGGCCTATGAACCAATAAGCCTCTCCTCAGATTTTCACCTCCAAAAAGCAACAATTGTAGTTTATTACTCTGAAAAGTAAAAAAAGTAAATTTTGTAAATTTGTCTTCTGTTTTCAGAATTTTCAGTATCTAAAAAATATTTAAAAACTACTATATATCTCAATTTAGTACAAGCTTCTTTGACTTGCTATATCCCTAAAATAATGCAAAACAATGAAATCTTTTTCATACATCACTCAGTAACTCAAGAACTTCAACCAAAATGCGCAAAGTAAGCAGACGCATTTGCATGGTTTGACTGGATGTAAGAGATCTGTCTGTGATTGGTTGGTGGTGTGGGTCACGACCCAATCGCTGACCTGTCTTTATCATCAGTTGTAAATAGATAGGGAACTGAGCATGTGCACAGAGTACAAGAAGGAGGACTTTGTCTGAGTTAAACACATGCTAAATAGTATTGAGCGAGTATGAGTATGATTTAAACACACATACAGGTTTGACAATCTGGGCAGATTTAGGGTTCCCTGATTTGTTTAAACTGTGATTCAGTTCTTACACATATCATTTCTCTTATGTAAATGGCAGCAAAACTTAAAAGGAACAAGGTAAAGTAAGTATATATTCTTTAGTGATGGGGTTATGTTGTTGACCAGCGTGGGTTTTTGATTAGAGTAGTCACTTCTTGAGTGTGAAGAGTCACAGCATACGAGAACGTATGAAATGTATCAGTATCACAAATACTGGCTGAATTTAGGATCTTAAAATGTTCAGTCAATTTACTGTTAAATAAAAAGTAACAGTAAAATGAGGACAATATTTATGAGGAAAAGCAAATGACCAGAAAAGTCCACCTACAGTCAAAGTGCGTGTGTGGGGAGTTGTTTTTGTTACCATGAAGGGTCTGAACTAAGGAAGCCCATCAACAAAGAGTGGCCCTGTGTTTTCGCAGGCCCCAAAATTCTGGACCCCACATGGGAAACCACAGAAGCAGTTTGGGATGCCCTTCTAATATGCCTCATGCTTTTTTTTCACTTGGCCTACTTGGTAGCAATAATTGGAAATCGGGGGCGGGGGGTGTAAAACAACGGAGGTTCCCAAGAGAACAGGAGGCCTGTGTTAAACTTTGGCCCGTAAACCCCTCTGGTCCATTAAGAGGATGGACACCTGAAACCTGAAGTCAAAACACACACACATGCACACAAAGAGCACTCTGGTAACAAGCTGAACTCACACAGGGGATGTAGACTCTCCACCTTTTTTTTAATTGAGATATATTGCCTTGTATTCCAACATTTAGAGTTGCCAGAGGAAAACACACACTAACTTGATTGGCCTTAGTAGATCCCTGAAAGTGTAGGAGCGTCCAGGATACCAACAAAAAGTAGCTCCAGTGATTATTAGGTTAAAACATCATAAATGTTATTTTCCCAGGTTTTATTGGTAGGCTACGGAAAGTATTCAGACCCCTTTAAATATTTTACTCTTTGTTTCATTGCAGCCATTTGGTAAAATTAAAAAAGTCAATGAATATAAACTCAGCATTCCACCTTGTAAAATACATATATGTAGATTTTTTTTTTTTTTTACAAATTTATGAAAACAGAAAAACTGAAATATCACATGGTCATTAGTATTCAAACCCTTTGCAGTGACATTTATATTTAACTCACATGCTGTCCATTTCTTCTCATCCCCATTGAGATTTTTCTACTACTTGATTGGAGTCCAGCTGTGTTTAATTAATCTGATTGGACTTGATTAGGAAAGGCACACAACTGTCTATATAAGAGCTCATAGTGCAGGTCAGAGCAAATGAGAATCACGAGGTGGAAAGAACTGCCCCAGGAGCTCAGAAACAGAACTGTGCCAAGGCACAGATCAGGCCAAGGTTACAAAATAATTTCTGAAGCACTCAAGGTTCCAGTGGCCTCCAGAATCTGTAAATGGAAGAAGTTTGGGATGACCAGAACTCTTCCTAGACCTGGCTGTCCAGCCAAAAGGAGCAATTGTGGGAGAAGAGCCTTGGTGAGAGAGGTAAAGAAGAACCCAAAGATCACTGTGGCTGAGCTCCAGAGATGCAGTAGGGAGATAGGAGAAAGTCCCACAAAGTCAACGATCACTGCAGCCCAATAGTCAGGGCTTTATAGCAGAATGGCCCGACAGAAGCCTCTCCTCAGTACAAGACTTATGAAAGACATGGACTTTACCAAAAAACACAGTCTCCCAGACTATGAGGAATAAGATTCTCTGCCTAGAACAAGCCCAACAGTGAGACATGGTGGTGGCAGCGTCATGCTAAGGGGGTGTTTTCAGCTGCAGGGACAAGATGACTGGTTGCGATTGAAGGAAAGATGAATATGGCTAAGTACAGAGAAATGTTGGAAGAAAACCTTATCCAGAGTGCTTAGGACCTCAGATTGGGCCGAAGGTTCACCTTCCAACGACACGATGACCCGAAGCACACAGTAAGAATTACAGAGGAGTGGCTTCGGAACAACTCTGTGACCATTCTCAACTGGTCCAGCCAGAGCCCTGACCTAACCCAATTGAGCATCTGTGGAGAGACATGAAATTAGCTTCATCAATGTTCACCATCCAACCTGATGGACCTGGAGAGGATCTGCAAGGAAGAATGGCAGAGGATCCCCAAATCCAGGTGTGGAAAAGTTGTTGCACCATTCTGAAGAAAACTCCTGGCTGTACTAGCTCAAAAGAGTGCTTCTCAATTCTCAATACTTATTGACAAAAACAGTGACACAGCAGCATTTATAGTCTGTGAGAAATATTTATTCTCAAAGGGATCCATGATTAGTTGTAACAATAGATTTTTTTTGGAGAAATGTTTAATTTAGATGTAAAAACAATACAGTAATAATACTGTAGGTTGTTTAGTTTTTATAAATTTTAATAAAATATTGTCACACGAAAGTCACCATGTTGTTCGCGCTGCAATGCTTTCTGGGTAAATGGCGACTAAAGGTCCAGCTATGCTGGCTCTGTCTAGCCAAAACAGCAATGAGCAAACTTAAGCATTTTTAATTTGAGCCAGAGCATGTTTTAATCGATAGGGATGTAGAAATCACAAGAGGTGATGAAGATGAGGATTACCAAACAGAGGAAGAGAACAGAGTTGGCCGTAGGAGCTGGTGTTGTGCTGTTGCTGCCTTCTGCTTTATAAATGACTGTGTGATCCGGTAAGTACTTCTGCAGCTCTGTGTCCGTTCCGATAACAGCTGTTTAGCATTTGGTCGGATCCTTAGTCTCATATTCAGTACCGGCAGCAGTTTAGCTCCTTAACCATTTCAAATAGTTTCCAGCTCTGGCTGTCTCAGCACGGCATTTATTTTCAGCTTGTTAAGGTAACGCTCACCTGTTTGAGCCTTTGTCAGTTTTCATATAAATGATTCAAAGTTTTCTGGAGAGAAATGTTGAGGGCACAAATGTAGGTTCGTTCGGAAGTTGTGTTCGGCTCCAGATCCCTCACACTATGGTCTTTTTTTTTTTCAAGTGGGAAATTATTGAGATTCACCTCAGTGTTTTTGTATTTATTTTTTATTTTTATTTTTAAACTACAGCCAATAGTGACACTGTGTGGCATTATCTAAAATTACACCAGTCAAGCGCAATATGATAAACAACAACTCAGCTAAAGTTAGTCTTCCTGTGTCTCTGTAGATTCCAGTACAGAATGGACCTAATGACGTCATCAACCCAGCAGGTTTAAGAATGGTGACCTCCAGAGGTGTGACCATGTCACTGTGTTGCAAGTCTCAAGTAAGTCTCAAGTCTCTGTCCTCAAGTCCGAGTCAAGTCTCAAGTAAAGACAGGCAAAAGTCGAGTCAAGTCTCAAGTCAGGAACCTGTCATTTCGAGTCGTTTTTATTTAATTTTTTTTTATAATGTGCAATTATATATAAAATTCAAATAATAGACCATTTGTTCTTTTTAAATATGTATTTATCTCAAATGATAGACCATGTGTAGCTGAACACAAAGTATAAAAAACATTTTTAAATTGGACCACTTTATTGCGCAGTTCTGTTAAACTTTATATTCAATAAAAAAAGACGAAAATGCTGACATTTCCACAGCACAATACAAAGAACCATAACAGCAGTTTTTTCCTCTTTTCTCTGACCTGGTCACTGAGTGAACATGTATTTTTATGTGTCCATGTTTTGAGTGACATAAGAAACAAAACAAATATATCAACTGAACAATTAACAGAAATCTGCAATTGAGGATACTGTATTTCAGTTAACTATTCTGCATTGCATTTGCAAAAGACCAAACTGGCCAAAAGTCTGTCTGTCATTTATGCACGATGAGGACGTAAAATGATGCCACCATAGCTGAAGACGCGCTCCACTGGAGCACTGCAAGCAGGCACTGCCAAAACTCTGGTGGCCACATTAAACAGTGAAGGAAGAGTGTGCATGTTCATTGCCCAGAACAAGAGGGCGTTCTGTCCATCAGCAATATGGAGTTAATGACTTAGCTGTAGTGCTGGACTTGTCTGGACATCCTTCTTCTGCCTCTTACAATAAGCAGCAAACAGTCCTCCATCTTCACAGTCCTTTTGATCTTTATCACCAGGAGTCACGTGTTGCTCCAACTTTGCAGGATCTGCAGCATTTTCCAGGATCAGATCTGAGAAAACATCCAAGTAACAATGCCGGACAAAGTTGGACGTCGTGGCATCTCCATCCGATATTCTCTTCTTGCATGTTTTACAAGTTGCAGTTCGTTTTTTAGTCGAACGTTCATAACCTACGTAGCCAAAAGAAATTACTCGCGGAAGCATATTTGAGCAGTTATTTCGTATTTCGTTCCCTGAGCTCTGTAGCTTTGCCGCGTTTTTTTAAACGTCCAAATCCTGTTAATTTGATTGGTTGTGCTGCAGCTACGTACACATACATACATAAGGAGAGAGGAAAACCATAGTGACGGTCTGCGCATATTGATGCGGAATGAGTGACATCAATTAATGACGCCACTTTATAAATAATGTGTTTTAAATTTTAAGACTTTGAGTAAAAAATATCAAGTCTTTTCAAGTAAACAGCTTCAAGTCGAGTCAAGTCCCAAGTCAATGGCATGAAAGTCAAAGTCAAGTCCGAGTCTTTGAGCATTTTTTCAAGTCAAGTCTCAAGTCGTGATTTTAACGACTCAAGTCTGACTCGAGTCCAAGTCATGTGACTCGAGTCCCCACCTCTGGTGACCTCCATCGGTGAAACATAAAACAAAACGTATATATTTTTTAAGTAATTATGAGTTTTGGCGTATCACAAACAGCAAGTTGTTTGGTTAATAGGAAAATTGCAACATATTTAGTACAACATGTTCAACTAAATCTGGATCACTTGAAAAACTTTTGTGTACATAGAATGAAATCACAGTAGTTCATCTTTTTAAATCATGTAAGTGGTTTTACCATGTCAGCGATACTAGAAATAAAGATGCTGCTGTAGAACCTCAACTGTAGAAGGAAGGTTTGGCCCATCATATTTGAAACTCAAAACTAAACATATCACAGAAGCAGAAGCCTAAAATTGGCACTGTGGCATTGAAGGAAAACCATGATTACCACAATTCAATAATTTAAAAATGTCCAAAATTGATATTTCTGAATGTTATTGTGTTTAATTTTTTCAACATCAAATTAATGAAACGATTTCTATTCTAAAAAATGCATGAATGTTTTTAATTTAAATCTTAAATGGATAATAATTATTTCATATGTGTATATGTTTTTTCCTCATAGTTATGTGATACAGAACACCATGAGTTTATTTCAGCTCCCCACATAACTTCAGACTCAGTCACTCAACAGGGAAAAATACAAGAGAAATAAGTTACTTTACTGTATTCTTTAGCACAGGAAACAAAAAAATTTACATAAAATCATTACACTGAACTGAATCTGATTAAAATTCTAATTTAATTAACCCACTAACTTATTTAATTAAATTATGAAATGGAACAATTAGAACTGCAGTGTGACTTTTATTTAAAAAATGTTTTGTAGATATTTGTTAAAACTATGACTATGCTGTGACCAGTTTGGCTGTAACTAGTTACATTTACTCAGTTACATTTATTTGAGTAATTTTTGGAAGAAAAATACATTTTAGGAGTATTTTACTGCGCTGAACTTTTTACTTTTACTTGAGTAATTTTATTATAAAGTATCACTACTCTTACTTGAGTAAAATTTTTGGATTCTATTCAAAGTGAATGAAAAATAAACATGTTTTAACTAAAAATTCACCAGACAATAACACATACCTGCAGTTTTTGTTAAAGTTATTTTTAACTTCTATGGGCTCTTCTCAGACTGTGTCCTTTATGGCGTCACATTTCTGCCAAAAACCCACGGAGCGTATTAAGCAAATTAGTTAATTGTTTAGATTTGAGCTTTCCATTACATGCACTAAACCTTCCTTTAGTAGATTAGGTTCTACAGCAGTATTCATTTATTCTAGCTGCTAGCCTCCATTCATAAATCAGATGTGCAGGTGCGATGCTGAGGACTTGCCTGGTAGTAACATCAGCCTAGACTCAAACTCCAGCCCTCGAGTTCCACTGTCCTGCAGTTTTTAGATGTGCCACAGGTACAAAACACTGGGATGAAATGGCTTAATTACCTCCTCCTTGTGTAGATCAGTTCTCCAGAGTCCTGCTAATGACCTAATTATTCTATTCAGGTGTGGCGCAGCAGAGGCACATCTAAAAGTTGCAGGAAACCGGCCCTCGAGGACTGGAGTTTGAGACCCCTGGCCTTGAGGAAGTTATGAAACAGAGGAACCACTAACATTTAACAACCTTCAAACGTTACCAGTCAGACCAAATCAAGTCATAACTTCCAGTTGAAAAGATCCTCCACATGTCATTGACAGATACTGCTGAGTTTAGAGCGGAGAACACAGAGATGACAGAGGTCCAGCTGTAGTTTGTACATTATAGTGGATTGAAGAGCAAACAGAAGGTAGGCTGTCCCTGCGCGTTGAGTTGTGTTTTTCAGATGACAGTCTGATAAACACCATTTCTTTATGTTAAAGTGATGGAGAGTTTGCCTGACCCAGAGCACAGGGACAGTTTACAGCTGGATGTTTTCCTCTTTCTGCTTGTAGCACCATGCATTTTATGCTTTACTTTAGCTGCTAAATAAACTCAGAGTCAGAAGTCACGTCAGTGGCCAGACTATTTTTTTGGGTATAGGGTTTTCCTGGTTGCCCCCACCTTCGGCAGCCATGGAGCTCACCAAGCCCAACATAAGCCAAGTCACAAGAAGGCCAAATTTATTGTTGCAGAGCCAAGCTATCCTCTTAACATAACTATATATTGTTACCAACTACTCGCATTACATGGTAATAAAGTGCAAAACAAAAAGAGACTAATGTTCCTTTATCTTCTTTGTCCCCCTTAATAATTTGTCCTAATAGACTCAAATAGATGGTGTAGTAGCCTCGTCCTGATCTTGTGATGTTTGGGTTTAGGGTTATATGATATGTTTGTTTTTGATTTATTTAGTTTTTATTTCAACTTAATTTTTGTCTTCCCCAGCTATCCCTATGCTTGGGGAAGATTTTATGTTCCCATGTAAGACGTTTAGCCACATTGTTGATAAAACATCTTAGATCTAATATAGTTTGGTAACCATACACCAACAGTGACTTGATTTCACTCATGCCAATGATCAGAAGCAACAGGATAATGACTAGCGCCATCTTCTTTATAATAACATGGGATAATGAGATATTTGATTGACGAAAAATATCATCTCAAGGTACTTTACGAGAAATAAATTTAATACCAATACAAAAATCTAGCTATAATACTTCAAAGCAATGAAGTCAAATTAACATGCCTAACATTGCTTGAGTTCGAGACGGCATCTGTAGTTGTGCATCTAGGTAAAGTACAAATAAAATAGTGTCAAACAGTTCAGGATAATATTGGTCTTTCAGATAATTTTTGCGAATTTAAGTCTATGAGTTTGAGTTTGAGTTAGATGGTCTTTGACCAACACGGTGAAGTGAAAACAAAAACTGAAACACAGAAATGATATTGGTATTTTATAACTCGTTGACCATAGTTTTATGCTGCTCTTGTTTTGCGACCCCAAAAGCGCTTTACACTACATTCACACACTCATTTACGTGCAAATGGTGGTAAGCTTCTACATTGTAGCCACTACTGCTCTTGGGCAGTCTGACAGAAGAGAGACCATGAACAAGCCTCACTGGGTCTTCTACCCACCACAATCGGGCAAGGCAGGTAAATCTGTGTCTGTTGCTCAACAACTGAAACAGAATAAGTAGGGATTCAAAAAAGCAAACCCAGTTATGGGATGACCTCCTTTTTGACCTATTCCTTCCTTCCTTCATTCCTTCCATCCATCCATCCATCCATTTATTTTCCTACACCCTTATCCCATTGGGGTTGGGAGGGGTACTGGTGCCTAACACCAGCAGTCAATGGGTGAGAGGCGGGGTACACCCTGGACAGGTCATCATTCCTTTTGAGCTATTGTATCACTGTAAAGACTGACAAGGTAAAGGATAGTTTAAAATTTTCTAAAAACCTTTGTGAAAGTTCTAGTGTAAGCTGACAAGATACATCACCAAAACAAAAAGGAAAATAAACGTGGGACTGTTTACAATTTTTAAAAATCTTTTTCCTCTCCATTTTAGCCATTACCTTAGGCAGTTCTTACAAAATTTAAAAAGCCCCTTGTCACTGATCATAAATGTATATTGTTCTATTATATATTTGCTGTTCAGGGGAGCATCATTTTGTGGGATTTTATCATTGATGTTTATTCTGGTGAAACGCTAAATGTAATTCAGTCTATGTGCAGGTAGCACTTTAGTCTGGAGGACAGTTGCTTTGGGGCTAACGATCCTTCAGGGAGGTTATTCAGGAGTGTGCAAAAGAAGCTAAAAGTTAAGGATAGCCTGAGGCAGGGGAGGTATGAAGAAGTGTGAGATGAAGTTCCAAAGGAATAATTTTCTGGATATGAGTACTGGTCAATACTCCAAGATCACACTTTGAAAGGTGCAGGAGGAACAGACCGAGACATCTTCATTGAACTGAACATTATTCAGCAGGATTATTATGAGTGAATATTAAGGATAGTCCTACTCTGACCCCCTGCCACAAAAAGCCCCAACAGCATCAGGCCCAGAAAATGCTTTTTCTGCCTCATACTCAACTTCTCCAATGTTGCACTGAAAGAGAAAGTTTTGCTCCATGTGTGATCAGTTCTCTATCAAATAACAAATATAACTTAGACTTGCAATATCTATTTCTTTTATGTTATGTCATGGAAAAAATCTCCAGCTGCAGCTAGAAAGTTGGCTGTCCCTCTTAACAAAAAAAGGACAGTTTGTAACATGAAAGTACTTCCACCCAAACAAAGGAAAGGATAAAAAACAACATATACTTTGTTTTTTGTTTGCTTTTCCCTCCTTACTCTATTAATTTATTGTATATTATTTGAATACATTTAATTATTTATGTAGGCTTATAGAGTTAGTCATTTTCCGGTTCAGCACAGTCTCACTGAGCTGGGCCATATCATTTTAGTACTGACTTAAGATGACTCATGCCTTATTTAACCAGACTGAATCCACTCAGCTAGCAAAATAGATGAAGGCTCTCGAGAAAATGAACACAGAGGAAATATAAAATGGAGTAGTCAGTGTATTGTTTTTTTCTTTTTTTCACCTACATGAGAAGTCTTCTTCCCGTTTCCTAGCTTTAGAGAGGGATTGCCAGTGTTGGAACATACTCACTGTAGGACACTCTTTACAAGGACCCTGTATTTTGTTGCTGTTGGAGAAGAAGCTTCAACCAAAATAACATGGAGGAAAATACATTGTGACAGCAGCAGCAATGGAAACGGCTGGGAAGTTGACTGATATATATATATATATGTGTCTGGAAGGTTGTAGAAAATATCAGACTGGTGTTCTGAATGATGCAAATCTGTGATGTTTAGTTTTTACATGCTGGTTTTCTGGTCTTGAAGGTATTTTATATTTAAGATATAAATAACTAATTTTAGAAAAAACTAAATGCTTGAATCACAAAAAGTGCTTAACAGGAGATATTTGAACCAGGTGAAGCTGCATCTGACACTTGAAGAGTTATGGATAGAACTCTTCAAGTGTCAGTAAATAGAGTGTATAGAACTCTCATATTTACAGACAAAGATTTTTTTTACTCTTAAATGTAAAAAAATCATTAAATGAATTGTTTTAGCCTTACAACCAACTTGTACCACACCATTCCTAAGCTCCCCTTCAGATGGTATAAAGGACAATGGTATGACAGAGTTAGAGGCAGCTTTGCTTCTTATGGCACCATTTTGCTTGTAATTCTTGGTGTGTTCACAAACTTTCTTCAGTGAGTTTCTATTTGTCCTCCTTTCACAAACCTCCTCCAATTTGGTTTTTCATAACTCATGCTTGATAACATCCTTATTCCCCTATATTATATATTAGTAAGAAAGTTTATCCAACAGATGCATAGTTCAAGCTACATATGGACATACACCGTTTCTTCAAAAAAAGTATCAAATTCAATGTGAATTTTTTTTTATTAGTGGGATTGATGTTACCAATCTTCAATTCAGTACTGACTCAACATACATAACTTCACATAAAAAGAAGGACCAAAACCAAAACAGCACCAAGGTTAACCGAAGAATATAGACTGTTCAAATACGTTAATATGCAATTAAGCATAGAGTTGTTTTACATTTTTTAACCAAACCTTAATGAGCTTCATAAACATAGATATTCACAGCACATAAATACACATACATTCCTAAGATGTAAAAGAAGGTTGCTAGCAGACCATGGTTGAATGACATGCAATAATAGCCTGTTAGCGTTGGGTACCTTCCCTCTAGGTATGGTAGGGACTCAAGACTTTACAAGTGAGGTGAAAGCACTGAGCAGATAAGGTTGAAAGAAATGGTGCTCAGTGCCATGAAACAGATTGGATCATGCTGAAGGGAAAAATCAGTCAGTGAGCTAGAGCCTTCTCATAAATGCTTTGATTTTTTCCTCCATTTATTTCAGTTTCATTTTAATATGTTTTCCTGAGCTCCCCCCCAAAATGCCCCCTCATCAAAAGCAACAATTTATTATGAAAGCTCAAGAGAATCTAGAATCATGTGCTAAGAAATTGGCCAAATGGATACTGTTCCCCACAAACTGCCTCCAATTACATGGGACTGTAAATCAATAAACTGTATATATATCAAGACAGATTATTCCTTCAGAAAAAGTACAACTATTGAAAATTTCAGCCAAATGTGTTATAAAAGTAATGCAAATGACATGGAAAACCACATCATTTATATGAAGAAGCCAACTGTTTAAAACAAATTTGTTTAAGACTATGTAGTAAATGTTCTTACTTATCAATTCTCCAAGTAGAATTTAAAACTTAGAACTGTACTGTCCTCAATAGGAGAACCAGTTTAGTATTTTTAACTGGATAAATCAGATCATGTGTTTATATGGGAACAGTAAAATGGAATAAACAGGGAGTGAATTTAACTTGGCCTGAATCTAACCAGTTTAGCTTCTGGGAAAGATGCACAAAGCTAACTTGCCTGTCCTAAGTCTTTCCAAATTGGAGTAGCTTCACTGAGTGACATTAGTCTCAACTAATGCAGTTTGTCCTCATTTAAAGGGTTCAAGGATTAAATGAGGCATTATGCATGTTTATTCATGTAAATCACAACCAGAATAAATGAAGTCCTCATTACTTGAACATCCAACCTGTTTATGTTATTCAAATTGTGCGAAACAAATTAGGTCTGGAAATACTGGTGGTAATTTTCAAGAAGAAATAAAAGAAAAATGGAGAAAGTTGAGCTGGCATCCTGAAAGTAGGCCAGGACACTGAGATATTACTACCTTCCAGTGAGGTATAATGAAGACTTTGTAAGTAATTTTCTATGAAAATAAATATTGCTTAAAATGTGTGTTTTTTGCTTCCTGTTAAATTTTGAATGTAAAACTCATGGTTCTATCTTCCAACCGATGCCTTACATCAGGGGAATCAAACTCATTTTCATTTTTAGCCACATTGAGATCATGAAAGTCCTTCAAGGGCCAGTTGTGGCAGAATGTATAAATAAAACTACCTATAAGCAAACTCTTAAAAATTATACCATTCTCTGCATTTGATATGTAGTTCTTAAAATTAAATAATATTGAATATCTTTAAAGGCAGTGGTGATAAGGAGTTCTCCCTGCAATTAGTGGGTTTCCGGTTTGAATCCTGCTACGTCCACCTCTGTTGTTGTGTCCTTGCGCAAGACACCTTGCCTACTTGTGTTTATTATTTGTTTACTAATTAGGATCCCCATTAGTTTCCATCAAAGTGGTTACTAATGTGAAAACAGAAAAATGTTGGTCAGGAATGCTGATAGCATGATATGGCCAGGCTGCCCCTGTCCAGTAGCTTGTTATCATCAGTGAGTCAATGTAAAGTGTCTTTGAAGGTCCTGAAAAGTGATGCACAAATCTGAAGTCATTTCACTTTCAGAAACACAAATAAAAATTGATGTGATTTGACAAATACAATGATATTTAAGCACACAGTTTTCTTGAAGTTCTATTTGTGCCTTAAGTGATAAATTTATGAAACAGACTTCAAATAAATTAACAAGATAAATAGTATTTTCACTTATATCCATGGCAGGTTGGCGGTTAACATCCTGTTTTGGTATCGCTTTCAGTACCAGGGTAGACCGACAGTGAAAGGGATTAATTATTAAATCTCAAAGAAAAATGGTTGCTACACCTCCACCTGAACTTCAAAGAATGTGAAAACGTAAATAATTAGAAGGGGTTGTCTTATTTATGCTAACATAATCCTCCTGCTGCAGTCAGGTTTCTAGGAGATAAAACAAATCTATCCGATTATAACAAATCAAGTCATTAATTAGCAAAGTCTTTGAAGAGAGAAGTCTTATGTTCATTAAACCACATTTAATTGTTTTATTGTTTTTGTTTAGTTAGGTTGTATTTATATGAGATTTATTCCGTTTAATTTTGGCTGTTGTCCAGACACCAAACAGGATCTTGAAGCTGAAGCTGCAGAGAGATTTGTTAAACGGTAACTCTGCTTCCTGGTCTGGATCCCGGGTTCTAGGAATTTGATATCTTCAATCAAATTCCTAGAAAAAAGAGAGAGTAAGAGGAGGAGACCCAAACAGAGATGTAGAGATAGCTGGAGTGACAGACTGAGTAGCCATTGTATCACTGGCACTAAGCTAACTAAGCTAGTTAATCCTTACACACCAAGAAAATCTGTGCAAAACAGAAATAGTTTCCAAAATGTAAAGTGCAGGAATAGAAAATATGTTTTAATATGCCTGTGAGTTAGTTGGTCTCAGAACAGAGAAATTAGACCTAACCAAGACTGTCTCAAATACCAACAGATCCACAAGCGTGCAGGAGGGACAACAAGAAATTACAGTCATTAGCAGGATGTTTCACCAAGGAAAGGTCAAAGGGTGAGTAAAGTATAGTAAAAGCATTACAATGTATTTTTAATGTATTTTTTTACTTCTTATTTTGTTTGTTTTATCTTTTTACTATGGACCTTTATTGTGTCTGGAACAACGAGATGATGATGATGATGATGATAATACAAGAACAACAAAATATCCTAATTTCTTTTACAGATGAATTAAACACATGAGGCAGAGCTCTACCCCCAAAAATGGTAGACACAAAGTTACACTCATGCAAAAATAAATTCACTGTTAAATATAGAAGAATGATAAACAATTGACAGTAAAACAGGGGATGATAAATTCGGTTCCAACAGCTCAACAGGTCAAAGCTATAAAAAGTGTTGGACTAAAAAATAGTTTGTGGGTTGAGCTCAGAAGACATGCTCTTCCACCAAGTGTTGCTGCTAGTCTGGTGGGGCTGTGTGGGGAATGTGTTTTGTTGGGCTGTAGCTCAGCTGGATACTGCTGCTCAAAAAAGGGTGCTTGGCGGAGCTTAGACAACCCATTTTTGCTCGTAAACCTCATAGTGGTTAAGATGGATCTCTTATTGCAGTGAGGGCTCATTGTGGTAGGCTTTGCTTGAGCGTTTCAATAATCCTATCATGCTCAAAGACAAAAAGCTTTTTGCCTTTTCACTCAGGGGGTCATGATAATGCCTGACTAAATCTGATTTAAACTTCCTTTCCCTATTGTTGTTTACACTATTGTGTACTGATAAGCAGAGAATTTCAGTTTTGTTAAGTTTTTAATAATATTCCAAGTAATTTTAATGTCTTATGCTCCTTTTTATTCTTGTCAAAGTTTGAAGCTTCTAAGTTCTTACCAAGCTTTAAAATCTTGGGTAGGGGTGCAAAACCAGAAACCCAGTAGAAACTTTAACTCTGACTGTCCTCTTCACTGACAAAAATTATTCTATAGTGAAATAAATTTAACAGAACTGAATCTGTTAAATTCAGTTCTGTTTTTATTGTTGTGAAATCAACAATAAAAATTCAAGTTGGTATCTTGACACAGATATATTTAGGGGGTCAAAAATATTTGCCTTTTGTTTTCCAGAAAATAAATTTTTTAAGCACTAAGAGACTATCTTTTTAAGTTCATCCACACAACAAAAAAACAATCTTGTTATCTTTACTTTTTCCTTCATTATTTCTAAAAACCAAATACTTCCATAAGCCGTCAGAGTTCCCAAGCACCAGTGAACCTGCGGTGATTTGAAGTAGAGGCAATTCTGAGCTAGCAGAAGTCATTAAAGTGGCTATTTAGTTTACATACAGGTGAACAAAATTAATCAAGTTATTTTAGATTTGCAATACTTAAATCGCACAATAAAACTTCATTTGTTTTAATATATTGCAATTATTTTTTTAGGTCATTGGTTTACGTGTGAGAGTAGGAATTGGCCAGCGAGGTATCCCACAATGCAATGTGCCACCAGCGACAGTAACTAATTAAACCACTTTTTTATTTGGCACAAAAATTTGTTTTAAAATGTTTGAGGCGAAAACATAGAATCCAAAGCTTCATCTATGCAGTCATCTCATCAAGAATGAAGCTACCCACGGAGAAGTAGAGCGTTTCTTAGCTTGTTCTATGCTTTTATATTTGCATACATGAACCAGTACCATCAGTGAGTTATATGCTCATTTTCATGTTCAACCCGTTCTGCCTGATGGTGCAGCTTTGCAAATAATTCTGTTCGGTTTACTGAAAAAAAGTGAAGAAACTCTGGCGTCTCCTGCTTTGTCAAGTTTAGTTTCTTTAGTTTTACACATGACTGGAGAATTTACTGACAAAATAATGCAAACTCATGGTCCAGGGGGACTTTTTTTTTTGGCTTGTTCAGCAATACCCGAAAAACAGTGACCCTGGTCAGTTTTGCTTGTCAAAATAAATTAATTTATGTCACTCACTTCAGTAAAAACTAGAGCCTGTCCGATGCCTGATCATGAATGTGAATATGAAAGGACACAGTGTCCTCCAGTGTTTTTCAGTTATTATAGATCCTACCCTTAAAAAAAAATCAGTTTTCTTTGATCTGTTTTTTTGAATTCTTACATTTCCCCACAAGACCATCGATCATTTCATACACAAATGCTGGTGCAGGTAGTTAGACATGTTTGATATGATATAAAACAATGTAATATGCACATGTTGGCAGACACAATGAATGAATTAGGAACAGTGGATTTCAAAGACTCCTCCTGGTGTCCAGGAGGCTGAAGGCAAACTGTCAGGAGAGACTTACAGAAAACACATTCAAGCTCCACAGAAAGAGCTTCCAAGTTGGATTCCTGGCTTTCTACTCTTGATCACTAAAATCACTTTGTGGTTGGCTGGTCAATCTGAAATTAGCAACTAAATGTGCAGTTCACTTTGAGGACCCCCCAGCACCCAAGAAGACCCAGCTTGTCTTGATTCCTTCTGTTACCTTGTTCTTTTCTTGTTATACCTCTGTGTGACACCCTTAAATATTTGTCATATTTGGTTATATGTATTCCTTTGTCTTGGTTGGTTTAGCACAACTTATGTAGATAATAAGATGAACTACTGTGAGAATTCCCAGTAGAAAACGTAAGACAATATTTGGTGTAATGCCAAATGTTGCCGCTGGGCTGCATCACGTCGGTGCAGTCAGGTGTGTCTCCCCTGAGACTGACTTGAGAAGAAGCAGGAAGCACAACCAATTTCATAATTTTCCCTGTTCGTTACAGAAGAACTTTTAATCTGCTGACTGGCCTTACACCTGAGACCTGCAACATGTAACAAAACCAGCTTTTGAAGAACTGTCCACCTTAGCTTTAACAGGTGCAACTCCATTATGTAGCAGATATCATCAAATGAGGGTTTTGGACATGAGGTAAGCCATCAACCAAAGGACAGGAGCGCCTTTTTGTTTTCTGAGTTACTTCAGAAAACAAACAAAAATAGATTAAATCAAGTCAAACACATACAAACAATGTTCACTCAATTTAGGATACAATTTAGTATTCATTATATTGTTGTCTGTCTGATGACATTGATTTTAAATATTAAAACAGATGTTCTGATCTGTTAACAGTACTTAAGTGTTTTATTAAAATAAATAAATAAAAATAAATTTACTCTTACTTGAGGTTCTTGGCTGTGTGCTTTTTAGTTTGACTTGAGTAAAAATATGTTGAGTTAGTTCAACGCTTATGCATAAACACACTTTCGGCTATCTTACCCAACCTTGCTCAGATAATCATTACAGGTTTGGTTTTCAGGAGGGAGATTAATAAGAAGCAGTTTTTAAGGGGGCAGTATCATTCAGGGGAGATTAGAGTCAATTTATCTTGCAAATTTTGTATTTCTTATATCTATTAACATGTTTTACAAGTTGAATATATTGTCATCATGATTAATTGTAGTGCTTGATCCTGATTCCTTTGATGCTCTCCCAGATCCCCGGCCACTTGCTGCTTGTGGGTGCAGCTACGCACTGCTTCAGAATATTTACTGTCATTGTTTATGCGTAGTTACTGGGGCCACAGTCAGAGGGCTTTGTTGCTGTGAGAAAAAAGTTACAAATATTCATCTGCTTGATGTGTGATGACATAATGTAGATTAAATATATCATTGTTGTCATTTTGAATATTGACAGATGAAAATAGATTCACTGCAAGAAAAGTGGGATTTTCGACAGCTATTGACACCTAGCGCTGTTGTGCGCTTAGAGGTTGAAGGCAGTGACGTGCTGTGAGGTTCATAGCTGGTGAGGCACTGACGTCATCAGAATCAGATTTGCAAATAGATGCATAGATTGACAACAGTTTACAGGTTATGTTTCACTTCTGCATCCTTACACATACAAACTGTAGCTCACAAAACACACATTTCCTTAAAAAACAAAACAAAATAAATGTTATTACTGTCTTACCTAAGGTAAGACAGTAATAACATTAACATTAATAACATTACTGTCTTACCTGCTTCGATTGAAAGTCCACTTGAGAAAACTTTTTTAGTGCTGTAATGTAGTCATCCATGTCGAAAGTCGGGATAAGCGAGAGGAAAAAAATCACTATCTCTATTATAATCTATCGCTGGACTTGACTCGCT
The DNA here is from genome assembly GCF_001444195.1 of Xiphophorus couchianus. Taxonomy (NCBI): domain Eukaryota; kingdom Metazoa; phylum Chordata; class Actinopteri; order Cyprinodontiformes; family Poeciliidae; genus Xiphophorus; species Xiphophorus couchianus. The sequence continues at coordinate 678,763 of NC_040238.1, forward strand.
TCCCGAATCGTTTAGCCTAGCTCGCTGTCACTTACTCCTCTTGTTGAGGAGTGAACAAGACGAACGTCTGGGATCTTGAGCGCCCCCTGCCATGAGGCAAGAGAACTGCCTGCCTCACATCGAACCTGTTCTCTGCCGTTTATAATCGCTCATTACACGAAACACGTTACACAAACACAGTTGGTGACAAAAAGCACTGTACATTATATACATAAGCTAAATTATTGGAAATAAGTTCACATATTAAATTTGTTTAAACCATTTTATTGACGCCGTACAGCAACATGCTCTCTCCGCTTAGCAGCCAGCGCAGAGCCAGGGGTTGCGCAATCCAAGGTGAGGCAGAGCTCGCTGCTGCCTCACCGGCATCGCTTCCAAGCATTTCAATGGGAAAATAAGAAAATTCAGCGATTTTGAACAAATAAAAATCGAAATTGGTGAAGCTACATGAAAAATAAATATTTTTTAGTACAAACCACCGGATGAATATAACAATTTAAATTACTTTATGATTATATATTTTCTTTCTTTCCATGATGGCTGGTGAGGCACTGCCTCACCTGCCTCCCCTGACCGCACGTCACTGGTTGAAGGCTATCAGCAAGAGATTTTTGTCAGAATGGTAAATTGTAGGGAACTGCAAAAAATTTTCAAAAACTTTGTGTCTGTGTTGCCCTATCATCCCCCTCCTCTTGGGCCTAGGTGCAGCTTTCATATTTAAAAGAAGTTGCTGGGAGCCATGCAAATACAAATTAACTATTGAGCACCGGCCTTTCTGACTGTCATTCTTGTTGTGGTTCACCCTTTTTACCTTCTGTGCACCACCCAGGTTTGTTTACCAGTTCCAGGACCCGACCAAAACCCGTCAGTGTTATTACCTTGAGAAATAATGAGATTTGTTTAAGTATAAAACAGGCATTAATGCCAAAAATGTTCTTATGTTACAAGTCATACAAATGAAACAAATACAGATTGACATTCACCAGCGCTTGGCCACACTTAGCTCGCCTTAGGGATGTAACCAAGTTTGCATTGCTAAGTACAATTTTCGGGGTAAATCTGATGATGCATTGTCAAAACTGCATGTCTGTCAAGCTCATCCAAGATTGTGTGGTGAAATGCAGACAGAGACACCACTGTACACATTTCCAAGAGAAGTTTTTCTGAACTTTTTGACCCAATCAAAATGACAGACAATGCTTTTCACTGTGTGGCAAATATCGTTCCTTAGTGACATAACACAAGCGACTATCTACTGTCGTTATGTGCTGGTCCAGAAGGAGTGAACCCTGAAGTCAATGACTTGTTGCAATCTGCTGGGTTTCCTTAGATGGAAACCTTTTATACAACCTAAGAATCAATTGCTCTTACTGTACTGATTGATAATTAGGATCAAATGGAATGTATGTATGATTTTATTGAAATAACTTTTTGCAAAGTGCCTTGAGATGACATTTGTTGTAAGTTGGTAATATTTGTAAATATATACAACCTTTGCATTTAGGCAATATGGTCAAAAGATGCACATTATGATGTACACAGATTAGGACTGAGCCATATCATATAATTCACAACAATATTGATTGCAAAACTTAATACTTCAACAATTCTGTGCTTTAGTCCTTTCTGGGTTTATGTCATCATGTTGTAGACACCTGTGATACTAATTAGTGGACACACCTTGATTTAGCATGTCCCTCTGGTCACATTATTTACAGGGTGCCATAATTTTTGTCCAGGCCTGTTTTATGACTTTATTTTTTAACATAATTTGGTTGAAGCATATCTGAAAAGCAATGTCTGACTTTCATATGTTCATTTTCATAGAATGTTTATTCATTATTTGTCAGATTCAAGTTATTGTTGGCTGACCATTGTGGGTTTTATTTCATTAACCGAGGGGTACCAACAATTTTGTCCATGTGTGTATAAGTTTGCATTGTGGTCCATCAATGTGTATTGAAGGGTTACAGGCTCCCTCAGTCTGACTCTGCTTACTCCCACATACATGTGGCAGTGACTGTCACAGAGTTATTTAAATATTCTAAAGATAGTGAAAGATTAGGTGGAATTGCCCCTTAGCCATCTACAGACTCCAAAACCTTAATTGGAATGGTAAAAACGACCTGTAATTGTATAGAGCTTTAAAAAGTCCAGAAGACCCCAACTCACTAAACCCTACATTCACTCATTCACACGCTGATGGTGGTAAGCTACTGGAAAGCAGTCACAGCTGCCCTGGGACAGTCTGACAGAGGCAAAGCTGCCAGGCACCTTTTACCATGACCGGCCATGGTGATAGGAGTTCGCCCTGCAATCGGCGGGTTACTGCTTCAATCCCTGCTCCACCCGCCTCTGTCTTGTGTGTGTTACGCTCACACCACAAGACAGCAAAGGATAACTTATAGCACTGATTGCAACACAAAAACTATTAACCACTATGGAGTTGATGTCAGTAGAAAAGACAGTTTATTTTACAATTTAAAGAAAATAAAAACAAACACAGTGAAAGTGTTAAGCTTCAGAGTCTTTGAGGCCAAAATAAACAAAACACTCTCTTCCAACTATAAAATAAAATACCACTTACTGGAAGTCAACTTAAAAGATACAAAGGCTGAGCTCTCTGTATATCCACAAACAGGAACAAAAATGGCAGATAACCCCTACCAGCCTCCACTGTGAACACAAACACACTATTTTAGTTATTCACTTAATTCTCAACAATACTGCTCACAATAAGTTGTACATCACACAGACAAGAGTCAGCACACAGACAAGATGACTGTATGTCATGTCAACAACACAAAAGCTTGGATCCATCTTGCCTTGTATCAGTGGTTCACGCTGGTGATGGTAGTGTAATGGTGGGGGGAATATTTTCCTGGCACACTTTGGGCCCATTTGGGCCCACAATTGAGCATTGTGTCAACACCACAACCTACCTGAGTGTTGTTACTGGCCATGTCCAGTAACTTTATGACCACAGTGTACCCATCTTCTGATGGCTACTTCCAGCAGGATAACCGAATCATCTAAGACCTTTTTCTTAAACACAAGCAATGAGTTCAATAACTCGAATGGCCTCCACCGTCACCAGATCTCAATCCAATAGAGCACCTTTGGGATTTGGGGGAACAGGAAATTTGCATCATGGATGTGTAACTGAAAAATCTGCTGCAGCTGCGCAATGCTGTCATGTCAATATGACCAGACTTGCTGAGGAATGTTTCCAGTACCTTGTTGGATCTATGTCATGAAGGATTAAGGCAGTTCTGAAGACAAAAGGGAGTCCAACTCAGTACTAGCAAGGTGTACCTAATAAACCTAATGGCTTTTGAGTATATATACTCAAAAGTATATATACTTAAAGTATATATATATATATATATATATATATATATATATATACACTGTATATAGGATGTCGGTAACATGTTACTTTGTAACCACAAATATTGATTTCTGAAATCTTCCTGAGTTAAAACATCAGTAAGTTCAATTTCTTTGCACTATTCTAGGTCTGAAAACACTGCATCTTTACCGTTATTTTAACCATTTCTCATTCTGCAAATAAATACTAAATTTTTTCTCGGAACTTTGGACACATGTTGTCAGTAGTTCATAGGATATAACAACAATGTTCATTTTACTCAAACATATACCTATAAAAAAGTAAAATCTGAGAAACTGATCATTTTAAGTCTCATCTTAATTTCTTTCCAGAGCTGTATGTATAAATATGTCTTGGTTACACAGCAAGACAGAATTAGTTCCCTTTGATTTACTACTTGGTTGCAGGGAAGGAGAGAATGCATTGAGTTACACCGTCCGCAGGTCAAAAGCACTCTCTAACAGACACTCATCTCATTATATATACATTTTCTTTTAACATGTGTGGAGGCTGGTTTCTCGGGTCTGCAGACGTCAATAAATAGAACAATGGCGTTTCTTGTCTTTTGGACTCAGTCCTCGTCTCATGATGGAAAATGACCAATGAACGTGGACTTTTGACTTAACATCAAGAGTCATGTGTTGGCATCCACTTCAACCATCTACAACGTGTTCCAAATTATTATGCAAATTGGATTTAAGTGTCATAAAGATTACATTTTTTTGTTGTGCTATTAAATTTATAGATGACATTGTGTGTCAGGGCTCTTTGAATCACTATAATTAATTTCAGAGAGCTGGATTGATTAGTTTGTCTGGTGAACTCAATTAAAGGATATCTACTTAAGAAGGATGTTCCACGTTATTAAGCAGGCCACAGGTTTCAAGCAATATGGGAAAGAGAAAGGATCTCTCTGCTGACGAAAATCATCAGATAGGACAAGGTATGAAAACATTAGATATTTAATGAAAACTGAAGCGTTATCGTTTTGTGAAGAGATTTGTGGCTGATTCAGAACAAAGATGGGTTTGTACAGATAAAGACATAATGAGGAAGGTTTCTGTTCATTCAAATTCATCAGATTAAGAGAGCAGCTGTTAAAATCCCCTTACAAAGCAGCAAACAGTTATTTGAAGCTGCTGGTTCCTCTGGAACCTCAAGGTGGAGGATCCTCCAGAGGCTTGTGGTGCATCAACCTACTATTGGGCCACCACTAACCAGAGCTCACAAGCAGAAACTGTCACAGTATGCCCAGCCATACATGAAGATTAATTTTCAAATAGACTTGTTCACTGATGATTGCTGTGCAACCCTGGATGGTCCAGATGGACGCAGTAGTGGATGTGGTGGTGGATGACCACCACATCCCAACATGGCTGTGACATCAGCAAGGAGGTGGTGGAGTCATTTTTTGGGCCGAAATCCTGGGGAGAGAATCATTGGTCGGCCCCTTCAGAGTCCATGAAGGTGTGAAAATGACCTCAGCAAAGTAGATGGACTTTCTGACTGATCACTTTCTTTCATGGTTCAAAAAGAAGAGTCATACCATCTGTAGCAAAATTATCTTCATGCATGACAATGCACCATGTAATGCTGCAAGGAATACCACTGTGTCATTGGCTGCTATGTGCATAAAAGGGGAGAAACTCATGGTGTGGTCACCATCCTCCTCTGACCTCTGACCTCAACCCTATTGAGAACCTTTGGAGTTTCCTCAAGCAGAAGATCTGAGGGTAGAATGCAGTTCATATCAAACCAGCAGCTCTGGGAAGGTTTTCTGACATCCTGCAAAGAAATTCAAGCAGAAACTTTCCACAAACTCACAAGTTCAATGGATCAAGAATTGTGCTGTGATTTCAAAGAAGGTCCTATGTTAACATGTAACTCGCTCTGTTAAAATAACTTTTGATTTTAGTACATGTGACCACTTAATGCTGCACATTCAAAGAATGACCGTTTGCAGTTCTTCATAATCCATAAAATGTTTAGAAAATCTGCTGTGCATAATAATTTGGAACAGTGCAGTTTGAGTTTTTTATTTTTGAAAAATAAATACTGTTCTCATGGGGAGCTTTGTTCAGTAAAATTTGATTTATACTGAAATAGTTCATGAATTGAAAATTATACTGACCATCATTTGCATTGACCATTTAAGAAAATTTGAGAAAATATCACTTGCATAATAATTTGGAACACGGTGTATATAACATTTATTCTGAGACCCAATTCTTAGATGACATAAAATAATGTCATGTGAGCTTGAATTAGTGCTACTTAAAAAAATAATTTGACCGGAACATTTCTTATTGTAAGAATCCATAAAATAAAAACTAAACAAAAAAAAAACGTCCAACTCTCATCACATCTTCCAGAGAAAAGTCACAATATACAATACCAATCTATCTTACTTTTCATTGGTGAATGGATAAAGTTTAAGGAGTGCTATTCTTAAACTGAAAAAAATCACATCAGATTTTTTCAGTAATGTAAATACTAAAATTGTCAATGGTCTTCTATGTTTTGGAAATTTAATAAGTTTGAGTTTTTGGTCCCTTAAAACAATTCTTTTGGCAAAAGAAAATTAAGAACTTAACAGATATTACAGCAGACCATTTAGTGTAGTATTCTAGATAAACATTGATGGAAATAACACATACAATGTGTACCTAAAAGAAGAACTTATTATGAATTATTAGTTTTGTATAAGTATTTAGGACATAAAAAGGTTTAGACAGCTTGTCACTTGAAGTGTTTGTTTTTGAGATCCATCTTCTTTGGTTTGAATGCCCATGCAAAAGCAAAAATGCTGCAGTACCGCATCATCAGGGGGTGTACCATTTTATCAGACTGCTCTGTATGCATGACAACTCCTTTAGAGCAACATAGTGGATCCTATAATTCACCTGTCTGTGCTTTTAGAGATCTGGGAAAATACATCCATTTACAGACTAAAAGCCAATGGCTGCATTTCCATTTAGATTTATGGCTCATTCTGAATGATCAACATAGTTTATTACTGCACTTTTGTAAAGCAAGAAAACAAAGAAAAGAAAGAAGTTGAATCACAATGAATGAGCAACAGACACAATCAGAGAAAGCGACATAAAACTAAATGTGGAGAAAAATTCCAAGCAAACAATATTGTTTTTAGTTAGTATGGCTTTACATTGCTACACAGGGTACTTTGTTGCATGATTATCTTAATGTTGTGGATATCTGCACCAACTGAGCAAAAGTACTGTGAAAACATCAGAATGAGAATCACTTTATTACCATTGCCAGTAAACAAGTTCACAGGCTAAGGAATTGTTTTCATGAGAAATGATGCAAAAACAAACAAATGAATAATGAAATAAAACATGAATATGAAAAAGAAAAATATGTATGCTTGTGGAGAGTAGCAGGTGGATAAAGTGGCTATATCATATCGGAGTCAATTAACCATTTATCAGTCTAAAGGCTGAGGGAAAGAAACTGTTCTTGTAGCGGGAAATTCTGGTCAGAATGATACGTAGTTTTCTGCCTGAGGGGAGAAGCTTAAATGGGGTGTGTCCAGGATGAGAAGGGTCAGCCGCAATCCGACCTGCACAATTTAGAATCCTGGAGGAGTACAGGTCTTGTAAAGGTCAGACTTTGCAGTCGATCACCTTCTTAGCAGTGCACGAAATCCGCTGCAATCTATGTCTGTCCCTGGTTGTGGCCCCTCTGTACCATATGGTGATAGAGGAGGTGAGGATGGATTTGATGATGATTAAACTGCACCATCAGCTCAGTTGGCAGTTTGAGTTTCTTGTTCCATAGGAACAACATCCTGTGCTGGACCTTCATGATCAAGGAGATAATTGTCATCTCCCACCTGAGGTTCTGGTGATGGTGGTGCCCAGGAAGTGGAAGGAGTCCACAATGGAGATGGAAAGGTACCAGAGAATAAGAAGATATGGTGGGTTTGTGACTTTCCTAAAGTCCATGATGAACTCCACTATCTTCTGGGCAATGAGCTGCAGGTTGTTACAGCTTCATCAGGTCACCAGCCAATCCACCTTCATCATGTAGGCAGACTTGTCTCTGTCTGAGATTAGGCTGATGAGGGGAGTGTCAAACTTGATCAGTTTCACAGACCGATGGCTAGAGGTGCAGCAGTTGATTTACAGGGAGAAGAGCAGAGGTGAAAGTACACAGCCCTGAGGGGAACAGATGCTCATGATCCAAATCTCTGAGGTGTTCTTCCCCAGCTGCATGCACTGCCTCCAATCCATCAAGAAGTTGATGATCCACTTGTAGTTGGAGTTAGGAATGCTGAAGTAGATCGGGCAAGATTGTATTGAATGTGGAACTGAAGACCACAAACAGGATCCTGGTGCAGGCTTTTGGGGAGTCCAGATGTTGCAAAATTAAATCAAGGGCCAAATTGATGGCATCATCTACAGATCCTTTGGTCATTTATAGTACCATAGATTTCAAAAAGCTAAAGATTTTTACTGTGTTCTATATCTGCTGGCTTTGCAATTAAAGATCAGTTGAAAGTTTTTTTGGAAGTTGTGAAAATGTGTTTATTGAGATTTTCACCTTTACGGATTCTGCAGGTCATAAAAGGTTTGTTGCACAAGTTCAATAGGCCTGCTGAGGGCATTTTGAATGGTTGTTCTGATAAAGAGTCTTATTCAGAGAAAAAAATCTCTACGATTCTTTATGATTCTTTACAATTTCTAAAGTTAAATCAGCAAAATTTCAAGTGCAAGTTGTATATTAGGATGCTGTGTTTGGCTTGTGACCATTAGCAGTGTTTGATGTCCAAAGTAGCTGAGCGTGTTCTCCTTGACACCATCTTGTTGTCCTGTTTGGTACAGGCTCATCAGACTCAGGCGGTTCGGACCCTGTGAAAAGAAGATCTGGTTCAGGCTGCTGTCCACTGTCATCAACGTAAGCTCGATGACAGTGGACATGGAAAGGTCATCATTAATTAAATCAAACACTCGAGCCATAGTTTTAACTTATGCCCTTACTACATGTTCACACATGTAATAACAATCAGACATAAAATGTTAACAGTACTCGATTTAAGCAAGTAAATCTACGTTAAAAAAATGAGAATGTTTGTCTTTGATTTCAATTTTCCCGGCCACAACTACAGTAAAACCAGGGATATATTTAAGTAACCCCCACCTCCTCTTGACCAGCAGATCTTCTGCCTTTTCATGCTCAACATGCTAAAGGTATTCAGACCAATCGCTTAGTCCTTTATATGGATGACCTCCAAATGATTTCCATGAATATGAAAGATATTGAGACTTATCATTCAGATTTATTATGGGCTAAAGAAATGTTCTTCAAAGGACTGAATAATTCTTTCGGGTTGGATTTTTTGTCAATTTTTATTTTTGTCTTGTTTGAATAGTCTCTAGATCTTCGTAGAAAGGCATTAGGTCAACTAGGAGGTCTGGTCATGTTCATGGAGAGACTCTACATCTTTGGCACAAAACACTATAATGCTGCCCTCGCTTGAGGATTTCTCAGTTGCTGGGAAACCGAAGGTGAACAAAAAACACTATGGATTTGTACTTTGACCCTATTTCAAACAACTGCAAGGAATAAAAGAATTTCTTTGGTGCAGAAATGTGTGCATGATTGTGTCTTACAAGATTTGAGAGTTGTGGGTGTTTAACATTGGTTTTAAATATGTCTTCACTCTCCCACCAAAATTCTTAAGCCCATGACAAACATTTTGTACGCTCTGTTGTTCAAACATTGACATCAGCATAATGCTTTAATTTCAAGTTTAGTATTTATTATATATACACAATAGAAATACATTTTCTTGTACAATACAAATTTTACTGGCTGCAAGAATTGTAAATAAATGGTCTGTACTTATATAGCGCTTTGTCAAGTCCAGAGGATATCCAAAGCTCTTCACCCTACATTGAGTCATTCACACATTCACACACTGATGGTAACAAGTTACTAGACAGTAGCCACAACTGCCCTGGGGCAATCTGACAGGAGCAATTAATATCCAAAGAGATAAAAGTAAGAAATATAAAATAACTTAGCAGTTAGTTGTAAAAGTATAGTTCTTGTTGCTTCTCAAGATAAAGCAACAAGAACTTTTCATTGCTTCTTGAGAAGCTACAAAAATAAAGTTTGAACATGCACTTAGTGACCGTCACAGGTCTTCATGACAGTTACCTCTATCACTCATGGTTACTTTGTTAAATGTTCTAACACATAATGAATACATACCTAAAAGAACAATGCTAAACAAGCTAATCTAAATGATTTATAGTGAAAGAAATTTCTACCCATAATCACTAGTGATAAATAGTCAACCACCTGAAGATCTGGGTGTCCCTTACTGCCTATTCACTCAACACATAGTCTTATAGATGATGATGTCAAGGACACTGAGGCGTGGCTTGAGCAGGTGAGTTGGCATGAGAAGTGTCATCTTCACTGCCAGCAGTCAGTAGCAATCAGTCAACTAAATTTACAACAGGTAGATTCAAATCACGTTACAGGACATTGTCATGTCATCAGTGGTAGCAAAATATGGAAAAATGAATTGTGAATAGGTTTTGGTGGTCTATGCACTTTACATAAGATTCCAATAAAGTATTTTATTTTGACTGTTTAGTGAGCTTTTCAAAATTTAAAAAGCATATTTTGGCAATGCTGTCTACTTCCCATTGGTAGGTATAGATGCACCAGATCATCTTATTTTATAGTAACACTCAATATTACAATATTAACTTATGAAGATAATGGAAGTATAGATACATGAACAGAAACTTAGCATCTTCTCTGTTCATAGTCTTGTATATAGTTTTTCTGAGGTAGTTCTCTGGATATTAACTAAAGGAAAATAAAATCTTCTGTGTCAGTTTGTTCACAAAAAGCATAACTTAAGATTTGTAATTTTTTGGGTGCTGTGGTGGTGCAGGGGTAAAGCACAACCCATGAATGGAGGCCTTAGCCCTCGACGCAGCTGACAAAAGTTGGAGTCCAGGCCTGATGACCTTCATGTCTTCCCCTTCTCATTTTCCACTTGCCTGTCAATTCACTATCAAATAAAGGCCACTGGAACCAATAAAAGCTTTACAACAAAGAATTGTACCTTTTTAAATGTTTACTTCATTTAAACTTTTACTTTTTTTCTTTTAGAGCTAAACAGCAATAATTTATCATAGCCATATTAACATGAATCATAAAGGGAATATTATTCTCCATAGAAATTAATTGTGGCAATGAGTCGGGCAAGGGGTGGGGATGGGGGCTCACCCTTATTTTAGCTCATGATCATAATGCTCACCACCTTGAAGGAGACTTCATGAATATGCTCAGAGTCAGAGTGGCTGGCTGGCACAGTGTAGGACCTGATTTGCATGTTTTTTATAGACACCAGCTAATTTTGAAGCAGAGGTTTGAGCCTTGATAGGGAAGAAGCCTAATCTAATGAGCTAGCTAAGAGACTGCAGAAGAAATATTCCCGGAATCACAGGCTCTAAACGACTGAAAAGGTTCTAAGACTGATTTGTTTGCTACAATGACTTTTGAATACAATAAAAAAAAAGCAAAACAACTTGTTTATATCAGTCTTGTGAAAAATATGTATTGCTCTGATTGGAACTCAATATGTAGATATTTTTCAATGTCAAAACTTTGCATTCCAGATTATTTTACCTTTGTACACTAACATATTAGTGTTGCTTCTGTTCTATTCTTGTTATATAAGCAAATATGAATAAACTCCACAGGCATTAATAACTGTTCAGCTGAGAGGCGTTTGATCATTTCTCCTGTTTCACCATTTTCCATTTTCCATTTGTGTCTTTAAATATCACTCTATAGGTTTATAGGGTGCTGGATGAATGTATACATTCTTTCCCTCCCTGTACACTCATCTGTATATTTATTTACTGAAAACACAAATTCATTATTCTTATACATAAATAATCATTTAATTGGAATTTTTTACAAATTTGTAGAGTTTAATCAGATTTATTTGTATTTTTGTTCATTTTCATTGTTGTCTCAAAATATATAGTTAATGAAAACTGTTAACAGTTCATAGAGCTGTCAGGATCTGTGTTTTTCTGTGTTTATTTAGAGTTTTCTGTGTCCTTGAGTCTCTTCAGTTGTCCTGTCCTCCCCTTGATTGTTCCCAGGTGTGTCTCGTTCTGTGATTACCCGCTGTGTATTTAACTCCACCTGTGTTCCTTGTTCCTCGTCGGGTCCTTGTCGTTGTCAATGTGATCTTGTCCATTCATGTAGCCTGTTGCTACCAGTGCTGAGCCCTGGCCTTCTACTCAACTGTGCTGCCAGGTTTTTGGACTTTTGGTATATATTTGAGCCTATTTTCATCATTAAACTTCCATTATTCATCTCATCTGGGTCTACAGCGTCTGCCTCACCACCTCACACCCGCACTTCGTGACAAGAGCATCTGCAGGACAAAGTCCACCTCTGTGTTTTTATATGTATTTATTAGGTTATTAATTTGGAGAGTTTATACACTGTAATTGAATAATTGAGAAGGACAGTTGTAGAGTATTTTTCCTTTCTTCCATCTGTTTTCTCTGTGAACTATATTCAGAGTGTCTGCCTTTTCTGACACTACACTCTGACACATGAGAGCTTACTGTGCATGATCAGCCACAACTATCTTCCTTCACTCTTCTAACAGCGCTCCTTCCATATATCTGCTCCTCTCTATCACCATGCATGTTTTTCAGCTCCTTCTCACTTCCCTGCAATCCTTCTCATCTCTCTTTCTCTTCATCTGTTTTCTTCCTCTCTCATTCCCTTTCGTTTTGCTCCTTCCTCTTCCATGGTCCTCCCTCATTCTCTATGCTTTTTATCATGCATCAGTTGCTGCATTTGATAAGCACATCAGTCAAGGTCTGCCTAATGAAGTCCTTCTCTGCAGCTATTAGAGTGAAATAACTAATCTAACTGAACATCATCTCTTTCATTGCTCACCTTCCCTATGATCTGTTTTAAATTTTTTTTATTGTTTTTCTCCCTTCTCTGTGTTAAACTTATATTGACATTGGACATACAGGCAAGTTGAGTAGGACAAACACAGAACATCCAATTAGTCATATGATAACAGAGAAACTGAATGCAAAACTGAAAAACAGTAAGATAAACAAGGTTCAAGAAGGGTATAGAGTTATTCTAGAATGCTTAAGTGAATTCTTGCTACATAAATCTTTATAGATGTTTCTTTGACCTTGTAACTGTGTGGATCGAAACAAGATGATAATGAGGAATGAACAGAAATTCATTAGTTCCATGACGTGATTTTAAGTCTTATCTGCAGACAGGGCAGGTGAAATGAGTATTGAATATATTTAAATTTTTTCTGCCACAATATTTTTATATTCAAACAAGATGTTGGAAAGAACATAAACCAAAATAGACAAAGAAAAAACATACAAAAATATTTCATATAATAATTCATAAGAAAAAAATTATGTCACCAGGAACAAGTACTAATTAAATGAATACAGGGATACGTAAAGAGTCATAGAGACCAAGAAACCCTGTGTCACTTTTGTGAATTAGTGCCTGATTAATTGTTGTGATTTCTACTGTACTTGCAGTTGATTGGCTGGAAGGGGTTGTCAAGAAAATCCGAGCTCATCCCACTTCCCCATGCTACCCTGGGGAAGTGGGACCTGCCCCGGACAGCAGTAAGTGATTCCGCTGTCCCGCTTCCAGCTGCCGTGTGAGCCATGGCGCTCCAAGCCAGAGTGATCTACGACTTCAACTCTGAAAACCCGGGCGAGCTGTCGGTGAAGGAGAGCAAATTTGTAGAGTTTAATCAGATTTATTTGTATTTTTGTTCATTTTCATTGTTGTCTCAAAATATATAGTTAATGAAAACTGTTAACAGTTCATAGAGCTGTCAGGATCTGTGTTTTTCTGTGTTTAGATTTTAGTTTAACAGTAATAATAAATAAAGTTATCTTTAAAATGAATCACTCAAGTGACATCAAGGCCCAGCAGTAGACTTAAGTGTCAATAAAGTTAGTTTAACAGTAATAATAAATAAAGTTATCTTTAAAATGAATCACTCAAGTGACATCAAGGCCCAACAGTAGACTTAAGTGTCAATAAAATAAATCTGGTTGTGTGTGTTGTTTTTGTCTCATGCAAACTTTTCTTTAATTCTACTTTTTTCTATCTAATCATAAGAAATCATAGTCAGTCAGAGAGATTCATGAAACAAGAAAAGCAGGTTTCGTGGAAAAAGAGGAAGTTTCCAGCCTGCAGATTTATAAAAATAGCTGAGACTATTTTAAAGCATGAAAGTTTTAAAAAATTAAATCTAAACATTTTGAGTAATTTGATAAGATTCAAAGTAAAATACTTATATTAATATTGATTTACTTGTAATAATACTTACACTTATATTTGTGAGAACACTTATAAGAAAAACAAGCAAATGTAACTTTGGTATCAAATAATTAGAATAATAGATTATTCTTGGTTTCTTTTCAGAAAACATCTGTAATAACTCACATTAAGATTATAATAAGAATAATTAATAAGTTATGGTTATAAAATTATAAATGAATGCTAAATCAGAGAAGCTAAAGAAAATAAATGTGATATAAATGTGATTTTGACATTGAACTTGAAATGGTGTAAAAGGTTATAAAACTGCAATTAAACATCACTGATATGTTGGAGGTAGATGGTAGGTGAAAGGTGACAGGAAGGGAAAAAGGGGAACTAACAGGAGAGCAGAGATGATCAGCACCTTATATGGAAACAGGAGGTTGAGCAACCCTGAGACATTGGCACAGACATCATGACATGATGTCTCTTAAGACAGTGATGGATATGAGATCATCTGTCTAAGCAGACAGATAAACCCTATATAAGGTGGGTGCAAAAGAGGAACCTTTTGTTGGATCCTCCGGGCAGCTTCGAGCCAAGATCGAGATGGACAAAGAACTCTGCAGCTGAAGAAGAGCCGGGGCCACGGAGCCGGAGACTGTCCTGTGCGTGCATGGGGACCAACCCGTCAGGCCCACAATCTGTGGCTTCGAATCGCACTTCTCTCATCGGCTGGGTTCTGACCCCAAAGACAAAGATGAAGACAAAGACAAGGAAGAAGAACTGGTGCCTTTTTTCCTGCCAGCACCAAGTCCTGTGTGACCTCACCATCCATGCGGAGAAGAAGTTCATCGGACCTACAGAGATCCCTGCCTTCGTCGATCAACTTCCTCCTCCTGCTGCAACACCTTCTTCATCATCAAGCCAGGTCTGGGGTTCGAAACACCAAACTTCGTCCGTCTCTCTCAAAGGTTCCCTTTTTTAGTTCTCAGTATCAGCAGTAGGGAAAGATAGACTAGATGACTGATTTTACTTATTTGATTATTTCTGCTACTGAATTAAGCTGTACTGACCCTTGCAAAAATGCCTTACTAATAAAATATTTAGCATAAAGAAAATCTAAAGATGTTGTGGACATTCAGTTAATGAGTCACCTTAAAGTTCTTTGATGGTTGTAAAATAGCTATGATGTTTGATTCTGGAGAGGAAGAGGTGGAAAATGTTTTTAGGTTGCTGGTAGCCCATATTTAAAACATCATCCTTGGGACTCGCCCGAGTTACTAAAACCTACCTGGTTCAATAACAAATGCAAGTTGTAAAATAGAGAACGAGCGACCGTTAACAGGTGTGCTCTGTGAAACTAGTTGGCTGTAGGCTGCTCAGTCTGGCTAATTCACAGGGGGAAGAAGGGTGGGACACCTGGATGTAGGCCGTCAGATAACCAGGCGAATCGTTTCTCGAAACCAGCTTAAACAGAGTTTACTTCAGTTCTGGACAGGGTAAATCCCAGCAGATTTAGGAAACTCAACGGACCCGTTAGACGGAGAGCTGGTAGCACATCTCCCCTCTCAGAAGAGGAAGTACGAGAGTGAGAGAGTAGAGACAGAAAGGAGGGGGGGGGGGTGTTGCGCAACAACAGGGTTTAAAAGAAACAAGTCCCTCCCACCAGGTGAATGAAGGAGTTCAGATGAGCACCTGCTTGTTTGGGTTACTCTGAGCCTCGCTCCTGCTCCTGTTTTAATAGATGCCATCTTCTGTTCTTAAGCCACCTATCTGTTAAACTGTTTGGTCTGGGAATCGTAGGCCAAGCTGGGTTTTCTGGTTTTTGGTCGTAGGGTGAAAGATCCTGAGGCAGGATGAGGGAATCTGACGACCAACTGCTGGCTGGTTTGTGACTTCTCCCACTCTTTTGTTTATTTTGTCGCGGCTCCCAGTACCTTTGTGTCCAGACTTGGGTTTAATAAAACCTCTCCGCTACTCATGTAAATTGGTCTGGACTCTTTATGTTGTGTGTCCTGTGTGGTTACATAAGCACCATAACAGGTCAGCACAAGCATTCCGGTTCTGGTAGAACTTCCATGTGGCCTGGCGGTGGGTTGGGTGTGAAGATTTAAAGGTACCTCTCCAAAACCACTAGTTCTCAGACACGCCTCAGAACAGGTGTAAAAGACGGAACTACTATATCGAGCAATACAGCCAAAAGCATTGCAGTTTCACTTTATTTACAGTAGACCACAACTGAATGATTTAAATCATGAAAAGGAAGGATTTAAAATCATATTATGTCCAATCTAACAGTTGGAGTAAACTCTTCACTGCTCTTTCTTGAAAACTAGAACCACTACCACATTCTGCCACTCCAATGTTGTTTTCCTAGAGGTGTTATAACCAGGACAATTACAGAGGGTTCAGCATCTCTGGCTGTATCTCATGCATTCCTGGCACCCTGCCACTAGGAAGCTTTTCTACTACCTCTGCCACAGTGCTGGAATAATAGAATAGATTAAGGAGATCCTTAAACTGCTTCTTCCAGAGCTGCAGTCACTCTCAGAAAAGCATACACATTGTAGGCTGAATGCTTTAGTGAAGTATGAAACTTGTTATTTCTTGCATGTTTATTGCTTTAGCTGAACAACATCGGAAACCATTGCATTGTCACAGAGGAATTAAGAAATCCAAACACAGAAAATGTGTTTTGTTAATAGACTTGGGAGTCAGCTGGGTCATTTGTACGCAGCTCTGGATAGAATGTAAATTAATCAAATGGTTTTACTAAGCATTTGCTATGCAAGTACAATAATTTTCCTGTTCAGTATTCCTGAACTATGCCAATCATGCCTAAAAACTACCTAGATTCATACTTTATACTCTCCAACCACCATCATTCCATCCAGACATTTTCATTTTTCTTTTCATTTTCAAGTTCTTTGCATAATGTATAGATATAAACAGGTAGCCCAAAGAACTAGCTCCAAGATCACTTAGTTGAGTAGCACTGGTATGTTAATGTGACACCTGACTCCCAATAATTTTTCATTTTTGCTTCCTCTCAGTACGAAGTTTTAAACGTTGTGCTAAAGTCTAATTCTCAGGATGTTATTATCACGTCCTGAGGTTAGTCAAGTGGTTACATTAATCTGAGATGAAAAACGAGAAAGTTGCTGAAAATGAACATAGTTTCTCAAACTGATGAAGGAAATTCAGGCCTGAAACACTTTGCCCAAGTATAGGTCATCTAACATGTTCAGTTAGCATGGTGGCTATCTCCTAAATCTTTCTTTCTCCAATTCTCCAGTGTCTCCTGGCTTGGCCCCTTATGAATTGTGTACAAATATAGATTAGTTTAGAAATTCATTAGCCTAGTCGTTATCTGGCATTGGCGTGTGCCACAGCATAACAAGCCCCAAGGGAAAGCTTGATGAAGGGGCGGGAGTAGGTTCAGGATGTTCAAGATAAGAGCTCCCTTTTCAACATGTCAAAGGCAGAAAAATGGGAGACGAAGACATTTAATAAATAGTGAGGGAGAGTGAAGGAAAGAGCAACAAAAGCAAAGATAGAGATGACAAAAATAGTTGAAGACAGATGTATGTGGAATGAGGAGAGGAATCCCGAGGTTAGTAAAGCAGAAGGAGACGCTAACATCACTTTGAGCATCTCTTTATACCATTTACATTAGCTAGCATATACTAACTCTGGACACCATTTCCCAACATGCTACAGTCTTCCTTGTAGCTGAGTTTTTCAGCAGACCACCTGCTCCTTCACTGATTTATTTGGTTGTCTGTTATTTATTGGAGCATTTCTGAGGGAGGATCGTCTGTTAACATTAGACACCAAGACAGGGAAAAAGACAAAGCTCTTGAACCAAATGCTGTTCTTTATTACAGTTTTCAGCAGGAAGGCGAGTTTGATCTTGACTTGTTATGACAGATTGTTCGATAGCCTCACTGCGATGTCAGTGACACATACAAAGTAATAACACAATATGTCTGTGTGCGTGTTTGTGGGGGTCGCAATAGAGACCTGCTGCTGTGCAGAGCTGCCAGGTGAGTTAGAAACATGGCAGCAAAAGGCAAAGGACTTTGCAGGGTCCTAACAGTTAAATTAAGCTGAGTAACGGACATTGTGTTCTCTGTGACCCTTGTTGTCAGATCTCTGTTACTGTTGGACATTAAAGAAGGAACTTATTTTACCTCAACCTGGATTTGAATCATCCTGCTCTTCCTCAACACCTCAAATCATGTTGCAATAAATTGTCATGATTGAAAAAAGATTGTTAACAAGAAGATAAACATGTTGGTTTTGGGAAAGATTTTTTGACTTGTCCCAGATAGGGAAATCAGCTTTACATTCCACATTACTAAGAAAGTGGATTTTTAGAATTTTCAGATTTTAAGAGATAAAATATGTTGAAATCAATAGTACAGGCTAGTATATGACTTCTGTGTGGAGGAGATATCTTAGGACTGCTCAGATTTTATAATCTCATTCTCGAGGCCATCTGCAAAGGTTTGAACTAATAATTAAGAAGCTATTCCAAATACCTTTTCCACCAAGCTTGGGGCGTCTTATTTTAAGTGTATCTTTGTGAGACCATTCTTTTCATCTGTGCCTTACTCTGTCTGAGTTGAGGTTTGTCTTATTCCAATTATATGCTGTAACAACTCTGGCTGTCAAACTGAATGATATATGAACATGACTGAGTTCAGGTCAATGTCTGTCAGTTATTCACAGAAAGCTCACATTTTGGGTCTGGCAATAATTGTTTAATCATAAAAGACTACATAGAAAATTGATGGATGGTCAGTTAACGTTATGAAGTGGTTTGAAGATATTGACGCAGTCAGACCAAGGGTGAAGTGAGAAATAATTTTAATGGTTACCAAAAATGAACACAATGCCAGGAATCTCAGGTGAGCAACAAAGACAAAACATAACTCAGGTAAGAAACAGAGACATGAGACAGAAAAGGATCCAGAGGGAAGGAGGTAGCCAGCGAGGCTCACAAACAGGCTGGAAGCACTGGAGAAACACTGTTAGGCTCAGGAAACTCACTTACAGACGCCAGGGAACCTTTAGGAGGCCTGCTTACTGAGGCTGGACTGTGTAACTCTAGTCTCTGTGTTGGCCAGAGCCAATTTTTCTTTAATAATCAGAGTAGTAGTTCAATCATAATTAAATCGCTCAATTTAACCAAATTACTGCAGCAATCTTAGCTTGTTTGAATGAAACAGAAAATATCCATTCATCCTCTTACACCCTTATCCCATTGGGGTCAGGAGGGGTTCTGGCAAGAGGCAGGGTACACCCTGCCCCACCGCAGGGCAACACAGAGACAGACAACCACACACACCTAAGGAGAATTTAGAGAAACCAATTAACCTAACAGTCATGCTTTTGGACTGTGGGAGGAAGCCGGAGTACCCAGAGAGAACCCACTCATGCACAGGTAGAACATGCAAACTCCATGCAGAGCATGCAGAGCAACAGTTTTAACAACTGCACCACTGTGCATCCCTAAACATTTATAATCAGCATACGTTTTCAGTTTATTGTATAATAACAAGTCTCAAGTCAAAAATGTCAAAATAAGATAGAAACATTCATCAATAATACAAATCAGATATTTCTACATTAGAATGGCTTTGACCTGCTAGCATTAGCATTGTGTTTGACTTTTACCCTGTAGTCCAGCTCACTGGACTTAGAAAGACAGAAACAGCTGTAGTCGTAGTAGATACAATAGAGATGTACAGTATGTGTGAGTGAGAACAACTGGGCACACTGACACACCCACCCCCACGCACACACACCCTAAGTGGGACATTCTCCTCACTGCCTTTAGCAATGATGGATGTGGTGGCCAGAAACGGCAGATTCCTCAGCCTGACATGGAGGGACCAAAGCTCAACTGATTTTTCATCTTCGTTTTTCTTTCTTTTTTGTTTTTTCCAATTACCTCAAGCCTGCCGCTTTCCAGCCCCTCTACACACATCTTTTTTAGTTCTCAGCAGTCTCTTCATGGTTTTCACACTCTTTGACTTACTCAGACGGTGACCTGTGAATTAAGAGCAACCAAAAGAGATTTATATGTAATTTCAACAGATCAATACTTGCTGTTCTTCTGGAGGCCTCCAAGGTTTCCTATCACCATGGAAACATAGAAGCAAAACTGGTTGTGATGACATGTGTTGCAGTGACCAAATGAAATAGCCGTTGACTGTTTTCACTCACAGTACCTTGGAGTATTCCTAATAGGTTATCTTAACCTCATACATTTTATTTAGAATTTTGAATCTAAATAAAAGATGTTTTTTCTGACCATCCACATGAAATTATGCCATTATTTTCCAATAAAGTTGCTATAAGTTTCAACTCTGATAAACTGGTGGTAAGTTGCCTTTGTTGAAGCCAGCGGAGTAGATTCAAGCTTTGCATCGTGCACAGTATTGCTGGCCAACCAATAGGCAGAAGTTGAAGGCTTAAGACACTGCCCTCTTCATTTGCATAATTAGGCACAAATGCATAAGGTAAAGTCAAAATAGGAGACACGGAAATGTAAAATCAAAAATGCCTGTATAAGCAAAATGCAAAACAAAATATATTTCTGCTTTTATTCTTCATTATGTTAGTTTTGGTCCTGCCTAGATAATATCTATGTAACATGATAAGATCTGATCTGATGCAACATTTAGTCTTGTATATGTGAATGACTTTTAATCAACCCGAAAAGTTGAGTCAGTTTTTAAAAGACTAAGGTCGGATGAGAGGATTGCCACTGTCTGCTAGAACTGCCATGCTGGGCAATCTGATTAAACCCAGATAGCACAGAATACAGGTGTGAACTCCCTCAAGCATTGGAGGATGGTTTCTTTCAGACCAACACTGAATTAATTTAGCAGCGTGATTGCTGTGGTACCATGGAGTTTGACTGTGGTTTTGTGTGAGTTCTTTTGTTCAGGTGTCACTGATGATATTTTGTAATGGTCACTGGCCATTAAATTCAGCCAGTATTTAAGATGTATGTCATATGTTAGAAGTATGTTAGATGTTTCTCTCCATTGTGTTATGGTAATGTCTACACTGCAATACCACCATGTATTATTAATTATTGTCCCCTCTAAGGAGATGATTATTTTCCAAATAAATGTTTTTATTTGGGTGCGCTGTCATCTCCAGTCACTGCCCATGATCTGATTAGCATTTCATGTAATTAATCTGCCTTTTATCCTTAGTTATGTTAGTTACAAGGTAGTATTTAGCTTAGTATAGTATATTAGTATCTTTGAGTGTATTCGTCAACGTATGCAGTCTGTTGCCGTTACTCCTGCTCATCTTTTTACTTTACTTACTTATTTTTTACATTTATTATTTTGCTACATTAACTCCTTTTTGCACTTTACTAGAACCTAATTTTCAACAATATTGCTAAAGAGACTCAAAATAATTTTCTTCAGTGTTTCATCCAGAACAGGAAGTTGTTTTTGTTTTGAGGGATTCTCATTGGCTTTGTAGTACACTGTCCTACAGTATTTCGTAAGTTTGTTTGAAGGAAAACCTTAAAAAAATAAATTAAATAAATAAATAAAGCCATGTCACAGATCTTCAATTTTATGAAGATCCAGCTATGTGTGTATACAACCCTGGGTGTAATATAGTAATAGCCCACAGATTTGAAATGGTGTAAACACAGATGTAATCATTGTTGTAACAGTTTACACTCCATATAAATGCTTTTTGTTAGACAGGTGAAAGCTTCATATAGCAGCCATGTGTATCCATTCCCAATTTCACAAACAAAAGGAGCAAAGAAGATTTTTTGTACCCCCAGAGAGCCTCTGAGCCATGTCAAAAATCTCTTTCAATACAGCGATCTCTCTGCTGTACTCTGACTTCTGTAGGGGACCGGAATCTGAATTGTCCCAACTGACTGCAGATAAACAAAGCAGAAACAAACAGACACAAAAGAACCAGAGAAGGCATACTCATCAAGGGAGAGAAAATAACCCAAAGAGGAATCAAGTTAATGGCAGCCACACAGAAGAGGAAAGAGAGGAAAGACTGTCCGCCTGCTGGAGGCCTGCTGTGGACAGAGGGCCGTTGGTCTCTATATAATCCCAAAAGAGAAACACTTGATTGTGATTACATGGAAGGCTGAAGGATTAAAGCCCTGATGGCTCTTATAATCTTATAGTAATATACAAATCACTTAATGACTAAGTAAGGGCAATGGAGAGAATCTAAATATGTGGACATTTATGATGATTTTCTTTGAAACTCACGACAGCAGTAACTTTAATTTTAAACTACCCATCAACTAGGCAAATCTACATTTAGGTGACAAAACAAAATCTATTCCCTTATAGCAGCAGGAACATTAGATGCAGAATCAATAATGTGCTAAACTTTAAAGGGATATTGCTCCCGTTAGCTCTGCATTATAAAATGTATGTAGACTTAGAATCCAAAGAATTGAAAATGTAGTGAAAGTTATCACATCAGTGAGAGGATGTTAACTGATTCAATTAAAATTGGACAAAAATGTCTTCACAGGTGCATACTTCTTCATATGAAAATAAAAGGATGCAAAGCAGAAACGATGACTGGTTACATGTAATTAAACTGAGTAAAGGTAATTAAAAAGAGAAAGAATTTGAATACTGAGCTGCAGGGGCCTGTGAAACATATCCACTCCTCTGAGGCATGAGGGAGCCTCCTGAACAGTACAAATCCAGGACAATGGATCAATGGAGGATAAACCCTGTCACACATGAGCAATTTGTCTGCTCCCACTAATGAGAAGCCCTGAGCACTAGCTTAATTTGGGTCAAGCTGCAGACTTTAGCATGGCATGTTGTGTTGGGTTGAGCAGATTGGGTTTGGCAATACAAAGATCTCACCAGAGTAGAAACTATCCACTTAAGTTCAGCAAAAACCAGGTTCTGCAATTATGCTGCCACTTTTATCTCTAATAACCGCTATTCTGAGCTTGAAAAGTATGTGCAGCAGTCCTTCTTTAGTTATTGTTGAGTATGCTGCTCTCACCCAAGAAAGGTCTTGAAATAAACTGTTTCCAAAGGACAAACTAAAAACATGGAAGCTTTTAGAATTCAAAATGACGAACTGGTGATGGAAAGGTTTTTAGAACCTGTGTTCTAAAAGCCTTTTTTGCTTATTAAAGAGTTTTGTTTTGAATGCAGCAGAGCAGCTTCTTTTGGTTTTCCGTCTCAATTTTGGCTTTTGGAAGTTATTTTAAATTCCAGATTTAGTACTTTTATGTGTTTTACTCTCATAATGGGATCACTATGAAGGACTTTGTGTCTCCGTTGTTGTCCTTTTTGACCATTTTTCTTTTGTCTTTGATAGCATAATTTTTGTTGACTCACTTTGCCAAAGAGATATTACAAAATAGAAGTACGGCTGAAACTTTTGATCTATTTGACACTTTTATTCAACTTTCATCATGTAACTCAGTAAATGAGTTGGTAGATAACTTCTATCCTAAAATTTTCAACATCAGTCATTCCATTCCTCCCATCAAAGTGAAGGTAATGTCTCTGTAAAGAAGTCCTCCACTGGTAAGAAGTGAAAAATGCCGTTGTCAAATGGTCGAATCAAAAGGGAGGTAAACCCAACTCCAAATTCACTACAAAGACAGACTGAATAGATAAGGCTCAACACTGTAAATGCAAGTGAAAAATTCTTTACTGAAATCAAGAATAAAAATAACAATGCTTGTGAAGAGAAAATGACACAATTCTACCAACTCCGCCATAAACACAGTAATGTGTTAAATCATTGACAATGATAATGCCTGTCATTGTGTGAAATTGGTTTTGGATAGTAAACTCATTCTTCTTATCAAATATTCCCCCAAGCTTTAAAAGCAGTAGTTATGAAACCACTTATATAGACGTGTTTGTGGCCATTCACATTTACCAAACAGCATCACTCTTCTTATTAGGATGAAGAAAGTAAACAATAATATGTGAGTTAAGAGACTAGTATTTTCATTTCAGGTTGAATTATATATTAAGATGCGTTATTGCAGAGAAATTTCAGGATAGGTGCTCCGTGAGTGATTCCTACCGCTAACCGTTCAAAGGAATCCAGTCTCTAGTGAACAACACGTCAACCCTCATCTGATATAACTTAGCTTCCTCTGATCATATAATATTCCTGAAGTTGTTTTCTTTCCATTGGTATCTGCAGCTTTTCTTTTTCTTTTGAGTGACCCAGTTTTAAGCCAGTTTTCCATCTTTACTTTTAACACCATCCTTTGGTAAGCTAACTGTAGTATCGCACTTTGAGCTCATGTCACGACAAATAAACTGTTGTTTACATGCAGTACCTTGCACACCACTACAGGGGCCCAGGGACACAGTTTGACAAAGACTGGCCTAAACCCTCAGTCTTTACCTCTTTGGGTTGAAGGGAATTGCAGTCTGATTTTCCTATTGTTACGAATGGTACAGCTCGGTTGATGTCTACGTTACAGCCCTATGTTTGGGGATAAAACTGCACAGGAAAACTTTACTCTGACTTAATGTCTAAATGTCAGAAAAAATAGTTTGTCTTTTTATACTCTGTATGTATAATAACAGCTGTCTGTAATGGGCCATAACTAAAAACTGTGGCTGTAGTTCTTAACAACATACATAGCATCTTTCAACATCAATACAGTGTAAAATATATAAGTTCATTCATCTTGGAAATTAAAATAACTTCTTACATAGAACCACAGTAACCAACGTTATTTAATATAACGTTGTAAGGTTTTGCATTCTTTAGTGAAAAATATTTTTCATGGACAGCTTGAATTATAGAAAATTCAGTCTAATGTGGAGGTAAAGAGAAACAGGAACAGTAATAGTAGACTAAATGTTTGGATGAAAACATTTTTAGTGCAGACAATGTGTCTTCCTCAGAAACATATGTATCATATTTCAAATAGACGCGTGTTGGGTTAGTCAGAGATCCTAAATTGGCACTAGTAATGAGGTGGAGCACATCCCAATGGAATATACTCAGAAAATCATCCAAAAGAGGATTCCCAGGAGGCATTCAAATCTAAACTGTGGCTCAACTCTTACATTCCCCCAGGATGATGGATCTCCTTAGATTTCCTCAAAGGCATAGCCTGAGCACCTTACAGACGAAGCTCATTTGAGCTGACTGTATTCAGAATATTATATGTTTTGGTCTTGATCCATATTTCCCAACCAAACAGCACTGTTCTTTGTAAGTATGTATTCCTTTTCTTGCCAATGTCATTTTCAAATATTTTATACGGCACATTTAAACAACAACTTTGACCAAAGTGCTTCACAAACGGTAGAAAACAACATTAAAAGACAACATTAAAAATCAACAAGAACAGTAAATATAATTAAATGCTGAGGAATAGGAACTGAATGCCAATTTAAGGAAATGAGCTTAAAAGAGTATACAGACTGAAGCATGAATATTAAGGGTCTGTAACGGTAACAACTTCATCCCCACTGCACTTTAATTTGGCTACTGTCAGAACTAAGATGTCAGTGGCCTTTTTAGAATGTAGAAGCTAAGGAGAACAGTTAAATAATTGTGTGCTAAACCGTTTGAAATATTAGAAATAAGTAAAAAAATAAAATGCTCAAAATAAACACAGTAAAAATCTCTTTTAAAACGCAAACATTTCTAGAGCAAATATCTACATTTGATCTTATTTTTTTGAAAGTCTCAAAAAAAAGATGGTTATGGAAAGTTTAGCAATTTCTAGAAATTTTGATTTTAAGATTATTTGTTAAAAGTATTTGAAAAATGTTCAGCGACCAAATTGTTGTCCACTGCAAACACTCTTGGACTTTAGCAAGCACAAAATATAAATCCAAATAATAATAATAATAATAGCGCCTGAGATTCTGGAAATGTTCTGGAGATTGTAAAAGGTGTAAATGACCAAATTTACTGGTTTGACAGCTTGTTAAAATGTGTTCTAATTTCGAAGATAGGTGTTGATAGTGATCACCATTTAGTTAAGGTTCTATGTTTTACAATTATTTAATTATAACTCTGTAATGGAATACAGATTTAGTTACTTTTGAATATAGAGCTTAAATATGTATTTAATAAGCAACCAATCTTCAATAATAAACTAAAGAAGACTTATGGAGAAATGATTAAATATATTTAAAAAGTATTTAGTTATTCCGCAAATATCTAAAAAAAAAATTATAAGTACACTGTAAAAAGTCACTGTAGAATTTACAGTGACTGACTGGCAGCAGGGTTGCCAGTCAGTTACAGTATTTTTTTACGGTAAAGTAATTACAGTAACTTTACAGTAACTTTACTGTATTTTTTTACAGTAGCCTTACTGTAATTCTATTACAGTTTTACTGTGATTTTATTGCAGGGTTACTGTATAATTTATTACTATATTACTGTAATTTCATTAGTGTTACTGTAATTTCTTTAACATAGCACAGTAATTATATAACATGGTTATTGTGATTTCATCACATTTTTATCATAATAAAATTACTGTAGACAAAAAGTTGTCATTTTACAGTAGTTCATGAAGCTGTATACTTTGAAAGTTTAAATGTGAACTTGCAATTTAATTTACCAAACTCTCAAAAAATGTTTTATTTTTCTAGTTAAAAAAAAATATACATATATATTTTAAAATCGCTTTATTTTATTGTCAATTTAAATCTGACAAACTGAAGCAGAACAAAATATAGTATTTTGCAACAGCAATATTTGGTTGTTACATAGAGAAAAATACTCTGATAATATGTACATTTTTAGATGTACAATCTAAAAATGTACATATTACATTTTTAGATTAGATGCCTGTGAACTACCAAATATGTTTTGTAAAGGCATTACTGAAATAGTTCTCATAGTTCTCACCCATGCAAAAATACTGTAGGTGGCAAAAGGCGCTGCTGGAACTGCTTGTGCCCTTGATGCTCTTTTCTGAAAAAAATAACAATGTTCAGTGATATTAGTTTTAATTTTAACTTAACACTCAGGTACACAGAGACATTTCCATAGACAGATACATTCTGATGTCTCTATCCATATACTATATTTGCAGACAGAGACACCTTCTGTACCTTCTGTGCTTCTATGTGTAGACCTAAGGTTGGCAGATACAGTAAGATGGCAATATCTCACTATGTCTTCAATCCATTAGAAGGATGGAAGTTACTGTGAGACACAGACAATTGGAGTATCTGGGCGGTGTGAGGGGAGAAGGGTCGGTCTTGTCACCCCCACAAGATGCCTGGGCGGTTGCCCATAGCAGAATCTGGCACTGGCTGATTAATCACAAGTAATCACTATGCCTAACTTTGTAAGGCATAGTGAAATATAAATATGCACACAACTGTGCAAACCCCTCTTGCTGCACATCAACAATGTAAAATCCAAACAATTATCTTGCATTTGTAGTCTCCTATACTCAACAGCGACTAAGAGAAATGTACTCCACTACACATGCATACAAGAGCCAACTGATAGATAAGATCTATTTTATTAGATCTATTTTAATTTCTAGTTCTTGGATGCACCACTCTTTTATGATACCATGAAGCCCATATCAAACATGCACATTCTCAAAAAATGTTTTGTTGTCTCAAACCAACCATGTCTGAAGATTCTTAGTTTTCCAGTTTTTTTTCTTTAGGAAGGTTTATAGAAACTCAGTTTGTTTTAAACGTTGGTTTTGTTGTTGCGCAACACCCCCCCCCCCTCCTTTCTGTGTCTACTCTCTCACTCTCGTACTTCCTCTTCTGAGAGGGGAGATGTGCTACCAGCTCTCCTTCTAACGGGTTAATTGAGTTTCCTAAATCTGCTGGGATTTACCCTGTCCAGAACTGAAGCAAACTCTGTTTAAGCTGGTTTCGAGAAACGATTCGCCTGATTTTTAACGGCCTACATCCAGGTGTCCCACCCTTCTTCCCTCTGTGAATTAGCCAGACTGAGCAGCCTACAGCCAACTAGTTTCACAGAGCACACCTGTTAACGGTCGCTCGTTCTCTATTTTACAACTTGCATTTGTTATTGAACCAGGTAGGTTTTAGTGACTCGGGCGAGTCCCAAGGATGATGTTTTACATTTGGGCTACCAGCAACCTAAAAACATTTTCCACTTTTTCCTCTCCAGAATCAAACATCACAGCTATTTTACAACCATCAAAGAACTTTAAGGTGACTCATTAAATGAATGTCCACAACATCTTTTAGATTTTCTTTATGCTAAATATTTTATTAGTAAGGCAGTTTTGCAAGGGTCAGTACAGCTTAATTCAGTAGCAGAAATAATCAAATAAGTAAAATCAATCATCTAGTCTGTCTTTCCCTACTGCTGACACTGAGAACTAAAAAAGGGAACCTTTGAGAGAGACGGACGGAGTTTGGCGTTTCGAACCCCAGACCTGGCCCGACGACAAAGAAGGTGTCGCAGCAGGAGGAGGAAGTTGATCAGCGAAGGCAGGGATCTCTGTAGGTCTGATGAGCTTCTTCTCCGCATGGATGCTGAGGTCACACAGGACTTGGTGCTGGCAGGAAAAAAGGCACCAGTTCTTCTTCTTTGTCTTTGCCTTTGTCTTTGTCTTCATCTTTGTCTTTGGGGTCTGAACCCAGCCGATGAGAGAAGTGCGATTCGAAGCCACAGATTGTGGGCCAGACGGGTTGGTCTCCATGAGCGGGACAGTCTTCGGCTCTGTGGCCCCGGCTCTTCTTCAGCTGCAGAGTTCTTTGTCCATCTCGATCTTGGCTCGAAGCTGCCCGGAGGATCCAACAAAAGGTTCCTCTTTTGCACCCACCTTTTATAGGGTTTATCCACCCCCCTGGTGCGCCTGCACCGGCTGTCTGCTTAGACAGATGATCTCATATTCATCACTGTCTTACAGACATTTCCTGATGTCTGTGCTAATGTCTCAGGGTTACTCAACCTCCTATGTCCATTGCCTGCACGACCTTTTCTCTAAATAAGGCGTTGATCATCTCTGCTCTCCTGTTAGTTCCCCTTTTTCCCTTATCCTTTCACCTTTCACCTACCATCTACCTCCAACATATCAGTGATGTTTAATTGCAGTTTTACACCTTTTTACACCATTTCAAGTTCAATGTCAAAATCACATTTATATCACATTTATTTTCTTTAGCTTCTCTGATTTAGCATTCATTTATGATTTTATAACCATAACTTATTAATTATACTTATAATCTTAATGTGAGTTATTACAGATGTTTTTCTGAAAAGAAACCAAGAATAATCCATGATTCTAATTATTTAATACCAAAGTTACAGTTACTTGTTTTTCTTGTAGTTCCCACAAATGTAAGTGTAAGTATTATTACAAGTAAACCAATATTAATATAAGTATTTTACTTTGAATCTTATGAAATTACTGAAAATGTTTAGATTTCATCCTTTAAAACTTTACCTTTGAAATAAGGAATAGTCTCAGCTATTTTTATAAATCTGCAGGCTGGAAACTTCCTCTTTTTCCAGGAAACCTGCTTTTCCTGTTTAATGACTCTCTCTGACTGACTATGATTTCTTATGATTAGATAGAAAAAAGTAGAATTAAAGCAAATTTTGCATGAGACAAAAACAACACACACAACCAGATTTATTTTATTGACACTTAAGTCTACTGTTGGGCCTAGATGTCACTTGAGTGATTCATTTTAAAGATAACTTTATTTATTATTACTGTTAAACTAACTTTATTGACACTTAAGTCTACTGTTGGGCCCTGATGTCACTTGAGTGATTCATTTTAAAGATAACTTTATTTATTATTACTGTTAAACTAAAATCTCCAGCACGGGGAAGTGGGATGAGCTCGGATTTTCTTGACAGTTTAGAAATGTTCCTCTACATTCATTTCCTGTGATGAGGCGGCACTCTATTGTCCTCATCCAGCCAGTGAAGACCAGTGTAATTCGTGCACGTGAAATTGCACATAATGCTAGCTGAGAAATTACTGAAGTTAGCTTCAGCACACAAGCAAGAGTAGCTCAATATAACCACATAAAATATATTTTTGTACACAAACACAAAACTGCAATTTAATGTTTTGTAAAAAGTACTTACCGAGTGAAAGTCATTGTTGGCCCTCCCTCTAGCCTGTGAACATTCCCCTCCAGCTGGTAAATATCCCACAGTGCAACTGTTTATTAAAAATTTACAGTACAGCTGTAAAGTTTCGCACGTGATCCAGCGGTCCAATCACATCCCATAGACTTTCCAGACGCATTTCAGATCACAGTAAAGAGCTTTATTTTCAAAACCCAGCCACCTTACTGTATTGTCATGCTGTAGTGTGTATAAGACATACTGCAGCTGTAAGGGTTTGGGATTGTCATCATGTGGATTTTGGTCTAAATATGTGGAGCAAAAATAAGACAGTAGAAATTTACCATTCATTTGTATTTCTGAGGTTGTCAGTGATCTATAGTTTTTCAATCTTATGATCCTTGATATTGCTATTCATGGCCCTTGTTAAACATACTTATAAAGCAGTTGATAGGTTCTCATCTTTATGTAAGTTTCATTTAATCAGAAACAAACAACAAAAATCCACAAAATGGAAATATTACAAAACATAAATTTGTTCAAATGTTGTTCAGTAACAAGTATTTGATTCCCAATGCATACATGACTTAATGGAAAAACCTTTTCTCCTAATCACACCAGGCTGGCCACACTATGTGCTCCATCTATCAAGAAATCACACTTTTCAAATCCCATGTGAAAACTTACTGAGTTGGAAAGAAGCCAGTTGTTGAACCTTGGATTAAGGAGAAGCAGTTTGGCTTTCATCCTGACCAGACAATCTTTGTGTTTTATGGCTCACACTCATGCATTTGCAGATGATGCAGTTCTGTTTGGGTCTTCAAGTCATGACCTTCAGAGTGAGCTGGAGTGGTTCAGAGCTGAGTATGAGGTGACACTAAGTGATTCATGATAGATGTTGTGGACGGACCTGACATTCAGGCAAGAGAGTGTAAACTCAAAAGGTCACTTTATGAATGTAGTGTATCAGTACTGTATGTATTCAGAAAGCATGAAACAATCAGTCTGTCACTCTGTGTTATGCACCTGATGAGTTGTTCCCTGAAAGATGTGTGGGAGAGCAAAGAGATGTTTCAGAAGTTTGACTACATCTACAGGTAATCAGAAACCACTTCACATAAATCTGGATTAGTTGAATGGTAGAGCAGCCAGAGGTGACAGGAATGTTGTATAGTAAAAGTTGTAATGAAATACTCAGCCAGCCAAAGTGCATAAAATTTAAACAAACTTGCAGAATGTTTTCAGTGGACGGAACACTTATGTTTGTAAAATTAGATATTGATTACAGTGCATCATAATCTTAATGCTGTGTCATATTTTGTAAGACTGATTATCACTTTGGCAGACAGGTTACATAAAATGGGTTAGAAGTCATTTTATTAAAACATTTAAATTAAACAGATCACCAGTTGAATTGAGGCTGTGTGCTCATTAGTCTGCACATAGATGCTTTACAATGATAAAGCATAAAGCATAATAAACTATTTGTCATGATGGGTGATAGCCGGGTTACCCACATGCAAGAACACACCAAGAGAAGCGATATGAAACAACAATAATATTTATTTTGGTGAAAGGAAGAGGGGTCAGGGGAAATAGTTCTGGAACCTGGGACTGGAGGAAACTGGTCATCAGACTGTATATGAGAAAAAGCGGAGTGAGACACGGGATGGGTCAAATGGAATAATTCTGAGAATCTTTCGTAGGACGCTTACTTGAATGCGGAGGTTAGTATTGTCAATGGTGGCGGCTGGAGAAGTGAGTTACCGTCGGAGAGCGAGCAGGTAAGCCTTGCAGCTGGAGAGCAGAGTGGGCTGACTTCCGAGCGGGGCTTCGACAGTTAGCTCCCGGAACATGAAACGCTGGCAGGCTCAGTCGGTGGCGAGGCACAGAGGATCCACGGGGAGGGACCAGGGAGGTAAGTGCACGGAGGAAGGCAACCGATTGGTAATACCAATGGCGTCGTGAGGAACACAAGGAAATCCAGGGGGGAGCGCTTGTCCACATCCAGGAGTCACAGGGCGATCACAAGGAAATCTGACGGGGAGAACACAAGGAGCGATCAGAACACAGGGAGCGATCATAGAAGGCTTCTTCCTAAGAAAAACGTCTACCAGTGAAGGCAAACACTCAGGCACTGGAGTGTCAGCTAGGCTGTCCTTATGAAGCACCTCCGCAGCTCTTGAAAATTAGACACAGGTGCGTCTACAGGTTGGCCGCCACACTTCTCCAGGGGCTCCGCTCACTGGTGACATCTGATGGCTGTTAAAGGAAACGCAGCTTCCCAGAAAAAACCCAGGACAGAAGAGGAAAAGAAAACAAAATAAAACAGGAAAAAGAACCCCAACCTAACACTATTTAAAATGAACTCTAATAGAGGAGGATGGCAAGGAGCAAACAGTTGACAGCTCTAAAGAAGGAGGCAACTGACAAAACCAAAAATGAATTGACTATAATTTTAGCTTAGGAAAAGAAATACAACAAAAAAATCCAACTTAAGGTAGACTTTAGTGACTTCTGAGCCAGTGTCCCAACATCTACAAGAATTTACTGTCAACATTTACAAAAGATAGCAGAAAGAAGATGCTATATACAAGCAAATATGGAACTTGACAAGATTTTTCTTTATTAAGACATTAGTAATGGGTCCAATAACATGACATTCTCACCAGAAAGACACACAGAATTGCTAGGAATACTGGCAATTTAATTCCAAAGAGACCCAATTACATCACACTCAGTGTTTTCTGATGGAAAAGTTGATAAAGCTGAAAGGGAGTGTGTGAGCTAAAAGGCCAACAAACCTGACTCACTTATAGTTCTGCCTGGAGGATTAGGTCAATCTTCCAGCAAACTATTGCGAGAAGTTTAAATGTTTGGATCAAGTTTTACTTAAAGGGAAATCTACCAAATATATAGGAAATGTGGGTATATTGCCAAGTTTGAAAAACTTAAAAAATATATTGTGGGATTCAGTTGATTAAAATCTGAATCCCAGTCTTTAACCAGCTGGGTTATAATTTGGGTTATTATAACTGACCTAACGCAGAAAATGTTTGAATTTATGTTGCTTAATCCCATTTTAAGTGGGATTGCTAATGTACCCCACAATTATGCCCAGCCCTGCATCTGTGACCAGAGTGGTCTTAGGGGGGAGCAAGCAACTCAAATACCAAAGGAAGCATCAAGCTGACAAAGCCAACAATTGTCTTTAAGAGTCACCAGTTGAGGGGCCCGGCTTGCTGTGCTGCTTTGGGTGGAGGCGATCTGTCTGCAGCGTCCTCCTCTTTGTCAGCATACAGCTGATTCCACGACGCTTCATAAAAGCCTACAACATACTTTTGTGTTTTGTGTTAAGTTTAAGAAAGAGCATGAGTTTTTAAAGGAGAACTATCAGGTGGAAGCTTTGCATCATTTTACAATGGTATTTCCTTATCAATGCATACCTGGAGTGTTGCCTTCATTCTTTCATGGAAATTTGAGCAATCCTTTAATCTCCATGGAAACCATTCAGCTGACCAAAATGCCTGGCTGGACTGAGTGCCACCTTCAAGGTGCAGCTCCTTCTTGGAGCTGCAGTTTCCAAGTGTCTGAGCTCCCACCTCAGAGAGCAGACCTCCTCCTCAACAACCCCACCCAGCTCCTTCAGACTAGCCAGCAGCAATTAGCTGAAACTGTGCATCTGTTGAACTCATTATAGGAGCTACTTCTTAGTTCAACACTAGTAAAACTGTTGTTAAAGGGTTAATAGAGAAGCCATGTTCTAATGACTTATGAAAGGCAGAGTTTCAGAAAGAGTAGGAGATTTTAAAGAGAAAGACCCAATTTCAAAGTGTTAAATTACAAAGTCAAATTTCTTTTTAGACATATTTAATATACTGTATATACAGTACAGACCAAAAGTTTGGACACACCTTCTAATTCAATGGGTTTTCTTTAATTTCATGACTATTTATAAGGCAAGAAATCCCACTTATTAACCTGACAGGGCACACCTATGAAGTGAAAACCATTTCAGGTGACTACCTCTTGAAGCTCATCAAGAAAATGCAGAGTGTGTGCAAAGCAGTAATCACAGCAAAAGGTTGCTACTTTGAAGAAACTAGAATATAAGGGGTATTTTCAGTTGTTTTACACTTTTTTGTTTGGTGCATATTTCCACAAGTGTTATTCATAGTTTTGGTGCCTTCAGTGTGAATCTACAATGTCAATAGTCATGAAAATAAAGGAAACTCATTGAATGTGTGTCCAAACTTTTCATCTGTACTATATATATATATATATATATATATATATATATATATATATCAGTGATGTGCGGTCAGGGAACATTGATAGAAAAATAATATATAATGATAAAATCATTTATATAGCTATTTTCACTTTGTGGTTTGTACTATAAAGTACCTATTTTTTATGTAGCTTAACAAATTCTGATTAGTTTTTCTTCAAAATTGCAGAATTTTCACATTTTCCCATTCAAATGCTTGGAAGCGCAGCTGGTGAGGCAGCAGCGACCTCAGCCTCATCTGGAATTGATCAACCTCTCACTAACCGCTCTGGCTGCCATTCTATGAGAGCATGTTCCTCCTGTCTGTATGCCGCCAATAAAATGGCTAAAAAACATTTAATATATTTATATTTATTTTGTATTCTGCCAACAAAGAACAATCCATTATTTTGCCATTAAGTGCTTAAAAAAACTTGTCTTGGCGTATAGCGCACTCATTTAATAAGCTTAAGATAAAGGAATTTACCAGTTACTATGGGATACTATCTCATTATAATGAGATTGTATCTCATTATTTTGAGCTAGTATGCCATTATTTTGAGATACTATCTCATTATAATGAGATAATTTATTTAATTGTTTTTACAGAGTGACAGAAACGGTCTTCCATACAAGTTTGACTGAGTTAACGGAATTATTTATTCTACGGTGGCAGCGCGGCTATGCATGACATGTAAATAATAGTCTTTTTGCCCTCCAGCACTGTCTGCATGCACAAAATTTCCTTATGTAAACAATAACATGCAGGGGATTTACAGTATATTTGTAAATAAGATTATGATTAAGTCAGTGCCTCACCAGCTCACCAGTACGGTGATGTTCACCAGCTATGAACATCACCGCACGTCACTGAGATATACAGTATATATATATATATATATATATAAATGTTTTAACAACTAAAAGAAACATAGCTGACTATGCTATGAAATGCCCTATGCCCCTTTAAGGTGACAGTCTGTTAAATCATTTCCATTAATAACAGAATATTGAACTGGTTACAGTACAGGTTTTTCAGAGCTGTTTTTATGTTAATTTACTATTAGAGATCAGTAGGATTTTTAGAATAATTTATTTTTCTTGTAATACAAGTGAAGAAGGAAAACAATAAGTCTGAAGTATAAAGAAAGATGCAAAATTGTGTGCTGAACATTTTCTATGAATGAAAGTAAAGAAAATGAGATAAATTTACATCAGAGGAAACAGCATGGGATTCATAACCTCAGTCTATAAGTATTGCCAGGTGAGTGGCTTAATATGTGGATACTGAGATTTGCTGGTACTAGCTGGACCCACAAAAAAAATTATGGAAGAAAGGAAGAAGCATAGTTTTATATTAAAAGGGCCAGCATTCAAAAAAACCAGAGATGCAATCAGGATGGCAGAGAGAAGAGAATCTCTGAAGGTAATGATGGTGATCAGAGGGCAGCAAGGTTTGTAAAATGTAGGAACGATGTCTGAGCGGAGAACAGGTGGCTACATCTCCCTTTGAAAGCCAAACCCTGTGGTCACCTGACTTCTACCTGGTAAATATGACTATTTATCACTGAGCAATAGATATGGAATACAAGTATTAAAGTCACTAAAGCTAATAATCCTTACACCAGCTATTGTGCTATTTGAACTGAACCTAAATATTTTCCTTGTCAATACTTTTACCAGATCATTTTAATCTGTGGTTGTCTTATACAAATGCCATAACATGATCCATTTATTCCATATTTAAATCAGTAATTTGGATTCTCAAGCATCATATTTCTGTCACTGCTCTCTTTTCTTGTTGTTTCCTGCATATCTCTCACTCACACACTTCTCCATCCTTCTATCCTCTTCCTCCTCCGCTCCCTGATGGCAGTATCCTACATACAAGCTGTAGTGATCCACTCATTTCCATATTTTCATTGGTTGATGTAGTAAAGGATTTGGGTGACGCAGAATGCTTTAAATTATAATCATGGATGAAGATATGATGTTTTACTTCATGGTTGAAGTGTTTTGATATGTCCTGAAGAAATGACATAATTTATTTTGGTGGGTTTTTTTTCTGAGGAATCAATGTGTTTAGACTACTCCTAATTTATCAAGATATGGTCATAGCTTCAGTTGGAAAAGCTTATCCTCTGAGTAGGGACTGTAAGGGTTCCTTTAATGAATCTATAGTGGCCATCTAATAATTTTAAGACTGAAGCTAGTCTGTCTCACCTGCCCTTACTTTCACCTCTCAATCATCTCTCATCTCCAGCTTCCCTTTTCTCATTAGTCTGAGCCACAGTGTCAGGAGTTTCTCAGGTTGAGAGTAAATGGTGGTAATATTCAGAGTGAAACTAAAACACACTTAACATCTTCTCCCCATATGCAGCAATTACGAATATAGTACATCATTCATGTTATCTTTCATTAATAGAAGCCCTCTCACCATTCTTTACTTCATCAGCTCTGAAAGGAGCTAAAGGAGAGGAAAAAGAGACATATTTCCAAACACAGAGCAAATATTGACTTCTCCTCACACTATAAAGCAAACAATTTTAATTGGATTGCTGTAGATTCAATTAAACGCTTACTGTTAATATATTTCTCTGTTAGTGTTCAAAAGGTTATTTCCCAGAAGTTGAATGTGCTGAGATTATGATATTGTGTTATCTTCACTGAAAAACAGAACTGATATTAAAAAGAAAAATGGCTCTATTTCATGGAGAAGTCAGGTCATGTGGTATTGAAATTTCTATGTTCTCATCTTTATTCTGCTCTCATGCTGCCTCTGAAAAGAGGTAATGTCATCTGTGTTTTCATGGCCACCATACATTATTTCCTTTTAGCAATCCTAAAAGGTGTTTCAAACTCAATAAGTGGTTCAATACATCACTGTGGTTGGAGGCAATGTTCCCTTTCAAATTTTATGGAAATTTAATTTTGTCTCCAAACCTTCAGGAGAAAAGTAGATGTGCATATGCTTAAAAGTCAACTGCTTTGAATGGGTGACTGGCATAGTGTGTATCACCAAGCAGCATTTTAAATTTTATTTTACAAGGGCAAACATAGGCTCAGACTCATTCCACTGCTGATATGACATAAAACAGCCCCTTTACTTTAAAGGTGCAGTTACATTTTAGAAACCTCCCCTTGGGCTGCCACCTTATGGTGGTGGAGGGGTTTGAGTGCCCCAATGATCCCAGGAGCTATGCTGTCTGGGGCTTTATGCCCCTGATAGGGTCACCCAAGGCAGATAGGTTCTAGATGAGGGACCAGACAAAACGCAGCCTGAAGACCCCTTTGATGGATGTGAACGTAGAATTTGGTGTTGCCTCGCCCGGACGTGGGTTACCAGGGCCCCACTCTGGAGCCAGGCCTGGAGGAGGGGCACAATGGCGAGCGCCTGGTTGACGGGCTTTTAACCATGGAGCTTGGCCGGGCTCAGCCCAAAGAGGAGACATGGGTCCCCCCTCCCATGGGCCCACCACCTGTGAGAGGGGTCAAAGGGGTCAGGTGGTGGCTGAGGGAGGGGACCCTGACAATCTGATCCTCGGTTGCACACTGAAAAAAATACCTCTTTGGATGAACATAAAAAAAATTATGGAAAGGATATCCACCTGATTACTTTGCTTGATTTCAGCACCATGTAATTGTGTTACTCCTATTGAAAGCAAATGTGTTAGGTCAACTTAATTTATTAAGATTATTCCAATGTAAAGCAATTGTGTTGGCTCAACTTGTTACTATGGTTATTCTATGGGTGATGCTAAATCAAACGTGTTGGCTCAACTTAATATATTGTGGTTATGCTTATTTAAATAAAATGAGTTGGCTCAACTTAATTTATTATGGTTATTCTAATTTAGACCAAATGTGTTGGCTCAACTTAAATTATGGTTATGCTATGGTTGATTCTAATTCAAACGTGTTGGCTCAATTTAATATATGACGGTTATTATAAGTTAAGTCAAATGAGTTGGCTCAACTTCATTCATTATGGTTATTGAAATTTAAATGAAATGTGTTGCCTAAACTTATGTTTTAAGGTTCATTTAACTCATTTAACATAGTTTGACCTAGTGTAATGTAATAGAGCCAGCCCAACTAATTTGCAATGTTTTGGACTAAATCATTGATTTTACTTGATTAAGATGAATGCAAATTTAGTTGAAACCACCTTATTTTACAGTGGTACCTTCACACTACTTGATGACATTGGTCCAACTCATGACAATTAAGTTAGCTCAACAAATATGCTTCATTCTGACAGAAAGCTATTTAATCGTGTGGAAATCCTTTCCATGTTTTAATTACGTTAATTCAAAGACATTTTTTTAAGTGTTAGTCAATCAAGTGTTTTAAGAAAGCACTGGGTGAAAGGGTAGAAAGTACACTCAACAATTAGAAAAGGTACAACAGAATTGTATTTTTGACATAGTTATACATTGTCTTTTTACACAGCACAAAACACAGCTGAGTTGGACATTGAAATAAAAAACAACAAAAAAAAGGTTACAGTTTTGATTTTCCAGCCAATTCTTCACAACATAAAACGTGCCAGTATATTTGCTAAACTTAGAGAACTGTAACAATTTAAATGTTTTCTACTGCAGACTTTAAACACTGATTTTCCATATGAAATTTCCCTCAACGTATCAAGTTTCTCAGCGGGACAGTTTTATATTGAGAACTTGTGCGTTCTTTGATAAGTTCTTTCCAT
This sequence comes from Xiphophorus couchianus, assembly GCF_001444195.1. Lineage (NCBI taxonomy): Eukaryota > Metazoa > Chordata > Actinopteri > Cyprinodontiformes > Poeciliidae > Xiphophorus > Xiphophorus couchianus. The sequence goes on from NC_040238.1 coordinate 717,559, forward strand.
CCATTTTCATAATTATTTTCTGTAGCACTTCAAAGGAATAGAATAGAATTCAACTTTATTGTCATTGCACTGTCACAAGTACAAGCAACAAGATGTAGTTTGCATCTATCCAGAAGTGCTCTACGAGATAAATATTTATTCACAGATGTACAAGACTATGCATGTATGGACTATAAGGGGTTATAGCAAGAGATATACTGTAGATATTGTGTATAAATATAAATATGGGAGCTATATGCACAGATTATACAGATTATACAGAATGTACAAGAATGTTAGGGAATGGATTATAGATAAATAATGGCAGATAAAATTTACAGGTTGTATGTGTGTGTGAAGAAAACAGTCTGTGATGTGTGAGGATAGTCCATGTGTTATTGCTGTATGAGAGGATAGGGGAGTACAGTCCTTATAGTTTATGTTTTATGTCAGGAGGCGTTCAAAAGCGTGACAGCTGTGGGAAAGAAGCTGTTCCGGTGCCTGGTGGTATGCTTGAGCTCTTGAGGGTAGCTCAAGTTTAGTGCGTAGATTAGCCCCAGCAGCATCACTATTGCAAACAATACACTCCCCAAGCTGTTCATAACCTCCACCCCCTCCAGGACAATCCCAACATCCAGATGAGCATCGGCAGCCTCCGCACCCTCTGGTCGAATGACAAAGATTCCGAGGAAAGTCTCGGCTATGGCTATTTCTGCACCTCCATCAACGTCCTATGGGAGTTAGGGTAGGGTATTGGGGGGGAGAGAATTCACATGTAATTAAATAAATAATTAACACTGACACTGATTGAGTGACTCATGGACCTTAGTTGTTTAAAGTATTTTACCAACTCTTATAACCTCTATTGTAAACACAAAGAGAATTTAACATACCATGTACTCTTTCACCAGCTTCTCTGGATCTTCATTTAGGTACACACACAGACCTTTGAGGATTCACTCTCGTCTGACTTCAGCAGTGTCCTCCTAAATATGCAGATCAAAAAACAATGAGAACAATCTCAAAACTCCAGCAGTATAGGTTCCACAAAGCTTATGTTTCCTGCAAGAAGTACCCAAAGGATTGCAAACCTCAAAATCATCTATGTATAAACGTAACAAAAGCCTCATCTCATCACCTGGCAGAAAACTGTTTGCTGGAAGTGTGAACCATCCTGAGGAGAACTGTAGGTATGATGTTCACCACTCACCCTTTTACTCTGCTGAATGCTATGGTTTTCATTTGCCTTGTCCACAACATCTTTTTTTAATATCTGCTGCAAAGACTTCAGTATAGGCCATCCATCCATCCATCCATCTTCTTCCGCTTATCCGAGGTCGGGTCGCGGGGGTAGCAGCTTCAGAAGGGAGGCCCAGACTTCCCTCTCCCCAGCCACTTCTTCCAGCTCCTCCGGGGGAATCCCGAGGCGTTCCCAGGCCAGCCGAGAGACATAGTCCCTCCAGCGTGTCCTGGGTCTTCCCCGGGGCCTCCTCCCGGTGGGACGTGCCCGGAACACCTCACCAGGGAGGCGTCCAGGAGGCATCCTGACCAGATGCCCAAGCCACCTCAACTGGCTCCTCTCGATGTGAAGGAGCAGCGGCTCTACTCTGAGTCCCTCCCGGATGACTGAGCTTCTCACCCTATCTCTAAGGGAGAGCCCAGCCACCCTACGGAGAAAACCCATTTCGGCCGCTTGTATCCGCGATCTCGTTCTTTCGGTCATGACCCAAAGCTCATGACCATAGATGAGGGTGGGAACGTAGATCGACCGGTAAATCGAGAGCTTCGCTTTTTGGCTCAGCTCTCTCTTCACCACGACGGACCGGTACAGCGCCCGCTTGACAGCAGACGCTGCGCCAATCCGCCTGTCGATCTCCCGCTCCCTTCTTCCCCCATTCGTGAACAAGATCCCGAGATACTTAAACTCCTCCACTTGGGGCAGGACACCCCCCCTGACCCGGAGAAGGCACTCTACCCTTTTCCGGCTCAAGACCATGGCCTCGGATTTGGAGGCACTGATCCCCATCCCGGCCGCTTCACACTCGGCTGCGAACCGATCCAGCGAGAGCTGCAGATCACGATCTGATGAAGCCAAAAGGACCACATCGTCTGCGAAAAGCAGAGATGAGATCCTGAGGCCACCAAATCGGATCCCCTCAACACCTTGGCTGCGCCTAGAAATTCTGTCCATGAAAGTGATGAACAGAATCGGTGACAAAGGGCAGCCCTGGCGGAGTCCAACTCTCACCGGAAACGAGCCCGACTTACTGCCGGCAATGCGGACCAGACTCTGCCACCGGTCATACAGGGACCTGACAGCCCGTATCAAAGGGCCCGGTACCCCATACTCCCGGAGAACCCCCCACAGGGCTCCCCGAGGGACACGGTCGAACGCCTTCTCCAAGTCCACAAAACACATGTAGACTGGTTGGGCGAACTCCCATGCACCCTCCAGGACCCTGCTGAGGGTGTAGAGCTGGTCCAGTGTTCCACGACCAGGACGAAAACCACACTGCTCTTCCTGAATCCGAGGTTCGACTATCCGACGGACCCTCCTCTCCAGGACCCCTGAATAGACCTTGCCAGGGAGGCTTAAGAGTGTGACCCCTCTATAATTGGAGCACACCCTCCGGTCCCCCTTTTTGAACAGGGGGACCACCACCCCAGTCTGCCAATCCAGGGGAACTGCCCCCGATGTCCATGCGATATTGCAGAGTCGCGTCAACCAACACAACCCTACAACATCCAGAGCCTTAAGGAACTCCGGGCGGATCTCATCCACCCCCGGGGCCTTGCCACCGCGGAGCTTTTTAACCACCTCGGCGACCTCGCCCCCAGAGATTGGAGAGCCCAACCCAGAGTCCCCAGGCTCCGCTTCCTCAGTGGAAGGCATGTTGGTGGGATTGAGGAGGTCTTCGAAGTACTCTGCCCACCGGCCCACAACGTCCCGAGTAGAGGTCAGCAGCACACCATCCCCACTATAAACAGTGTTGGTGCTGCACCGCTTCCCCCCCCTGAGACGCCGGATGGTGGACCAGAATCGCCTCGAAGCCGTGCGGAAGTCTTTCTCCATGGCCTCTCCAAACTCCTCCCACACCCGAGTTTTTGCCTCAGCAACCGCCCGAGCCGCATGCCGCTTCGCCCGCCGGTACCCATCAGCTGCTTCCGGAGTCCCACAGGCCAAAAAGGCTCGATAGGACTCCTTCTTCAGCCTGACGGCATCCCTCACCGAAGGTGTCCACCAACGGGTTCGAGGGTTGCCGCCGCGACAGGCACCGACAACCTTGCGGCCACAGCTCCGATCGGCCGCCTCGACAATGGAGGCACGGAACACGGTCCACTCAGACTCCATGTCCCCCACCTCCCCCGGGACGTGTTCGAAGTTTTGCCGGAGATGGGAGTTAAAGCTCCGTCTCACAGGGGATTCCGCCAGACGTTCCCAGCAGACCCTCACAACACGTTTGGGCCTGCCAGGTCTGACCGGCTTTCGCCCCCGCCACCGGAGCCAACTCACCACCAGGTAGTGGTCAGTGGACAGCTCCGCACCTCTCTTCACCCGAGTGTCCAAGACATACGGCCGCAGATCCGATGAAACGATGACAAAGTCGATCATCGAACTGCGGCCTAGGGTGTCCTGGTGCCAAGTGCACATATGGACACCCTTATGCTTGAACATGGTGTTCGTTATGGACAATCCATGGCGAGCACAGAAGTCCAGCAACAGAACACCGCTCGAGTTCAGGTCGGGTGGGCCGTTCCTCCCAACCACGCCCCTCCAGGTCTCACTGTCGTTGCCCACGTGAGCGTTGAAGTCCCCCAGCAGAACAAGGGAGTCCCCAGGAGGAGCACTCTCCAGTACCCCCTCTAAGGACTCCAAAAAGGGTGGGTAATCTGAACTGTCGTTCGGCCCGTAAGCACAAACGACAGTCAGAACCCGTCCCCCCACCCGTAGGCGGAGGGATCCTACCCTCTCGTTCACCGGGGTAAACCCCAACGTACAGGCGCCGAGATGGGGAGCAACAAGTATGCCCACTCCTGCCCGACGTCTCTCTCCCTGGGCAACTCCAGAGTGGAAGTATGTCCAGCCCCTCTCAAGGAGACTGGTTCCAGAACCAGAGCCATGCGTCGAGGTGAGACCGACTATTTCTAGCCGGAACCTCTCGACCTCACGCACTAGCTCCGGCTCCTTCCCCACCAGAGAGGTGACATTCCACGTCCCAAGAGCCAGTTTCTGCAACCGAGGATCGGACCGCCAGGGTCCCCTCCCTTGGCCGCCACCCATCACACAGTGCACCCGACCCCTTTGGCCCCTCCCACGGGTGGTGGGCCCATGGGAGGGGGGGCCCATGTTTCCTCTTCGGGCTGAGCCCGGCCGGGCTCCATGGGTAAAAGCCCGGCCACCAGACGCTCGCCATCGTGCCCCCCCTCCAGGCCTGGCTCCAGAGTGGGGCCCCGGTGACCCGCGTCCGGGCGAGGGAACACCAAGTCCAAGGTTTTCCTTCATCATTGGGGTCTTCGGGCTGCACTTTGTCTGGTCCCTCACCTAGGACCTGTCTGCCTTGGGTGACCCTACCAGGGGCATGAAGCCCCAGACAGCATAGCTCCTAGGATCATTGGGGCACTCAAACCCCTCCACCACGATAAGGTGGCAGCCCATGGAGGAGTTCAGTATAGGCACATACTGAAAACTTTTGTTTTCATTGGCATCAAGAACATATTCAATGGGTTCTACAACATTCAAGCTTTCCTTATAATACTTGCTGCGGAGATAAGTTGAGCTTAGGGGAGCCCCCTTCTCTATGGCTTTGAACAATGCGTTAGAAGTGAAGAGAGCAGTGGCTACTTCTGTTACTACAGACCTATCAGATGTTAGTCTATGTTTCTTAAATACCCCTTCAAGAATGTCAATTGATAGGGGGAATGTTACTGAACTCAAGTAGTGCTGTTCCTCTAAAAGCTCGTCAATTTGTTTGCTTACCACATGTGCACAATGTTCCAACTTCAGCAATGCTGCTGCAAAGTTCTTCTCTATTACTTCAGGCAACTTACTGGTTATATCAGTGGTAGAGCACGCACTGTCAGCTTCAACAGAAGAGTCATCTTGACTACATGCATCCTCAGAATTATGAGAGGATTGTTTGGAAACTTTAGCATTCCTAACTATATCTGGCTTGAAATTTTTCAACGTATATTGACTGTGTTTTCTGTTCTTGTGAGAATGACATGTTCCAAATTTGTTGCAAAATTACAGTCCCCAAACATACAACTGACTGTTTCATGACTTTTCAAATGCCTGTTAATGTGTGAAAAATAGTCCTTCACTGTAGGAAGATTACTACATGGGCACAAATTACAACTGTATGTTGACAATTCTTGTAGCTCCTGAGTGTTTTGTTTTTGATGGACTCTACTTAAATGAATATGCAAAGCATTCCATGTCTTAAAAGTACATGGACAGATGTGTGGGCATGGGTAACGTCGCATATGCCGGTGTTGAAGTCTAAAATGTTTTAGCAGGTCATATCTACGAGACAGAGAGAGACTACACTCCTTACATTTCCACATCCCCATGCAAATAAAGACAAATAAAACAGACTGGCCAAATACAAGTTTAGCTGAACCCTAGCTTCATAAGCGCTCCAACACTACATTCAGTCACTTTAGATCTGGAAAAACTTACTATTAGCCGCTGAAATCTAGAACTTGATAGCTGATGACCCCCTTCACCAGTACTTAAGCAGGTGGATAACAGACAGGTGACGTTCTGAAAGAGATCAAATAAATTGTCAGCCATTAAAATATGCAATTCATACTGAGCGGAGTTGTATCTTTTAGTACAAGTCCCTTGAATGCCTCATGAATATAACCACTGGACACATGCAAGCGCGTATGTGCAGAACAGTGGTGAATTGAACATGGTAGAAAGCAATAGTAACATAGGTCAAAATGAGCACATACAATCAAAACAAAAAACCTCAACATTTCAAAATTAAACCAATGAACTTCAATATTGCTTCTGAGTTACAATTATTTGGGAAATAAAGAAAACAAATAAGAGTACAATAAAAAAACAAGACATCTTTAGAGCAGAGGAATATGCATTTAAAAAAAAGAAAGCTCAAGTCTCTTCATGGAGTAGTAGGAATAATGGATAATCCGCTGAGAGTTTTAGCCTGAAAAAAATATACTAGAAATCCATAGCTAACAGGTATATTTAGGCACATTTAACATTGCTGTATTTAGGCACATTGCTGTGAAAGCAAAGGTTTCTGCAGGTTTCACCGATTGAAATATAATAATTTTTATTACCCTAATAAATTAAGAATCTGTATCATGATAGAAAGGTACCAAAGTGTGTGTATCCAACGTCCACTCTACATTTACCTCCATAGTAACATTACTGAAATAAAATTAAAATAGACTGGTGTTAGACCCCTGTGTTTAAAATCCACTAAACCTCCAGGGAGCTTTAGTCACCTCAGGAGGAGCAAAACTGTGACATTTCTGGGGTCCATTTGTGTCTCTGGCAGCAGCTTTGTGACCCTTACACTGCATATGGATCTCTGCAGACTTTTTTCGCACAGAATGCACCTAACATGGTGAGGCAATAAATGTAAACATACCAATGTTTACATTGGTATGTTTACAAAAATCTATCTGCCTTAACCTAACCGACTTAATCTACAAAACTTGAAATAATGTAACACAAGTATGGAACAAGTAGAAAATGGTGCAAATGGTAGAGAAACGCTAGAGAATTGCCAGCTAATCATCACTTCATGTGATGTTAGCACATGCTAGTCACTGACTTGAGTATATCAATTACATAGACACGTGACAAAACATAGCAAAATATTATTTTTCTAAAGTCTGATGATTTTAATTTACATGTTTTTATTTGGACTTAGGCGGATGAAAATAGATTAAATCTTACCTTTTTCAAATTAAGTAGATGCTAGTGATGGGCTATCTGGAGCCAGGCTTCAAGGCTTGTACCGAGTAATAAGGGGGCGTGTCCCATGCTTGTGTCGTCTTGTTGAAAACCACGTGACTGGCAACAAACGAGGCCTCGCATTGCATGGGTCACGTGACTGCTTCATTTTGCGTGTCGGTTTTCAAAATAAAGGATGGCATCAGAGGAGTATTTGTCTTCAGCAGTGGCCGAAATAAAAGGAACCTTTAATAGTTCATGTGCATTAATGATTTTGATGATGGCACTCATCAAAATGTAATGTTTGTTATTGATTTTCTCAATTGTTGATTAAGGTGTATTTTATGACATTATATTTGTGTGTTTTTTATTATGTAAAGCACTTTGAAACTGCAAATATTGCTGAAATGTGCTGCACAAATAAATTTGATTGAAAAGGAGCCATATGCACAATGCTGTCAGGAAAACGTAGTCTTCTCATAACTGCCGCTGGATTTTCCCGGCACCCAAAATGATTATCTCGCGTAATCTCGTGTGATTTCCCATAATCTCGCGCGTGATCTCTTGTGATCTCACTTGTTATCTTCAGCACACTATCAGTCTGACTATAATGAATCACGTTATCTCAACATGATTTAATTTCATAAACGTTAAGTTGTTGAATGTCTTGTTTATCCAACATGATTTTATCACGATTTCGTTTCAAACGTAAATTATTGTGTTAGAGGTACATGATATTCTTTTGTTAATGTAATAAGCCCCGAAGTAAATTTTTTTCGGCGGCAGATCAATCTGACTAAATTGAATCACGTCATCTCAATTTGAATACATTTTATTCGAGTTGAGAGAAAAAAAAGAACGATTGTCTCGCATGGTCTCCTGTGATATCCCGTGATTTCCCTTAATCTCGGGTGAACTCGCGTGATGTCCCGTGATCTCACTCGTCCTCTTCAGCACAGGATCAGTCTGACTATAATGAATCATGTTATCTCAACATGATTCAATTTCATAAACGTGAAGTTGTTGAATATCTTGTTTATCCAACATTATTGTATCACGTTTTTGTTTGAAACATGAAATTATTTAGTTAAAAGTACATGATATTCTTTTATTAATCTAATAACCCCCTAAGTTCATTTTTTACAGTGCAGAAGCTGGCTCTTGAGACGTGGAAAGTCACCTCTCTGGTGGGTAAGGAGCCGGAGTCAGTGTGTGAGGTTGAGAGGTTCCGGCTAGAAATAGTCGGCCTCACCTGAACGCATGGCTCTGGTTCTGGAGCCAGCCTCCTTGAGAGAGAGTGGACATACTTCCACTCTTGAGTTGCTCATGGTGAGAGGCTCTGGGCAGGAGTGGGCTTACTTGTTGCCCCCCATCTCGGCGCCTGTACGTTGGGGTTTACCCCGGTGAACGAGAGGGTAGCCTCCCTCATCTTTAGAACAGTCAGAACCCATTCACCCCACCTACGGGGGGGGACGGATTTTTAGTTTGGAACAAATTTTGTAGTTTGAAAAACTTGTTCGAAGTTTTAAGTAAAACTAAAAATCATGTCTTATAAACTCATACATTTCATTGCAATTCAACTATAATGGAAGTCAAACAACTAAAATGAGATTGTCATGATACAGATCTGGTTCTGGAACCAGTGTAGTAAACCAGTCATGGACAGTAAACCAATCTAAATCTGTGGTTATGGACAAAGTAAAATAAACATAATTATAGACATATCAATCAAAAGCAATATACCGTTTATATTGAGAGGAAAAAATGTAAAACGCTTGGGAAATACCAAACTCTCAATGTAGAAATCTAGAAGTGGTCTAATGGTCATGACCTGAGTGGTGTCAGAGTAGCTCCAACAGTTTCCAGGACAACCTCTAGCATTTCTGAAACTGCACAGGTAACAAGGTAACCTGATAGTGATGCATAGTGATTTTAAGTGCATTCTATCAAAGCAGTAATGCTGCAATAACCACAGAGTGGATATTTGCTATTTTAAACGTTTTGAACATCATAATGAGATAAGTAGTTTATATAATGAGTAGGGAGGAAGATTTTAATAAATCAGAACAAGTGAGAGTATTACACTATTATGCTAACATGTCAATTACATTACCTCAAATGTCTTCCCATGGGCAAAAACATAATTCAATAAATAGTCTTAAATTAGAAACATGGTATGTGTAACACATCACTGCTTATGATACTAAGCCCTGCAGTGTGAATAAAGCAGTTATTATCCCATCAAATTGTATTGGCAGCTAAAAAATGTTACGTTAAACCTGCCAAGGGACTGAGATGACTCATAGCGAGCCTTGATGTCGGTAGGTTCATTATTCTGATCTGTTAGTATTTCAGTGATGTGGGAGTGAGCCTGCATTTGATGCTGAGGAGCTGTGACTGATGAGGCGACTATAAGGCAGGTGATCACTATGGAAGGTAGCGTCCCTGTCAACAGATGGCAGAGACACACACATGCAAACACACCAACACAAACAACAGTCAGGTAAAGCAGTCAGTGTAGTCTCTGTTTCATTATCATTTAGTGAACAGAGTTTTCCCACTGCTTGTTTTGAATGCTACCTCAAAATCGAGCTCCAGTTACACTCAGCAATGACTTTCCTGAGATGAACATTTAACATCACAGATTACAGATTGTTAAATGTTTCTACAATATTGGGCATGTATATCAAGTTTTATTCAAAGTTTATCAAACTTTATTTTAAACCTACATACTGCATGATGGCTTATATTATTGTGCAAGAGTTTCTTGATGGAAAACAACTTAAACCAGTTCAGTGTACTTTACAAACCCAGTTCCAAGTTAAACAAACATAATCTGGAGGCAGTTTAAAAGTCTGTCACTTTAACAAAGCTTGCAACGTTGTAAAAATGTGCCACGCGTGAACTGATTTCAGCATTATAAAATATTTCTTTTAAAGGTTTCCCTCCAGTAGAAGGATAACTAGTCCTGAATAAGCTGAAGACAATAAAAGCTATGCTAAAATTAAATTATTTTTAAATAACTAGATCTGATGACAAATTAGTATAATAAGATAAAACAAGTAGTTCACCAAATAAACTTCTAGGTGTTGGAAAACAGCTCTGACTGCAGTCAGAAATAGAAGCAGCCATTCCACTCATATGGCAGCATTTGAATTGAAGGAGGTGACATTTGATCACTAAGTCCCACAGAACGTTGTGTCATGACTGTAGTTGTGCGCCTTATTGCTTTTTTCTTTTTCTTCTTCTTTTTCTTTTTTTTACAAAGAAAAGTTCCTTTATTTTTCTATTGGAGGAATTGAATATATCCAGGTCCTCAAAATGCCCTGATTGACTTTGAGGACTGGTGTTCTAACTATTTGTGCTACCTATCAATCCGTCTTATCTTGTGGTGATGTGCATTTCGGTATTGTATCACCTACTGTTTACTCAGCAAATTTCTTATCTTTACATCCTTTGGTCAAAAATTAAGATAAGCTTTATCATTAAGCTGTTGTATTACCTTATGTTTTAAATTTACATGACAGGCAGCTTGTAACTATATTTGTAAATGGCTTTAGTTTGAAATCTGCAATGTCGTTACTATCCTGTGTACTGTAACCAAGTCATTGTTTGGCGTCAATCAGGATAAAATACATTGTTTTTGTGGGCTATTTTGTCCCTATACTTTTAAATATTTTAGTTTAACAACACTCTTTTATTTATTAAATGGTGCTAAATAGAGCATGTTGGTAAGTAATGCACCATTAACGAACCTAGAAGGTGCACAAAGACAAAAATGAATGAACTCCAACAATCATCAGGGTGTTTTTTTAAAGCAAATTCTATTATATTATATTCAATTATATCAAAATTGCCGCTAGGTTCATGCTTTCGTTTTGATCTTTGTATTTGATCATTGAAGCCAAGCATTTCTGTTTGTTTGTATTTCTTCCCTGTCTTCTCAACACCCAGCTGGTCAAGGCAGATGGCAGCTCATACTGATCCTGGTTCTGCTGGAGGTTTGTTCCTGTTAAAAGGGAGTCGTTTCTCACCATCATCATCATCATCATCATCATCATCATCATGTGTTTGCTCAAGTTGTTGGATTGGACTAAACAGTTGATGCACTCCATAATCCTTTTGAGAAAACAATTCTACTAATCCTGCGACAGACTGGCGACCTGTCCAGGGTGACCCCGCCTCTCGCCCGGAACGTTAACTGGAGATAGGAACCAGCACCCCTCCTGATCCCTCTATGGGACAAGGGTGTAAGAAAATGGATGGATGGATGGAATTCTACTAATCCTTTGAATCTGTAAATGAACTCAGTTGATATATTGACTGGTAAAGTTCATTTTCAAAGATTGTGTTAATTTAAGTTGTGATTACAATGAAATAGTTTGTACTGGATTAAATGTAATTGATTTTACTTTGATTATGGCTTGGTGCTGTAAATGACAGTGTGAAGGGCAGAAAGGAGTTGTAGTGTAACGACCTATGATTGGTCAGTGAGTCTTGAAAAGTGCTATAAAAATTCAATCAATTTATCATTTAGTAAAAAAATAAAACTCCCAACATGTAGTTATTTGATGTAAATGTTATGAGCTCCAATGCTGCAAATTTTCAGTGGCCTATATATGGAAAACCAAAACTGACATAGTTAAAAAAAAAATCAGAACTATACAAATGACCCTATAAATAAATCAACACACTTGAAATGGACCAATTCATTAAAAAAGACAAGAACTGCGGCACTGCAGGGGTTGGGGTAGAGCAAAACCCATGTATGGAGGCCTTAGTTTTCGACTCAGCTGTCACAGGTTCGAGTCCCGGCCTGATGACCTGTGCTGCATGTCTTCCTCCTCCCTCATTACCCACTTTCCCAGTCTGACCACTCTTAAATAAAGGACACTAGAGCCAATAAAATGAGAGAATTTTACCTCATGTTTAATAATATAATTGACCTTCATATTTATTTTTCAGCTTAGCTCCAGTACATTATTTGCTTATGCACATAATACCAATTTTATTGTTTTTAAAATGATTATTTTCTTCCCTTTATTTATAGATACATTTATATCTGTTTATTTTTTCTATCAAACTGTTTTTTTACATGCGTTCCTTTGACATTTTTCTGTCTCCTGTTTTTACTTTATCATATGCATTATGCAAATGAGGAGGGACCTGGACATAAAACTGAAGGAGGTAACTTTTTTTAAGTTGTTTTTTATATATTTGTTAAAACTTTCACCATGTCGTGACAGTATTATGTGAGACAGATAATCTGTGAAAAGATCAATCTCCTTCAACTCCTCCATGAGTTATTATTCCTGTCTGCAGAAATCCCAGCCGAACACATCCAATCAGAACCAGTAGGAGGGTCTCAGCGCTGTCAATCAACTTCATGTACTCACTGTTATCAGTGGCTATGCTAATTAGTCTCAAACATAACAGGATCTACTGATGGGGAAAAAAGCTGTAGCGGTAGCAGAGAGCATCAGGGTGGAGGTGTGTGGGAGGATCATGAGCAGTTCTATACAAGTGTGATTGACTGCAGTTAGATTCGCCTCCAGGCTCTGAGTGTTTGCTTCTATTTAGCACTGGGAGTAAGCGGAGTTTTCATAGAGTTTTTTCACAGATTACCTGGCATTCTGCCATGACACAATGACAATTCAATCTGGAGAGACTCAGATAGAGAAAAAACGGTGAGTAACAGGGTTTATTGACAAGAATGAAGTTCTTTAGCGCTCGGACCTTGGTGGAAGAGTGTGTGTTGTGAAATGCAATGAGCTTGGATGAGCATTGCTTAGAGATGTCTTCACCCTGGGCCCGTTCACTGGTGGTGGAGAAGGATAAAGCCCTGAAGAGCCAAGAGCATGGAGGTGGAGAAGTGCTGGAGGTGCATTGAGCACGGCTGCAGAGTGGGTGCCACCATGGATGAATTCATCCTTACCAGGCATCCTTAAACGGGGCATGGTCAGATGCTGATAGGCTGACAGCAGATGATGCAGGTGAGGCTGAAGAGCCTTCCAGTTTGAATTTACGCCAAGGCTTCATTTTCAACACATGTCAAAAATATGTGTAACCGGGTGGTGTATTATTTGAGAACAGTGTTTACATGAAATGGCTGTAAATTCCCACCCATTTTGGGCCCTTGAATACATCAATGCCCCACTTCCCCACCTTCACTTCCGTTTCACAGCATTGTCGGGCTCATTAGTGTATATAGGCACTGGGTGTGTCCGGCAAGCTATGAGAGTCAGGTCCATTGTGGGGTGCTGTTGGATCTTGTTTGGAAGAGTTCTGGCGCCGTGCTCGTCGGGCTGCTGCGCCAGGATTTGGATCTTGGGATATTTGTGCTGCTGGAGGCATTTCAGTGGCGTTTTACTGCAGCATCTGAATGTACCCATTTGTGTGGCTGATTAAGATTGCTGCTGTTGCATATTATTCTCTCACCAAGGTGCATTATTTCAGATGATCTCGATTAATTTGCTAATAGGTCGTCCTCTAGAGCTGGAGTTGTAGCACAAGCCCTACAGAACCAGAACGACAGTTCATATTTCTTTTTTTTTATTTTATGAATTAGCTGATTGGGCACAGCTTTATAGGACTGGGTTGATGCAATGTGAGATTTGCTTTTCTTTCATAATTTAACATTATTTTGTATCATTAATTTGATTTGCTACTAATTTGGTTTGCAGTTGTTTTTGTTTAAGTCTGGTGCTGTCCTGGGTTCCTGTGCTTTATTGGGTTTTAAATTAGAATAACAAAGTCTATTTTTAATAATGTTAAAGAATGTATAAATAAAATATATTTTCTATACTATTTCTGTTTCATCATTCTAAGCCAGACCTACCTGGATACTTTTAATTGGGAGACCTTAGGCAACTTGATATTATTTGAGAGGTCTACCAGTTGGCTTTAGGGCCACGTCCTCTGTCATTATCCGGGTTCTTCCCCCATGTTACATATGTTTATAAAAGTTAAATACAGCAGCTTTAAGGAGTTTGTTTTTTCTTGTCTGGTTAGAATTACACTGCATGGTTTGAATCTACATGGGACTGGTGGCCACAGTCATAACAAATATGGCAATATGTATATATATAATTTGTTGAAACTAAGCTGAAAAAATAAATATAAAATTATTGGTTGATTAAACATGACGTAAAATAATTTTTAAATTTATTTGATCCATTTTAAGTGTATTGATTTATATATTGGGCCATTCATAGATTTTTGCTTTTTGCTCATTATGTCAGGTTTGGTTCTCCATACATATTTAGAATGACTCTAATGACAATGAAGGGAACATTTGTAAGGACTGTTTCAGTTTCGAAACTAAAAATGAAAAAGTTCCCAGTGTAGATATATACACATTTCTCTCTGTTCCATTTGAACCTCACTAATACTATGATTAAACCCAGGATAAGTCCTAGAATTACTGTAATCATTCCTGTCCATGCAAGCACACAGTTTTTTGTGGGATATACAGCTTGACATTCTCCCCCATGTGTGCTTCACTGAAGTTGACAGTATGTCTCCTAGCAGTGCTGGGTTGTCAGTCAGGGGAATCTTCTATTATGGTAAGAGGCTCAAGGCTTAGATGCTGCATCCACGAGCAAAGAATAAAGGAAAGGAGCCGACTGATTAACAAGCATCAAAGGCTTTTTATCCTCCGCTATATTTGTACTCACTTTTGATGGATAGTTGTGTTAACTGCGTCTCCTTAAGTACAGAAGCTGGTAAGGCTGCCAGGAGCTGTACTGATGACTTGTGGCACACACACATACATGTTTTACTTACCCATGATCAATGCACTGTGTCCTGGCTAATGTTTGTTAAAAGTACCGCTCCACTGAAGCGGACTCCAGACCACAAAATTGGAGGTTCACAGAACCACAAATGCGCCCCCAGTCCGACAAACTAGAACCTGCCTGGGGGTTAGAACAGCATTGGACAACCAGAGAACCTGACGCACCCTTCGAACCTGCATACCCACACTTGAGCACCCCTCCTCAGACTTCCCTTGGTACCATTTGCCTCTGGCTCC